>NC_090357.1:22638977-23252310 GCF_035084215.1 Heptranchias perlo | reverse complement strand
GAATTGTTACAGTACAAAAAAAAATGCAATAAAATTTTCCTCCAAAAAAGAAATCTCCTCTCTGGATCCGATCCAACAGGAGGAGCGAGAAAGGAAACGGCGCATCCAGGCTCCGAAGCCCCGGCTGCTCGGTTGAAATTCACTCAAACTCCGGCTAGAAACTGACAACGGGCGCTCGGCAGTCGCCCCCCCCCCCCCCGTGTATCCCCGTGAGTGGCAGGGGAGAGATTGCAGTGCCCCCTTGGTCTCTCTCTACCTCTCCTCTCAATGTATCCAGGCCGCTTTCATTCATTCATTCATTCATTCAATCGCGCTCTCTCTCTCTCCCCCCACCTCTCTTGGCCGCGCAGAGTTGCCTCTTGTTAACTTGTTCCAACTTCCCAGCTGATTCCGTCACGCACTCCAGCCCGCCTCCCTTCACCGCCCAGAACTCGGCACCTTCTGCCTGTCACTCCCGGGAATCGCTCACTCTTTCCCAACCCCCACAATCCCTCCACTGCGACCAGGTTGATCAGTTAATCTGGGAATGATCCCGTCGGATTAAGAGAATGGAGACCCCCGCCCCCCCCCCCCCCCTGGCCCGGGGTCCCTCTGCTATCGTGAACAGACGATCTGGTTTTTGGGGATCCTCCCAGTAAAACTAATATTTATTCTACAAGTGTCAGTACAGAGTCAACGGGGTACAGTGAAGGCACGTGTCAGGGCTCTCCCAGTGCCTCAGTCTCTAAGCACACCGCTCAATCTGATACTGAGATATGCAGACCAAAAAGTTCACAGGTTGCATCCTCAGTCTATGCAGAGTTAGCTGATTTAGACCAAGGCAGATACTTTGGGGAGGGGAGGGAGCAAATCAGTCAAGGTTCCGGCTCCTGATCACTATTCAGCGAACCCTGCTGGAAAGAGTGTGTAAGTTGAGTACAGCTGAGATGCTCCCCTCCAGAGTTGAATAGCATGCTGATACTCACCACCTAGACTGGTAACTGTCCCCCAGCATCAGACAGCACTTTCTGCAGGAGGGGGCAAGGAACAACCAAAGAAGGAGCGAATACCATGTGATTTTTGGGTCAATTTCCAGCCAGATTCAATAGCAGATTGAAATGTGTTTTCTAATTATAATATTGGTATCAATTAATATATCATTTATGGATCAAAAGAATCCGAACTCTTCTGATAAGAGGAAAAAAGGTCCACAGAATGTGATTCAGCACACAGTGACATAACGTCACCGAATGTAACAAAGCACACAGTGATATAACAATGTCACAGAATGTGACAGAGCACACAGTGATATAACAATGTCACTGAATGTGACACAGAACACAGTGATATAACAATGTCACAGAATGTGACACAGAACACAGTGATATAACAATGTCACAGAATGTGACACAGAACACAGTGATATAACAATGTCACAGAATGTGACACAGCACACAGTGATATAACAATGTCTCAGAAAGTGACACAGAACACAGTAATAAAACAATGTCACAGAATGTGACACAGAACACAGTGATATAACAATGTCACAGAATGTGACACAGCACACAGTGATATAACAATGTCACAGAATGTGACACAGCACACAGTAATAAAACAATGTCACAGAATGTGACACAGCACTCAGTGATATAACAATGTCACAGAATGTGACAGCACTCAATGATATAACAATGTCACAGAATGTGACAGCACTCAGTGATATAACAATGTCACAGAATGTGACACAGAACACAGTGATATAACAATGTCACAGAATGTGACAGCACTCAATGATATAACAATGTCACAGAATGTGACAGCACTCAGTGATATAACAATGTCACAGAATGTGACACAGAACACAGTGATATAACAATGTCACAGAATGTGACAGAGCACTCAGTGATATAACAATGTCACAGAATGTGACAGCACTCAGTGATATAACAATGTCACAGAAGATATAATTTCATATAGGAGAAAAAAATCCTGTCAATCCAGTTGTGTTAAAAAGAAATGAACCTTTATACATTTTATACACCTTCTGGCAGGATGATCGGTAACCAGAGGACACAGATTTAAGATAATTGGCAAAAAATCCAGGGGGTAAATGAGGAGAATTTTTCTAGCGCAGTGAGTTTTCATGATCTGGAATGCACTGCTGAAAAGGGTGGTGGAAACAGATTCAATAGTAATTTTCAAAAGGGAATTGGATATATACTTAAAAAAGAGAAACTTGCAGGGCTATGGGGAAAGAATGGGGGGAGTGGGAATAATTGGATAGTTCTTTCAAAGAGCCGGCACAGGCACGATGGGCCAAATGGCCTCCTTTTGTGCTGTATGATTCTACGATTCTATACCTGTGGAATAAGCAATATCCTATTGTGCAGTGGGCTGGTGGGGTGGCATCTCTGTGCCCACAATCTGCCAATTGCTGAGTTACTCATCTTGGGCACGTTGCAGTGTTGAGGCAACGAGCAGGAGACAGGTGCTTCCTTACATGGAGGGAGGGATATTCAGAGGCTGCTGCCCCAGACAGCTGTCAAATGCTCACTCGGAGCAGAATTAGTGAAGGCTGACAGCAACAACAGCTTGCATTTATGTAGCACCTTTAACATAGTAAAAGGCGCTATATAAATGCGAGCCACATATGAGATATTAGAACAGGTGACCAAAAGCTTGGTCAAAGGGGTAGGTTATAAGGAGCAGGTTGCCCCCTCTGTCCCCTCCTCCCCCCCACCCCTGCAGATGGGATGTGGCCTTGATGCCCAACTGTCATGCACTCAGTGTCAAGTTGCTGAATGTAAAAGATTGTCCTGTGAATGAAAGGAGCCTACACAACTCACTGGTGATTTATCGTCAGGACTTCATTAGCCCCTACCCCTCCACCACACTGAGAGCAGCAAGTGGTCCTACATTGCACAATAGAAGACGCAGAATATTACGTTAGGACATGAATTATAACATAACTACTGATTATGCAATTCAGCTAGTTCTTTGAAGGTGCTTATTACTCTGCACGAGTGCTCACTCTTTCACTGCCAAGAGGATGAATGGGATTGAATAATGTTTTTTAATAGAAAAAAAAATGAAAAAGTTGATGATATGAATTAGTTGGTTTATCAAATTGTTACACAATGTAATAAAATATTGCAAGATATTTGTCCGCTAAAAGTTATTTTAAAATAATTAAGGAATTAGTCTAACATCATTATGTCTGTCTTGATTAAGATTGTGCAGTTAATGCCAATTAATGTTAAATTATGGGCAGTTTTATGTCACGGATTCCAGCCCACTAGGAACCACGTTGATGTTGCCCATGTTTGCCCAAGACTCTTATGGACAGCAGAAGGGGATGGGTTTTATCCCATCGGTCTGGCTCGGAATCAAACCAAAGCTGAAATTGCACCTCGCACCATTCAAGCTATCATTGACCGAGGCCCCTCTACACATATGGAGGAAGTTAATCCGACATCAGTCATTGGCAATAACATTATCACATCAAGATGCTTTCAAACTGCTTTCCATGTTTAACAGCTTTCACCAGTAATGAAAGAGTAATGACATAAGAATTTATAGGATAATTTACATAAATAAACCACTCATTTGGCCATATCCAAGATGGCAGTGGATTTGAAGCCTCCTGAGACCCTTGCAGTGGCTCTGTTTGACAAATTATTTTATATTCCTCCCCAATATTATGAATTATTTTTCTTCTTCCTTAAGCCCCCTTTATGCATCTATATTTTTCAATTCTGAAGCAGGGGTGGGCGAGGAGGGAGGGGAGGGGGGAGGGGGAAGGCAGCTGGTGGACGTTGGTTTCGTTTTTCCAATTTTCACCACACCTCTCCTGACTCTGCTCGTTCATGCTGGGATTCATGAACATTAGCCATCCTGTAGGAACTCATCCGAGGTGTGGGTCTAGACATTGAGCATGGGAGGACCGTTCAACCATGGTGGGGACACCAACAACATCTGGCCTTTATACAGTGCCTTTAATGTAGAGAAAGACCCCAAGGCACTTCACAGAGGCTTGAGATAAAACAAATGGTGATCCAAAGGAGAGATTAGGAAGACTGACCAAAAGCTTGGTCATGGAGGTGAGTCTTTAAAAGGAGGTGGAAGGGATTAGGGAGGGAATTCCAGAGAGAAATGATGAAGGCAACAGCAGGCAATTAGGAAAGCAAGTGACATGTTGGCCTTTATTGCAAAGGGGTTAGAGTACAAGAGTAAGGAAGTCTTACCACAATTGAACAGGGCTTTGGTGAGACCTCACCTGGAGTACTACTTACAGTTTTGGTCTCCTTATCTAAGGAAGGATGTACTTGCCTTAGAGGCAGTGCAACAAAGGTTCACTAGATTAATTCCTGTGATGAGGGGGTTGTCCTATGAGGAGAGGTTGAGTAGAATGGGCCTATACTCTCTGGAGTTTAGAAGAATGAGAGGTGATCTCATTGATGAGTCGTTGAATATATTCAAGGCTGAGATGGATAGATTTTTGGACTGTAGGGAAATCAAGGGATATGGGGATCGGGCAGGAAAGTGGAGTTGAGGTTGAAGATCAGCCATGATCTGATTGAATGGTGGAGCAGGCTCGAGGGGCCTAACCCTGTTCCTATTTCTTATGTTCTTAGAGTGGGACCTAGGCAGCTGAATCCAATCCTGTCCTCACCACACAGTTTCCAACAGGGATTGGAAATCCTGGGTAATGTTTATCATTCCTCAGCCCAGCGATGGTCAGGCCAATTGCAGCATCTCTATTGCCACCTTGACAGAGATCAGAGGAGGAATTGAACCTGTGTGGCCCAGGTCCACTATGGCTAGTACAGTTACTGGCAGAGCCATTGGGGAAGCACTGTTTCAATTGCACAATGGCTTCTCGGTGAAGACTGGGGATGTACAGGTCCACCTGAAAGCTAGCAGCTGTCTGGCTCACCACTGTTTGTTGAACATTGCCACAAGAATGCATTGCTATTGGAAATAACTGTTCTGTCTGTCTCACCTCCTCTCCCAGGATTACAACTGGCTCCTCATTAAGTTTTTTTTCGGAGTTTTGCTCATTCTCTCCACTCCCCACCTGCAGGCACCATGGCTCCATGGGTAACACGTTGCCATTCTTCATGTGTGACCTCTGACAGTGGGTGTGATCGCGAGGGCCTCACAACCAAGCCCAATGCTGTCCTTATCCAACGTTCAAGCATGGACAATTTCCAGTAAGATTCAATTAATACCAGCACCCATAGGCTATGAAGAGCAAGAAAATTCACCCGGGCTCATGCTGAGTAACAGTCTCATGCACACCACTGGTAGTACTGAGCAATTGCATACTACAGAGCCACGCTGTCTACATGGGTTTAAAGTTCCAAACTGCATCACTAAGGCAGAATGGAATTACCAGACCACTCGAACGTCACTCATTTGAAGTGAGACTCGCTGGTTTTAATTTATAAACGTCATCTATTTTAATGTACCTCTTAAAAATAAACAAAGCTCCAGATCTTTAAATCATAGTGTCTCTGTGGCTCAGTGGTAGCATGTTTGCCTCTAAGCCAGAAGGTCATAAGTTCAAGTTCCTGCTCCAGTGACTTGAGCACATAATCCAGGCTGACACTCTAGTGCAGCACTAAGGGAGTGTTGCACTGTCGGAGGTACCATCTTTCGGATGTTAAACCTCTCAGGTGGACGTAAAAGATCCCATGGTACTATTTCAAAGAAGAGTGGCCAATATTTATCCCTCAACCAACATCACTAAAACAGATTATTTGGTCATTATCTCATTGCTGTTTGTGGGACCTTGCTGTGTGTAAATTTGCTGCCACATTTCCTACATAACAACAGTGACTACACTTCGAAGGTACTTCATTGGCTGTAAAGCACTTTGGGATGTCCTGAGGTCATGAAAGGCGCTATATAAATGCAAGTTCTCTCTTCCTTTAAATGGGTCGACTATTTCCCGATGCTCACACCTCTGGGTGTGTGCTTCCTTTTGTTGGCTGGCCTATTTATAGCAAGTTAAAGGTACTGAAATCAATTCACAGAATACCAAGGCCAGAGTTCCTCATTTCCTGTCTCATCGCTCAGTTTGAGAAGTCATTCCAGCCTGGCGTCCATGAAGAATCGAGTAACAGTCGCTCTCTCTTCCACCTTCCCCAGCCCTCCCGTGAAGATAGTGTGATACAGTTGAATTTCAGAGCCCGAATGCTGACCCTAGCTAATTAACACTGAGTGTTTACACAATGGGCGAGCCAAAAAATAAATCCCATGCTGATACTTCTGATCTAAGGCACCCTCAATAGGTCAAACACAGTTGTTCTGCTTTGCCCCCTGACCCCTGATACTCTGACCCCCTGCGATACCAACTATCATTTCGTCAGAAACAAATGTGCGTGGCAGCTTCTTCCCATGACAGAGTGACAAAAATAATTTATTGCGTGAAGTACTTTCACGGATTTTGACATGATAAGGCACTAATACAGGGCATGAATATTATTATTATTATCTGGTCTCGACTGTTTGAGCAAATGCCCTCTCTGAGGCTCACTTCTCTTATGGCTGTGATTTCCTCCAGCGATAATCCAGTCAACGATGAATCAAACCGCTTGCAGAGTGGTAAACAGAATCCCCATTTTTCCTGAGTGTGCGAATTTACAGGAAATGAGGTTTCGAATGGAAAGCCTCAGTGTCGTGCTTCATTAGTCCAACAATTCTGATAATCTGTGACATACGGGCCTGAACTAATAAGACATCACTAGAACTGCTTGTTATTGTAATATTACTTTAAAGTTTTGTTCGTCATTTTTTGTAAAATGTTTCTGTGATTGATGAAGGGGTCATTCTTTTTACTCAAAATACTGAACAAACTGTGGGGGCCAATTCAGGGACTTCTAACATTGCAATAACCATTTAGCCCAATCCATTTTTACACAGGGGCCAATGTATAAGGGAAAGAAAGAAAGACTTGCATTTATATAGCGCCTTTCACAACCTCAGGACATTCCAAAGCGCTTTACAGCCAATGAAGTATAGTCACTGTTGTAATGTAGGAAATGCGACAGCAAGGTCCCATATAGTGATATTGGTTGAGGGATAAATATTGGCCAGGTCTCCCCTGCTCTTCTTCAAAATAGTGCCAAGGGACCTTTTACATCCACCTGAGAGGGCAGATAGGGCCTCGGTTTAACATTTCCTCTGAAGGACAGCACCTCCAACAGTGTAGCACACCTTCAGTACTGCGCTGGAGTGTCAGCCTAGATTTTCTGCTCAAATCCCTGGAGTGGGACTTGACCCCACAATCTTCTGACTCAGAGGTGAGAGTGCTACCCGCTGAGCCAAGGCTGACACCCCATAGTGTCATTCTCACTGCCCATTGCCTGTTATCGAATCACAAGACACAGAGGCCTGGCTGCATGTGTCTATTCCTTGATAAAACACCAATCCCAATCAGCGTGGAGTGCATTGTTTACAATGTCACTGTGCAGCAATGCATAATGTGCCATCAAGGAAGATAGTGGAGGAGATGCCTTTAAGAGTGAGAAGGAAATGTCTCAGGCAGTGGGCAGAGGCAATTGGTGGGCATGAGAGACTCAGTCCTGTCCTCGTTAAAGCACCAAGCTTTATCAAACCCACTGCTACAACTGACAAGTTCCGTTCTCTGGCACTGACAGCTCCCTGAGCCGCAGAATGTTGCACCTCCCTTTCAAAAAAAAATAATCTGCTTAATAGGATATAAACTTGATAAGCCAGCAGACTCGGCTTTCAACTCTAATATCTTTAGCATATTAAGAGACATTTCAGTCACAGTGCCAGCTAGCCCGAGGATGCACAAACCCTGAACGTCAGCTCCAATGCTATCATCACAGTGGCAGACATCCCGATTACAAGTGACTTGTTAACATGGAGTCCATAATGAGAGCTTTTTTTTAAATGTCATATTTACAGTACAGCTGAAGCCGGAGCTGCACTGTAAAAGGAGCCAGTCGTGGTGCCTATGGCTGCACAAAGAGTGGTTTCAAGGGATGCTTTAACTCACTGGTGTTGCTAACCCCAACCCAATACTTCCAGCTGCAAACCAGAGGCACCACATTGCCGCAAGCTACATTTTTCTCTGGCTGCAGATGTGCCGAGTCTTCAGCCCAGCTGTGCAGGCCAGCAATGCAACTTTTTTTTTCTCCAGACATGTGGAAAGTTACACTGCCAGTATCAGCCATGGTTCAGTGGCTCTTGCCTCTGAGTCAGAAAGTCGTGGTTTCAAGTCTCACTCCAGGGACTTGAGCACAAAATTTAGACAGCCAATTTGCGCACAGCAAGGTCCCTCAAACAGCAATGGAATAATGACCAGATAATCTGTTTTTTAGTGATGTTGTTTGAGGGATAAACATTGGCCAAAATGCCAGGAAGAACTCCCTGCTCTTCTTCGAAATAGCACCATGGGATCTTTTACAGCCACCTGAGAGGGTAGACAGGGCCTCAGTTTAACATCTCAGCCAAAAGATGGCACCTCCAACAGTGCAGCATTCCCTCAGTACTGAAACGTCAGCCTAAATTATGTGCTCAGGTCTCAGGAGTGGGACTTGAACCCACAATTTTCTAAATCAGAGGTGAGAGTGCTACCCACAGAGCCAGGGCTAACACCTCACAGCTGATGAAGCCTATGTTCTGCTTTATTTGAAGCTGATAAAAGATCTTTTTTCACATCAGCAATGTGCATGGGACTACACCCTAGTGACACAAAAATTCCTTAAACTGTCTGGCGACAAGGTTCGAGGATTTGTTGACACTGCATAAACAGGCCAAACCCTTAAATAGATAGGCCGGGAAATCTGTCAGTGCGTGTCAAAAACTTCCCTGACCTTGCTGACTAGATGATAGATAAAGTATTCTCTCCACTGCGCTGTTTGGTTCAAATAAATCAAATGGCCTCAGAGTGAACTAGCCCTGAACTGCAATGTGAACACCTTCATTCACACACACACTGAGCTGCACTCACTTGTACCTGCAGAGTATCCATGGACATTGTCTGGTGAGAAAGCTAGCTCCATAGCACCCTCTCTCTGCTGAACACAGAACACTCAGCAACAACACCCCATGCCTGTTAAGGGGCTGAGTATAGCAACAATGAGCACGAAGGTTGTCCCTTGTGAATTCTTTCCCTGCAATTTTCTCCCATTTTTTCCTGTAGGATTCACAGTTCCCATCCATTTTGCTCTAACTGCCCATTTGTTAAGCAAGACCTGAGTCTATGAGTTGTTGCAGTTTTTGTATCCTCACACTTGTTACTTTGGAGAATAGCATGAAGGATTTGCAGGCTGACAGGTTAATCAGGTGTGAACACTCCTTCTATGGCCATGTTTATACCTGTAAACAATTTTACAACACCAAGTTATAGTCCAGCAATTTTATTTTAAATTCATAAGCTTTCGAAGGCTACCTCCTTCCTCAGGTGAACGATGTTTACAATTGTCAACCCCAGTCCATCACCGGCATCTCCACATCATGTTTATACCAGTCAATAGGGTTGGTTAGTCCGAAACAACAGGAGGGTTTTATGGGCTCTCACAACCCATATGATGAGGGGGTTTGGCCACCCACACTCACTGGACACAAGTATCCCCGCTGGATGTTAACCCAGAATTCAAAGCCTGAGCTCCGGTCTCCACTCACCGGGACTGTCTGGAGCGGGGTCCGAACCCTACACCTTCTGCCTCAGAGGCAGGAATGCTAGCACTAAGCCAAAGGCTCGCTCCGGAATCAATGAGTGTGAGTAGGCTATTTGACCATGGGGAGAGGTTAAGGCCAAGCCTGGTTCTGTGCACACATTTCGGAAGGAACCCTAGATACCAATCAAGAGAACATAACCTGGATGATTTTCCCTTTCCCTAGCCTGGCGATTGTCAAGCCAGCTGTAATAGCCCTGCCACAACTCTGGTTAAGACTAGGTTGAGTTTGGCACCGTCCTGCTCTCTACGGCTCAATACCACAGCTGGCAGTGCAGTTACCCACTAAGCCACCAGGGGGACATTGATTCTTGAAACTTGATTGTTCCTTTTTTGCTCTTTGAGGTTCTCTACAACACACCAGAAACCAACTGGTCTCGTACCAGTACCTAAGTAGCTCTGAGGATTGGATTAATATTAATTTACAGTAATGCAATTCCTCAGAGATAAAACTATAGGAGTGAAGATAGCATATCCCTTTAAAAAGCAAGGCTTGCCAACAAGATCACTTTTACAGATCAGTTATACAGAGTTCTCATTATCTTAACGTTTTGCTTCTGTCAGTTTCCTAAATAGTTCTCTTTAAATATGAGCGTTGGTGGCAATACATGAAGAGCAGCTCGGGAGGTGCGACTGAACCAGGAACTGTGAGAGAGTTGGATTAATGGCAACAGGGATGTAGTCAGTATCCGGGTGCTGACTGGGAGGGGCTTCTAAGCCGGACAGTATGGAGGAGATGCATTAACATCCAAAAGAATGCAATCAGTAACACAGGGCACCAGTTGGGAAGAGTTATCGAGCCTAATGGCACAAAGGAGATGGATTGATATCAGTAGACACATTAGGGTACAAATACCATTATTTGCAATACTAGGGTTGGAACACTGCCTATCGGGACATCCATTCAACTTGCTGCCTACAACTGTTCCCACCAAAACTTCTGCTGTGGCTCCTAATTATGTACTTAAAGCCATATAACGGGTGTCTCTGAGAGATTTCATACATAGACGCAGGATTATTGAGTGCTGCAGCGATTTAAAGGGCTGCAGCAGAGAACTACAGAATTAACTTTTTCCTTCCCATACTGGCTCATGATAAAATAATAGAATTTGCAGTAAAAAATAAAATGGCTGCTGGAAGACCATTGAGTAGGACAAGGAACGCACAACCAAGGGCAGCGACTGCACAGTTTTACTGTGCTAAAGTGTGACAAATCACAAGACTGCAAACACAATGAATGAAAATATTTTTGCACTGTAATGATGTGCTGTGCTCAACATCTTCCAGTTCCTTTAAATCACTTGTTTGCATTTTGCACTGAAAATTTGTCTGAAGTTTGCAATGTGTGAAATTTCTTTAAATAACAGCTACAGCAGATTGTAAAGACAATGAGCAAATTGCAGCAAAAGTCTTATTTAAGGTTTTCCCTCAGGATCTAAAAATAAAACACATTAAATAAAAGAAATAAAAGACATATTTTGAAATTCAAACCAATAAATCCAATGAATTAAATTTCATATGAGCCCAAAGGGAAGGGGTGTTGAACATTCATGCTATCTCTCGCCAACAATGGGATCCAGACAATGCACAGATATATTTGTGGATGGTGCCCTTGAGATCCTGATGTATTCAGTGAGACAAAGCCAGGTGCCCTGGTTAGCATTCAAGGGTACCCACCCCAGACAGGTGTCATCTGAAACACTTGGCAGGAGACAGCTGACAGGTTGCTTGCAATAGCCAGAGAGCTGGCTGCAAATTTGGAAGAAGATCGCAGACCTGAGGGAAAGTGCCAAGATAATGCTACCTCGCAGATAACTGCACCAGTATTTATCAAAAGTGCACGTCATAAAGTGCGACCTCGGAATCTGATCGTCTGATACTGCTTATCCCTCCAAGGCTTTCCTGCAATCTTACGTGCCTTCGAATGCATAAAGCGTATGACCGCACAGGAACGTGGCACACATACAGGCTGCAACTTATATCTGAAACAGCTACCTCACTGAAGTATTAATGGTGCTTCACACAGCAAATCCCTCCAACACACCCCAGTCGCATGATGCATGTTACATAGAAATACAGAAACAATAGGCCATTCAGCCCCTCGAGCTTGTTCACCATTCAATTACATCATGACTGATCTAAACCTCAACTTCATTTACCTATCTTTGACCCATATCCCTTGATACCCTTACCAATAAAAATGGGTATGTTCCCATGTAAAAACATAGGAACAAATGTAGGCAATTCTATTAGATCATGGCTGATTGGCACCTCAACTCCATATCGCATATCCCTTGATGCCCTTATCTAATAAAAATCTATTGATCTCAGTCTTGAAAATTTCAATTGACCAGCATCCACAGCCTTTTGGGGGAGTGAGTTACAGATTTCCACTACCCTCTGTGCAAAGAAGTGCTTCTTAATTTCACTCCCAAATGGCCTACCTCTAATTTTAAGATTGTGCCCTCTTGTTCAGGATTCTCCCACTTGAAGAAATGGCATATACCCTCTGGAATACTTTAATCATTTTAAATACTTCGGTTAGATCACCCCTCAACCGTGTAAACTCAAGGGAATACAAGCCAAGTTTATGCAACCTATCCTCATAACTTAACTCTTTAAGCCCTGGTATCATTCTGGTGAATCTGCGCTGTACCCCTTCCAAGGTCAGTATATCTTTCCTGAGGCTCGGTGCAGTACTCCAGACAAGGTCCAAACAAGACTCTGTACAACTGAAGCATCAGTTCCTCACTTTGAATTCCACTCCCCTTGAAATAAAGGCCAACATTCTGTTAGCCTTTTTGATTACTTTTTGTATCTGTGCGGTAGCTTTTAGCGATTTGTGTACATGGACACTCAAATCCCTGTGCTCCTCCATAGCTCTGAGCCTCTCATCATTAGGAAAATATTCCAATTTATATTTCTCAGATCTAAATTGGGTGACCTCATACTTCCCAACATTGAACTCGATCTGCCATAGTTTTGCCCACTCACTTAGTCTGTCTATGTCCCTTTGTAACTATTTTTTTCCATCCATACAACTTACTGTGCCTCCTAACTTAGGGTCAAATGCAAATGGATATAAAACTCCCTATTCCTTCATCCAAGTCATTAACATATATGGTGAAAATCCCTCCTACAGATCCCTGGGGAACACCACTTGCCACCTCCTGCAATCAGAGTACCAATCCTTTATCCCTACTTTCTCACTCCTACCTCCCAACCAATTACCAACCCATGTCACAAGGTTACCTCAAATTCTTTATGCTTTCACTTTTACTAATAATCTCTTGTGTACAACCTTATCAAACACCTTCTGTAAGTCCACATAGACAACATCCATAGACACTCCCCTATCTACCATGCTAGTGATCGCCTCAGAAAATTCGACTAGATTCGCCAGACATGACCTGCCCTTCACAAATCCATGGTGATGCTCTTTGATCAACTGTTACCTGTCCAAGTGCTCAGTCACTCTGTCTCTAATGATAGATTCCAGTAACTCCCCCACAATTGACGTACAGTTTCTGACACATGGGATGGGCTGCAGGATGCCCATATGGATGTTATCAATAACCCCTGCACTTTGTGAAATGGGGCAGTGTGGTGAGATTGGGCAGCCTTGTCGTGTTTCTGTTCCTATTTAGTCAGAAAGGAGATGAAAGTATTGATCCTGCTTAACAATACACCAGTAAATTGTTTTGATACGTCTGAGGGAACAAAATTGGCTGATTCTGCAGGAGGTGCCTATGCTAGCCTGGAAGGAGCCAGAGGTAGTAAGTCAAGGGAGGAGGTGACCTTGGCAGTGTTGTCCCCACGGTGAAAGTTGGCTATAAATCTAACTGAAGCAGATGGCGTACCTCTGCACTCGCCTCACTGTTGACCCAGAACCAGCAGAGACAAATCCCCCTGGTCATTTTCAGGTAGGTCTGCCAGATCCTGAAGATACAGTTGTGGCATAATGACAGGTGTGGGCACACTGGCTCTGGTGCCAAGAGATCTTCCTGGCACATCTCCTTTGTCCTCAAACATGTTCTAGGGGCATTTGGAAAATGAACCTAAACTTTACACTATTCAAAAAATGGCAGTGCGTATTTAAGAGCTCCCTCACTGACAGGCAATGATGTCACTGGCCTTAATGCCCACTTTCAATGGGCAAATTGAACACTAGGTGGGACTTCTGTCTGAAGCACAGAAAATCAAGGCTACGTCTCAATTTCCTCAATTCACAGAGCTAGGCCGTTCAGGGGTGATGTCAGGGAGCATTTCTTCACACAAAGGGTAGTGGAAATCTGGAACTCTCTCCCCCAAAAAGCTGTTGAGGCTGGGGGTCAATTGAAAATTTCAAAACTGAAATTGATAGATTTTTATTAGGCAAGGGTATTATGGGATAAGGAACCAAGGCGGGTAAATGGAGTTAAGATACAGACCAGCCATGATCTAATTGAATGGCGGAACAGGCTCGAGGGACTGAATAGTCTACTCTTGTTTTTATGTTCCCTCTGTTTCCCATACTAAATCATTCTGTCTCTGGTTCTGTCCAAATTACAATGAATTGAATTGTAAGCTTTTCTCTACTTGTCCTTTCCATTTTTCTGGCTCATGTTCTGATGATTTTAGATAGCGAATGGCTGGTTGAAGTGCAGGCAGTGGTGGTCTCCTGTTACCTGTTATATATAAAGCCCTCAAGTACCAGAGGCACAAACACATCCCGGAGACTCAGTCTCTCCTCTTCCTACATTTCTTCAGGTATTTGGTTTATAATCGTTCGGGCGTAGGATTTTCTCCTCAATTTCTAAATTTCTTTGCCAGTTTTCGCTCCCCCTCCTCTCCTGAGGGAACTGACTCTTGATGGAAAACAGCTCCACAAATGCCAAAAGTGTTCTCATAGCTCACCCCCAAGTGGCCATTCTCCATGTGTGAGTCCAGACAATGAGTGTCAGTAGACTGCTCGACTGTGGAGGGCATCGGAGCTGAGCCCAATCCTATCCTCACCTGACATCCTCCTACACATGCTTTCCAGCAAAAGGCACAGGGGCAAGACTGTTGTTATCTTGTTTTCCTCCCCTGCAACCCTAGCCCAGGGATATTAAAGTACAACACTAATGCCCCAAATGCTTTCTGGACTGAGATCAACTAAACAACAACAACCAGCATTTATATTGCCCCTTAGTAAAACATCCCAAGGCGCTTCACAGGAGTGTCACAAGACAAAATTTGACGCCGAGCCACGTAAGGAGAAATTAGGACAGGGTCAAAGAGGTAGGTTTTAAGGAGCGTCTTAAAGGAGGAGAGAGAGGCGGAGAGCTTTAGGGAAGGAATTCCAGAGCTTAGGGCCTAGGCAGCTGAAGACACGGCCGCCAATGGTGGAGCGATGAAAATTGAGGATGCGCAAGAGGCCAGAATTGGAGGAACGTTGTAGCTTCGTGGGGTCGTATGGCTGGAGGAGGTTCCAGGGATAGGGAGGGGCGAAGCCACGGAGGGCTTTGAAAACAAGGACGAGAATTTTAAAATCGAGGCATTGCCGGGCCAGACACAGCACAAATCAGGGATTGAACCTGGAACCTTGCTGTTCATCATGGCTCAGTCCCACATTTGGAACAGCACTTGATGACTGAGCCATCAGTATTGGATTTCCAAAGCGGATAATGTAGGGATTTGTCATTTTAATAGTTCAAGCAGACGGCCTAGAGGGAAACAGCAGAGCGGATATTATCATTTGAAGACAGATATTTTAAATATGTTCAGCTGTCTTCATGCTGACCTGTTCCTGAGTCCTCAACAATCCCACAGCAACTGCCCCGTCCTGCATCTGGCCGTGAAAGATCACTGTCAGACAACAGGACCCAGCACTGACCCATGGCCTCCCCTGGTCCGAGACTGGCTATCTGAAGCTTTGCCATCATTTCTTTCTAACATACAAGTTATTTCACTGTGAGGCACGTTGCTTAAAGCTGCGTGACCGTGCGATTTTCATATTTTATATTGGAATTTACTTTGAAACGTAGCTTGAAATAATTGGCAAGTGGTCGGTGACTTTTTTTTCCCGAATAGAAGTGAACCCTTCATCAGCTTTTTTTATTCTTCTGCCTCTCCTGACTCAGGCTGGAGGATGGCTCTATGGGCATCAGCAGCTTTCTGGCATTTCACCCAATCAGCCATTCTTCACGATTGAGTCTCGACAGCGAGTACTATTCATCCGTGACAGGCATCACAGTCGAGCCCAAACATGTCCTCAACCGACATTTGCACAGGCATACATTCTAGCACCAATTCACTGGATGGTGAGCGGGAATGGGAATTAGGATTTACAACCCTCCTGGATTGTCCTCGTGGCTCCAGGAATTAAAGATTAATCTTTCCAGACACCGCTGAGGGCAACTCAGGAGAAAAAAAATCAGAGGGGCATTAAAAAATAATATTGGAGATTGGGAAAAAAGGCCGTTTGCCTGGCAGTCAAGAATCATCCAGTTGGGTAACAAAGGGTCTGTCTGGTGCGGGAAGGCAATGCGCCCTGAGGAGGGATGTGTTAGCCCAATGGCGGGAGTACGGGGGCGGTTGGAGGTCGGAAGTCATGTAATGAAACCTCCTGGACTACGTCCAACTAGAGTTGGCGACCCTAGTGGGACGCCTGGCTGTTTTGCCTCTCCCTAGCTTATGGACACTGAGACCACCTGCAGCATTCCCACTGGGCTGAGATCAGCTAACTCAGCACAGATAGTGGGTCGAACGTGGGACGTGTGTGGCTCAGTCCTGAACTTTATATCTGACCTACTCCGATGAATGTCAGCCGGCCGTGGGGTGGGTGGGTGGTGGGGAAGTGGGAGCTATGCCGGGAAGCAGCACCAGTGGGTAAAACCAGGCATGGCAGGTCTCCACAAGGCCGCAGGACAGCCTTTTACATTACATTATGGGTGTTGGGAGAGCAAATGGATTTACCATCAAGCTGTGTTTTGGTCTCCCTGGGAACCATCAGCAAAGCATGTTCCAGGGAGAAACATACACTCAGGATGGCCATGACAAGTTGGCCTCCCATGCATGTGCAACGTAATTGCGTTATAAGTGCCAACCTTGGCGCAGTGGTACCACTCTTGCTTCTGAGTCAGAAGCTCGGTTCCTGAGCCCCAAAACTCTAGCCTGACCCTTTGTTGCAGTACTGAGGGAATGTTTCCCTGCCTGTCTCTCAGATAAGATGTTAACCTGAGGCCCTCTGAGGGTGACATTGCGCTATTTGAAGCACAGTAGGGGAGTTGTCCTGCCCAGCATTTATCCCTGCAGCAAAAACAGATTATCTGGTTATTCATCTCACTGGTATTTGTGGGACCTTACTCTGCGTTAAATTTTCTGCCGTGTTTGTCTACATAACAGTGACTATACTTCAAAAGCACTTGACTTGCTGTGAAGTACTTTTAGATCTCCTGATGATGTGAAAGGCACTACATAAGTGGATGTTCTTTCTTTCACAATGTCATTGATCTGTGACATTATTACATACAGTGGTGTATCCAGGATGGCATCTACCTGGGGGGGGGGGGGGGTGGGGGCACATCTACACACAGAGAGGATCCAGGCCTTCATTACCTCCAGACTCGACCATTCCAATGCTCCCCTGGCCGGCCTGTCATCTTCTACCCTCCATAAAATTCAGCTCATCCAAAACTCTGCTGCTCGTATCCTAACTCGCACCAAGTCCCGTTCACCCATCACCCCTGTGCTCGCCAACCTACATTGGCTCCTGATCCGGGAACACCTCGATTTTAAAATTCTCATCCTTGTGTTCAAATCCCTCCGTGGCCTTGCCCCATCCTATCTCCGTAACCTCCTCCAGCCTTACAACCCCACCGAGAGCTCTGTATTCGCATATCTCCATTTCTGGCCTCTTGCGCATCCCTGATTTTAATCGCTCCACCACTGGCGGCCGTGCCTGCAGCGGTTTGAACTCTAAGCTCTGGAATTCCCTCTCTAAACTTCTCTGCCTTTCTACCTCTCTCCCGTCATTTAAGGCGCTCCTTAAAACATACCTCCTTGACCAAGCCTGTCCTAATGTCTCCTTGTATGGTTCGGTGTCAAATTCTGTCTGATAAGCGCTCCTGTGAAGTGCCTGGGGACCTTTTACTAAGTTAAAGGCACTATATAAATGCAAGTTGTTGTTGTTGTGCTGCTGCCAGTGCAGGGCTTTTACTGGGGACTTATGTTAGACTGGCAGCAGGCACTAAGACCCAGCAAAAAAAAAGGCAACTTCTGGACGCTATTTTACCTTCATCTGGTCACCGGCTGTACAAGAGCCGGGCTATGAGATACAGTGACTGCAGAACAAAATAAGAAGCAGTTAAGGTACAAAATCAAAGCAAAATCCCTCCTCAGGTGGGGGTCATTGATAATAATGAATTTTCTTAGTAACAATTCCCTGATAATGAGCAGGGTGGGGGGGGGGGGGTCCTTAAATTGAAAGCTCTTCCCTCACAACCTATTATCCTGCAAGGTTCCATTGATCGCAGTACCTTACTGATATTATTGTGTGCATCACATAAAATAAACTGCTCCGTTCGTTGTAATGAATTCATTTTCTTCATAAAACGCCACCTTTTTCAGTGATCTGACCTTGATGTCAATGTGACTGCACATCCCTTGTCCGAATACAAAACGAAACTTTACAATGGATACCTTGACAAGCAAGCTGACTGAGGAGACAAAGGGTGAGATTTACCTGCTGACAGAGACAGAAGATTGTATTATCTCCAGTAATGATCTGATTTCAGCCTGACTGATGTGCTAATGATGGGCAACTACAAGGGTTCTCTGTTTGCTGTTGTGAGACGTCTAGGGAACTAGTACTGGAGCAGAGTGTTAGAACACTCTGCTATGTGCATAACGGGGCATGGGGTAGCATGGGGGTAGGTGGAGAGGTGGCACCAGGGCTTGGTTGAGTTTCTGCTGATGAGAATTCATTGAAAACTTTAATAATATGGACAAAGAGCCTGTAGAACATCCTTAATCAGGATGTGGAGATGCCGGTGATGGACTGGGGTTGACAATTGTAAACAATTTTACAACACCAAGTTATAGTCCAACAAATTTATTTTAAATTTCACAAGCTTTCGGAGGCTTCCTCCTTCCTCAGGTGTGATTTTCCACACCATTCACCTGAGGAAGGAGGAAGCCTCCGAAAGCTTGTGAAATTTAAAATAAATTTGTTGGACTATAACTTGGTGTTGTAAAATTGTTTACAATCCTTAATCAGAGCAAGGATGCAGCCGGTGGCTAGGAAAACACCAGGCAGTATGAGCCCCCTTACTACATACTAGGATTGCCAACCCTCCAGGATTGTCCTGGAGTGTCCAGGAATTGAAGATTAATGTCTAGGACACTGCTGCGAGCAACACCAGAGAGAAAAATCATAGGAGCATTAAAAAAATTGTGTTTTTTTCATTTTCTTTGAACACTTTTGTTTATTAGTTATAAAAATATTGGAGTTGGGGAAAAAGGCTGTTTGACAGTCAAAAATCATCCAATTGAGTCATGAAGAGTACGTTCCCTTTCCAATTGGTGTGGGAAGATGGTGTGGCATTAGGATAGATGTGTTGGGCAACCAATGGCAGGAAAGTGGGGGCAGGGCAGTGGGAGGCGGGACGCCATGTGATGAAACCTCCAGGAATACATCCAACCAGAGTTGGCAACCCTACTACATACCTACCCTCTACACAGATCACAGCCGAACAGAGACCTAGAACTTCCTCCGAATGGACAGATCTCCGCACCCCATCTACTGCCCCTGAACTGCCCTGAGGTACCAAGTGTCACCACAACTGCACGCCCAACGAGACCCATCACTCTCTCTCTCTCTCTCTCCCCCTTTGCGACCCGAGTCTTCTGACAAGGAAGGTCCCTGAACCTGATAATCAGTAACCCCATCCAAGTGTGAAGAACCGCATAGGACCCTCAATCTATGCATCTGTTATTGCGTAGCATGACATGACCTGAGCATATGTAAATTCTTCTGCAAATCATTTATAAAATAATTTGTACAAACAAAAAGGGAATAAATTTCACCCAAACAATGAAACACAGACAACAACGGCCAGATTTGGTGTCAGTTTATCTTGTAGAAACTTTTGGACATTGTATTCAGAAATCGTAATGTCCAATCCAAAAGTAGACAGTGGCCATGTTACTTCCCCCATCCCAATTTCAGGGTAAAACCGAATTTCCCACTTCTGGTGTTGAAGTCGATTAGGAAGAGACTGGGAGAAGTTGGTCTCCCCTGTTTATAATAATATTATGGGTAACTGCAGGACTGGGCTCAGCTGTGATACCCCATCCTGGTGATGGGACCTCATACTCAGCTTGACAAGTGGTGAATGTCACACTAGGAGAGGGGGGGAGGGGGATGGCACTCTTTTGATGGCTATTGGCCCCCACAGAGCTATACACAGAGCTATACTTCAGCACGAGTTGGAGATATCGGGGGAGAACATTTCTTACAAATTGAAGGGCATCTGATGCTCCATTGACTTTGGAGCAGACACATTTATACAGTTGAACAAAGTGTGCCATAATAGGCAAATTGTGTGGAAAAGCAAATTATATGCACCAGCTGCATTAACTGGGCACTGGTTTAAATAAGTAACGTTATGCCTCTCACTTGCCCAGCAATGATTAGGGAGTAAAATGATTCAAAATGCAAAAATTGAAAGAGCTCTCCCGATGGCCTAGTGGAAAGATGGTAAAGAAAGAACGAACTTGCATTTATACAGTGCCATTCACAATCTTAGGACGTCCCAAAGTGCTTTACAGCCAATGAAGTGTAATCACTGTTGTAACGTAGGAAACGTGGCAGCCAATATGCACACAAGGCCCCACAAACAGCAATATGATAATGACCAGATAATCTGTTTTAGTGATATTGGTTGAGAGATAAATATTGGCCAGTACACCAGGGAGCACTTCCCTGCTCTTCAAATAGTGCCATGGGATCCTTTACGTTCACCTGAGCGGGCAGATATGGCCTCAGTTTAATGTCTGATCCGAAAGACTCCATATTGCACTGGATTATGTGCTCAAGTCTCTGGAGTGGGATTTGAACCCACAACCTGCTGACTCAGAGGCAAAAGTACTACCCATTGAGCCAAGGCTGAGTAGCGAGTGCAGAGAGCAAAAAAGTCCAGGATCAATGGTCTGCTTTGAGTTAATTGATCTCAGCTAGGGCTTCACTGTTGGCTTTACTGCCTCTCGATTATCAGTCCAGGGTTCCTGCTGCACATCATTGTCCAGTCTCTCCTGTTGAAAGGTCTATGTGTGGGAACTGGTTTTAGCTGGGCTGGGCCGTAGTAGCCCCCATGGTCAAATAGCTTGGTGACACCTTCTAGGCTCACACATGAAGAATGGCCATCTGGGCGAAGATCCAGAGCGAATCCTGGAAACCTTACCCAGCCTATTACCTGGGTAGGTACGGTAGTGTAGTAGTTATGTTACTGGACTAGTAATCCTGAGAACGTGAATCCAAATCCCACCAGTGGGAATTTGAATTCAGGTTTTAAAAAAATCTGGAAATAAGAAGCTGATTTCGGTAAAAGTCACCATGAAGCTGCCGGATTGTCTTAAAATCCCGACTGGTTCACTAATATCCTTTGGGGAAGGAAACCTGCCGTCCTTACCCGGTCTGGCCTATATGTGACTCTAGTCGCACACTAACATGGTTGACACGACACTTAACTGCCCCGTGAAGTGACCTAGCAAGCCTCTCAGATGTATCAAATCTCGGGGCAACTGGGGATGGGCGATAACTGCCGGCCTTGCCAGCGATGCCCACATCCCGAGAATGAATAAAATAAAGCCTGAGCCAGCACCTTCAGGAGGTGAGGGGAGGAAACGGAAATAAAAGCATTTTTATTAGTTAACATCAACAAGATCGCCACTAATAGCCCACCTGTACCGAAGGAGCTTTGTGTTTTTGTTGGCATTTACCCTTTTCTCATACAATGAAATCTGATAATACCTCAGTGAGAAGGGGGCCATCTAATTCCTTTTTCTGCTTTCGAAATTTAGTGGATAATTTACGAAATTCAAACTGCGGGGGCCTGCCACCAAATTGGAGTGGCTTGATTCAAAAGGAAACCTATCGTTTGTGGGTACTTATTATAATGCTGTTAGATTAACATTGATCACACGGAGCTCCCAGAAGAGGAAGCTCCAGAGTGGGGGTTGGGGATAGTTTTGTTCTATAGGAGGAGGCAGATGTCCTGAGATTGTTCTGAAGAACATTTCCCTGGGTCCTAGTGCCTGTCATGTTACCTCTCCTCTACCACCAACTCTGAGGAGTGCACTGGTTTTCAATGTCAGTCATGACACCTGCCATTGGCACCGAAGTTCACGATGGAGTACGACTGCCTCCTCCATAGGTTCAATCCCCGGTCTGCGCTGCGATAACTGATCTCATCCAAGAGTCAGGTCGAGGTGATATGATTAGTTTCAACGTGTGTGGGCTCGGGGCAGGAAGACCCAGCCAGGATTCCTGCTGCTGACTGCTATCCAGTGATCCTGCTGGAATGTGAGGGCAGGATCAGGATCAGCGGTGATGCCTTTCATGGTCAAAACCCCAGTCGCCGTTCACCATCTAGGCCAACACGTGAAAAATGATCATTTGACCAAGGCACTAGAGGGCTTTCAGTTGCTATGGAGTCGGATGGCTACAAGAATCAACATCCTCATGAAAATTTAATTTTTGTTAAAAATGATGCTGAATTAAGATTACAGTTGCGGCCTATTCAAACCTATCAATGTGATTACCTCCTGATAATCTTTCCCATCTAAGTGATTCTCTATGTAATACACAGATTAAATCCCGGTAATCTTGCAGTGATGATGTTACAAATGTAATCATTTGATGCCCGATTGCTGTATGTACTATAAAGAGTGGCGATATGAACACACTGGAAATAATCTAATCTCAGGGTCTGGATGGCATTGGTAATGCGTTTGTTACCAGTTGTTGTTATTGTTTTTGTATCTTCACACTCTTCCCTCAGAGAACAGCATGAAGCAGTGGGAGGATTTGCAGGCTGATTAACAGTCAGACAGGCCGTGACGTGAACGCATCTTCCATGGCCGTAACCATCGACAGGGTCGATTAGACCTACACGATGGGAGGGCTTTATGAGCCCATGTGATGAGGGAGGGGGCGGGGGGTCACCCACACCCACCGGACATGAGTATCCCTCTGGATGTCAACTCAACATTCAGAGCCTGAGCTCTGGTCTCCCCTCGCTGGGCCTGTCTGGAGCAGGGCCTGAGCCCTGCACCTTCCGACTCAGAGACAGAATGCTCGCACTAAGCCAAAGGCACACCTTGTTACCAGTTTAAATGTTACTTTACAGACATGGACTAAAACCACCAGGACTCCACAGAAAGATTAACTAGAATTAAAGTTCATTGTTTAAAGATGTATATATGTGTACAGTGGGCTCAATAACATTTTAATTGTGCATCTGAATTACAATTGGAAGGTCCCAGGTTTGATCACCCATCTTTTTCTGAGTTATATGATCTCAGGACAGGGCAATTTGCCTCAGCACCCCTGTAAAATCAGCCAGAGATCCAATTCCTGATCACCATCCAGTGACACTACTGGCAAAGTGTGAGTGAGGGCAAGGAACGGATCATGCTCAGCTGTAATGCCTTCCATGCTGGAATAGCACAAGATGAAAAAAGCATGTAGCTTGGGCATTCACTCACACACACACCCCCCCACACTCTCACACACACTCACACACACACACCCACACTCTCACACACACTCACACACACACACACACACACACACACACTCTCACACACACACACACACTCACACACCCATACACACACAGTCTCACACACCCATACTCACAAACTCACACACCCAAACGCAGAAACTCATACACCCATACTCACACACTCTCATACACCCATACATACTTACACACCCATACAATCACTCTCACACACCCATACACACAGTCTCACACCCATACACACACTCTCATATACCCAAACACACAAACTCACATACCCATACACACTCTCATACACACACGCACACACTCTCACACTCCTGTACACACACAATCTCACACACCCATACACACTCTCACACTGCCATACACACACACTCTCACACACCCATACACACTCTCACACTGCCATACACACACACTCTCACACACCCATACACACTCTCACACTCTCATACACCCATACACACATGCTCTCACGCTCATACACACACTCTCACACACCCAAACACACAAAATAACACACCCATACACACACATTCGCATACACCCACACACACTGTCACACACCCATACACACACTCTCACACACCCAAACACACAAAATAACACACCCATACACACACATTTGCATACACCCACACACACTGTCACACACCCATACACACACTCTCACACAGTCTCTCATACACCCATACACACTCTCACACACACTCACACTCAAAACACACACTCTCACACACCCATAGACACACACTCTCACACAGCCATGCACACACACTCTCACACACCCATACACACATATTCACACACCCATACACACATATTCACACACCTATACACACATTCTCATACACCCACACAAACACTCTCAGACACCCATACACACTCTCACACACACTCTGACGCACCCATAAACACACACCCATACACACATTCTCACACTCATACGTACACATTCTCACACGCTCATACACACACACTCACACACCCAAACACACCAACTAACACACCCAAACACACACACTCTCATAAACCCATACACACACACTGTCACACATCCAAACAAACTGTCAAACACCCATACACACTCTCTCACAACCATACACACACTCTCACAGACCCATACACTGTAACACACCCATACACACACTGTCACACACACACTCTTACACTCATACACACACACTCTCACACACCCATACACAGACACTCTCACACACCCATACACAGACACTCTCACACACCCATACACAGACACTCTCACACACCCATACACAGACACTCTCACACACCCATACACAGACACTCTCACACACCCATACACAGACACTCTCACACACCCATACACAGACACTCTCACACACCCATACACAGACACTCTCACACACCCATACACAGACACTCTCACACACCCATACATAGACACTCTCACACACCCATACACAGACACTCTCACACACCCATACATAGACACTCTCACACACCCATACACAGACACTCTCACACACCTATACACAGACACTCTCACACACCCATACACAGACACTCTCACACACCCATACACAGACACTCTCACACACCCATACACAGACACTCTCACACACCCATACACAGGCACTCTCACACACCCATACATAGACACTCTCACACACCCATACACAGACACTCTCACACACCCATACACAGACACTCTCACACACCCATACACAGACACTCTCACACACCCATACACAGACACTCTTACACTCATACACACACACTCTCACACATCCACACATCCAAACACACACTCTCACACACCCTTATACATTCTCACACACTCTCTTACACACCCATATACACACTCTCACACACCCATACACAAACACTCTCACACACCCATACACACTCACATACACCCACACAAACACTCTCACACACCCATTCTCTCACACACTCTGACGCACCCATACACACACCCCCATACACACACTCTCACAATCATACGCACACACTCTCACACACCCACACACACTCTCACGCTCATACGCACACACTCACACGCCCAAACACACCAACTAACATACCCAAACACACACACTGTCACACATCCAAACACACAAACTATCAAACACCCATACACACTCTCACACACCCAAACACACACTCTCAAATACCCATACACACTCTCACACACACTCTCACACATCCATAAACACACTCTCACACACCCATACACACACACCCTCACACACCCATAAACACACACTCTCACACACCCAAACACACAAACTTACACACCCATACACACTCTCACACACACTCTCACACATCCATAAACACACTCTCACACACCCATACAGACACACTCTCACACGCATACACACACTCTCACACACCCAAACACACAAACTTGGACACCCATACACTCACACTCTCATACACCCATACACACTCACTCGCACACAACCATACTCTCACACACCCATACACACACACTCTCATATACCCATACACACTCACTCACACACAACCATACTCACACACTCTCACACACCCAAACACACACTCTCAAATAACCATACACACTATCACACTCATACACACAATCTCACACACCCAAACACACAAACTTACACACCCATACACACACACTATCACACACTCATACAAACACACTGTCACACACCCATACACTCACACTGTCACACGCCAATACACACACACTCCCACTCAACCATACACACCCACTCGCATATACCCATACAGACACACTCTTACACACTCTCACACACCCTTACACACACTCTCACACACCCATACGTATGCTCTCTCACATACCCATACAAACACACTCTCATATACTCATACAGACACTGTCACACACCCCTCCACACACAATCACACACACGCTCCCTCACACACACTCTCACACACTCATACACACACTCATACACACACACTCTCACTCACCCGGACAGACTCTCATATACCCACTCACACTCTCACCCATCCATACACACATTCTCACACACCTATACACACACACTCTCACACACTTATACACACTCCCTCACACAAACTCCCTCACACACACACACACACACACACACACACACTCACTGTCATACACACACTGTCACACAGCCATACACACACACTCTCATTTACCCACACACACTCTCACACATCCATACCCACATTCCCTCATACATCCATACACACACTCCCTCACACACCCAAAGACACACACTCTCTCACTCACTCATACAAATACTGTCTCACACACACACTCATACCTCTGTACTCTCAACAACCCATACACACATTTTCACACACCCATTCACACTCTCATACATAAACACTCTCACACATTCATTCACACACTGTCACACCCACACACACTCTCATACACCCATACACACACATTCTCACACACACATATACACACCCTCACACACACATACACATACACTCTCACACACTCATACACACACTGTCACACAATCATACACACACTCCCTCACACACCCAAAGACACACACTCTCTCACTCACTCATACACATACTGTCTCACACACACACACACACACACACTCACACACCAATACACACACGCTCTCACCCACCCAAACTGACACATTCTCATACACCCACACACTCTTGTACACCCTACCACCCACCCAGCCATACACAAACACTCTCACCCACCCATAAACACACTCTCACACACCCATTCACACTCTCATACACAAACACTCTCACACATTCATTCACACACTGTCACACACACACACACACTCCCTCACACATCCATACGCACACATTCTCATACACCCACACATGCTCTCACACACCCATACACACACACACACACACATGCTGGCTCTCTCTAACATCCACGCTCACATGCCCTCTCTGTTGCTCTCTCATACCCACATTCGCATACACATAGACACCACACAATGCATTATTCCAGAAACCGGAAGCCTGGCAGCTTCAAATGTAATTTTACTGTTTAACCACACATCCTTCTTTTTTAAAAAGAACATAATATCATTTTCGGGACCCTGAACTGGGGTAAATCCCAATAACTCTGCCATGGCCCATGGAGCAAAGCTGGAACCAGGTAACAATTAGCAGTTCCTGTACCAGAATGGTGCCAGGAATCTGATCAGATTGAGACTGCATTGATGTGGATTCCACTGTGCACAGCAGTGAAACCATTTGAGTTTCATTACAATGTAGTCGATGGTCACACTGAAAGCACGATTGAATGGATTTAACCTGTTCTCAGAAGAAAATGTGGCATCAACTTGGGTATGTAATTGATTTTGATCTCAATGAGCCTCTGTCAGACTATCAGAGATATAGATTGCATATTGATTTGCATTGAAAAGCTAAATTAAATCACTTAGCGTGTCCAGGAGCAAACACTTAATTTAGCTTTCTGATACGGTGCTGATAGCATTACTTATGTGCCTCATATTGTGAGACTTATCCAGACAACGCTAACTTCGTCCAGAACTGCAGTGAGGCACAATGGCCATCCAATGCTTCACCCACAGGGCGAGTGAATTGATCCTCCCATTTATTGCCCATCACAGATGATACAACTGAGAGGCTTGCAAGGCTACTTCAGAGGGCAGTTATGAGACTGGAGCCACATATAGGCCAGACTGGGTAAGGACGGCAGGTTTCCTTCCCTAAAGGACATTAGTGAACCAGTTGGGCTTTTGACGACAATCCAACAGCTTCATGGTCACTTTTACTGGTACCAGCTTCTTATTTCCAGATTTTTAAAACTGAATTCAAATTCTCAAACTGCCATGGTGGGATTTGAACTCACATTCTCTGGATTATAGGTCCAGGCGTCTGGATTACTCGATCAGTAACATAACCACTTGACCACCGCTTACCAAATACCATCATTTTGCATAAAATTGGCATAGGTGAGGAAAACCTCAGTGTTTGAGCCATATGAGCAACAATAAATCACCGCCCGAACCATAGAGTGCTCGGTAAAACTCAAGACCCAATGAACTGTCCCACGTCCTCTAAGAGCAGATCAGCATGGAGTGCTGCAGAGGCTGACATGCATACTTTTGTACAGATTTGTATGATCGGTATAATTCGACGCTACGGTGTGTTGTGTTCACCAAGCTTAATCAGGTTGTATGACGGAAAAATGACTTAAAACGTCAGGAAACCGAAAGCCGTTTCCTTTTTACGCTGCATCAACATCACAGCAACAACAACAGCTGCTTGCGTTCATACAGCGCCTTTAACGGCCCAACGCAGATCACGCCGTAGGCAGCCCTGACTCCTCCAGGAGCGCTGTCATATAAACAAAATAGTTCTGGCGCTTTTTTCGGAAGCGCTGAATCACATCATTAACCCAGTCGTTGAGATGCAGGCAGCACTTAACATTCATGCTGCCTGCTATTTTACATGATTGCTGCGTGCAACCAGCCCTACCTGCGTTGTTGAGTGGCTGCTCACCAGCAGGGGGCCCAGATACAGCAAGCGGCTGGCACCACTTAAAGGCAGCCTGCACCTCTTAAAGGGGAAGTGCAGTGTGGCTGGAGGAAGTGGTGGAAGTCAATGGTGAAGTGAATCTGTGCTGCAATATAGTGAAGCACGGTGATGATGGGAACTCTGGAATTTTTAATGAGCAACAACTTGGCTGCTCAAAATTTGTGGGACTCCGGTATTTTCAAAATATAAGATATGGGTCCACACGGAGTCTGAACGGAGATCAGAAATTGCACATGTAAAACACAGATGCAGGTCCCATCTCTATGTTCAGAAACTGTTGAATTCTTTCAAAACATTGAATAAAGTTTGGTCACAACTACATCCTCCAATCTGCATGCCAGGACCCGCCAATCTGCTGATCTGAGTTTGTACAGGCCTCCAAGAGAACCAAGGTTCTCTGATAATGCACTGGAGGCGCAAGAGGTGGACAGGAAGCAGAGCATCCTATATCCACAGGGGGACAAGAGGCCCTCCAGACATATGCTTCCGAGGCAGTGGGAGGCAGAAGGGGACCAGGTCAATGCCAGGAGCATAGGACCATGTACATGGATGCAGTGCAGGAAGAAGTGCAATGATTTGACACGAGTGGTCAAGTTGCGTGAGTTCAACTGTCAAGTGGCGTCTCTTACCAACTGCACCACTAGCCGCATCCACTGCTCCCCACACTACACCCCCCCATCACCCACCTACCAACAAACTCTTTCAATCAGTGCTCAACTCTTCCAATCAGATGCTTCATCTCACCCTCACACATTACCACTGTTGCAAGACGCACCCCCACAACTCACAGGTCACACACACTGGCAGTTATTCAACCATGACAGCCACATCACCCAAACATCTTGCAGGACACTCACCAACACACATTCCGTTTTCTTACTGGAGAAGTAGGGCACAACAGGAGGCAGCAAGTGGTGGCAGTGGCTCCATGGAAAATGAAGCTGCTGTCCTCTCTCAGGATGACAGCATTCCTGTCCCACCTCTGCCATTCCACCAGTGCCCTTGATGTTACCTGTCAGCTAGCCAGCCCACTCCCTGTACAGTATTGAAACTTTATTATAGGAACATAGGAACAGGTATAGGCCATTTAGCCGCTCGAGCCCGTTCCACCGTTCAATGGGATCATGGCTGATCTGTGACCTAACACCGTATACCCGCCTTAGCCCCATATCCCTTAATACTTTTGGTTAACAAAAATCTATCAATCTCAGATGTAAAATTAACAACTGAGCTAGCATCAACTGCCATTTGTGAAAGAGAGTTCTAAACTTCTACATCCTTTCCGTGTGGGGGCATTTCCTACTGTCACTCTTGAAAGTCCTGGCTCTAATTTTTAGGCTTTGTCCTCTCGTCCTTGTATTCAAGTATAGGAGACCTCCAAAAACAGGTACAAATGGATCAGCGCAACTGTTAACTTATGAAATGTATCTGCTATCCCATGAGATTAGAAACTGTGAGATATTAAATGGAGAGATTTTCTACAGGGAATGGGAAAATCTTGGTGGCAGAGGGGAACTGATGCAAATGGTCTTAGTGGGACCAGAGTGAGTACTTAAATGTCAGATTGGCTGAGATTTACTCATGTTTTTATCACACAAAAGCCATGAAGTAAAAACCTCTATTTTCAGAAGTTACGTAAGAAAACACAAACGAGAAAAGGCCATTCAGCCCATCAAGCCCACTCCTTCCACAGACCATGTACAACCATCATTTAAGGTGTCAGCCTTGGCTCAGTGGTAGCACTCTCGCCTCTGAGTCACAAGGTCATGGGTTTAAGTCCCATTCCAGAGACCTGAGCACATAATGCTGTACTGTTAGAGGTGCCCTATTTCAGATGCCGTGTTAAACCGAGGATTCATCTACCCTCATGGGTGATGTAAAAGATCCCACGGCAGTATATGAAGAAGGGAAGGTTTCTGGTCAATATTTATCCCTCAACAAACACACATTGTGGGCCAGATGTCCTTGTTGATATTACATTTCTATAATCCCAGCAACTGCAGAATCTTCATATTACACACTATCTCTGCCTGTACATACCCTCTACCGCTGTTTCTCCATGTTGCTGTTCCTTTACCTGATGCAGTGGTAAAAGATCAGCAACACAGAGGGACAGCGGGAAGAGTTAAACCATTTACAGGGGCTGACTTAAAAAAAACAATTGTAAACAATTTTACAACACCAAGTTATAGTCCAGCAATTTTATTTTAAATTCACAAGCTTTCGGAGATTTTCTCCTTCCTCAGGCAAACATTTGCCTGAGGAAGGAGAAAATCTCCGAAAGCTTGTGAATTTAAAATAAAATTGCTGGACTATAACTTGGTGTTGTAAAATTGTTTACAATTGTCAACCCCAGTCCATCACCGGCATCTCCACATCATAAAAAAAACAAGTCTGCCAGTTCCAAATCAGGTCAGAGCTGATTGATTTCTCAAGGGTGTTTGAGTTCACAATTCCATTAATATCAGTGCCAACCCCCCCTTCTCCCCTCCCATAGGCAGAAATCTACATGTGTAATTAGTGCACAGTGCCATTGTTATCTCAAGTAGAAAATAAACCCTTCATTAACACTATTTGAGTTGGTATTCACACCACACCAGGAGAGTGTCAATGTCTCCTATTCCTGAGGTGGCTGTTTCTCCTGCTTGCTTAGTACCAGTGGCAGTAAAAGCTGCCAGATATCATGTCTATGTGCCTTGCAAGCCAGAAATTCCAGTTTAGAATCCCAATTTTTTTTCTCCAGCAGACAGATTTAGAAATATTAGGGAATGGAAAGATTGGGATTGGTCTAGTTCCCCGGATCAGGATGACAAAGCAAAATGTTGCAGATGCTGGAAATTAGAAATAAAAACAGGAAATGCTGGAAACACTCAGCAGGTCAGGCAGCACCTGTGGAGAGAGAAGCAAAGTCAACGTTAACTCTGTTTCTCTCCCCACGGATGTTATCTAACCTACTAAGTATTTCCAGCATTTTCTGTTGATAATGGGATGACCTGAGTACAAGAATTTCAGCAAGGGCAGGTGCTTAATTAAGCTGCCCTCATAGCCCAGGGGTGGCCACATTGCCCAGTGTAGCACTAAGCAAAACAGACTGCTGGATGGTCTGTGCTGAATCAGCTGACTTAGCCTGAGTGATGATGTTGCAATTAGACTCAGTGTCCTTGGGCAATCAAGAGGGTGGGGAAATCAGCCACGGTTCCTGCTCCTTATCACTATTCAGGGACCCCTGGAAACTGCACTTGTATGAAATTTGAGTGAGGTCAGCTCTGCGCTTCTCTCTGATGCCCTCACAGCCGAATAGTCCAACAACACACTGCCTAGACTCACACATGAAGAATGGTTAGTTATATGAGGTTCCAAAGGATGGAATGTTACCCCAGCACCTTGAGGGAAAAAGGAGAGAAAAGTGACAAAATGGGGGCGGGGTGGGATGAAAGGGAGAGAAATTATGGGTAACAGACACTACCTTATTTCTGGTAGGGTATTTGCATTCCAGAGCCCTCGCATGCATTACGATAGTAATTTATATCAGGAAGAGGCTCGGTAGTAAATGCATACCAGAGTGAAGTCCATGTCAGGCACTGAACTGGAAGCACAGAGGGGCTGAATACTCCCTCCTAAGAAATATCTCATCCAACATTCTGAGGACTATGGGACACTGACCTTTTACGCAAAACAAACGTACACCCCATCGTGGAAATTGCTTTTGTGCTGTCCTGTTTTCGTGCCAACGCTTTGCACATGGGAGTGGCTGAAATCAATAGCAGTGGAAGCTTGTTCTTACCCTGATTACCCACAGCTTTAGTCCCTGATGCCTGTCAAGGCACTTGGCGAGGGTGGGGGTGGGGAGACTCAAGTGAACATAATGAGCTACTCTATACGGATGGAAGAAAATCAGACACTTAGACACCGAGCCACAATGGGCTACTGCTAAAGAGCTTCTAGTTAGCAGCAGCAGGGTGGCACAAGAGGCCAGGAATTAGCTTGCCAATCTCTATCAAATGGGTATCAGCGACAACAACAACTTGCACCTTTAATGCAGTGAACGATCCAAAGCGCTTCACAGGTGCATTATCAAACAAAATTTGACACCGAGCCACATAAGGACAGGTGACCAAAAGCTTGGCCAAAGAAGTAGGTTTTAAGGAGCGTCTTAAAGGAGGAGAGAGAGGTGGAGAGGTTTAGGGAGAGTATTCCAGAGTTTAGGGCCTGGGTAGCTGAAGACACTGCCACCAATGGTGGGGCGAAGGAAATTGGGGATGCACAAGAGGCCAGAATTGGAGGAACGCAGAGATCTCGGAGGGTTTCAGGGCTGGAGGAGGTTAGAGAGATAGGGAGGGAAAAGTCAAGGAAGCTAAAGTGAGAAATAATGAGGGAAGAGAGAAAGTCAGGCTGCAATCATTAAATAACATTTATCAGTAACTACAGTATTTAAAGGAAATTTATACCCATTTCTGACAATAATTCTACTTCAATAATGAAAGCTCTGGCCTCAGATCCATTGAAGAAGACCTCTGTCAGTAGGTTCCATTTACACCCTCTGTTTTTTTTCCTTCTCTCCCACAGTCTCTCATTCTGTGTGCCTCCTTCCCTCTGTGACTACAGTTGAACCCTGTCATATTCTTGCACATGCCAACTCAATCATTCCCCTCCCCATTGTCATTCTCTGTGCCAGAAACAAACTGTTTCTCTTCTGCCTTCCAACAGCCAGCATGGATGTTCGGGCGTCAACTTAACTGCTGCCACTTTGACATTGAGCCCGACATTCCTCGCTCCAATAAGTTCAGCCGAAAGAAGTAGAGGTGAGTAAAATTGTTAGGGGAAAGCTCCAACAGAGGATTTGTGTTTAGTGCAAGTCTGAGCATTCACATCCCTCCCCAAAAAAGGATTTAAAAAGACTAGCAAAAAGGGAGAAAAGTGGCCCAGTTAACTTGTTAAAGACCTTGTAAAAGGTCATTAATAATGAACTCATGCCATATTCCACAGCTGCAGAGTCACATTGAAAAGAGAATATAGTATTTTACCCCAGATCAGACCTGGCGTTAGTGAGATTGATGAGAACAGCATTTCCACTGGAGCAAGAGAAGTGAAATGGAGCTGGAGGAGGAGGAGGAGGGGAGGAGGGTTGGTGGGAGGGGACGGTGACCCAAGAGCACAGATAGCACGGAGTCATATGGCTCACAGCAGGTGCTACCCCAGACAACGGGTTTACTGGAACAGAGTCAGATACCTGGATACAGTGAAGGAGCAATGCATGAGGAGGCTTGCGTCTCTAGGGAGGATGCCACCTAGCTATCAAAACTTTGGTAATCAAACTTCTGCAATGCACCATCAGAGGCCGTGAAGGTGCTTTCAGAGGCAGTGCCTATTGTCACTTGTGCAGGGCAAGGTGATGGCACAGAACTTCAACTGACATGAGTGCCAACCTGTGCCCACGGATCTGTGTAAAGATAAAACAGAGGGCATCTATGAGGCTTCAGAATCCCTCCTGACATTTGTGTTCAAGTTGAAGCCAGGCATGACTGTGTCTTGGAGACTGAAGTCCGTAACCTCCATGGCAGTGGTGGGAATATACATGAGAGATGCTCCTACCTTGCCAATGGCCGATGTGGTTGTGATATCCACGACAGATGCCATTGATGTTGCTGTTGCAGTAACAGCCTCTGTTTGAAAGCAGATCCACCAAGGTCCATGTCCCAATACAGCTTAGTGGGACCCTCAACATGCTTGGCCTCTGCCCTGTTCCTCATCAACCACCACAACTGCTACTCCTTTCTCACTGATGCTCAGTGCCTCACCCTGTGCGTGCTCAGCAACATCACTATGATCTGCTCCTCCAATTCATCTGATTGAAAGGGGGCTGGTGATGGTTGGTGCTCAGGTGTGTGACATTCTACAGGTGTGGCTAGTAGTCATTGAGTTCTCCTTTCTCTGATGAGAGCAAATGTTGCATCATGAGTCCAGAAGCACCATTTGGGCACTGTATTATCATTACGAAAGAAAGATCTTGCAATTATATAATACCTTTTACAAGTTCAGAATGTCCCAAAGCACTTCACAGCCAATTAAGTAACTTTTGAACTGTACGATTGAAGCCAACGGAAGGGAGAATCGGGCAAGGTGAATAACATGTGGCTAATTCAACATCGCCCATTTTACACCATTGTCCAAAGTTAAAATTACCCCTAATAAGTGATATAGAAAAGGCAAATCAAAGCGGTACTTCATGTGAAATCGTGACAGTACACACAGATGCAAACTGGCAATAAGCAAATTTCAGACTGATCCCAGGAAGTTCGTCTTCATAAAACAGCAGCAATTGGCATTTATATAGCACCTTTAACGGAGTAAAATGTCCCATGGAGCTTCACAGGAGCGTTATCAAACAAAATTTGACACTGAGCCACATAAGGAATTATTAGGACAGGTGACCAAAAGTTTGGCCAAAGAGGTAGGATTTAAGGAGCATCTTAAAGGAGGGGAGAGAGGTGGAGAGGCGGAGAGGTTTAAGGAGGGAATTCCAGAACTTAGGGCCTAGGCAGCTGAAGGCACTGCCGCCAATGGTGGAGCGATTAAAATCGGGGATGTGCAAGAGGGCAGAATTGAAGGAGCGCAGAGATCTCAGAGGGTTGCAGGCTGGAGGAGGTTACAGAGACAAGGAGGGGTGAGGCCATGGAGGTATTTGAAAATAAGGATAAGAATTTTAAAATCGAGGCATGGCCGGATGGGGCCGAGTAGAATGGTGGAGGCAACGACCCTGGAATCATTTAAGAAACAGCTAGACATTGTGACGGGCTGACTAGAGGCTTTATCTGGGTTAAGCCGGAGGTCCTTCTCATCCATATCTAAGTTGTGACCTTGTCATATACAGGTTATTTGAAACTATCAATCAAACAGACTGAGCTCTCCAAGTATCACAAGTAGACATTAATATCTCCTGATTTTCTCCTCTGGGAAAAAGCTACCTTTTTTAAAAAAAAACAAACTGATTTAATTGACATGAAACAGATGCATGGACAGAATACAATTTTCATAGCAAGTATGAACTATTTACGACAGCCATAGTTCTATTCTTTACTTCCCATCCATGGCTTGCCTCCAAGCCTTGATAACCTTTGGGTCCTCTATCCTGAAGCCATGTGTAATGTAGTTATACCTGACTTCTGTTGAGGAAAGAAGGGGTTTCCTCATTCAGATGGAATGTCTGAGATTGAGAACTCACAGCCCCAAATCCACATCCTATCCATTCTGTGACACAGTACTTAGATACAAGAATACCCATTAGCCCAGCTTGGTAGTTCTAGTTTTAATAACAATGAATAGAGTCAGATTGATTTGGAGAATCCTGTTCCTCTTTGTATTTCTTTGCTTGAGGAAATAGCAAGGATTCTTTCATCTGAATATTCCACATGGGCTGTGATTTCATGAAACTGATCATGCAATCATCACCTCACAGGGTTAAAATGCTGATATCAAAAATATAACCGTTCTGCAAAAGATGCTAAAATACTCTTAAAGAGATTGATTGCGATGATTAGTCAACAACTCAATTATCATTGTATTATGTGACGACCAGGATGGTACAAGGCGAACGAGGTAGACCTTGGCTTTTTTATCATCTAGCAATTCCTATATTCCTGTGTCAGAAGAAACAAAACCACAGAGAAGGGGGGCAGTCTGCAGAGTGGGAGGGGTAGGTGGAGCAGGTTGGCACCTGAGACTCATCACCTACCTTCATCAACTCTTCTATTGGTGCTGAAAATTTGATTGCTTTTAATTCAGTCAGTCGTTGCTGAGTGTTGGTTTTCATTCCCCCCACGACATGGTACAATCCTCAGGGAAATTAGGAAAATCACAAAGGCAACTGCTTGTAATTCCATAGCCAGACAGAGGGATTAGTGAGACTCGCCTCAGACACAGAAAGCACCACAGCATAATTGCGCAATTAGATTTTGTTAGCAGAATGCAAATACTGCTCCGCAAATATTTACCAGAGGTCTCGGGGTGTCAGTTACTGGAAGAGAAATCCGATCTGCTGAGAGATAATAACTGAATTTGTGTCCACATAACAACAGTCATTGCACTTCAAAGTAATTCATTGCACGAGGAGCGTTTCGAGATGTTACTGGGAGATGTGATCGGATGCAACATAAATGAAAGTACTTTTCTTTGAATAGACACAGATTATGTGTCCTGGCCAATATCTATCCCTCAACCAACATCAATAAAACAGATTATCTGGATATTTATCTCATTGCTGTTTGTGGGATCTTGCCGTGCCCAAATTGGCTGCTGCATTTCCTACAGTACAACAGTGACTACACTTCAAAAGTACTTCATTGGCTATAAAACGCTTTGGGACATCCTGAGGTCATGAAAGGTGCTAAATAAATGCAAGACTTTCTTTTCTTTTTAACTGACAAACAGATGTGGCTTAACTTCAAGGAGTGCTCTGGATGTACCTTTTCTATGCTGTTTACTATCTTGTGTACCTCTGTGAGATCTCTTCTTACTCATTTCTCTTTTGAAGAGCCCAAGTGTTTCCCAATCCATTTGAACAGATTGTTGTTCAAAGTTTATTTATACAATCTGAAACGAAAGGGTGACCAGTAGATGAAATAAATCTACCACGAGTAAATCCAATAGGGAATTCAGGCGAAAATGTTTTACCCAGAGAGTGGTTGGAATGTGGAACGCACCACCACAAGGAGTAGTTGAGGTAACTAGCACAGATGCATTTAAGGGGAAGCTAGATAAACACGAGGGGGGAAGGAATAGAAGGATATGCTGATAGGGTTAGATGAAGTAGGGAGGGAGGAGGCTCTTGTGAAGCATAAACACCGGCATGGACCTGTTGGGCCGAATGGCCTGTTTCTGTGCTGTACATTCTATGTAATTATATGTAATGAAATTGGTACTGGAGTCTCAGCTAGGACCACAAGTCCTGATTTTCCGCTGGGATTACTCCCCTGATCTTGGGTGGATCTGGGATAGACAGAAGTGGAAAATCGGCCAGAGAGCCATTGGCTCCCTGCCGATTGCTAGAAATTCTATCCAGAAATGATGGTGTCTGTTGAATGTGTCTCCCAGATACGGGCAGGTGCATTTGGTTAGAGTAGTAAAGTTCCTTCATCTGCAAGGAACGTGGGCATATAACTGGTGTCCAATGTTCCTGTGGTGTGGAGGAGAGGATTTAAATTTTAAATGGCCCCTTTAAGGAGTGCAGTCGATTGCAGGTAGCACCACAAATTTTAAATTAGAAAAAGCTTTTCCCTCATCTTCAGCTGTCCCGTAAGCAGCCAGTCCCGCTCCCTCTGCCGCTAGCACCCGAGATACAGTCAGACCTATACAATCCATTATGGACATTAACAGTCAGATACAGTCATAGCTAACAATCCACAATGGGCATTTATGGTCTGGCCTATATGTGACTCCAGACCCACAGCAATTTGGTTGATTCTTAACTGCCCTCTGAAATGGCCTCGCAAGCCACTCAGTTGTACAATCCCACTACAAAAAGACATAACAAGAATAAAACCGGATGGACCACCCGGCATCGGATCACTAGGCACTGGACACGACAAAAGCAAACCAAGCCCAGTCAATGCTGTGAAGTCCTCCTCAATAATATCTGGGGACTTGTGCCAAAATTGGGAGAGCTGTCCCAAAAACTAGTCAAGCAACAGCCTGACATAGCCATACTCACAGAATCATACCTTTCAGCCAATGTCCCAGACTCCTCCATCTCCATCCCTGGGTATGTCCTGTCCCACCGGCAGGACAGACCCACCAAAGGTGGTGGCACAGTGGTATACAATCAGGAGGGAGTGACCCTGGGAGTCCTCAACATTGACTTTGGACACCATGATGTCAAACATGGGCATTAGGTCAAACATGGGCAAGGAAACCTCCTGCTGATTAACACCTACCGCCCTCCCTCAGCTGATGAATCAGTCCTCCTCATGTTGAACAACACTTGGAGGAAGCACTGAGGGTAGCAAGGGCACAGAATGTACTCTGGGAGGGGGACTTCAATGTCCATCACCAAGAATGGCTCAATAGCATCACTACTGATCGAGCTGGCCGAGTCCTGAAGGACACAGCTGCCAGACTGGGCCTGCGGCAGGTGGTGAGAGAATCAACATGAGCGAAAAACCTACTTCACCTCATCCTCACTAATCTACATGTCGCAGATGTCCATGACAGTATTGGTAGGAGTGACCACCGCACAGTCCTTGTGGAGATGAAATCCCGTCACACTGAGGGCACCGTCGATCGTGTTGAGTGGCACTACCGCCGTGCTAAATGGGATAGATTCAGAACAGATCTAGCAGCTCAAAACTGGGCATCCATGAGGCGCTGTGGGCCATCAGCAACAGCAGAATTGTATTGTATTCCAGCACAATCTGTAACCTCATGGCCTGGCATGTCCCTCACTCTACTATTACCATCAAACCAGGGGATCAACCCTGGTTCAATGAGAAGTGTAGACGAGCATGCCAGGAGCAGCACCAGGCATACCTAAAAATGAGGTGCCAAACTGGTGAAGCTACAACACAGGACTACATGCACGCTAAACAGCGGAAGCAACATGCTATAGACAGAACTAATTGATCCCAAAACCAATGGATCAGATCAAAGCTCTGCACTCCTGCCACATCCAGTCGTGCATGGTGGTGGAAAATTAAACAACTAATGGGAGGGGCAGATTCCATGAACACCCCCATCCTCAATGATGGCAGAGCCCAGCATTGTGAGTGCAAAAGACAAGGCTGAAGCATTTCAAACCATCTTCAGGCAGAAATGCCGAGTGGATGATTCATCTCGGCCTCCGCCCGAGATCCCCACCACCACAGAAGCCAGTCTTCAGCCAATTTGATTTCCTCCACGTGATATCAAGAAACGGCTCAGCGCACTGGATACAGCAAAGGCTATGGGCCCCCACAACATCTCGGCTGTAGTGCTCAAGACTTGTGCTACAGAACTAGCTGCGCCTCTAGCCAAGCTGTTCCAGTACAGCTACAACACTGGCATCTACCCGATAAAGTGGAAAATTGCCAAGGTATGTCCTGTCCACAAAACGCAGGACAAATCCAATCTGACCAATTAGGGCCCATCAGTCTACTCTCAATCATCAGCAAAGTGATGGAAGGTGTCGTCAACAGTGTTATCAAGTGGCACTTACTCACCAATAACCTGCTCACCCATGTTCAGTTTGGGTTCCTCCAGGACCACTCAGCTCCAGACCTCATTACAGCCTTGGTCCAAACATGGACAAAAGAGCTGAATTCCACAGGTGAGATGAGAGTGACTGCCCTTGACATCAAGGCAGCATTTGACCGAGTGTGGTATCAAGGAGCCCTAGTGAAATTGAAGTCAATGGGAATCAGGGGGAAAACTCTCCATTGGCTGGAGTCATACCTGGCACAAAGGAAGATGGTAGATGGTTCTTGGAGGCCAATCATCTCAGCCCCTGGACATCGCTTCAGGAGTTCCTCAGGGCAGCTTCCTAGGCATAACCATCTTCAGCTGCTTCATTAATGACCTTCCCTCCATCATAAGGTCAGAAATGGGGATGTTCGCTGATGATTGCACAGTGTTCAGTTCCATTCACAACCCCTCAGATAATGAAGCAGTCCGTGCCCGCAGGCAGCAAGACCTGGACATCATTCAGGCTTGGGCTGACAAGTGGCAACTAACATTCGTGACACACAAGTGCCAGGCAATGACCATCTCCAACAAGATAGAGTCTAACCACCTCCCCTTGACATTCAATGGCATTACCATCGCCGAATCCCCTACCATCAATATCCTGGGGGTCACCATTGACCAGAAACTTAACTGGACCAGCCACATAAATACTGTGGCTACAAGAGCAGGTCAGAGGCTGGGTATTCTGCAGCGAGTGGCTCACCTCCTGACTCCCCAAAGCCTTTCCATCATCTACAAGGCACAAGTCCGGAGAGTGATGGAATACTCACCACTTACCTGGATGAGTGCAGCTCCAACAACACTCAAGAAGCTTGACACCATCCAGGAAAATGTAGCCTGCTTGATTGGCATCCCGTCCACCACCTTAAACATTCACTCCCTTCACCACCGACGCACTGTGGCTGCAGTGTGTACCATCCACAGGATGCACTGCAGCAACTCACCAAGGCTCCTTCGACAGCATCTCCCAAACCCACAACCTCTACCACCTAGAAGAACAAGGGCAGCAGGCACATAGGAACACCACAACTTGCACGGTCTCCTCTAAGTCACACACGATCCTGACTTGGAAATATATCGTCATTCCTTCATTGTCGCTGGGTCAAAATTCTGGAACTCCCTACCTAACAGCACTGTGGGAGAACCTTCACCACACGGACAGCAATGGTTCAAGAAGGTGGCTCACCACCACCTTCTCAAGGCCAATTAGTCATGGGCAATAAATGTTGGCCTTGCCAGCGATGCCCACATCCCATGAATGAATAAAAAAAAGTCAGATACAGTAATAGCAATAACAATCCACAATGGGTGTTTACAGTCAGATACAGTCATACCTAACCATCCACAAATGGTGTTTACAGTTAGATACAGTGATAGCAAACCATGCAAAATGGGCATTAACAGTCATATACGCTCAAAACTTATATGATCCATGATGGGCAATAAGAGTCTAAAATTAGAAGAAAAGCTCCAAATGCTGAAATAGAAACAGAAAGTGCTAGAAATACACAACAATGGGCACAGATGGGGAGGTGACAAACCACTTAAGGACTTCAGAGAGAAAGGTAGGTTGGAGATGGGGTGGTAGTTTGCAAGGACAGAGGGGTCAACAGTGTCTTTTGACGAGGACAGTGATGATGGCATATTTGAAAGGGAGGGGGACAGTACCTGAGGAGAGGGAACTATTCACAATATCAGCTATCAATGGGGGCCAGGAAGGGAAGTTAGGAGGTCAGCAATTTAGTGGGAATAGAGCTGAGAGAGCAGGTGGTGGGTCTTATGGACAAGATGAGCTTGGGGAGGACATGAGGGGAGATAGGAAAGAAATCAGAGAAAGATGTGGGTTTAAGATTAGGGCAAAGGGGAACCTCGGCTTGGTAGGCGAGAGGAAGGGAAGGTTGCAGCAGAGAAAGCTGAACAGATGGTCTCAATCTGTGGGACAAAGAAGTCCGTGAGATCCTCACACTTGTTGTTGGGCATGAGGATGGAGGGTGGAGGAGAGAGGAAATTCGCTAATGCCGGTGGCCAGGAACACCTTTTATGGGGTTTTCCTGGCCACTGACTTTAACAAATCTGGCAAGTTTGGTTTGGTGAGGCCGTTGGCTGCACAAGTAGACAGCAGGAGCCGCTCAGTAACATAAAAACAACTAAATACAGGTCAATATTGCGGCTGTAACCCCTTATCAGAACTAGCCAGTTCTGCCATGGCGTCTCACCCAAAATGTTAGCCTGTCTTTCACTTTCAGACACTGATTGACTTGCAGTGTGTTCCCAGCATTTTCTGTCCTTATTAACATTAAATGCCACGTGCGGCTCTGACTGCTAATATGCATATGAAAGGAGCTGCTTGCTGAACAAGGATTGTCTGCCAACACTGCAGAAAGATGCTGGGCAGTTGGCAGTGACTACCCCTGTGTTGTACACACTGATTTACAGTCACCATATAATCCCAGAAATATCAATAGCGCTTGGCACAATCACAATAGATGCGACTGAGCTATCACAAGGCGCTTTAAGGCATTGGGCGCCAACCAGCAGGTTGTGAACCACATGCGGCCCCTAAGCATTGACAGTCCAGCCCCCGAAGCAGAGGTTGTTGCCATTTTTGTATCTTCACACTAATCCCTTGGAGAACAGTGTGGAATGATTCACTAACTGATTAAACGTCTGACAGGCCACAAAGTGAATGCTCTTTCCATGGCTGTAGCCACCTTTCTACCAGCCAATAGGGTTGTTAGTCCTGTTTGGTGGGAGGGTTTTATGGGGCCCCACAACCCATGGGATGATGAGAACATAAGAACATAAGAAATAGGAGCAGGTGTAGGCCATCCGGCCCCTCGAGCCTGCTTCGCCATTCAACAAGACCATGGCTGACCTTTTACCTCAACACCATTTTCCTGCACCGTCCCCATATCCCTGATGCCTTTAATATCTAGAAATCTATCAATCTCTGTTTTGAAGGTACTCAGTGACTGAGCCTCCTCAGCCGTCTGGGGTAGAGAATTCCAAAGATTCACCAGCCTCTGAGTGAAGAAATTTCTCCTCATCTCGGTCCTAAATGGCCTACCCCTTATTCAGAGGGGTCACCCACACCCACCGGATGTGAGTATCCCGCTGGATGTTAACCTAGAATTCAGAGCTCTGGTCTCCGCTCGCCGGGACTGTCTGGAACAGGGTTCAAACCCTGCATCTTCTGAATCACAGAGTCATAGAATTATAGAATAGTTACAGCACGGAAGAAGGCCATTCGGCTCATCGAGCCCATGCCGCCTCTCTGCAAGAGCAATCCAGCTAGTCCCACTCCCCTGCCCTTTCCCCATAGCCCTGAAAATTTTTTCCCTTCATTGAATCTGCCTCCACCACCCCCTCAGGCAGTGCATTCCAGATCTTAACCACTCGCTGTGTAAAAACGTTTTTCCTCATGTCGCCTTTGGTTCTTTTGCCAATCACCTTAAATCTAAGTCCTCTGGTTCTTGACCCTTCTGCCAATGGAATCAGAGACAGGAGTGTGACCACTCTGCCAAAAGCTCGCTCCGAAGCTGAAGTAAATCAATCCTATTGATCCCGATATTTCTTGTTTTACCTGTTTGAATTTCGTGAGCCTGGAAGTTTGGGAAGGGCAACTTTTAGGACTTTTGCCTCATCAGAACACCAAGCTCTGTTAGCAGCAACTTGAGTCATATTCAGATGAAGGAGAACAGGAATGCAAACTTCATCTGTGGCTCCATGGTGCCCATCATAAACAGAATGCTCAGAGGTGTCTGCTCCAGGGCATTTTTTACTTTACTGGGTTTTTTGTTGGTGTCTTGGGAGCAAAACCTCCATACGACATTGATCTCTTGTAGATCTGCTGGATTTTGCTGTGTAAAACAGAGACTCAGCGTGCAAACACGTGGATCCCCACATTTACTTTGCTGGAATAGAAAGCCTTACCCCCAGAAGTCGATACATAGGCATGTGGGTCTACACCATAGTCACTTGGCTGCAGCTTCAGCTGTTCATAGTTTGGAGCCTGGCCAGCTATTGGAGAATATGTCTGCAGTCGATGCACTCCTAAAGGACCTTTAGAGTTAATCCCGTCAGCTGTCATCCTTTAAGATCGTGGCACTGATTTGGGTTTGAACAACGAGGGCTTTGCAGTGTGCCCACAATTTACCACGTGCTTGTCTGATGTCTAGTGTATTCTGATCAGCTCCTGCGTTGCACTGAATATGCTTCTGCCTAATTCAATTCAATGTGTTGTGACTCAGTAATGGAGCTTTATCTCCACAAGTAACTGAAGATAGAGACATTGAACGTTCCTTATATTACACCCAACAATGGAAGTATCTCACTTGAATACATTTTTGGGGTCAGACTGCATCCCTCAGGTGGCAAATGCACAAATCTTTCTGTTCAGGAATAGTCAACACTTCCGCTGCTGTGCCTCATCCCAATGGCTGCACATTCGGCTACACTTTACAAGGTGAAGATATAAGAAAGAATTGAATGGGAAAAGGCCACTTGGCCCATCAAACCCATTCCAGCTACAAACCTTGTGCAATCCACGCCACTGTGGACTTTGTACTTGAGGTCGAAGATCAGCCATGATCTTATGAAATGGCGGAGCAGGCTTGAGGGGCCGAAGAGCCTACTCTTGCTCTTATTTCTTATGTTCTTATGTTCTTAACCCTTGCAATCTCCTGAGGGCAGGTTGTACGAAAATACCTCCTGATCTCAAGCGGAAATCAGCTAAAACAAAGAGTATACCTATTTAATCTTCCATACTACATGATTCAGCCTTGGTACATTGATGGTCCCCGCAGCTTGGCAATCACCATGTTTATCTAGTATGTTTCTACTGAGCCCTTAACCCTTAATCTCATACCCAACCAAATACTCATCCAGCTCTTTCTGTTTTCTCCCCTCAGGTGCTGAAGAAACTAAGTCAAGATTTTGTGCTTCAACCGAAACCTGGAGTTGGTAAGGTAGACTCTGTGTCTGCAAACTCAATCTTCCAGCGTCAGCTTGGTAGGCTTCCAGTGGAAATTTTAATTGCACCAAGGAGCCTGCTTTGGGGGGAACGTAGAAAATAACCGCTAAGACCCTCGGTCGCCTTCAGCAATGGAGGAGGGTTGGCGGCCAATGTTACATCTTCAGTTTATCCTTTTCCACCTCTGCTTGCTTTTCTTTTGTCTGCCTCAGCCCCTTTAAATTTCTCTCATGCTATGGTTGCCTTGCTCCACCTAAATAATCTCAAATAAGGGAAGGCCAAGGCAATGAGACATTAAACAGAGGCCCCATCTGCCTATTCAGGTGGATCTTAAAGATTCCATAGTCCTGTTCGAGGAAAACCAGGGAGTTCTCCTGGAGTCCTGGCCAATATGTATCCCTCGAAAACAGATTCATTGGTTATTCTTCCAATTTGCTGTTTGTGGGACCTTGCTGTGCACAAATTGGTGACCGCATTTGCCTTTGTAACAACATTGACTACACTTCAAAAGTAATTCATTGGCTGTGAAGCACTTTGGATGTCCTGCGGATGTGGTAGGTGCTATATAAATTTAAGTTCTTTCTTCCTTTCTTTCACTGCTGCTTGTGGGGCCTTGATGTGCGCAAAATGGCTGCTGTTTTACCCCTGTGATAACAGTAGCTGCACAATATAATTCATTCCACATGAAGCACTTTGGGACATTTCTAAGAGCTGTGATTAGGGTGCTATATAAATGCAGGTTGTCTCTTTTCTTACAAAATTACAAAAAAAAAGTTCTTTCAAAACAGGAAGCTATTCCCCAGGGATCAATCTCTTCTTCCACACCATGAGCCTTTTCTGTATTACTTTAATCTACCTATATAAAACAAAAAAAACACCCTTTGAGTTTAATGAGCCTGTCTGTTGAGATGGCTGCGGCTTTATTTAGTGTAAAAACCCACAGGAATTAACTGTCTCCTCGCAGAATAGCAGATTAGTCAGTGCAGAAGGCGGAGCTGACACTGACAGATGCATCTTTTTATAGCCAGAACAAAAAAAAACCCAACAAAAACAAATGGAAACTATTTATTCGATAAAATGGGAAGATATTCCTGGCTTGTGGCCAGACAGTCATCAATTGCTCTTTCTTCAGTACAAAGGCAGTACTTTTTGTAGATCGATGTACCGCAATATACACAAGAGCCTCTGAAATCTCTCTGATGTGAGGAACACTTAATCAAATGGAAGGTTTGTAAAGTGCACGTGTGCAATTAAATTCATTAAACACACAGCAACCATCACCTGTACACGCAGCCTGCAATTACTCTGTGTGTACATTAGTGAGAGCACGTGATTGTAAAGAAGGCCCGTTCACTCATCACCACTGTGCTGGTTGACCTTCATTGGCTCCCGGTCCGGCAATGCCTCAATTTTAAAATTCTCATCCTTGTTTTCAAATCCGTCCAAGGCCTCGCCCCTCCCTATCTCTGTAACCTCCTCCAGCCCTACAATCCTCCAAGATCTCTGCACTCCTCCAATTCTGGCCTCTTGCGCATCCCCGATTTTCATCGCTCCACCTTTGGCGGCCGTGCCTTCGGCTGCCTAGACCCTAAGCTCTGGAATTCCCTCCTTAAACCTCTCCATCTCTCTACCTCTCTCTCCTCCTTAAAACCTACCTCTTTGACCTTGTTTTTGGTCACCTGTCCTAATATCTCCTTAGGTAGCTCGGTGTCAAATTTTGTTTGATAATCCTCTTGTGAAGTGTCTTGGAACATTTTATTACATTAAAGGCGCGATATAAATGCTGCCTTTAAAGTGGGTTAAATGCCATGCCAGTTTTACCAGCTTCCGTTACACAGGTCTGGGGCAGCCCATGGCTCAGTAGGTAGGACTCTTGCCTTGGAGGCAGAAAGTAGTGGGTTCAAGTCCCACTCCAGAGATTTGAGCACAAAATCTAGGCTGACACTCCAGTGCAGTACTGAGGGAGCGCTGTGCTAAATAAGGTGCCGTATTTTGGATGAGACGTTAAACCAAGGTCTTGTCTGCCCTCTCAGCTGGATGTAAAAGATCCCATGGCAATGTTTAGAAGAAGAGCAGGGGAGTCTCTCCCCAGTATCCTGTCCAATATTCATCCCTCAACCAACATCACTAAAACCAATTATCTGGTCATTATCACATTGCTGTTTGTGGGATCTTGCTGTGCGCAAATTGGCTGCTGCGTTTCCTACGTTACAACAGCAACTACACTTCAAAAGTACTTAATTGGCTGTAAAGTACTGAGGTCATAAATGGTGCCATATAAATGCAAGTTCTTTCTTTCTTTCCAACCCCAAAGTAAACTTGCTGATCATTGGTTTGGGATTGGGTGTTCCCAGTAAGTACCTTTTGCGAATCATGCAAGTTTATAGTTACCACAGATTGTGGTTCACCCACACACTGGGACCAAGCGTCACTAGTACAGGTTCTGTGTGACATATAAACAGCTTAAGCATTACATCCATGTGTGTGAGTGTGCAAGTGTCCGAACGAGTGTGAGTGTGTGAGAGTGAGAGTACAAATGAATGTGCATTCATGTGAATGTGAGCCTGAGTGACGGAAAGTGTTTTTTTTATTCGTTCATGGGATGTGGGCGTCGCTGGCAAGGCCAGCATTTATTGCCCATCCCTAATTGCCCTTGAGAAGGTGGTGATGAGCCACCTTCTTGAACCGCTGCAGTCTGTGTGGTGAAGGTTCTCCCACAGTGCTGTTAGGTAGGGAGTTCCAGGATTTTGACCCCACGATGATGAAGGAACGGCAATATATTTCCCAGTCGGGATGGTGTGTGACTTGGAGGGGAACGCGCAGGTGGTGTTGTTCCCATGTGCCTGCTGCCCTTGTTCTTCTAGGTGGTAGAGGTCGCGGGTTTGGGAGGTGCTGTCGAAGAAGCCTTGGCGAGTTGCTGCAGTGCATCCTAAAGATGGTACACACTGTAGTCACTGTACGCCGGTGGTGAAGGGAGTGAATGTTTAGTGTGGTGGATGGGGTGCCAATCAAGCGGTCTGCTTTGTCTTGGATGGAGTCAAGCTTCTTGAGTGTTGTTGGAGCTGCACTCATCCAGGCAAGTGGAGAGTATTCCATCACACTCCTGACTTGTGCCTTGTAAATGTTGGAAAGGCTTTGGGGAGTTAGGAGGTGAGTCACTCACGGCAGAATATCCAGCCTCTGACCTGCTCTTGTAGCCACGGTATTTATATGGCTGGTCCAGTTAAGTTTCTGGTCAATGGTGACCCCCAGGATGTTGATGGTGGGGATTCAGCGATGGTAATGCCTTTGAATGTCATGGGGAGGTAGTTAGATTCTCTCTTGTTGGAGATGGTCATTGCCTGGCACTTGCCTGGCGCGAATGTTATTTGCCACTTATCAACCCAAGCCTGGTTGTTGTCCAGGTCTTGCTGCATGCGGGCACGGATTGCTTCATTATCTGAGGGGTTGCGAATGGAACTGAACAGTGCGCAATCATCAACGAACATCCCCATTTCTGACCTTATGATGGAGGGAAGGTCATTGATGAAGCAGCTGAAGATGGTTGGGCCTAGGACACTGCCCTGAGGAACTCCTGCAGCAATGTCCTGGAGCTGAGATGATTGGCCTCCAACAACCACTACCATCTTCCTTTGTGCTAGGTGTGACTCCAGCCACTGGAGAGTTTTCCCCCTGATTCCCATTGACTTCAATTTTACTAGGTCTCCTTGATGCCACATTCGGTCAAATGCTGCCTTGATGTCAAGGTTGATATGGATGACTGAGTCTATGTTTTTTAGATTCTCACCCCAAAACACTTCTCTCTGCTTCCTCTCTCCCTTCTCTCAGAAGTTTCCCAAAAACCTGTCTCATCAGCAATATCTTTGATCACTCCCACACAATCTTTCCCATCTCCTGCTGATCTTGCACCCTCCCTCTGGAAGGGCTCTGAGACATCCTTCCATATGAGAAGATGCTATATAAATGGAAGTTACTTTTGCTGCCTTTATTGTTGTTTCTGCTGTTGTTGATGCTATTTTAGTTGCTGCTGTTACTGTTATTAGTATTGCTATTATTGTTGCCGTGGATGTTACTGTTGATGTTGTTGTTGCTGTATTACTATTGTTGTTGCTGTATTACTATTGTTGTTGCTGTTGCCGTTATTATTGTTGCTGCTGTTGTTACTGTTGCTTTTGTTGTTGTATGCATACATGCACATGGGGTTAGACAGTAGGGGGAGCTAGTTTGATTTTATTTTAACATTGCGTTGTGCGTTGTCAGCTGTGGCTCAGTTGGTAGCACTCTTGTTCCTGAGTTATAAGGTTGTGGGTTCATATTCCCCCTCCAGCAACTTGAGCACAAAATCTAGGCTGACACTCCAGTGCAGTACTGAGAGAGTGTTTGTCTTTCAGATGAGATGTTAAACTGAGGCCCTGTTGGCTGTCTCAGGTGGACATAAAAGATCCCATGGTACTATTTCAAAGAAAAGCAAGGGTGTCCTGGCCAATGTTTGTCCTTCAACTAAAATCAGATTATCTGATCATTGTTGTTGGTGGGATCTTGCTGTGAGCAAATTGGCTGCTGTGTTTCCTATATTATAACAGTGACTACACTTCAAAAAGTAATTCATTGGCTGTAAGGCACTTTGGGACATCCTGTGTTCATAAAAGGTGTTATATAAATGAAACACTTTCTTGCATTTATGTGAGAACAACACTCACTGAAATAATAAACTGCTATAAATATGGGAACATATTGGAGGTACCTTTTTCATCCTTAAGTTTCTCCTACCTCTCCTCCTCCCCTTGGGATGTTGACTAATGCGTTCAGAACATTGCATCACCCCCACCACTGTTCCAGTCTGAGATTACTTAACGCAGACCAGAGCTCAGTCCTGGGAGCTTCCTGGTCTGTATGATCGGTACCGCACCAGGTAATGCATTGTACCATTGAGGCCCTGGGGGAGCACACAGACATGATCTTGGTAAGCATTCCCTGGAATAGTCCCATTAAGGTAATGAGAGTATCATTGCATTGGGACATGCTGTAAGTCAGTGAGAATGTGACAGGCTTGTCACATACTCAACACAAGCTATTATTCAACACTGAGGGTTTTGTTTTACATTGTGGTTTTCATGACATCATTATGGCATACCATGCCAAACACGGTAATCTTTATTGGATCAGGTTACGCTCGAGCTGAATCTTGATAAATGTTCCATTACATTGTCAAGAACTATTTTTCCTGACTCTTGTTATACTCGGATTTGAATTTCTGCAGCCTCGGAGAAACAAATTGACCATCTGCAACATCTATACCTCAGCATGTTGAATCATTTACTCTGCAACCAAATCTCAATTGTATCAATGCAAAACACTCCACTGAGACACTGATTTGGGAGTCAAAGTACTTTTAGAATCCAGATTGTATCTCATTCTCTCAATTCAAAGGGTTTTTTATTTGTTATATTGGGAGCTACCTCGACACGTGCTCACTCAAGGGATGGCGCTAACTCATGCTTTGCATCAGAGTTACACTTGAATCTGTCATATGTTTACCTCATATTGAACATATGGGCAAACCACAGGTTTTTAGAACTGAAGAGGAAAGCAAAAACATAATAAGTGCTTCGTGGATGGGAAGAATTTCTATTTAAAGGGTGCAGACTACCGTCCCCATGGCTCACTGTCTAAATGCCTAATGCTTTTTGATTCCTGGTCTGGTCTCAGTTACATCGTTACTAAGGCCAATTGTGGTCGGTAGTACAACAATCGGACTCACCACTCCAGGGGAAGAACGGGAAAGAATTATAATTAGGTTCCTTGGTTCGGGTTCTCCAACACCCTCCCAAGCTCCACCTCACGCTAACACCAACTGATCAAGAGTTACTCTGCCCGCATCCTATCCCTCGCTAAATTCCGCTCACTTATCACGCTTGCGCTCATTGACCTACACTGGCTCACTGCCCCCCTCCCCCACCCCTTGGCCACTGCATTGATTTTAAAATCCTTGTCCTTGTTTGAAGGGAGTATCGCCAATGGTGGTGCAGAGTGAAGAGCAGAGAGAGCAGAACGCGAGTGCCTGTGAAAGTGTACCCAGCACGAGTCACTGCTTTGAGGATAGGGGATGAGAAAAGAGGAGAAAGTTCAAGAAAATTATGCACTCAATGAATATAAAGGAAGAAATGAATGAGAAGTGATCATCTGTTACACGCTCCGCTCAAGATTCAGCTCCACTGACTTCAATAGAACTGAATGTCAGGCCAGTCATGTAACAGACGGAGAAAGCAATTCCACTTGTTTTGCCTCCTCGCCCATGTCCCATTTCACCCCCTTACTGTGCAGGTAGCTCCATTTGAAAGAGCTGAAATCAAAAAGTACCCCACGTTTTAACATTGCATTCCCACAGCTATTGCGAATGCCTTCAAACCCTTGCCTCCTCTCCACGCACATGCACACACACAAACAAATGCACACACAAACACGGACAAACATACACACACAAACACAACCAAACACACACAGACAAACATACACACAAACACAGACAAACATATACACACAAACACAAACACACATACACACAATCACACACACAGACAAACATACACACACAAACACAGACAAACATACACACACAAACACAAACACAATCACACACACAGACAAACATACACACAAACACAAACAAACACACACACAATCACACACACAGAGAAACATACACACAAACACAGACAAACATACACACACAAACACAAACACACATACACACAAACACAAACAAACATACACACAAACACAGACAAACATACACACACAAACACAAACACACATACACACAAACACAAACAAACATACACACAAACACAGACAAACATACACACACAAACACAAACACACATACACACAAACACAAACACACATACACACAAACAAACATACACACACAAATACAAACACAAACACAAACAAACACACACACAAACAAACACACATACACACAAACACAAACACACATACACACAAACACAAACAAACATACACACAAACACAGACAAACATACACACACAAATACAAACACAAATACAAACAAACACACACACAAACACCTTCCCCCTAATTCCAATCAGCACTTGTGGTTAGAAACGCCAACTGAACAAAAATAAAAAGCTCCTGCTTTTCTCCTGATGTATGGTGTCAGCAGGTCTGAGCCATTGAACACACAGTGCACTGCGGTCCAACAGCTCATGTAATATTCATCAGCATATTGATTCTTGACTTATTTTTGCTGGGAGCCAACATAAGAGAAAAAGTCAATGTTTTGACAACAGTACTAAAGAAAAGGTATGATTTCAGCTTCGAGTTATTGGACAGCCCACAGGCAACAGGGAAAAAAAAAGACGAGGAAAGCAAAAATCATCCAGAACTAAGCATGAGCTAATACCCGCAAGATTTAAATACGTAAATGTAACACGGTTCTCATCAGTGTTGTAAACTCAACGCTTCAGCAGCAACTTCAGGCCCTGTGACCTTGAGAGGTGCTTTTGAAGGATGCTGAATTAATATTTTATTCAGAACGCTTTATGTGGGGGATTTATCTGCTTCTGAACGCTCTCTAGATCAGATCGATTCAGGAGCACAAGGTTTTCCTTCGGCATAATTAGCAAAAGAGAGTTTGCCTGTCAGGAGGGAAAAAAAACCCAGCAGTGAATGTGTTTAATGATGTCTGCGACGTAATGTCATAGGTCACTTGTTTTTTTTTGGCTCTTGAGGCTGACATCAGGTTTTAGTTTAGTTTGAAGTGAAACAAAAGCAGCTGGCGGCCTAGTGATAAAGGCTTCAGAAAACTCTGTGGCGCATGTTTGAATTCCGACGATGAGTGAGAAAGCAACCTTCTTCACATATGTTGGTCAATGGAGAGGGATGGTGGGGGGTGGGGGGAGGGAAGGTTATTGTAATTTTACTTTCTCCATATTAATCTCAACTTCCAACTGCACTGAAAGCAAAACAGTTCGTTTTTTTAAAATAAAAATGGCTGTGGGTTCAAGTCCCACTCCAGAGGCTTGAGCACGTAATCCAGGCTGACACTCCAGCGCAGTACTGAGGGAGCGCTGCACTGTCAGAGGTGTCGTCTTTCAGATGAGACGTTAAACCGAAGCCCCGTCTGCCCTCTCAGGTGGACGTAAAAGATACCATGGCACTATTTTGAAGAAGAGCAGGCGAGTTCTCCTGGCCAATATTTATGCCTCAATCAACATCACCAAAAAAAAAATGATCTGGTCATTATCACATCGCTGTGTGCAAACTGGCTGCTGCGTTTCCTACATTACAACAGTGACTACATTTCAAAAGTATTTCATTGGTTTTGAAGCGCTTTGGGACCTCCTGAGGTTGTGAAAGGCATCATATAAATGCAAGTCTTTTTTTCTTTAAAAACAGACCATGACAATTCATTTTTGGTTCATTCAGATTGTAACAGTGGTCGGTTGAGGCATCGTTCTATTATTTACACCACTGCTTGTATGTAAAGGACATTTCACTACTGCACATTAGTGAGGGCATTGCAACCAGCCAGATTATTTGCATTATTTGCATATACAAAGTGCCTAACACCTGCTTCAAGTGTGGGTAAAACACACCCCTTGCTTGTCCTTATCCAATGTGGCGGCCGGTGCATTTCTGGTCCGAAGTGTGCACGTGCTTCCTGCCTGCCATTTTGGAGCTATAGTAGGCCATGGAGCACCTGAAAAACAGGCTACTGGCTTTGATAAGCTACAATTTCACGGACACCTGCAGCCACCCAGTATTTTGTCTAAGTGTGTATTCTCCATATATGAATCAAAGACAGTGAGTGTTCACAAACTATTTGAGCATAAGAGTCAATTGGATAGTGATTAGAAACAGGAACTCTGGCTGTTTATTTACCCTCACTAGCTCAGAAGTACTGTAAAAACATAGTTCCTCAACTGCAAATCTGGAATCAAACCTGCCACCCTCTGGATTTCATGGCTGGGCTACTGGGGAGCTAATTAACTAACATTAAGCAAATTCCGAAACGCCCACACAATGTCCAGTCAGCTTCCAAAGATTCCACGTTTTGGGAATGAGTCTCTCTGTGGTGGTTAGCTGTCAGTAATGATCAGTTTCATGCTAAAAGCTATTTTTTACATAGTTCCTTGGACTTCTCCGACTACCTTGCCACAAACTGGGAGGAAAAAGAATTCACTCAGACCAGCAAACCCTGCGTTGCCCTCCTCAACTTTTCCAGGTGTACTGTGGCCTTCACTACATTAAGCAGAATAAAGCCACATTGACAAAACTTACATAGGTGATGGTTTAAAGGGACAAATAGGGTCTCATTAAAAATTGAGTGTCACCGTACAGGTCTCAGGGCAGGAGGACAATAAGGGAAGAAATAGTCTTTGGGGGAGATTTACAGTCCTGTGCATTTATTCTCAAAGTTATTGCTGCTTTGGTCAAACTATTCAGCTGCTTCATTTCAAAACTACTTTTTGTTCCTAAACAACTGAGCAAATTATTATAATATATACTGACTGTTACTATAATATATATACTGAACATGTTAATGTATAATACATACTGATTGTTACTGTATAATATGTACACTGAGTGTATTATCATAATGTAAACCAACTATAATATAAACATATTGAGCATGTTAATATATGATACACCAATTGTGTTACTATAATATATATAAACATTATTATATAACATACATGTGTTCCTATAATGTATATTGTATAATGTGCATATTAAGCATATTATTTAATGCACACCAACTGCATTATATTATATACTGAGCATGTTAATATATAATATATAATGACTATGTCACTCTATAACATATGCGCTCAGCATGTCATTACATAATATACACTGATTAATTTGCTGCATAATATATACACCAAGTATGTTATTACATATATCATTATTATATACTATCTACCGCCTGTGTTACTATATAGGGTCTAATTTCTGAGTTCATGCCAGCAGTGAGGATTCTTGCCCACAGTCGCACATACCCAGAAATTGGCAGCACACTGCCTGGGATTTTCCATCATTGCTGAGGTTCGGGAAGTCTGTCCTGAGGGCTTGGAGGAGGCAGGGGGGGTGCGGGCGGGGGTCTGGGGGGCGGTTTAGAGGGAGCTGTCAGGAGAGTTCAGAGGATCTCTCATGCCTCGCAGTTTTCTTGAGAATTGGGGCGATCTATCCCTAGGTTTCAGAAGTGGGGGTTGCGGGGGGGGGGGGGTGCGGGGAAGAGATTTGCTGAGGATTGAAGATGTATTTTGAAGTCATCTGTCTTGATCATAGGGGCGCTATCCCATGGATTGAAGAGTGGGAGGAGATATCCTTGGGTTTGGGGTTCCCATCCTTTGGGTTGGGGGGAGCTATTCCGAAGGTAAAGGCGGAGAGTTATTTTGAGAATTTGAAAAATCTGTCTTTAGAATGGAGAGTTGGGGGAATAGTAAAAAAGTAGCATTATCATTCTGGATTCTGAGTGCACAGACTGGTGAGTGTTTTGCCTCAGTTGTTAGATCAAGTAAAAGGTCCAGTAGATATCTCTCTTTAGCGAGGCAACGTGAATAGAGTTGGCAATTTGCACAATTGGTCTGCGATTGAGTGATGGGGCCATCATTAGCCTCATACCATCTGGCCAGTTCTCAAAACCGAGAGGAGAGATGGTGATTGTAAATTATACCAAAATATCAAGCCTTACCAATAGGAGAAGAAGCCAAGCATCAACCGTGATTAATGACTAGGATCAGTCCGAACTATATGTCTACACTGACACGTCGTCTGTTGCTTTCGAATCAAAACAGCATCTGGATGAGCACCTAACCCACACCCCCTGCCCAATGTGCTCACAGGGTACCTACTCTGGCATCTTGTTGCCATGGAGACATGTAAAGGGTACATGCTGGGTGGTAACGTGATACAGATCATACGCCAAGTGACGTTCCCCTCAATAACTGTTATTGGCAGTTTACTTTCTGTGCACCAGCAGCTGGTAGTCTATATATGTGAGAAAATTTTATTTGTAAAATGAGCTACCTAGTGACCAGAGTAAAAATTGATTCATTTGTCTATACTACATTTAGTGACACCAGAAAAATGCTATACACTTGAGGCGTACACTTCACATAAACAATGTGGAGAAGAGAGGAATAGTGAAAGATGTTCCCTTAAATAACAAGCAGCAACTCCAGTGACAGCCCAGAGTGCAGCATAGTTACATCCCACAGGACAGCCTCATTACAGCCCTGACTATATCACTGTTACAGCCCAGGGTACAGCACCATTACAGTCCAGGGTACAGCACTGTGAAAGTCCAGAGTACGATAGAAATGTTACAGCCCAGAGTTGCAGTGGTTCAAGAGAAGGCCGACCAACACCACCACCTCCGGGCAATCAGGGATGGGCAATAAATATGGCCTTGCCGATGTCGCCCACACGAACAAATAAAAACAGTTAGAGCCCAGAGTACAACAGCACAGACACAGCTCAATGAAAACCACATATTTATTACCCAGTGGGAACAATTCAGTTATTATTCAGTGTCGTTATTACCTAATGAGAAACAGGAGAGTTATTATAAGAAGATAGATGGCTCCCATTGGGGTAAGAATTACATTGGTCGCTATGTGCAACAACATTTGCAAAGAGAAAATTCAGCAAGGCTGCACTCCTGGAGAGGAGTGTTTAGAATTAGCAACAAGAGGAATTTTACCCCAAATTTCCATGTACGTCATCTACATGAATAGTGACACACTTAACCTTTTCACTAAGTGACTGAGGTACAGGGGGAGGGACGTATGAGTTTCACTTCAAAAAGTGAGGTGATTGTAGATCTTTGCAAAATAGTTTAATATTTGTGCTTTTTGACAAAAACAGATGGAAAAAGGAATTTCCCCTACATAGTGGGAAATAAATTATTTTGTGATGTGAGTGCTTTATTGAAACCTTGACATTGAGAGAATAATGATTTATATTTTGAGAATATTTTCTATTTACATAAGGGCTGCATAAGAGCAGGGTTAGACACTAACTATTTGAAGAGAGCCACAGTATAAATTCTGTTCTCTGTCCATCTGCCGATCTATGTATAACACCACAGGTGGCCATCGACATGCCTTCGTATTGGTGTCATGGAGTGGAGTGCCTCTGCTTTGCAGATTTACTCCTCAAAAGCGAGACTGTATTTCAAAGGGTTTTATCGGTATTAGGATGAACCACCTTTGATATAATAATAAATTAAGTTTTGACCTGGTGGAAACAAATACAAAGGTAGAAATGCAGTAGATAGGAATGTCTACATAATTCCAAGAAACAGTGCGACTGGTAAGGATTAGGCGACCATTTCTTTTATGAGAAGTGTTTGTCTATCGTTTGTTTGACAGATCTGCTAAGAAAGCCAACCAAAGTAACTCAACTGACTGGTTGGCCAATTTAAACCATTTCACAAACTGGTTCAAAACTGCTGTATTATTTGGATTGATTTCAACAACTCACTGTTCCTGTTTGTTACATAGAATTACATAGAATTTACAGCACAGAAACAGGCCATTTGGCTTTATGCTCCACCCGAGCCTCCTCCCACCTTACTTCATCTCACCCAATCACCTCTTCCTTCTATTCCTTTCTCCCTCATGTATTCATCAAAGTTGCCCTGAATGAGTCAGTCATGAACAGGGTTGTCCTGTTTGATAGTTTAATTTGCTACAAAAGTATCTGATGTGACCGATATTAATCATCTTCCATGGGCGTATTTTCTGCAGACAATAAACAGTCCTAATGTTCAGCCAGGCACACTATGCCGATTACTTTGCACACAAGGTCTTGCTTCAGTTCATAAGAAGTACAGGCTTCCCTAAGGGCAATGACTTTTTTGTTGAGTAGGAGAAAAGATTAACTGGAGAAGATTGAACCATAACAGATACATTGTGAGCAGAAACGAATCTGCAAATAACTCATAAGTGACCAAGTCACAGACGGAATGTATGCATCTCACTCACAAGTAACCATATCTTGGCAATAGTTATAACATAGACTGCTATATATATATTGTTCCTTTACATCTTGACAAAGTAAACCAAGATTATTGCTTCAAGGTACACCAAGAAAGGACCAGAGCACATGACTGAAAATTGATGAAAGATAAAATTAGATCAGATGTCAGGAAAACTTCTTCACTTCAAGTCCTACAGTGCAGTAGTGAGGATGGCATTGCCAGAGGTGCCCATCCTTCCAATAAGATGCTGCAACAAGGTCCCACAAAACCTATCTTGATGGTTCAGGTAGATATAGATCCCATGGCAATATTCAAAGGAGAGCAGAGAGTTCTTCTGATGTCCTGGCCAACATTCCTCCCTGAACAAATGCCACAATAAAACAGATTCAATGGTCATTCACCTTATTGCTGTTTGTGGGATCTCGCTGTGCACAAAATGACTTAAGTTTGCCTACATAACAATAGTTACTGCACTTCAAAGTAACTCATGGGAAGTGCTTTGGATCATCTCTGAGAGATATGATAAGACATTAATTTACAAAGAGTGATTAATTTATGAAACGATCTATTCTGCAATCTTTTTTTTTATTCGTTCATGGGATGTGGGCGTCGCTGGCAAGGCCGGCATTTATTGCCCATCCCTAATTGCCCTCGAGAAGGTGGTGGTGAGCCGCCTTCTTGAACCGCTGCAGTCCGTGTGGTGACGGTTCTCCCACAGTGCTGTTAGGAAGGGAGTTCCAGGATTTTGACCCAGCGACAATGAAGGAACGGCGATATATTTCCAAGTCGGGATGGTGTGTGACTTGGATGGGGTAAAACATTTTGGTTGTTCAAAAGACAATAGGAAGGCAAGATGGGGGAGTTAATGTCGGAGGGGAACAAGCTTTGATGGGTCGAAAAGCCTTTTCCCATCCCGGACTGTTCTTATTTTACTGTGTATTTAAATGGATTTCCTATAAGAGCAGGGAGGTTATGCTAGAAATGTATAAAACACTAGTTAGGCCACAGCTTGAGTACGGCATACAGTTCTGGTCACCACATTACAGGAAAGATGTGATTGCACTAGAGAGGGTACAGAGGACATTTACGAGAATATTGCCAGGACTGGAGAATTTTAGCTATGAGGAAAAATTGGATAGGCCGGGATTATTTTCATTGGAACAGAGGAGGCTGAGGGGTGATTTAGTTGAGGTGTGTAAAATTATAAGGGGCCTAGATGGAGTGGATAGGAAAGACTTACTTCCCTTAGCAGAGGGGTCAGTGACCAGGGGACATAATTGAAAGTAATTGGTAGAAGGATTAGAGGGGAGCTGAGAAGAAATTTTTTCACCACAGGGTGGTGGGGTCTGGAACTCACTGCCTGAAAGGGCGATAGAGGTAGAAACCCTGAACTCATTTAAAAAGTACTTGGATGTGCACTTGATGTGCCGTAACCTACAGGGCTACGGACCAAGCGCTGAAAAGTGGGATTAAGCTGGATAGCTCTTTTTCGAACGTCGCGGACACGATGGGCCGAATGTCCTCCTTCTGTGCCGTATCTTTCTATGATTCTATGATTCAGTCAAAGGTTTATACAATTTTTGAACGGCTTTTAGGCTAAAAGAATCAGGGGCACCTGAACTTGTGAGGTCATTGTCATGCTGTCAAACTAAACTGGAATAATTTTGTGACCCTTCCAGTGCGGGTCCCACGTGTGCACCAGAAAGAGTATTGCAGTGACAATCCCTTAGTCTGATTGAAACTGTGGGACTGAGCACTCGATCGATTGCTACACTTGCCGTGCATCACTGGTCAATCGATCGTGAATACAGCCACCCAGTCAGTCAGTAAAATCAGGCCAGCTCTCACTGCAGGCCTGGCATAATCTAGCTCAAATTTCATTTCAGAGTTGGCTGGGTTTTGGAGGAGAACATAGTTACAGTCTCTAATAGATTTCACTGGTTTGTGCACTTGTAGAAAGCCCACACTAAGGGGATATTTCAACGGTAATGACTGTGCCAGCCTCTCACTTGTAGGAAAGGGTTTCCGTCCCCAGGGAGCTGGAGGGTGGCACCTTTTCAAATGGAACCACGCATCTGATCAATGTAAAATTTCAAACCCTTAACGATTTGTGAAGCAGCTGTCACCATGCTCCGTCATTCTCTCATTAACAGCCCGTGGCTTTTCTTCAAAACTTGCATAATCGCACAACACGTACTCACACTCACTCCACTCCTTCTGGGACTCGTCCAACTGGTTAAAATCTGTCATGACTGAGACTGGAGGTAGAGCATCGGCATAGAGACTTATCAGGTCCTCCGCAGGTCCCAAAGTGCTTCACAACCAATGAATCATTTATGAAGTGCAGTCACTGCTGTTATGTCGGTCAACACAGTGGCCAACAGCGCACAGCAAGCCTTCACAACAGCAAATAGCATACGTGAGCAGTTAACCTGTCATTTTTCTCGTGGGGTTATTTGAGAGGGTAATGTTGATAGTTACACCAGGAAAACTTTCTGTTCTTCCAATAGTGCCATGGGATCCTTTACATCCACCTGAGCGGGCACACAGTTTAATATCTCATCTGAAGGACAACATCTCCAACAATGCAGCACTCCCTCAGTCCTGCACTAGAGTGTCAGCTTGGAATAATACTTACATCCTCGAATAGGGCTTGAGCCCTCAACCTTCTAACCCGCAGGCAAGAGTGCGACCAGTGAATCAAACTGACACATGGGGGGCAATTTTAACCCAACACGCCCAGTGGGAAACTGATGCGATCAGAGCTGCCTCCAGTTTTACACGCCATCCGATTTTACTTTACTGGGGGAGTGCTGCGTTGTCGGAGGTGCTGTCTTTCGAATAAGGTGTTAAACTGAGGTAACATCTACCTGTTTAGGTGGATGTTAAGGATCCCATGGCACTATTTGAAGAAAAGCATTGGCTCCTGGTGTTACCCTTCATCCAACACCACCAAAACAGATTATCTGGTTAATTATCTCATTGCCATTTTTGGGACCTTGCTGTGTGTACATTGGCTGTCACATTTATCTGCATACCAACAGTTGCTGCACTTCAAAAAGTAATCCATTGGCTGTGAAGCAGCTTGGGACCTCCTGAGGACGTGAATATAAATGCAAGGTCTTTCTTTCTATCCTCCTTGCTGAATCAGGAATTGATCGATTCCATGCTGGATGCTTTAGACGATATTTTCTGCAGAAGGGAACAGTCTGTTCTTTAAGGCAATGGCTCTTAAGGGTAAATGCTATGAGTTTGTGCTTCCAGCACAGAGTTTCACCTTCAATGTTACAAGTACTGAAACTTGACGCTGCAAAGGAATGGGGCAAATTAGAGGCTGCTGAGAAGGAACGCCGATGCAAGCTTGAGGTAGAAGAGAAGGAGAAGCAAACAATGAAAAATTCTGCAGGGTCAATTGTCCTCAATGCCCGAATTCCCGATGTGCGGGTCCGCTGGGCGAAGCTCTGTGCCAATGTGGAGCGTGGCTAGAGGTGGACTCAGGAGAGTCGGAGCCGCAGTGTTACACCCCAATCTCTGATGGGTGCTTGTATCTAAAAAAGCCCCACGTCAGGAGTAAAATCTTACAATTTTAGCTTTTTTATATCGTACAATAGTACCTTGCGGGACAAAAAGTCTCGTTTGTAAACCCAAATGTACGTGATGATGATGGTGCAAAATGGGACCTTTATCGGAGAGGTCCGGCGGTGGGCTATGGGTCGTACTGAGCCTCGTCAGCTGGGTGCAAAGGTTTCCTATTAAAAGGAACACGATTATAACTTAGGCCTCGAATCAAGTGCACGGGGGAGCCAAGCGCGAGACGAATCGTCCGCGACCCGGAGCTTGAAGCCCGGGTGATTTTAGCTCCCGAGCCTTATTTGCACATCCCGACACTGACTCCTGCCCAAAGCCAGCAGACGTGACGTCAGCGCTGAAGGGCGGGAGTCAAAATTGGTGGTGGTTCAGGCCACTGTCGAGGACCCGTGAAGACAGTCTGTGATCGGGGGTTTGGGGGGGGTGGGAGGCCCAAGGTATCCTTGTGGGGCCCCGAGGAGCTCTCCTTCTCCCCCTGGCCCACCAGGAACATGTAAACTTTTTTTTTAAATCAATTTTTTCCTGGGCCTCCTGTGGCCTGGAACATTGCTTTCGCCGGCGGGCTGGAGACCGTTTGGGCCTTAGTCAGGCCTGCAGTTAAAATGGTGTGCGTGTCCCGATGACATCATCAGACATTTACACTGCCATGTAAATTAGGATCCCACTGCTCTGTGGCGGGCAGCCTTCCTGTACTTGGTATTCAAACGAGTAAATATGGTGGGGGGCAGGAATGCACTGGGATCGTGGCGCGCATCGTTCCCGCTGGGTGGGGGGGTTAAAATTGGCACTGAAAACTCTACAAAACCAGGCAATCTTTCTTTACATTACCCCATACGATAAGTGAGTAATTACTGACGTGTGATGTGTTCCCTAGCAACCATCCTGACTCTCTCTACTCCACCCCGCCAACCTGCCCAAAACTCAACCTCGGTAGATTACTCAATGCATTGTGACATTTTTCCTTTTCCCACATCAGCCAGGTTTGTGGTGTCTCAGAATCACATTGCCAGTTTAAGAAAAAAAGAACTTGCATTTATAAAGCGCCTTATCACATCCTCAGGATGTCCCAAAGTGCATTACAACCAATGAATTTACTTTTGAAATGCAATCACAGTTGTTAGGTAGGCATAGCGAGGTCCTAGAAACAGTAACAATAACAATAACTTGCATTGATATAGCATCTTTAACATAAAAAAAATCACAAAGCGCTTCACAGAAGCATAATCAAAAAATGGGGTTATTAGGAGGGGTCACCAAAAGTTTGGTCAAAGAGGCCGGCTTTAAATTGTATCTTAAAGGAATCAGAGGGGTTTAGAGAAGGAATTTTAGAGCATGGGACTTACGCAGCTGGGTTGGTGTTTGCAGAGGTTGGGGATCGTGGGGGGGGGGCGCGGTGTTGGGGATTGCAGGGGTCGGGGATCGCCGGGGGGGGGGGGGGCGGTGTCGGGGATTGCAGGGGTCGGGGATCGCCAGGGGGGGCGGTGTTGGGGATTGCAGGGGTCGGGGATCGCCGGGGGGGGGGGCGGTGTTGGGGATTGCAGGGTTCGGGGATCGTGGGGGGTGGTGTTGGGGATTGCAGGGGTCGGGGATCGCCGGGGGGGGGCGGTGTCAGGGATTGCACGGGTCGGGGATCACCGGGGGGGGGGGCGGTGTCGGGGATTGCAGGGGTCGGGGATCGTGGGGGGCGGTGTCGGGGATTGCAGGGGTCGGGGATCACCGGGGGGGGGGCGATGTCGGGGATTGCAGGGGTCGGGGATCGTGGGGGGGCGGTGTTGGGGATTGCAGGGGTCGGGGATCGCCGGGGGGGGCGGTGTCAGGGATTGCACGGGTCGGGGATCACCGGGGGGGGGGGGGGCGATGTCGGGGATTGCAGGGGTCGGGGATCGTGGGGGGGGCAGTGTCGGGGATTGCAGGGGTCGGGGATCACCGGGGGGGGGGGGCGATGTCGGGGATTGCAGGGGTCGGGGATCACCGGGGGGGGGGGGGGCGATGTCGGGGATTGCAGGGGTCGGGGATCGTGGGGGGGCGGTGTCGGGGATTGCAGGGGTCGGGGATCACCGGGGGGGGGGGGGCGATGTCGGGGATTGCAGGGGTCGGGGATCACCGGGGGGGGGCGGTGTTGGGGATTGCAGGGGTCGGGGATCGTGGGGGGTGGTGTCGGGGATTGCAGGGGTCGGGGATCGCTGGCGGGGGGGGCGGTGTCGGGGATTGCAGGGGTCGGGGATCACCGGGGGGGGCGGTGTCGGGGATTGCAGGGGTCGGGGATCGTGGGGGGGCGGTGTCGGGGATTGCAGGGGTCGGGGATCACCGGGGGGGCGGTTTCGGGGATTGCAGGGGTCGGGGATCGTGGGGGGTGGTGTCGGGGATTGCAGGGGTCGGGGATCGTGGCGGGGTGGGGCGGTGTCAGGGATTGCAGGGGTCGGGGATCGCAGGGGTCGGGGATTGCGGGGGTTGGGGATTGCTTCAGGGCAAACCAATCTTACAGAGGGATTATTTGCATGTGCAAATGACCTAACGCTTGTTTCAGGCATGGGTAAAGGACGCCTCTTGTTTGTTCTTACCCAATATGGCGAGCACCGAACTTCTGGTCAGAAATGCACGCGCACTTCCTGCTCGCCATACTGGGGCTTTAGGAGCCCGATAAACGGCGGTGCGCGGACCAATTTCTAGGCCATTAAGTCTAATCCCACATTTTTGCACATTCTTTATACTCTTTAATAATCCTCTTTTTCAAGCAACTGTTGCCCCGATTAAAAGAATTCTCTTTTCCAACAAGAGTACTCCCAGTCTTTTATCAGAACTTAGATCCTTGAGTCTGGACGACCCTCTCGAGAAGCAGTGGAATACGACAATGTTTAAATTTGAGATCATCTTAACTTTACACCAGTTCCATACTGCCAGCCTACGCAGGCCAATAGGACTCATAGGTCAAACAACTATTGCCGACTCAAAGAGGAAACCTCCATGACATCACTACCTTGGAAACAACGTGCGCCTTAGTATAACTATTCCCATAGCAACACGGAATGCGTACAAGGGCATGGCCGGCCTAGATGGCACTAGGCCAAAAGAACATTTACTCTAATTAGAAACATAGAATTTGTAAATCCAGTGTCTGAGAGAGTTATTGTAATGATACACAGTGTCCAACGCTTGTTGAAAGATAAGGTTTTAAACAGAAAATCAGCATTATGAATTATTAATAAGGTTCCCCACAGGTGATGGCTGCTGCAACATCTGCACCAAATCCTATTAAGTGCAGGAAGTACACCTAATTTAGTGCCCGAGCAGTGTGTCTTTGGGCCAAGCAGATGGTAAGAATTCGAAATGGAGAGTAGCTTCACATCAAAGGCTCGCTCACTGCTAAAGCTCCCAAACGTGGCGGAAAATGAAATTTATTAAATTTATAGCGCTGCCTGCTCTCTATTTGATGTTTTGTATTTGAAAAGAGCTCAAAAGAAAAAAGAAAAATTGTAACAGCGTTCAGAAAATGATAAACCCAGGCACTGCACGACCCACAAAGGATGGCATTTTATTCCGAGTTAATTGTGGCTTGCCTCAATTGGGATAACATTTCACAGCTTTCTATGGGGGTAGTTTGATGCGTTAACGCAGTGCGACAGCGATATCGAACAGGTCACATGGTGCCCCTGGCTACGGAGAGAATGTGCACAGTTGCCAGTGTGAGTTTTGGGTGACTTTGCCATCATCATCACCGAGTAGGACATCTCTGCGGCCACCCCATGGGAAATGCTGCCTCCCGTATCCTGCCAGCAGCACTGAGTGTTTCCATACACAGGTCGTGGGTTTAAGATCCACTCCAGAGATTTGAGCATAAAATCTAGGCTGACACTCTAGTACAGTACTGAGGGAGTACTGCACTGTCAGACATGCCGTCTTTCGGATGAGTCACGAAACCAAGGCCCTGTCTGCCCTCTCAGATGGATGTAAAAGATCCTGTGACACTATTTCGAAGAAGAGCAGGGGGGTTCTCCCTGGTGTCCTGGCCAATATTTATCCCTTAACCAACATCACTAAAAAACTGATTATCTGGTCATTATCTCATTGCTGTTAGTGAGATCTTGCTACATGCAAATTGACTGCTTCGTTTCCTACATTACAACAAAGACTACACTTCAAAAAATACTTAATTGGCTGTAAAGTGCTTTAGGACTTCCTGAGGTCATGAAAGGCGCTATATAAATGCAAGTCTTTCTTTCTTTGTTACACATTTCAATGGAAAGCTTAAGGGGTAGGTTTTCCTGGTGCTGTACCTGGGCATGTTAATCACCTGGGCACAGCGAATAGAAGACACTTGGGTGGAGAGCTTCGTACCCCCAGGAGGGAGTCAACCTAATTTTCTGCCTGCTTAAATTAAGGGACAGAAAATTGGGCGGGTTCACAATTCTCCCCATCCAATTTTCCATTATTTGCTGCGCCATCGACCCAGAAATCTTTTACCAATGTCTCATTTACTTTATAGAGCTACTGCAGGTAGCAGTCACGACTTTGAAACAGCAGCTTACAGTGATCTGGTTCTGTGGAATCACCTATGATATAAACCAGACGAATTCCACATCACCAGCATTCTGGGGCTCCAGCGCATAACCTACGGCTGGAGTTTGAGCAACCTGCTCTTCTGCTAATTTTTACAATTCATTCTCGGGATGTGGGCATCGCTGGAAAGTTCAGCATTTATTGCCCATCCCTGGTTGCCCTGAGGAGGTGGTGGTGAGCCTTCTTCTGGAACGGCTGCAGTCCGTACTTTTTGCAGCGGTTTGATAAACCGAGCGGCTTGCTCGGCCACTTCACAGAGCAGTTAAAGGGATTAGTGAACTGCACTCAGAGTCACAAAGATGGCCGATATGGAGACTGGAAGTGGAAAGAGAAAAGGAAGGACTCGCATTTATATACTGCCTTTCATGACCTTAGGACGTCACTGTTGTAACGTAGGAAACGCGGCAGCCAATTTGCACATAGCAAGGTCCCACAAATAGCAATGTGATAATGACCAGATAATCTGTTTTTAGTGATGTTGGTTGAGGGATAAACATTGGCCAGGACACCAGGGAGAACTCCCCTGCTCATCTTTGAAATAGTGCCATGGGATCTTTTATGTCCAACTGAGAGGGGCAGACGGGGCCTCGGTTTAACGTCTCATCCAAAAGACGGCACCTCCGACAGTGCAGCGCTCCCTCAGTATTGAACTGAGTGTCAGCCTAGATTTTGTGCTTAAGTCCCTAGAGTGGGACTAAGACCCACAACCTCTGACTCAGAGGCGAGAGTGCTACTAACTGAGCCACAGCTGATGTCATAGTGATGTGGTCGGGGTACTTTTCTAAGTTTGGAGATGAGGCATATTGATGGGTTAGTGTAGAGGGATCCTTACTCTGTGCTATAGCTTGATACTGACATTAGGCATCTGAAGTGGAAAGTGCTCCATTCCTTGGCATTAATGTCCTTCCCTTTGATGAGCTCAGGCACTCCCCAGTAAACATGTGCGTCAGATGGCAGGGATGGTGGCAAAGAGGTACAATATAGAACATCCTGGCAGCTCCAGGAACCTTTGTTAAAAACGTCCCACAGAGCACAGAGGCCTCCTGACACACAACTCCATGGATATCTTGAGGAATGATCTGGGGTTTACGCCCGGATCGTTGGGTATCTATGGCAGGGTATGGATATCCTGCAGGGCTGCCTCATAAACCTGACCTCCCAGCTTCTCTGCTGTTCCTCCTCTTCTTCCTCCAACAAGTAAACGATAAAGATGAGGATCCCCACGGGGAAAAACATTTTGCAGTTTTCACCTTCATTTTAGGGGAATACTCAAAATAAGAAACAATCTCGAGGAAGATTTCCAAATGAAATTAAGAGTAACAAAATGTCGGCAAAAGTCCAGTCTAAAGTGAATTTATGAGCCTCTATCTAACATCACAATGAAAAACAGGAATTCACCTTTACGATCCCAGTACCAGTTTTTCTCACCTGTTGTTCTGTTACCCGTGTTATAAAGTAGCATTAGTCAAATGGGCGGATCCTAGGATGGAAATGATGTCATCTTGGTCTAAACCCATCGTTGGCTGCAACATATTTAGGGTGGGCTCATCTTACACCCCCCATCACTCCTAAATTCCAAAACTCTCCCCAGTTAGATCTGTTGGGTTAACGCCCTACCAAACCATTGAAAATTCAGACTCATAGGCACACATACACACACACACACACACACACACACAGACATATATATACAAGCACAGAAACACACACACAGAGACACATACAGGCACGGAAACACACACACACATATATACAAGCACAGAAACACACATACAGAGACACATACAGGCACGAAAACACACATACACACACACACACACACACACATACATACAGGCACAAAAACACACACACAGACCTATACACACAAACACACACAGGCACAGAAACACACACAAACACACACACAGGCACAGAAACACACACAAACACACACACACACAGAGGCACAGAAACACACACAGAGACACACAGGCACAGAAACACACATGCACACAGACACACACAGGCACAGAAACACACACACACACACACACACAGAAACACACGCACACACACACGCGCACACAGGCACAGAAACACACCCAGAGACACATACAGGCACAGAAATACAAATGCACAGACACACACACAGACACATACATGCACAGAAACACACACACAGACACATGAATACATTCACACACACAAGCAAACAGACACACACACATACAGAAATAGATAAGACATACACAGACACATACATTCATAAGCACACATATGCAGACATACACACAAATGCACATACAGATACACATTGATGGACACAAATAGACACAAACACAGAAACATACACACACACATTACAAATGTACTCCTTTGGTATGTCAACCCAAGATTATAGTAAGCTTGTTTAAAGAAAAACTGTCTAAAAAGGCCATTCTTATTGGTAAAAGTGCTTTGCGTTAGCAATTTAAAATTCTGCTAATGCCTGACTCCCTGTCCTGAATGGAATGAGATGAATTAGTGTGATTACTGTTTAATAAATGTGTGTGGAGGAATTACACAGATGGAATGGAGTGTGTGGGAGCTTTCAACACATTACGATTGGAACAAATAATGGAAATGTTTGCTGCTGTCAAGCACGGAATCTAAATATTCAATCTGTAAAATAGTATGCAGTGAGGGATAATTATATTTAATGTATTCAGAATTGTCAATAATATTGAGAGTGAATGAAGAGGGAATCACAGTGAAGTCCAGTTAATTTTCCCGCCCTCTCCTCTCTGATTTTCTCTCCCGATTCATGCTGGGTTTCAGTCTGATAGTCACCAGTTGCCCTCTGGTATCTCACCCAAAAGGCTAATCATCATACATGAGCCTAGACAGTAAATATTACATGATATTTGACTGTTGGAGGCATCGCCAAAAAAAAGGGGGAGAAATGCTTCACTCCCACACGGACAGGCCACTAACGGAATTGCAGGAATGGGTGGTTGTAAACTGTGCAATTTCCGGGAATGCTTTTTCAATAGTGGCAACAAGATGATAGGTGTCGAGGAAGGCACGCCTGTAATAATGAATCTTTTGATGCTTCTCAAGCAGCTAACAAACCACTTGACTGGTCTAAATGTCGAGAGATTAGCTAATCTAAATGGACAGTGTTCAATTTTTGGTGAAAATGGCTGAACAGCAACTGAGAAATAGTTGACGTAAGGACCAGATCCCGCAAGTTTAGTGATGGAGCAACACAATCATATTTTGGTGGCATACAGGAATCCCCACTCATGTAAAGGAGGCACCTTTTTTAAAAATTAATTCTCAGGATGTGGGTGTCACTGGCAAGGCCGGCTTTTATTGCCTATCCCCAGTTGCCGTGAGGTTTGACACACCTGAGTGACTTGCTAGGCCACTTCACAGGGCAGGTAAGAGTCAACCACATTGGTGTGGGACTGGAGTCACATATAGGCCAGACTGGGTAAGGACGGCAGGTTTCCTACCTTAAAGGACAATTAGTGAACCAGTTGGGTTTTTGGACAATCCGACAGCTTCACGGTCACTTTTACTGACACCAGCTTTTTATTTCCAGAATTCAAATTCTCAAACTGCTATGATGGGATTTGAACTCATGTTCTCTGGACTACTAGTCCAGTAAAATAGTCACTGCACTACCAGACCCTCATAGCATTTTCTGTTTTTATGAATGTAAAAGTATTTCTTTCTTCCATGAGCCACTTAGGTAGATTGAATAATAAGTGGGACAATATGTCACCAACAGAGTGAATATGAAGGCTGGCTCTCCAGTCAGGTGACCAATCAGGAGCAGTGTTCCCAGGCAGTGCTGGTCAGTAAATCGGGGCTCGAAGTGGCTAATTTTCTGTCCGTTAAATCTGCTCGTGATTTCGCATCCAGGGCTCCCCGCGCGCACCCCTCTTCCCCAGATGGGGGAATTGGCCTTGCTGTCTCAATGACAGGAGCCCCAGGTTGGAGGGCTCGATGCAATTGAGTAACTTAAGGTGGAGTCAATTTAAATGGATTAATGACCCCTTTAAAATAGTGAACAGAGGAATTTAATAGGAACAAATGTTAGCGTCATTCCATGCTCCCAGCAGGAACCCCCACTCTCAGGGAGCGGAGGTGGGGGATTCGATGCTACAATATTGTAGCCCTATCTCCGACCACCACGAGAAGCACAAAATTATCCCGATTAAGCAGTCATACAATATAATGTAAGGAATCTTACAACACCAGGTTATAGTCCAACTGTTGGACTATAACCTGGTGTTGTAAGATTCCTTACATTTGTCCACCCCAGTCCATCACCGGCATCTCCACATCATACAATATAATGACATGGTGTAATTTCCAGGCCATATTCTTTGATTCACTCAACGTAACCATACACAGTGATTGTGCACTAGCACCTAATAGTGCATGTAATAATATACTAACAAGTGTGCTCATCACAAAGATCAGTACAAATGAAGGGGGCCAATCGGCCCATCCAGCTCATCCTTTAGTACAAGCCTATGATTCCCCCATTACAGCGTCTAACTACCTCTCCAATGACTCCAGAATTCTTACCTCCACTACCCTACCCAGAAGACTTTTGCAAATCGTAATCAATCTTTGTGTGAAGAAGTGCTTCCCGACATAAATCCTGAACTTCCTTTTCGCCCATTTGTAGCTACGTCTCTCGTCCTACAGTTGAGGTTTCACTTGAAACATTGCTTCGGGTGAACTTTTTCAGCTCTATTCATATCTGATATACCTTTCTGATTTGCCTCCTTTCAAAGCTGAAGCGTCCTTCTAACCTTTCCTCATCACTCGGTCCTCTGACACTAGAGACGTACCCATTACATCCTATCTGCTCTCTTTATAGAGCAAGGAGAATCCAGTGGTCGCTAGCTGCAGGCACAGTACACAATATACTTGAGCATCAACCATCACCGCCCCTACCCGAAGCAGTGATCAGCACAAGCACAGACTATGGGGAAGTAGTCAGTGATGTTGATGAGAAAGCACTGGGTGAGTCACCAAGCCCTGTTGAGGAAGGGCTAGGTGTGATGGTGCTGGTCCAGAGCAGAATCCTGAATGCCTCTAAGTTAGAAAGAAGAAGAAAGAACTTGCATTTATATAGCTGTGTGATGTCACAGCCTTCAGTAACTTTGCTTCCAAACAGAGGTAGCATCATATGAGATGCTCCTTCCACATGACAGTGGAAGTTGGTCTGCCCAGTGTGGAAAAATCGAACACCCAGATATACACTGTCATCTCCCACTTACATCATCTCACTGAACAATGACTCTCTGCACTGCAGTCTGTCATTGAGCACGTGGAAACATTCGTTGCATCTGCAGTACACAGCTCAGTTAATCAGCCCACAGGCTCTCTCACGAACATTTCCTCAAGACATGTTATGTAAGACAGATGTCCAAATAGTTCTCCTTCATGTTTCAGAACTCCTACGCATCTAATTGAAGGACTTCCTCCGGCCCACACGTGAGATCTTGGACCAAGATGTGGGGTGGATTTGTAACCAAAAGAGGAACTGGTTGCAGGGAGGGGAGAAGGGAGGGCTTCAGCCTACGGTGGCCTTTCGCTGCATACCTTGGGAGTTGGCCTCACAGCAGGGTCACACCTTTGCCAAAGCCCCTCACACGCGGACCTGTATTAAACTGTTGGTGATCAGCAAACCTGGTAAGTGGCACTAAACTTGGGAGGCTTGAATATCAAAGTGCCTGACATGTCACAGGCAGCGCTGTGAAGGTCCTCCCACCATGCTGAAGGCAGATGTCCATTATAGTGTAGATGAGAAAACTCTGAAACTTGGGACAACAATTTCCTGGCTTATTTTTCCCTAAACTAGCCTGCGATCTTTTTCTCTGGCCTCTCACAGGAGATTGCGCGACCAATAGGGCAGGGGGGAGGGGCTGTAGGTTGCAACATGCCAGGATGTCACAGGTTTGATGGACCAGCTGGTCTTTTCCTGCCCCTTTTGTATGTTCGTATGCACCGTGCCAGAAGTTGTGCCCCACTGAATTTACAAGAGAATAAATAGATTAAGTGACACCAAGTTTGGCTTTTAAACACTTGCAGACTTTGGAAGAAGGGAGGTAAGGAGTTCCACAGTTCGGAAGTCCTGGGAGAGCGTAGATGAGATGTTCCTCTTGTTGCTTCTGGGGGCAGAGACCCATTGCATCAAGTCTCTGCCTCACTATGTTCAAATGGGATTTCATGGGGTTCCCTCCATGGGTGGTACTGCACCTATGTCTACAGTAGACACAGGTCCAGCATATGAATGGTAAGAAGCAACAAGGGGCAATCTCAGCCCTCACGCCTCACTTTTCTCCTCATCAGCTCATTGCATGTCCGAGCAGAGGAGCACCTAAGAAATTTGGCATTAGGGCTTGCGTCAGAATCTTCACTGAGAGGGGCCTGCAAAGATCCAAAGGACAGTCCAAAGACGAAGGAGCCAAAAAGATACTACTGGTTTCTAGTGCACTTTTAGTGTACTCTACACCTCCTGCCGGCTGATGTTTGGGCCTCAGGTTTCCCAGCAGCAGCTAGAAGGCCCTGATGGCAGTGACCAGGAGCGTTGCTGCAGCCTCTCAGGCCTGACGTTACGTTCTTGTTTACGCCCCCCCTTATATAAGCGCAAGGCGCTGCCAGGATGCAGACCTGAGCCAGAGGCACACCAGGCCATGCAAATAGCTTGGGCCAGGAAAATCATGTGCACCTCCCCCATTACAGGACAGCATACCTCAGGTCCGCTGCATCTTCCAGGCACCCAATGGGGGCGCAGAGAGACAATACGAGGAGTCTTGTATCCATGCCTTTGTTACCTCAAGACTTGACTATTCCAATGCTCTCCTGGCCGTCCTCCCATTTTCCACCCTCCATAAACTGGAGCTCATCCAAAACTCTGCTGCCCGTATCGTAACTCGCCCCAAGTTCCACTCACCCATCACCCCTGTGCTCGCTGACCTACATTGGCTCCCGGTCTGGCAACGCCTCGGTTTTAAAATTCTCATCCTTTTTTTCAATTACTTCCATGGCCTCACCCCTCCCTATCTTTGTAACCTCTTCCAGCTCTACAACCCATCAAGATAGATCTCTGCACTCCTCCAATTCTGGCCTCTTGCGCATCCCCGATTTTCATTGCTCCACCATTGGCGGCCATGCCTTTAGCTGCCTGGACCCTAAACGCTAGAATTCCCTCCCTAAACCTCTCTGACTCTTTACCTCTCTCCTCCTTTAAGACGCTCTTTAAAACCTACCTCTTTGACCAAGATTTTGATCACCTGTCCTAATATCTCCTTATGTGGCTCAATGTCAAATTTTGTTTGATAACGCTCCTGTGAAGTGCCTTGGGACGTTTTTACTATGTTAAAGGCGCTATATAAATGCAAGTTGTTGTTGATTTCAACGGCGTGAGTGGTGGAATTGATGGACAGTCTCTGAGTGCAGAGAGGGCATTGATTGGGACAAAGGTTTAATCTATTATTGGATATGGAGATCTTTTCAAATATTTGCTCATGAATTCTCTCAGGAGAGCACAAACGATGATGTAAAATCCAATTTCACTGATGGGCAAATATTAAGAGAAAGAGTCTCTTCCGAAGGTGATTGTTTTTGTGGTTACTGGAGATTGCTGGTCATTTAGCAAAATCCATACATCCTGTAAGCAACAACTTAATTGTCGATAGTGTTTTCCACACACATTGCAATCACAGAGCTGACAAATATGATGTGGTGTCATTTTTACACTGAATATTATATGTGATGACAGTTAAGTGGCATTGGGACAGCCCTAGTAGATCATATCAGATGAGTGCAAGCTGGTGAAATATGATGACATTTATCAATTGAATATCCACTAATCTCTGTGCAATATCAGGTCATCGTTGCCAAGACTGTAGCCCTTCTGATTGCACTAACATGATGCTTGATCCAATCTAAATATGATAATGTTTTGGAAAAGAGAAGACCATTGGTCCATCTGCCCTGGTGACAGCTTCGGCTCAGTGGTAGCACTCTTGTCTCTGCATCAGAAGGTCGGGGGTCAAGCCTGAATCCCGAGTCTTAAGCACATAACCTCGGCTAATACTTCAATCTAGTGCTGAGGGAGTGCTGCACTGTCAGGGATGCAGTCTCTGATGAGATGTTAAGCAGGGGATCGGCCTACTCTCTCAGGTGGACGTAAAAGATCCCGTTATTTCAAAGAAGCGCAGGGGAGTTATCCCAGTGTCCTGGCCAATATTTATCTCTCAACCAACATTACTAAAAAAGAAAGAGATTATCTGGTCATTGCTGTTTGTGGGACCTTTCTGTGTGTAAATTGGCTGCCGTGTTTCCCTAAATTACAGCAGTGACGATACTTCCAAAGTACTTCATTGGCTCTGAAACACTTTTGGGATGTCCTGAGGTCATGAAAGGCACTATATAAATACATTTTCTTTCTTTACATTTCCCAACCACCCATCAGGTTCCTTACCTGATCCCCTCTTCTAAAAGGAATTGGTCCAGTCCTTCTATAAACGCTGTTGTGGTTTAATTAAACCAACCCGGAGCAACTTATAAAAGCAGCTTATCTTTTGCCTTCATTCCATTCCCTCCCAGAGCTCTGGGAAAGCGGTGCCAAATCCGGAGCCTTTCTCCCCATTATCCCCCTTTCTACTGCACCCACAAGCCTTCATCCCTAGTTGGAAAGTCAATGGAGGATGATTGTTCACCCATGCTCTGAGCTCCATTCTCTGGATCTATAAAAAGTTGGGTTCATGACGCCTTCTGGATGGGGTGGTCAGTTTGTGCCACTGAAGTTGGGAACACCTCCCTATCTCTGTAACCTCCTCCAGCCCTACAATCCTCTGAGATCTCTGCGTTCCTCCAATTCTGGTTTCTTGCGCATCCTCAATTTTCGTCACTCCACCATTGGCGGCCGTGCCTTCAGCTGCCTAGGTCCTAAGCTCTGGAATTCCATCCCCAAACCTCTCCGCCCCTCTACCTCTCTCTCCTCCTTAAAACCTACCGATTTGACCAAGCTTTTGGTCACCTGTCCTAATATTTCCTTATGTGGCTCGGTGTCAAATTATGTTTGATAACGCTCCTGTGAAACGCCTTGGGACATTTCACTACGTTAAAGGCGCTGTATAATTGCAAGTTGTTGTTGTCGATAATTCACGATCAATGTACAAATGTCTTTTGAATTACTCCCAGGCATTATTTTGCTTTTCCCCTTTGGGTCTGCGCTTACGAGCAGTTAAGAGTGAAATAGGAAACAGAAATAGATTTTAATGACTGGGCTTTAACTGCCGCACACACAGGAACTAACAAGCTGATTCAGAAAAATATCAGCTAGGAAATGACTGTCAGTGCTCCCCAGTCAGTAATTAATCCAAAGAATGATTTTATTTTTGCTTCAACACCTTTGAAAATGGGAATGAAAAACGTTCTTTATCCAGCTGTAAGTGTGGGGCCAGTGTACGGTCAGAAAAAGGAGCACAGATATGGATGAGGTATTGGCCGGTTGCCAGTGTGGGTGGGAGGCATTCAACGGCAGTCAGGAAGTGCCTGGAGAAATTGGAGGGCAAAAAAAAGCAGAGCAAAAAAATAAATGCCATCTCTCATTCTCGTTGACGTTACAATATCAAAATATTTTCTTAACGATCACAGCTTAGGAATGATGGCCGGTGAGATCAGCAAACACTTAAGAAAAGAAAGACTTGTATTTATATAGCGCCTTTCACGACCTCAGGACGTCCCCAAGTGCTTTGCAGCCAATGAAGTACTTTTTGAAGTGTAGTCACTGTTGTCATGTAGGAAATACAGCAGCCAATTTGCACATAGCAAGGTCCTACAAACAGCAATGTTTGTAGGACCTTGCTGTGTGCAGATAATCGGTTTTAGTGAAATTGGTTGAGGGATAAATATTGGCCAGGACACCCGGGATAACTCCCCTGCTCTTCATCAAAATAGTGTCATGGGATCTTTTATGTCCACCTGAGAGGGCAGACTCGGTTTCGAAAGACGGCACTTCCCTCAATGCTGCACTGGAGTGTCAGCCTGGATTTTTGTGCTCAAGTCTCTGGAGTGTGACTTGAACCCACGACCTTCTGCCTCAGAAGTGAGGCTGAGCCACAGTTGACACACATTCAGGGGTGATTCTGCAATCCGCTAATCCCGGTCACAGGAAGCACAGCACAGGAAGTCATGGGTATGTACCTTCATCGGTTTCAATAATAGAAAATCACAGTCTGTGTGCTCACGACTTCCCAAGGAGCATCCCCACAGCAATCATTGGATCCCAAATTCACCTCTTTAAAGTATTTATATGGTATTTGCTTGTCTGTCATTTTAGCAGAGATATTAACTTGTTTATTTTAAACTGGTTAGCACCTGTATTAAATGCCGTACAACTGTGTTAAGTGTTCACATGCGTAAGGGTTCACATGTTAATATCAGCATCAGTCATTTCTAGACTCATATCATAGATTCCCCCATAGACTCCAATGGAAAAGTCACTGCCCAGGTGCCATTTTTTATTTATGCACGAGTCAGCTGATCTTAGTCGCTGTTGCAGTAACGCCACTATAATTGACCTCAGTGTCTGTTGGCTGTGGAGAAAGGGCAACCAGCATTCCCATTCCTGATTAATATCAAGTGGCCTCCCGGCCGGAAGCAGTGTACGCGAGGGCAGGATCGGGTGCAGTTGTGATACCTTCCATGGTGGAATAGCCTGCTGACATTCACTGTCAAGGCTGACACATGAAGAATGGCATTTCGCCGAGTTACCTTCAGGAGTCAGAATCTTCAAGAGAGAAGCAGAAAACTTAGAGAGAACCAAATATAATGACACATATAAATAGGTGGGAGGAGATAGACAGAAACTTCGAGAATCTAGAAAGGTTGAATTTTGAAATAAACTGAGATCCAATCAATGTCTGATCCAATGGAATTATTTCTTTTCCGGTCATCGTTCATCTGAGGTTTCCACGGTTCAAATTAGATTGAAATTCTTGAACAGCCAGAAGCTGCCCTGGATACTGAGCAAACAAACTTTATTTTTCTGATCTCAACACAGTGAGTGACAGGGCAGGAGGTGGTGGTCACTGGTCACTGCAAGACCCCAGTATTGCACATGGTAACTCATCGAGTGACTCCACTCCCCTCCTGTGCAGCAGCCCCATCTCCCCAGTCTTTTCCTGTCTTTCTAACCAAGAAAGCTTGCAGGCTTCCTGCTCTCAAACAATGTGCCTAGTGTCACTCCCACATCTGGCTGCCTCTTGAGTTACTTCTTGTGCCTTCTCTTCCCCTCCCCCAAATGAGAAGCCTCCTTCCTCTTCATGTCCTAGAAATGCTGATGCAATTCTGTTTTTCTGGGCGGGTGGGGGGGGAGTAAGAGGTGTTCTGGCCTCACAATTAGGAACATTCTACCTGCGCCCCTCTGCCTTGTTACCACTCCCCCCTCCTTCAAGAGCCTCCTCTAAATCTACCTCTTTGATCTTCCCTTCAGCCACCTCCCTCAATCCTTTCTCCCCCATTTCCCGGTCTCTGGTTACCTTCTGATTTTGAGAGGTGCCTTGGTCCGTGTTATTATCTTAAAGACACCACATAAGAGTAAGTTTCTTCTGTTTCCTTAATTAGAGAGAGAGAGAGAGAGAGAAGGAGAGAGAGAGAATTGCATTTATATAGCACCTTTCACAACCTTAGGATGTCCCAAAGCACTTCACAGCCAACGGAGTACTTTTGAAGTGTAGTCACTGTTGTAATCTGGCAGATAATTCGCCCACAGCAAGGTCCCAGAAACAGCAATGAGAGACATGACCAGATAATCTGCTTTGACGGTTGGAGGATAAATGTTGGCCAGGACACTGGGAGAACTCTCCTGCTCTTCTTCGAATTGTAAGATGTTTTATGTCCACCTTAGAGGGCAGATGGGACCTCAGTTTAACATCTCATCTGAAAGACGGCACCTCCGACAATGCAGCTGGAGTGTCAGCCCGGATAATGTGCTCAAGTCCTGGAGTGGGGCTTCAAACCACGACCTGCTGACTCAGAGGTGAGAGTGCTACCGGCTGACCCAAGGTTAACACAAAGGGGCAGTCAGGACAGGTGCAGACTCAGTTGTACAGCAGGCCCCTCAAAGCAGCACTGTATTGGCTGCAGCATTAAGATTGTAAGTAGACAATGTACTTGGTGCATGGTGAACTTTACATACAAATACACTGGGGTGTGACTGCCATAGTTTTTAGGCTCTCCAATGGTTCAATTAGTAGTGGTACCACCTGGTGCGGTGTATCAGTGCAGGATGGTTCTGGGTTCAGTCCGTACTCTCCTGATCTTAGACAGGACTATGGCATGGGTGACAGCTTCAGCACCCGTGGGCTAAGGAGGGGACATTCCAAATTAGGAATTATGCCTGATAGCACTTGAGCTCATTATCTAGGCTGACACTTCAATGCAGGACTGAAGGTGCACTCCTTTGGATGAGATGTAAACCAAAGCCCCATCTGCCTATAAGTGTTGAAGATCGGGTAGATGTTGAAGATTTCATGGTACTAAGCAGAGAAAAGCTGGGATTCTCCTGGCAGTGGAAATCAGGAATTCTCTTTCCCAAAAGGCTGTGGATGCTGGGTCAAATGACATTTTTAAGACTTGGATTGATAGATTTTTTTTTAGGTAAGGGTATCAAGGGATATGGGTCAAAGGTGGGTAAATGAAGTTGACGTACAGATCAACCATGATCTAACTGAATGATAGAACAGGCTCAAGGGGCTGAATGGCCTACTCCTGTTCCTATGTTTCTATATCTGGGAAACATTTCCCCTCAACCAACACCTGAAAACAGATTAATTCATCTCTGTGCTCCTTGTGGGACGTGGCTGACACAGAAAGGTTGCCATGTTTGCCAGTAAAATAACAGTCACTGTACTCCAAAGACTGACACATTGTGTGAAGTGCTTTGAGATATTTCACTGATGTGATAAGACACTAATATAAATTCAAGTATCAGGGACTAGGCTAGAAATGGCAGCCCCAGTCTCCGCTGCAGCCCTGTGAAGCAAAGAAGATGGGTCAGACTCCCAAGGCTTCAAGACCCACCTAATAAATGGTCACAAATCTCTGCATGTAGGTATTGTTTTCCTGTTGTCATGGTGCTGTGGAGCCCATCCCAGTGCGTACAGAGAGAGACTCCACAGCTCCAGGAGCTTCATCCAAGAAAATACATAAGCGAGACACACAAAGCACTTTAGGATACAAGATAACTGTGTAAGAATCTTCTGTAACTGTGATCAAGGTTCCCAGAGACTGTCCATATTCCATAGTCAAGTTTCTACAGCATAATATAAGCACCTACAAAGGATGGCCTGAAGATCCCATAGGTTAATATAAACATTAACCCATGCTCTGCTGGGTAACAACCATTTTTCTTTTTCAAATTGGAACATAATTTTTAGAAGCAGTAAAAAGTCATAGAGCCCCAACAAGCCCATCCCTTTTTGATCTCAAACCCATCTACCCACCTTCTCAACAAATGCCTTAATCCCTTCTCTCTCCTGAAACACATCCAATTGCTTCTTGAGCTCTCTCACACCATTCACTTCAATGGCTTTCCCTGGTAACCCATTGCACAAATCTATTACCTTTGGGTGAAAAAGTTCCACCTGGCCTCCCTCCTCACTCTTAACATTCAACTTGCGTCCCCTTTGAATTTGGCCCCCCACCATAGTGAACAATTTCCCTGGATCAATGTGACCAATGTCTCTTCATCTGTCTATACATATTCTTAAAAACCTTGTTTAGACATGCATTTCCTGTCCAACTTCCTGTTGTCACAATATTCGTTACACTTTTATATTAATATTTAACATGTTGAAACTGGCAATGTAAACAATTAGAATGGAAACCCTGTATGTAAACAATTGCCTGTAATACCATTGTTACAGGAAGGCTCTGGCCAGTAGGGGGTATTATGGAACAAGATTTGAAGGCTCTCTCTCAGCTCTGTCGCCATTTTGTAGATCAAAACAATGATATTCGTTAACTGACTATAAGCAATATCATGGGTAACTTACTAGTAATCTTGAAAACTTCAAATAGGTCAGCTCAAGGCCTCCACTTTTCAAAAGAATCTCCTTTCCACATAAATTACATTTCTGTTACCTGTAATGGTTGCCCACCTCTGTACCTTTTCATTGGTCCCTGGTATTTGATTTTCAGGGACAAATTGATGGAATCGCAGAACGTGATTCTCAAAACACCAGTAAAAATCTTGGAATCTTATGTAAAAAAATAGAATGGGACTTAATCAATCACTGTGAACCAGTGATCCTGCAGATAGCCCAAGCAACAGTGATCTTTACAGCAATACTTTTATGACAGTAAGTGGCTTTGGTGGGGGAGGGGCAGATGTTCTTTGCAATTATTTATTTTTGTCTGAAATAACTTGCAATCATTTTTCTTATGGTGGAGGGGAAGGGAGAGAGAGGAACAGGTACCACCTGTAAGCTGATGTGCAATGTTTCCACGCTGAAGGCGGAATTCACGTACTGATCTTTAATCCTCCTCCCTGCTTGTAGAGCCTGATTGAGGGGATTAGAGGGGATTCCTTCCTTGCTGCATTCCTCTGCCCTGCACCCATTAATACAGATTGAATTCTTATACACATTTGTCTTGTGGTTATCACTAAAGCAACACAGCCCTGGCAGAGAAGGCCCAAAGGGCAAAGGTCAGCTGCCTCAAAAAATGGTTGTTCAAATTAAAGTTACAGATGAATGTTTTGCAGACCTTTGTTTTAAGAAGGGATGGGGTTATAGGTTATGCTTACAAATTGACTGTATGTTTTTGTGTTTGCGTATGTCTGTGCGTGTGTGTGTGCGTGTATGTGAGTGTGTGCATCATCCTAATTCACAAGTGACATTTAAAAACTTGATGGTTTGACTTATAGGGAGAGGTTGGATAGACTGAGACCTTTTTCCCCTGGAGAGTAGGAGGTTAAGGGGTGATCTTATAGAAGTCTATAAAATAATGAGGGGCATAGATAAGGTAGATAGTCAAAATCTTTTCCCAAAGGTAGGGGAGTCTATAACGAGGGGGCATAGATTTAAGGTGAGAGCGGAGAGATACAAAAGGGTCCAGAGGGGCAATTTTTTCACTCAAAGGGTGGTGAGTGTCTGGAACGAGCTGCCAGAGGCAGTAGTAGAGGCGGGTACAATTTTGTCTTTTAAAAAGCATTTGGACAGTTACATGGGTAAGATGGGTATAGAGGGATATGGGCCAAGTGCAGGCAATTGGGACTAGCTTAGTGGTATAAACTGGGCGACATGGACATGTTGGGCCGAAGGGCCTGTTTCCACGTTGTAAACTTCTGTGATTCTATGATTCTATGATTCTATAAAAACACAATGTGCTTCAGCAGCAGGTGTGAGAAACAGAGGACAGTGAGCACCGAGCAGCCTCCGCGTTACGCACATTGCGACAGACGCAGCGCCACACACGAGTCTCTCTGATTTTAGCAACAATATCAAAAAAGCAGAAACGTCTTCCTCAGCCTCCTGACTGAAAATAAACAGAGCCCCGGCGCGTTTGAATGGCTTTGCAATCTGCCTCACTCTATTGTAGTGATTGCTACATGAACAAAGCTGTTATTGTTTCCACTGCAGGGCTCTGGAAGCCACAGTCTGACATGGTTACTGTTGCTGATATTTTGCCCACATGTTCTCCTTGGTGTGTTTGCCTATTGATGAACTCTTTTGTCAAGTTCTAATTGCACTTATGTTTGAAGGAAAGGTGAGGAATATCGGTTTGTCTTCTTTGGAAAAAGAGGATCCCTTGGGGTGACCTAACTGAAGATTACAGGGGGAATTGGCAAGCTGTTCACCATGGCGAAGGATTCATACGCCAGAGGACACAAATTAAAGTTCAGAAGTCAGGAATAAGGCGGCCAGCCAGGCAAAACTTTTTCACCCAAAGGGTGATTGAGTCATGGAGTAAGTTACCAGGGAAGCTCATTGAAGCAGACCGTGGAAATGGGCTGAGGAGAAAATTGGATGTGTTTCTGAAGAGAAAAGGGATTGAGGGATATGATGAGCTGATGGATAGGTGGGATCGATCAATGAAAAAGCTTTTTGGTCCTAATGGACTTTTCCTGTCATTAAAATTTCTTATGGTCTTAGATCAGGATCTATAAAATCAGCCTGTGAGAAACTCACCCATTTGAACATGTTTTAAACTCAACTTGTTTAATCAAGAATTGATTAAAGATCAAGCTCAAGGCTGTGACTGTCCAAAACGTCAATGGAAAATTAGAGGTACAGTTTTTCTCCCCCACCCCTAGGAATACTGTGTTGGGGTCTCGTAATGTTCAACATTGGTCCCCAAGTCAATGCTAGTTTCAGCTCCTGCAATAATTGGTGACTTTGAAAGTCTGATTATTCTCCACCAGTGACCTCTATTTGTGCTGAGATCTTGTGGGACTGGATTAACTTTGCCAAACTCATTTCACGTAGGACCCACATGTTCCTGAGGCACATCTTACACCAAAAACATAAAGATGGTTAAATGTGATGAGCTGCATCCATTGCATGGGCTGCAGAGGTCAGCCTGTACTTGCTTTAATATGAATTTGGACCCCTGCTACCCATGCAGCCTCTCTGAGCCGCTGATATTTTCCAACTGTTAGAGCAACTTGGTTGAACTTCCTAGTAACTCCAGGAAGAAGCTCAGGTGATGGTGGGAGGCCATTAGCAGCAATTCAGGCCTTAGAGAGGGTACAGAGGAGATTTACTAGAATGGTACCAGGGATGTGGGACTTCAGTTACGTGGACACTAAAGAAACCTAGGATTGTTCTCCTTCGCGCAGAGTAGATTAAGGGGAGATTTAATAGAAGTGTTCAAAATCATGAAGGATTTTGGTAGACTAATTAAAAAGAAGGGTCAGTAACCAGAGGGCACAGATTTAAGGGAATTGGCAAAGAACTAGAGGCGAGGTGAGGAGAATTTTTTTTTACACAACGTGTTGTTATGATCTGGAATGCACTGCCTGAAAGGATGATGGAAGCAGATCCAATAATAACTTTCAAAAGGAAATTGGATAAATACTTAAAGGGGAAAAAATTGCAGGGCTATGGGAAAAGAGCAGGGGGAGTGGGAATAATTGGATAGCACTTTCAAAGAGCCGGTACAGGCCTGATGGGCCGAATAACCTCCTTCTGTGCTATAAGATTCTTTGAGTCTATGACTGTCCTTTGGCTGAACCAGTTTGCTTTATTTGGTGGAGGGGGAAGCTGTTTCAAAGTTTTTCCACTTTCCTTGTTTCAGATCTTTGCACAGTTCTCAGGCTGAAGAGGTGGACAGACAACTTGCTCCAAGGTACCCATCTATTATGCCACACCGCACACCACCAGTAGAGATATAAGAGCAGACCAGGGTCCCTCAACCTCCAAGTTTCCCCTCCCTCCCTCTGCCAGGGTTCTACTTAGCAACTACCTCTGATGACGTGACGTACTAACCCACTGTTGATTGACCTATATATTAGCATTGGCACTGCCACCTTCATTTTGTGCTTAAACCAGGTGATTTCACAGCCCAAATGAAAGGGATTCAACTCAACAAGAATCTTTAGCATTTCACCACAGTCTTAGCTTGCTGCTGTTTGGAGAGTGCAGAAACATGCAGAATCGGCTCATGAAAGGGTTAATTAGAATCCAGCCACATACCCTTTTAAGAGTTCAGTAATTACAAAGACCGGATGCAGGGGCTGCCGATGACTAGTAGCTTGGGTTTCAGAATTTTATGGAGTTAATGTAAAATACACATGTATTAGGGGTGCACTTAAGCCCAAATAACTGTATTTATTTGCTCGAGGTAATTACAAAGCCTGCTGCTGTTTCCTGTTCTCTGCCCTCCTTCCCCTAGCTGCTGTGTGAAATCCACAGGAAGAGCCAGACAGGCTTACGTCCCTGATGCTTCACCCATCGGTGTTAGAAACCTTGAATGCGAGACGAGGCCCAGCTGAATATGTACCTTTCGGTTTCCTGATATAGAATGTTCCAAATACAGGGTTGTAATTCATTGCTTATATGATGATGTCATCACAGGAACAGAATCCCCAGTGACATGTTATATTTAGCCATTCGGTGTTATTGTTATATACCAGGACTTGCAATTATATGGAGGCACTGATAATGCCTCACCTTTAGACTGCTGTCCTAACTCTTTCTTTCTCAGGGCCTCTAAACTGTGAACAACTTCTTTCTCTCAGTCTTCCCATCCTGCCACTTTAAGCTAATTGAAGCTTTCTATCCCATAAGCACTGCTTTTTGATTCATCTCATTACCTCCTGTTATTCCCAGCCTTGGTCCTGTCCTACACTAGAGGCCTTAGGCCTTGGTTGTTCAATAAAAGACTAGCGAGCCTCTTTCCAATTATTGAATTTATTATAACTAAACTGTCTATTTTATGAGCACTGTCCAGATTCCCAGTTAATATGTTATTAATTGTACCAAAATCTAAAGGAACTCAAAATCCTAGAGCCTAATTCTGCTCCAGTATGGGTCAGTCCTAAACCCTCAGGCCACACCATACGATTCCATATGCAACGTATGCCCAATACTTAAATAATTCAATTCAACAGCTCCATTAAAAATTCTTATTAAATTGAATCCCTATCATTTGGTTGTGAAATCATATGGTTTAAACACAAACTGAAGATGGTGGAGCCATTATTGATAGTCAATGAATGGTAGGATGGCACAGTCATGGCATCAAGGGTGGCAATAAGTGGCAGTCAGGTGTGCCTCCACCGGGAGGGAGAGGAACAAGAGTGAACAACATCTTTGTTGTTCTATAACACTCATGAAAACCAGAGATTGTTCTTTGTGGTAATTTTTATGCAGCGAGTTGTTATGATCTGGAACACACTGCCTGAAAGTGTGATGGAAGCAGATTCAATAGTGACTTTCAAAAGGGAATTGGATAAATACTTGAAGGGGAGGAAATTTGTAGGGCTATGGGGAAAGAGCAGGGGAATGGGACTAATTGGATAGCTCTTTCAAGGAGCCAGCACAGGCATGATGGGCCGAATGGCTTTCTTCTGTGCTGTAAGATTCTATGATTCTATTAAGGGCACAAAGGTGTAAAAAGACCAGGATCATCGTCTAACACACGGCCATCAATCACAATCCTTGATTCCAGAGGCTTGTTTTCCACCATCACTCGATGATTCTGTGTACACAGAGACATCTATTGTGGGCCAAGTGATCTCATCACCTCGTTTAGCATTTCATTCTCACACGCATTGCCTAGTGTTTAATTTTCCGAAACCCATTATTGAGCTAAAGGACTGATCCTGTGCGAGCGATCACACTGTGAAATGAGACCAAGGAGCTAATCTCAGGAAATGAAAGCCCAGAGGGCAGGGCAATGATTGAGGTTATTGAGCTGGTAGAGTTCCAGGTTGGTAAAGTGGGCACCACCAATATGACCAACACTAGACGCAATCCTGTGAAAATCCATGTTAACCACACTACTGGTATAAGGGCAGAGAAATGGAACTGAGCACCAGCCCTTAGTATTGTGTTAAAGTGGCAGGGCTTTTGATGAATCCACCATACTTCATCCTAATCTCCTTGTAGGTATTATCTATCCAATGTCAGCCAGGAGGGCATGATGGGCTGGGGTATGGACCTCTCTGCAACCTCCATTGATAACACGGAGAGAAAGCAGGTTTGCATTGTGTCGAGGTCAGTGCTGGCAGTGGTTTGGAAGCTTGCAGTGTCGAATGACTGTTACTGAACTCTTGACTAAATTCATTTTACATTCGCCCAAAGTCACGGCTTGAACTTTAACCTGAAGAAATAAATCCTAAAAAAAAAATAAAGTCAGGCTTCGATTTAGAGGTGGGGCTGGTCAGTAGGGCCTGGGGAAAGGCGCACCAGATATCTTGGAAAGAAGAGAAAGAAATCATGAAAGATTATGGAACAAGGAGAGAAATACATAGAAAAATTAGGGATGGAGGGAAAAATGCAGAAGGATTTAAGATAGACAGGGCAACTGTTTTACGGCAACTGAATAAGATTTTTTTTGTTACAAAGGATTGCAGAATTATCTGCTATTTTATGGGTATTGTGATTCTGTTGTTTATTGTTAGGCCCATTGGTTTCTGGTGGCTAAATATATCAAATTCTGTTTTTTTTTAACATGGGATTTTCCTGGATTTTTAACCGGTGTTTTAGGGGTCATTTTGCACGATTCCATCTATTTTTCTATGAAAACCACAAGTCAGTGGCCTTGGAGATGGAGGGAGGAACAGACTATTGTCTACATGCTAGCTTATGTTTCTTAGTCAGCCTTGTCAAAGCTGGAAAGGAAATGGTATTTTCAAGCCTTGCTTAAGATACTCCCTCTGCTGGATATATATATATATATATATAAAATTGCAAAATATATTCTTGGTAGTCCCATGGTTTTTGCCATCAGTCTTCTGCAAATTCCTTACACTACAACAGTTCACTTCAAAACTGAGGTTCGAGAAAGACACCATATAAATGTAAGTTCTTTCTTTACCAACATTTTGATGTGGAGATGCCGGTGATGGACTGGGGTTGACAATTGTAAACAATTTTACAACACCAAGTTATAGTCCAGCAATTTTATTTTAAATTCACAAGCTTTCGGAGACTTCCTCCTTCCTCAGGTAAACATTTACCTGAGGAAGGAGGAAGTCTCCGAAAGCTTGTGAATTTAAAACAACATTTTGAACCATTTATTGAAACTTTTAAAAATTCCTTGGGTATGCCTTTTCTTTAATTAATGATAAAGAGGCACTGGGTTGCCCCAGTGTCATCACTTTTAGAGGGGCACAACTAATAGAAACGCAAATCATAAAAAACAAAGGAAACTTAACAAATTAAATAAAAATGTTGCCACCCATGTCCAGTATGCCCTCCAGTCCCTGCGGTGCCCACCAGCCGCGGAAGGCCTTGACGGACACCACGTGCTCCTTCTCCAGGGTCACCCGGGTGCGGACAAGCCCGTGGAAGAAAGGCAGGCAGTAGAGCGATACCCGCCCCCCCCCCCACCTCCCACAGGCCGTGTCCAACCTGGACCTGAGGATGGCCACTTGGCCAGGCCCAGGAGCAGACCCACGAGCTCCTTGGGTCTGTGGTTTCCATTTTTAAATCAATCGCAAGATTGGGAGAGGGAACCGGTCCTGATGTGAATATGATGTCAATATGCAGCCTACTCCTGTCTTCTCCGAGAAAAAGCTCCCCCAAAACCCGAAATAAAATGTAATGCAAAAAACGAAAGTAATTCCAATTAATTCCCCTCAGTGGCTCACTTGGTGAAGGTTCTGCCCACTGTGGTGCTGTGCCACGCAGTTCAGGTTTCATCCTGATCTGTAATGTTCGCTGGACTCAATCGAGGCAGCAGTGAGACACGGCCATTGTTCTCAACGCCCCCTAGGTTAAGGAGGGGAAATATCAGCCAGGCTTTCTGAGCCTGATCCCATCTGGTGACTCCTGAAAATGTATGGATGTCTGATAAGGACAGGATCAGGCTCAGCGGTGACACCCCCCACGACTAAATGACCTGATGACACTCATAGTCTAGGTTCACACATGAAGAGTAGCCACCCGGGCGGAGTCCTGGAAGGCTGCGGGCAACTAAAGAGCCGCAGCCCAGCAAAACACACCACCATCGGGAGACAAGGGGAGAAAATGGGGCAAAAATAGTTTCTGTACAAAAAATATGTAAGGTTCAATTAAACAAAAGAGATCAAAATTCTGGGCATATTCTAAGTAGGGTCTTTGGGCTGTTGGATGCAAGGGTCGATTTTCTGAGGCTACACTGTCAGTGGGAAACCTCGCCCATCAGCTCCGCCTATCAGGAAATCACGGCGCGCTGTCTAGAAGATTATGGGCAGCACGCTTATGATTTCTGATCCCCGTGGGCAGCAGGGTGTCGATACTATGCATTGCATTTGACATCAGAAGACTTACTTCTGGGTTCCGAGAGGTGGACCAAAGCTTGTGATGCGGCACTGTCTGTGACAGGCCCTGTCTTTTCTCAATGATTTGTCAGTTCTCCATTGGGCGACAGTGGTCTAAGAGAATAAGAGGATGTTAACTCAGGGAAACAGCATTTTTGCAGCAAACAGTTTAATGATTTAACAGGAGGAGATTATATAACACATGGAAACAAAGACGGGCGGATACTGCGTCTTTAGTGCTCCGTTTTAATGGTTAGAAATCCCCAGCGCAAAGAAAACAGTGGAACTGAAGGAGCCTTCAGTTAAAAACACCTCACTGTGGCGTCACCTGAAACCCCCTTTAACAATGCAGCTGGGAAACTGCACTTGACAACTGAGCTGATCTGCCATGAAAGAACAACTGTAAAGACAAGGGAGGAAGAAGTGTGAGTAACACAACGTGGATATAGTCACCCTGGAGACTGAGCTTGAATTCAGCCCACACTGATGGAATCGAAGGCTCCTCTTTGTACAAACTGGGAATCAAGCCTGGGATCTTCTGGATTGCCTGGTTCAGTATTACACCGAGTGGTGCCTTTACCTACTCGGCCTACGGGGAATCCGGAACGCACTAAGGTGGGGAATCCCTCAAGACTTCCGCGGCACCTCAAGATCTGTGGAGCCTTCAGCCAGCTGTCACCGCGCAGTGATGGTTCCCAGCTGTGGCCGGCCGCCAAGAATGCAGAGATGGCCCACAGTGTGTCTGGGTGCCCTGGATTGGTGCAGGAAGCACAAAGTCACATTGTAACCCAACATCTTGCTGCCACAGAGGCCGCGGTGGCGAAAATTACTCCTGCAAGGGAATTCTTCACAAGGAGGTGGTCTCCATGTTGTACAGCCCATGGGGGTGGATGCTAGTCAATTCATTTGCCTGGGATTTGCTCTGCATTCGGTTCCTGCTCAGTGCATGTGTAAAATGTACCCATAGCCAAGTGTACAACGCCCTTGCTACTGATGCCAACGCCTCCCACTTTGGGCACTCGCTTACACTAAAGCCATCATAACCGCAGCATCATCTTCGACCCTGGGCTGAGCTTCCTACACCAAAACCTTTCCATCACCACGTCCGTTTGCTTCAACCTCCACAAAGCTACCTCTGCCTCCTGTCACTGAAACCCTTATCCATTCTCGTGTCCCTTCCACTACTCAAATGCCGCCTGCACCCTGTCCCATGCTAAGTCCCATTTGTCCATCACCCCTCGACCTTGCTGACCTTCACTGGCTCCCCATCGCCCCATTTAAAACCCTGGTCCTGATATTCAAATCTCTTCACCACCTTGCAGCTATTGACCTCTGCAAACTATACATTGTCTCCCGCACCCTTTGACCGTCTGACTCCAGCCTCCTGCGCACCTCCTCCCTTTGCTCAACCATTGGTGGTGAGGCTTTCAGTCATCATGGCCGAACTCTGTGGAACCCCTCCCTAAATCCCTCTGGATCTTTTCTTCTCTGTCCTCCTTCAAAAACTTGCTCTAACCCAACCTGGGATGAGAGGATTGTCCTATGAGGAGAGAGTGAGTAGAATGGGCCCATACTGTCTTGGGTTTAGAAGAATGAGAGGTGATCTCATTGAAACATATAAGATTCTGAGAGGGCTTGACAGGGTGGATGCTGAGAGGATGTTTCCCCTGACTGGAAAGTCTAGAACTAGGGAACATAGTCTCAGGATAAGAGGTCAGACATTTAGGCCTGAGATGAGGAGGAATTTCTTCACTCAGAGGGTCATGAATATTTGGAATTCTCTATCCAAGAGGGCAGTGGATGCTCAGTCATTGAGTACATTCAAGACTGATGGATATTTGGAGTCTAAGGGAATCAAGGGATATGGGGATCTGGCAGGAAAGTGGAATTGAGGTCGAAGATCAGCCATAATCTTATTGAATGGCGGAGCAGGCTCGAGGGGCCACATGGCCCACTCCTGCTCCTATTTCTTAACCCTTTTCAACCTATCCATCACCTCCCTAACCTTTCTCCCATGGTGTTTGTCCCCATTATTTCCTCTTTGTAAAGCACCTTGTAACGTTTTTCAAGTTAAAGGAGCTATATAAATGCAAGTTTTTGCTGTTGGTGTTACCTGTGCCTGTGACAGTATGGTCAGCAAATCCTTAGAAAGGATATATTGGCCTTGGAAGGAGTGCAGTGCAGATTCACCAGAATGTTAACAGGACTCCAAGGGTTAGATTATGAGGAGAGATTACATAAACTAGGCATGTATTCCCTGGAATATAGAAGGTTAAGGGGTGACTTGATTGAGGTTGTTAGGGTTTTGAAAGGAATTGATAGGGTAGATAAAGAGAAACTTTTTCTGCTGGTGGGAGTCTAGGACAAGGGGACAGAACCTTAATATCAGAGCCAGGCCATTCAGGAGAGAAGTTAGGAAACACTTCTTCATGCAAAGGGTGGTGGAAGTGTGGAACTCTCTCCCACAAAAAGCAGTAGATGCTAGCTCAATTAATCATTTTAAGTCTAATTTTTGCTAGCCAAGGGTATTGAAGGATATGGAGTCAAGGCAGGTGGCTGGAGTTAGGTCACAGATCAGCCATGATCTCATTGAATGGCAGAACAGGCTCGAGGGGCTGAATGGCCTACTCCTGCTCCTACGTTCCTAAATGGAGGGAGCATTGATATTGCAAGTGCAATGAGCAAGTGAGTCACACCACCCACAGCATGGAATCCCCCCAACCCACCAGAATAAACTGGCGGGAGGACATTGGGGTCAATTTTAACCTAACCCGTCGGGAAAGTGATGAGATCAAGCACAACGCTGGTTTTACACCCCGACTGATTTTGCTCTCTACTAAAGTCAATGGAGAGTAACATTGAGCAGGGCGCCACCTGATCGTGAGTTTCCCACCGGCGAGTCAGTTTAAAATTACCCCCATTGGGTGGCGGTTTCCATGGTTATGCATCACAGAACCATTTGGGGCCCAGCTGGTGTGGATCTACTGCAATCTAGTGGCTGAAGAGTAACAGGAAGTACCGCTGATCTGGGAAATGTCAGGGGATCGTGGGAGCTGAGAGGCCGGAATCAAGTGAAAGTTTTACGATTCAGAATGTTGCCCTTTTGGTCTTTCCCAATTAACCCAATATCACCAAGATGGCACAGGAACTGATCTCTGCCAGAGCAACAATGAGGCACAAGTCACCTTATTGCCTTCTGTCCTGGGAGACTGTAACTTTGCCCCCACCATGCTGAATTAAACTTGAATCATAATAAAGCAGCTTGGACCTTGAATTACCCCTCCCAATTTGCGAGGGACTGGGATTTGACTTCCCCTTGTAATGGGGGATCCTGCTTCCATGTACAAAGACCCACGTCACCTTCTCGGGAGGTCTGAACTCACTTCTATGTACTAGAGCCTGGATATTGTTTCATCCCAAGCTGAGGAGGGGCTGGAATTCCTCCTGTACTGGGGGGGTCTGTACCCCACTTCCTCCTGTATTGGGGGGTTATCCTCTACTTGCCCTTGTTCTGGGGGTCTGTCCCCCACTTGCCCTTGTTCTGGGGGGGGGGGGTCTGTCCCCCACTTGCCCTTGTTCTGGGGGGGTCTGTCCCCCACTTGCTCACTGGCCATGGGAAGTTCTCTGGTTTAGAATGAGCTGGGCGCAACTCGATTTGTCATGAATATCACTCTTGTTGGAGTGTGTATCCCTGCTACTTTGCCAGAGCAGACACTTTGTACTACTGCTGAAATTAATGGCTCCTTTAATGTTGCTCTCAAGTGCTATCTGTTCAGGGAGCACCCAGTCCTGGTTAAGTCAATGGACTTTGACTCAGTGGCAATCAAAATGCTTAAGCTGAGCTAAAATAAGCGTTTTCTCCTGCGTGCTGATAAAGGAGAGCTGGATATTGGCCATGGCTTAACACATACAAACTAGAGCCCTACTCCTTCTACTGTCACCCTTAATAAATGGGCATAATTACCTGATCTGACCTTCCTTTGTGGGCTGGGGGGACATAAGGTCATTACCTCTCCCCACAGCTTCCCTTTTTGTACCTCATCTCTAGCCTCCAATTCTTGCATCACAACCTTTTCAGCTGTTGTTCACCCTCTGGGTAAAGAATTATTTCCTGACTCCTCTGCTAAACTAACCCTTCGTAACCCTGATTCTGTGCCATCTAATCCAGCGGGCCTGACATATCTCAAAATACTTGGGATGAAGTTCCTCGGAGCTGCTCCCGCTGCACCACCGTAACCGCATCGTAAGTTCGGTGGAAACCCTGTTTATGTGCATAAGCATCTTCCACCCTCCATAAGCTCGAGCTCATCCAAAACTCTGCTGCCCATATCGTAACTTGCACCAAGTGTTGTTCACCCATTACCCCTTTGCTCGCTAACCTACATTGGCTCCCAGTTTGGCAATGCCATGATTTTAAAATTCTCATCCTTGTGTTCAAATCGATCTATGGCCTCGCCGCTCCTTATCCCTGTAACCTCCTCCAGCCCTGCAACCCTCCGAGATCTCTGCATTCCCCCAATTCCTTTGCCCAACCATTGGCGGCCATGCCTTCAGCCATCTAGGCCCTAAGCTCTGGAATTCCTTCCCTAAACCTCTCTACCTTGCTCTCTTCCTTCAAGATTCTCCTTAAAACCTATCTCTTTGACCAAGCTTTCAGTCACCTGGCCTAATATTTCCTTCTTTGGCTCGGTGTCAATTTTTGTCTGATTTCGCTCTTGTGAAGCACCTTGGGACGTTTTACTATGTTAAAGGTGCTATACAAATGCAAGTTGTTGTTACTCTTCTGGCCCCACCATGTCATGATGACGAGAACTGTAAGCTCTGCCCCAAGTGCTTAAAATCATACAGCGCAGGAGGCCATTCGGCCCACCATGCCCGTGCCGGCTCTTTGAAAGAGCTATCCAATTAGTCCCACTCCCCTGCTCTTTCCACACAACCTTGCAATTTTTTTCCTTTAAAGTATTTATCCAATTCCCTATTGAATCTGCTTCCTCCACCCTTTCAGGCAGTGCATTCCAGATCATAACAACTCACTGTGTAAAAAAATGTCTCCTCATCTCCCCTCTGGTTCTTTTGCCAGTTACCTTAAATCTATGCCCCCTCGTTACTGACCTACCCACCAGAAGAAACAGTTTCTCCTTATCAAAACCCTCCATTATTTTGAACACCTCTATTAAATCTCCCCTTAATCTTCTCTGCTCTGAGGAGAACGATCCCAGCTTTTTTAGTGTCTCCACATAACTGAAGTCCCTCATCCCTGGTTCCATTCTAGTAAATCTCCTCTGCTCCCTCTCCAAGGCCTTGACATCCTTCCGAATGTGTTGTGACCAGAATTGAACACAATACTCTAGCTAAGGTCTAACCAGTGATTTATAAAGGATTACCATTACTTCCTTGCTTTTGTACAACTCTATTTATAAAGCCAAGCATCCTGCATGCTTTTTAAACAGCCTTATCGACTTGTCCTGCCATCTCTAAAGATTTGTGTACGTGAACCCCCAGGTCTCTCTGTTCCTGCACTCCCCTTAAAATTGTAACATTTAGTTTATATTACCTCTCCTCATAAGTTGCCATGTGTCTCCCCATTTCACCATATTGGGATTAATGACAAATAAATTCTCAGAACAACATTCAAGACAAGTGCAAGGCATTTATTTTATCTATTTTGTACTGAATGAATGTTGACTGTTTGAGTTCATTTGATGTTGCCCCATTGTGCTTGCACTAAGGTTCACTAGTGATGCCTAAACTATCACTCCTCCTAAGAGTTCCCATGTGGAAGGAGTTTGAATGTGAGCTGGTTGCCAGGTTTTGTTAACAACTGCTGGGATTCTGGTGGTACTAGATATCCCTGAGCGATGCATTGCTCAGGCCCAGATGTGAATTGGCCACATCTGGCACTGTTTCGGCTGACTGGTGTTGCCTGCTTTAAGATATCTGTGTCTTAGTAGAACAGGTGCTTCTGGGGAGGGAAGGGAAGAGGATGGGCACCAGTCCCTTTAAATGTGTACCTTCTCTCCCTGAGTCCTTGCAGAAAGGTTTTCAGCTCCTGTGGATGTCAAATTGGCTTTTTCAGTCAGTAATTATATAAATCTACAGCAGCTAGATGAGCAGCTAGCTTTGCCTCCCCAATGCTGCTTCAGGCACTTAAATGGTTCCCATTCGAAGCCCACAGCTGCTTTAGAGGATTTGGTGCTGCTCCTTTCTGGCTGGCGAGCACACTCTATGGCAGAGAGTGCCCACAGATTTGCCCTCGGACTAAAAATAAAGTACACATTGTGGGCCATAATTTGCAGTAGCAGGGCATCTAACAGTGTCTGTCGTTAGTTAGACTTGCCCCTTACATTTTTGCATGGCAAGTTGATGAAAGTGCGAGCTGATAATGTCGCAGTGAGGGAAACAGGGCATCTGGGACCTGAGTGAACAGGGCAACCAACAGGTTACCTCCTGAACCGATCAGATTGAAGGACTGAGAAATTAACAGTGCAAGGACTGAGAAGGAAGTGTATATTAGACTGGGTGAATTCAAGGTCAAATCAGATGCAGAAAGAGAAACAAAGAGAGGGAAAGAAAGATTGGATTGAGAGAGAGAGAGAAAAAAAAAGAGACAGAAAGGAAAAGTTAAAAAAAAGTTTACATTTTAAATTTTACATTTTTAAAATCGCCAACCACAATTAAAAGCTAAAGGAGTGAGACTCAACACTTGTAATAATCAATGTTCAGTGCTAGAGAGCTTGATTGACAGTAATTAACACTTATTACGTCATTTAAAGGATACTTAGACTGGAATGGACATGCAATAACTTTCTGTGCCGAATTTAGTTCATATCTACCGTGCAAATACAGCAACTTCACGCCATTCAATACATTTCAATGGTGAGGCAGTCAGCGAGGTGCCGTTTACGGAAAGCTAACGGCAGAGCGGTGCATCTCGGACAACAACTTGTGGATATTTGAGTTTAACCGCGCATTTGTCCCTCGCCTGAAGTTGCTGTACCATTTACACATAAATAACGTCAAGCACCATTAGCCTCACCGTTATTTTGACAGCAAAATTTGGGCCATTTTGTGAACCAACAGGAAATTTTCCCCGAGATGTAACTCAAAGGTTGCCCACAGTTCTCACACACACAGCAATTTCCAGACTTGTGTTTTGAACCGTGGTTGTGTCCAGCACTACGGGCCTCAGGCCTTTATGTATGTCTCACAATTGATAAAAGGAAAAGGCCATATAAATAACTAACCTACACCAGCGCACCAATCTTGCCAAATACCAACCTACACACCAATCTTGCCAAATACCAACCTATATACCAAGCTTGCCAAATACCAACCTACATACCAAGCTTGCCAAATCCAACCTACACATCAATCCTGCCCAGTGCCTGCACCTAGGCACTTCGGGAGTCGAAGGTTGGCAGATTTGCTTGCTCTCACTTCCTAGCATGGGGCAAAGCCATATTCAAGTTTGCCACTATACAACACTAACTTACATCTTCCTACTGTTGGGAGGAAGGGCTTACCTGTCGAAGCTCCATTCTGTAGATCTCCTCCCTCCTGCACCAGGAGCAGCAAGACATGATTTGTGAAATTGTGTACCGCAGGATAGAGCTGGGCCTTGAAATGCTTTAATATCATTCAATCATTTTAGTTTAAATAGTTGCAAAGAAATTAAATACAGAAGGAAATGAAAGACAAGGGATGACTCATGCCTGAAATTACATTGGACCCTATTCCCTCTATTTAATGAAAATGGTGAGACCTTAATGGAAGAGGGACGATAGAAAACTGGTTGTAGGAGCAAGCAGAGGGGAGACTGTGATGAGGAGGACTGCTGGAGTTGATAAACAGCCTGGTTAAAGAAAAAATGAAGTTACATTCATATAGCGCCTTTCACCTCCTCAGGATGTCCCAGAGAACTTCACAGCCAATCGGTTTGTTTTGAAGTGTAGTCACTGTTGTCACTTTGATAAATTCATCTGCCAATCCGCACACAGCAAAGTCTCAGAAACAATAATAAAATAAACGGCCAGACAATCTCTTTTAGTGGAGTTGGTTGAGGGATAAATGTCGGCCAGGAGACCAGGAGAACTCTCTTGTTCTTCTTTGAAGTGTTGTGGGATCTTTTACATCTAGCAAGCAGATGGGGTCACAATTTAACGTCTTATCCAAACGAGGGCACCTCTGACAGTGCAGCACTCCCTCAGTACTGCAATGAAGTGTTAACCTAGATTAGGTGCTCAAGTCCTTGTAGTGGCGTTTGAACTCATGACCCAGAGGTGAGGTTGCTACCACTGAGCCAAGGCTGGTAGCTAATTTTTCAATCTGCACTACGGACAAACAGTAAGAGTAAGAAAGAACTTGAAAGAAGTCAAGAAGTAATAATTAAGTGATGCCAAGTTTTAAAGGCCTGTAGATTATAGAAGAAAAGTAGACTGAGGGAGGTAAGGAGTTCCACAGTTTTGAGGTTCTGGGAGAGAGTAAGTTAGAGTAGGAGATAGTGTGATGAATCTCGGGTTCAACACAATGGAAGTACAGGAAGGAGGGACAGTCAGTTTAATCTCACTTGTGCTTTTTGGTCTCTATCATTTCTGTGACATTTAAGAACGGTGACAAAAACTAGACAGTACTTGCTGGATTCTTTCTTACTGGCCAAGTATACTCAGGGTTAAAGTTAGATACTGTGAGATGATTTTTCAAGCTGCAGAGAATATATATGACAATCTGGCCAATATTCACCTCAGGACAAGACAGGGACATGCATAATTCAGCAAGGCCTTGGTCTGCGTGCTTTGATTACTGCCATTGTACTTGGACGGGGACCAATCTAACAGGTCATTCCATGCTTGGCCCAAGTCAAGAAGTCGAAACCATCCCATTCAATTCAAACATTCTATGTGACTGACATCCTGGGGATTCTTTTTAAAGTAATAGGTTGGATTGAGAGCTGTGCCGGGGTGAAGTTCGCAGTCCCTTTGATGGAGAGATCTATAGCCAGGAGCTTCCAATTGTGGGCTCCTACTTAGCCACCTGAGCTCAGCTCACCAGTCAGTCTGAATCCAACAGCAATGCAAGGCTGGTCAGAGGCCTCTGTAGTAACACACAGCCATGTAAGAAACAGCGGCCATGTTTCAAGGGCCATTTTTATATTGTAGGAGAAGAGTCCTGATTGTTTTGACACTTTGAGAATAGTAAAGTTGGTAACTACTGTAGATATTCTGTTTGTAGTGAGGTCTGTTCATTTACCTGTTTAATGTTAAATAAATTTGGGTGATGTTTTATAGGCCGAGCCACAGTCTGGTCGAAAGCTTATTCTACACATCTTCTAAAGTCAAGGAGATCGGATGGTGGCATGTGATATATTCAGGAGTAGAGCATCAAGGGCTCTCTCCGACCCCTACGTTTACCGGGATATTGGGCAGGTAAAGCACACTCTGGTTTGGAGGGATGCAAAGTCGGCTGACGGGTGTGGTTGGTGACGCCGAACCGAAGAGAATATCTAACGTTAAAAACTGAAAAAGGCACCAAGTGGCAGCAAGTCTGCAGCATTGACAGGGTTTGAAAAAGTTAACAGCAAATCTGTTTGCACAACATCCTGGGAAGCCCGGACTAGCCCATACAAAAACAATTGCTTGTACAAATTCTCCATCACCCAGTCATGGCATCCCCTTCCCCAATCCCTTGGAATAACAGTATTTCATTCAGGGAGCTATCAGCACCCGGCCAGGGTCACTGCCAGCTACACGCCTGCCCGGGTGAATGGTGCTGGCTGTGGGAATATGTGTCTAAAAGAGCCATTATTTTGTTTTCTGCACGTCGTGCTGAAGAAACAGGAATTAAAGAGGCGACTGTCCTCAGTGGGAGAGCAGCACTGCAGCGACACCCTGTGCCCAGACTCTCATAATACACTGCCCGTGATTCTAATGCCGAGACTCGGAAACCCTTATGAAGTGAATTTCCTCTGGGATTCTCCCGCTCCACTGCCGTAATTTCGACGATAGCTTGGCGCAAGCCCAGTTTACGTGTGTATTTGACACCGAGCTACATAAGGAGATATTAGGACAGGTGACCAAAAGCTTGGTCAAAGAGATAGGTTTTAAGGAGCGTCTTAATGGAAGAGAGAGAGAGGCGGAGAGGTTTGGGGAGCTGCAGTGCTACTGATGGCCGACAGTAAAGGGTCTCACGTGGCCTAGAGAGATTCCTGGGCCAATTCTCAGGGTGACCGGATCTTCAGATTCAAATTCAGAAACCCAAGAAAACGTATTGATCTGTAACACTGGGAGGAAGAGTTCCCTTGTGCACAATGTATCGTAAAATTGTAAATACTTTTATAAAAGAAAAGGTTTCCTTTTCTCACAGAGGAAAAGAACTTCCTCCATTGTTTGGAGTGAGGTGGATTCCCTGTGTCTGAGTGCCACCTGCTGGTTTATTCCAGTATAACTATCAGTCGGTGCTGTAACCCTTTCTCACCATTTCCTCTGCAATGGGCAGCTCACTCCTTGGGCTCGATTTTAAATGTAAATTGCGGGTGTGTTGGGGACGAGGTGGGGGTGGGGGTGGGTGCTGTGAAAATTACAGAAATGCAGAGCGGGTTCGGAAGCCGGCTCCAACCCGCCGACTTCCGAGTTCCCCACGGACGCACCTGTATGCGCCGGGTGTCCCCAATCTAGAAGTCTCGCCGGCAATTAAAGCCGGTGGGATGATAGTTAAAGAGCCAAATGTACCTCATTGAGGCACTTTACTTGTGACATATTAGGTAGTTAGAACGATTCTTAACTTACCTGGGCGGCTTTCCCACAGCTTCTGATTCACGCCTGGTGAAACCAGGTATGAAGGGCCGGATCAGGTGAAAAGAAACAAAATAAATTAAATAAAAAAGCACTGCACGAAGTTAAAACACAAAATCAACCTACCTTTCCACCCTGCTCTGATGTCCGATGTCTCCCTCTTCGATCTCCCCACCTTCACCCACCCCAATATCCCCCCGGTCTCCCCCTCTTCACCCCCCGATGTCTCCCTGATCTCTCCCTCTTCACACTCCCGATGTCCCCCCGATCTCCCTCTCTTCACCCGGATCTTCCCCCTCCCCCCCCAGATCTTCCCCTCTCCCTGCCCCGATCTTCCCCTCTCCCCCCCGATCTTCCCCTCTCCCCCTCCCGATCTTCCCCTCTCCCCCTCCCGATCTTCCCCTCTCCCTGCCCCGATCTTCCCCTCTCCCCCCCGATCTTCCCCTCTCCCCCTCCCGATCTTCCCCTCTCCCTGCCCCGATCTTCCCCTCTCCCCCCCGATCTTCCCCTCTCCCCCTCCCGATCTTCCCCTCTCCCCGCCCCGATCTTCCCCTCTCCCCCCCCCCCCCCGATATTCCATTCCAGTGCTGGATGACATCTCGCTCTCTCTCTTTCTCTCCCCCCCTTGCATTGCAGCTCCTGTCGGCAGCCAGCCTGTCAATCAGGGGCTGCCAGGCACAAAACCCCCAAAAAACTTTAATCACCATCAATTATGTTGCGATCGCGTCGGAAACGGTAAGTTTTGTTTATTCGGGTTTGCCACGCCCACCTTCACCCCCCCACCCCTGCTGCCAACCCACCACCATTACAAAATTGAGCCCTTTCTGTTTGAAGACTCCCAACTCTTCACAGGAAATTAATCTGAAAAAGGAGCTAAATCCTAATTTATACAAGGAAGGACAGAGATTGGTGGTGGGGGAGTGGGGCGAATGGACACAAAGAATCAGATCCACCAGGGAGGTGGCAACCTGAAAGGGTTTTATAACAGGGCAGTAACTGGGCCACCGGGAAGTGGAATTTTTCAGGAATACTTTGGACGTCCTCTGCCAGTGTGGGTTAATTTCCTTTCTAACAGTGATGAGCAGGTACATGTTACAATGGTGGCTGCGCAGTTATTTTAACTGAGATATTGGGCCAGCTTTTGCTGTAGCAGGGCATCTAACACCGTCTGCCGCTAGTTAGACTTGCCCCTGCACCATTCAGCTCAAGATATATTTGCCCACATAGTTGCTGAAAGTGCGACCTCTTAACGGCGCAGCGAGAGAAACAGGGCGTCTGGGACCTGAGTGAACAGGACAACCAACAGGGTATCTCCTTAGCTAAAGAGATTTAAGGATTGGGAAATAAACAGCAGAAAGACTGAGAAGGAGGGTGAATTAAAGTGGGTGAATTCAATGTCAAATCAGGTACAGAAAGAGAAATAAAAAGAGGGAAAGAAAGATTGGATAAAGAGAGTAATAAAAAAGAGAGACAGGCAGGAAAAGTAAGAAAAAAATGTAATTTAAAATTTTACGTTTTTAAAATCTCCCCGAAAAATTTAAAACCTGAAGGAATGAGACTCCACACATGTAATAGTTTATTTTCGGTGCCGGAGAGATTGATTGGCAGTAACTAACACTTATCATGTCGTTAAAAGGGTACTTACTCTAATTACTCGCCCTAAATATCTGCGGCGGGTTTAGTTCGTATCTACCGCACAAATACAGCAACTTCACGACATTCAGTACCTGTCAATGGTGAGGCAGACAGAGAAATGCCATTTTCACAAAGCTAATGGAGGAGCAGCACAACTCAGACAGCAACGTTTGGATATTGGCATCTAACCGTGCATCTGCTCCTCACCTGAAGCTGCTGCACCATCTACCCATAAATAATGGCGAGTGCCATTAGCCTCACTGTTATTTTGACAGCAAAATCTGGCTCATTAACCTTTATAAATTAATGTTAAAATATCACAGAAAGGAATTTAACAGAAACATGTTAACCAGTGCACTGTAAGCAGCACAGAGAGAGAGAGAGAGAGAGAGAGACCCCTGAAAATTGCTGTAACCTTTTCCCACAGGAGTGTAAATCTCATACTAGCGCTCGCAGTGCCCTCTGCTGGAATACTACTGCATTGACATTCCAGCATCACCTCTCTCCTCTGACATAGTGGCCAGGGTTTTTCACCCCTCTGCTCGCCAGCCCACGATTTTCCACCTAGAAATGCAGTTTTTTTTCCCCCACTGGGTTCTATTTTTCCCCTCTTTTTCTTCCCTCCTTCCATAGGATCAAAGGAACAGGAGGGGGCCATTCAGCCCCTCGAGCCTGCTCTGCCATCAATTAGTAGCCATGATGTGGAGATGCCGGTGATGGACTGGGGTGGACAAATGTAAGGAATCTTACAACACCAGGTTATAGTCCAACAGTTTTATTTGAAAATGACAAGCTTTCGGAGCTTACCTCCTTCGTCAGGTGAGTGAGTGAAATGACTCACTCACCTGACGAAGGAGATAATCTCCGAAAGCTTGTGATTTTCAAATAAAACTGTTGGACTATAACCTGGTGTTGTAAGATTCCTTACATTTGCCATCAATTAGATCATGGCTGATACCTTAACTCCAACGACCCACCATAGCTCCATATCCCTTGATACCTAGCAATAATCTTTTGACCTCAGTCTTGAAAGCTCCAACTATCCCCCAGCATCCACAGCCTTTTGGGGGAGTGAGTTCCAGATTTCTACTACCCTTTGTGTGGTAAAAGTGCTTCCTGATTTCCCTTCTAAATGGCCTGGCTCTTATTTTAACATTACATCCCCTCTTATTTGATTTCGTCAGCAGAGAAAATAGTTTCTCCGTATCAAATCCTTTTCACATCTTAAACACCCCAATCAGATCACCCATCAACCTTCCAAACTCAAGGGAATTTCCTGACATGCTGCCCTTCAATGGTTTCAAGACACCCTCCAACACCTCATCCAAATAGTATTCTTCCCATGTGAGCCTGGACAATGAGGGACTGTCTTTAAATGTTTGACCTCGGACACTGGCAAAACAAGTAGGGGGGGAGAATTTTTAACGCAGCAAGTTGTTATGATCTGGAATGCACTGCTTGAAAGGATGGTGGAAGCAGATTCAATAATAACTTTTTAAAGGGAATGGGATAAATACTTGAAAAGGAAAAATTTTCAGGGCAATGGAGTAAGAGCAGGGAGAGTGGGGCTAATTGGATAGCAATTTCAAAGAGCCGGCACAGGCACGATGGGCCAAATGGCCTCCTTCTGTGCTATATGATTTTATGTAAGGTGTCACAGCTGAGTCAGGTCACCCGACGCCCACACACGCGCCTTCCAGATGAAGTCACTGGATAAAATTGGGATTGATAACCCTGGCTGGTTTCTCCCATCCTCAGCTGAGGGGCACCATCGCCCAGTTGTTCCATCCTCACTGCTACCCAATTGAGATCAGCCAACAGGACAAATCAAGGACTGAACCTGCAGACCTTCCAGGTCTGCATGGCTCAGTGTTTCATCACGAGACCCCCTACCCCCGGACCCGTGGGACCCGCTGTGCTCATGAGACCCCTCTGAGCCCGTGAGACCTCCACCCTGAGCCTGTGAGACCCCCTGAGCCTGTGAGATCCTCTCCTGAACCCATGAGACCCCCTGAGCCCATGAGACACCCACCCTGAGCCGTTGAGGGACCAACAAGAAGAAGATGGTGGGAAGTAATTAATAGACTTACTGTCCAATATTTCAATACAGTACTGAGGGAGTGCTGCACTGTCGGAGCTGCCGCCTTTTGGATGAGACGTTAAACCGAGCCCCCGTCTGCCCTCTTAATTGGATGTAAAAGATCCCATGGCACTATATGAAGAAGGGGATGCAAGAATAAAGCCAGCAACAATAGGGCAGTCAGTTTAACCTCGGTGGTGGGGAAGCTTTTAGAAACGATAATCCGGGACAAAGTTAATAGTCACTTGAGCAAGTGTGGATTAATTAAGGAAAGCCAGCACGGATTTGTTAAAGGCAAATAGTGTTTAACTAACTTGATTGAGTTTTTTGATGAGGTAACAGAGAGGGTTGATGAGAGCAATGTGATTGATGTGGTGAATATGGACTTCCAAAAGGCGTTTGATAAAGTGCCGCATAATAGGCTTGTCATCAAAGTTGAAGCCCATGGAATAAAAGGGGCAGTGGCAGCATGGATACGAAATTGGCTAAGTGACAGGAAACACAGAGTAGTGGTGAACGGTTGTTTTTCGGACTGGAGGAAGGTGTATAGTGGTGTTCCCCAAGGGTCGGTACTAGGACCACTGCTTTACATGATCAATATTAATGACTTGGACTTGAAAGTGTAGTGAACAGTGAGGAGGATAGTGATAGATTTCAAGAGGACAGACAGGCTGGTGGAATGGGCTGACACGTGGCAGATGAAATTTAATGCAGAAAATTGCAAAGTGATACATTTTGCTAGGAAGAACGAGGTGAGGCAATATAAACTAAAGGTTCCAATTCTAAAAGGGATGCATGAACAGAGAGATCTGGGGGTATATGTGCACAAATCTTTGAAGGTGACAAGGCAGGTTGACAAAACGGTTAAAAAAGCATATGGGATCCTGGGCTTTATAAATAGAGGCATTGAGTACAAAAGCAAGGAAGTTATGATGAACCTTTATAAAACACTGGTTTGGCCACAACTGGAGTATTGGGTCCAGTTCTGGGCACCGCACTTTAGGAAGGATGTGAAGGCCTTAGAGAGGGCAGAAAAGATTTACTAGAATGATTCCAGGGACGAGTGACTTCAGTTATGTGGTTGGACTGGAGAAGCTGGGATTGTTCTCCTTAGAGCAGAGAAGGTTGAGAGGAGATTTGATAGAGGTGAAGGGTCTAGACAGAGTAGATTTGAGAGAAACTGTTCCCATTGGCAGAAGGGTCAAGAACCAGAGGACATAGATTTAAGGTGATTGACAAAAGAACCAAAGGCAACATGAGGAAAAACTTTTTACACAGCAAGTAGTTAATATCTGGAATGCACTGCCCGAGGGGATGGTGGAGGCAGATTCAATCATGGCTTTCAAAGGGGAATTGGATAAGTACTTGAAGGGAAAAAAATTTGCAGGGCTACGAGGAAAGGGCGGGGGCATGGGACTCCTGAATTGCTCTTGCAGAGAGCCGGCATGGACTTGGCGGGCCAAATGGCCGCCTTCCATGTTGTAACTGTTCTATGATTCTAACAGGGGAGTTTTACCCAGTGCCCTGGCCAACAAACATCTAAAACAGATTGTCTGGTCATTTATCTCATGCTATTTGTGGGATCTTGCTGTGCATAAATTGGTTGCCTTATTTGCCCACAAAACAACAGTGACTACACTTCAAAAGTAATTTATTGGCTGTAAAGCACTTTGGGACGTCCTGAGGACATGTAAGGCGCTCTTTCTTTCTTTGAAATATAGGGTATGGGGAGACTTCGTGACATTGCAGAGCACTGCACGGTTGCCGTGGTGATGTTGTTTCTGCACCATGTGACTTCTGGCACTGCACAGGTGACAGTTCAAAGTTCAAACTGACAGCACCAACCAGCATGCCCTTAGCTGGGAAAGTAAAGAGAACCATGAGAACTGTAGCCAAGGGTTAACTCGTGGGCTGAGCATCAGAGCCCGCTGAAAGAAAATAACCTGTTGTACTTTAGTACCAGCATCGTGATACCACATACCCTCAGGTCCTATGTCAGCACCATTTTTATCACCGTTTTACTCAGCCCCCAACACCTCTCCTATGTTACATAGGAATAGGAGTGGGCCATTTAGCCCCTCGAGCCTGTTCTGCCATTTAACGAGATCATGGCTGATCTGTGACCTAACTCCATATACCCGCCTTAGCCCCATATCCCTTAATACCTTTGGTTAACAAAAATCTAGTCTATCGATGTTCAACATCTCTGTCAAACAATGATTTAAAAAGATAGAAAATCCACATTATTTGAACAAAATTAACAAACTGTACAATATAAAGATGAATAAATTTCTGGAAACAAGGTGAGGCACTGAATCAATCCCATGGTTCTTCTGACGGTCAGGAGCTGCCGAGGGTTAAGATACATTGATGGGCACGTACGTGGTACCCTCTCGGGTGATGCTGCTCTGGGACCTGGTGCAATCTGATACCCATATCTCCGTCTATCTCAGCAGCTGTAGCTGGATCTCCACTTCAACGTAAAAATACAGAGCTGGATTTCCTCCCTGTCACCAATGGGAATGATGGAAATCTGGCCTTCACCATGACCGGACTGGAGGGAGGCACCAGCAAAACAGGACAGAGCAGTTCATGGACGTCTCAAGTATCTGGTTGAGCACTGCTCCCCCAGCAAATCTCTGGGCAACGTAACAGCCTCAAATTACCGACACACGAGCCTGTCACACAAAACCACAAAATGCACCCCATAGATCTTCAGGTCCCAGTGAACGTCAGTCCAGTGTAGCTGGGTGCAGGCACACATCTAGCCAGAAGTGAGCTGACTGCATGCAATCTTCCATGGTCAGCTCATCTGCAAACTTATTCATAGCTCCTTTATAGTTTTGTCCTTGTGCAAGGAGCTAGGTTAATTGGGAGGGAACACAGAAAATCGGAGAAATTTAAAGAGATGTGGGCACTTAAAGGCAAGTGGCTGCATAGAAGAACAAAAGTTCTTAGCATCTTTGGAAAAGCTCAAAAAGGTATTTAAATTGATTGCAGCCTTTGCAAAGACTGAAGTGGGTGGGAGGTCAGAAGTGCTAGGTAAAAATGAAGTGAAGGGAAACACACAACAAAGTCTACATGCAAGCGAGCAGACCAGACCAGCACCTGACGTCATAGTTCAGGGCTGGCAAAATGGGCGTGACAATGCCTGAAGTGGGTTGCCCTGTCTGATACTCCATGGTGCCCTCCCCATAGGACAACAGTGCCCAAAACAGGTAAGGGCTGAAATGACTTTCACAGCAATTGGCAGCACTGTTACTTTGGTGAAAAGTGATGGCAGCCCACATTCCTGATCCATCATGTTCTGAGTGCGCTCATTCAGGGGATGTTGTGTATCCTGTCCAGGATTGGGAGAGAAATGCCTCACCAGATACGGAAGTAGTATTCAAGACTGAGACAGACGTGGGTTTTAAAGACATATATCTATCTCTCTATATATTAAAAAGTTTCGGAAAGGGTGTGTGATTCCGGTTCAAAAACTTTATTTCCTGTTGCCATGATTTTGGTCACACTTCTGTGTCAACATTTCCCATTGTAAATTGCTATGTCAACATTTCCCATTCAATATTACCACGTCCACTGTCACGCTGCAGTTCCAGGCTCTGGCCTCTGGGTGGCTCTACGGAGTGAGTTTCTAAAGTCTCTCTCCTAAATTGTCACCATTTTGTGTATATCTAAAAAAAACTTACATTCATCAACTGACAGTGGGTAATGCCACAAGCAAGTTACTCATAACTTATTAAAAGTCTTGTGCCTACTGCACACTTCCTGTTTGCTACACTTATGCCTTATTTGATAATATTAATATACTAGGCATCTGTTAATCATTTGTAATGGAGCAGGGAGTCAACAAGGCAGTAACCATCCCAAGCTAGAGGAATGGTCTTCAAAATTTTCTGTATAGAGGATCACCTGCAAATATCGACATATTCCCTGGGACCCTCTGCAAATATTGACACACTCCTAGGGATCCCCTGCCAACAATGACACACTCCCAGGGAACCCCTGAAGTACTGATATACTCCCAGGGATGCCCTGCAATGACACACTCCCAGGGACTCTCTGCAAGTATTGACACCCTCCCTGGGACCCCCTGCAATGACATACTCCCAGGGACGCCCTGCAATAACACACTCCCAGGGACGCCCTGCAATGACACACTCCCAGGGACGCCCTGCAATGACACTCCCTGGGACCCCCTGCAATGACACACTCCCTGGGACGCCCTGCAATGACACACTCCCAGGGACGCCCTGCAATGACACACTCCCAGGGACCCCCTGCAATGACACACTCCCAGGGACCCCCTGCAATGACACACTCCCAGGGACGCCCTGCAATGACACACTCCCTGGGACCCCCTGCAATGACACACTCCCTGGGACGCCCTGCAATGACACACTCCCAGGGACGCCCTGCAATGACACACTCCCAGGGACCCCCTGCAATGACACACTCCCAGGGACCCCCTGCAATGACACACTCCCAGGGACGCCCTGCAAACAATGACACAGTCCTAACCCTAAATGATGAAAATATGGTGGCAGCTATTCAAAAGAAAGCAACATAAAATTAAAAATGAAAACAGAAAATGTCAGAAATACACAATAGCTCAGTCAGCATCTGTAAAGAGAAAAGCCAGGTGAATGCTTCAGGTGTGTGCCCGACATGAGAATAGTTCCAATGAAGGGTCACATCTACAACATTAAACTCACTTTAAGATTCTGACAGCGCTGTTGTATATTTCCAGCGTTTTCTGTATTTGTTTCAGGTTTCTAGCATTTGTAGTTTTTTTGTCCTTATTTTTAAGTATACAACAGAAGCTCAGAGGGTAATTTTAATCTAACTCACCGGGCAGGATACCCACAGGATTGGGTGGAACGCTGGTTTTACTCCCCACCTAATATTACTCTCCATTGACTTCAGTAGAGAGTAAAATCGGGCGAGGTGTAAAACCAGTTTTGCACCCAATCCCCTCAGTTTCCCGACGGGCAGGTTAGGTTCAAATTGCACCCAATGTCTTGTCTATTTTGATTGGACCACTAAGAGTGCCATGGGGTTGCCTGAGTGTCACTAACAGCTCCACAAGTGCCACATCTGAACACGAGGTCCAATCAAACTAAGAGAAACTTATACTGATGCCAAATCATAATATTATTATCGGTGTCAATTAGACCTTCTATTCCCTGGGGTGCCCACCAGTCGCAGAAGGCCCCCAGCATACCAGTGGGCACTGCACAGTCCCTCTCCAGCGCCAGCCGGGCATGGACAAGGCCGCGGGAGAGAGGCCTGTGCCACCCTCCCGTGGTTCCAACAAAAACAGAAATATGATGACCTCAGAAAACCCTTAGAATCCCCCTGTGACCCCGCTAAGATCCAAGGACCCAGTGCCTTCAGGAATGTGATGCAGAGGGTGGTGACAATGGGTTTTATTCTAGGCTTCCTCTGGCTCACCTTTTTGGCAAGGTCCATGCCAATATTGTGCCATCCAAGTAGAAAAACCTCAACCCTAATAATTAAAGCAAGTGCCAATTCTGGTTGCTCTGTGACAGGGTAAATTGGAATGGTTTTAAGCAGAAAGCCTGGCATCCCGCAGATTGGCATCCTATGTACCTGTCCAACAATCTAGAATGTATCTGGGTTCTGACCACAATTAAAGATAAATGCTGCAAGGCTCCAATCCTGGAAAATTGGAGAATCAGGGGCAGAGGCCATTAAAATTAAATCAGGAGAACCTTGACCTGGGGGTGCTGACCAATGCATCAATTCTCTGTGTTCTTGTTGCACTGGGAGCAAAACTGACTCATTAGTGCAAAGGAGCACTATGGCCTTCCAACATTGATATAAACTTCCTCCCCCCACACACACACACACACACCACACCCCATCCCACCTTCTCGGCTCCAATCTTCCCCACCCCTTGGCTCCTTCCGCTATTACCTCTTCAGAAGAGCAGATTTATGTGCCACACATAAGAACATAAGAAATAGGAGCAGGGGTAGGCTATACAGCCCCTTCAGCCTGCTCCACCATTCAATCAGATCATGGCTGATCTTCGACCTCAACTCCACTTTCCCGCCCGATCCCCATATCCCTTGATTCCCTTAGAGTCTAAAAATCTATTGATCTCAGCCTTGAATATACTCAACGACTCAGCATCTAAAGAGGTAGAGAATTCCAAAGATCCACAACCCTCTGAGTGAAGAAATTCCTCCTCATCTCAGTCCTAAATGGCCTGACCCCTTATCCTGTGACTATGACTCCTACTTCTAGACTCTCCAGCCAGGGGAAATAACCTCTCAGCATCAACACCTCTCTAAATAATATGTATATTTGCCAAAAAACCATGTGACATCCATATCAAGATTTGAAAGTCCCGTCAAACTGTTGTACCTCAAATCAACCAAATTAAGATCAGGTACAAGAGACTCAAATAATGCCTTCAGTACTTTGGTACCTGAACAACTACTGGCCCAATTCCAAAGGTCTTCAAGTTCGCTTCCACCTCCGCCCCCCTCCCTTGCCAGGTTCTCAAAGTCCAACTAGCTGCCCCTCCCTGCCATCCTCCATCCATTCCAAATATTCCTGTTGTCTAATGATGTTCCGCCTGAACAGAAAGCAGCAGATCTGCTGATCCACAAGAAGGAATCACAGTCAGATTCCTTATTGACAATAACTGAAGGCCAGTGTCCTTATTGACAATTACATCAAAGGTCACATGGATGCCATGAGAAGTTGTTCCAGCTGCCAAATTTCAGTCTGCTCAATAACCTGCTATCAGTCGCTCTCAATCTCATGGCCCACAAACGCATTGAATTTCTTGACGCCCAGTACAGGCATAGAGAGCAATAACTCTTCACATTCTTGGAGTCCTTGATAGGAAACCTTTCCTCCCTGTATTTTTCCTACATTCACACAACTACACCAAAAGAAAATTGTAAGTCAGTAAAGATGCTTTTATACTTCATATGGGTGCATATACAGGACATTTTTAAATGTTAGGATTGTTCTAACTCACTGTTTACTCACGAGTTGGTTTCTCTTCTCAGTCATTCGATCCTTCTTGTTTGTGTTTCTTTTCCTCCACTGAGGCTATTACTTTTTCGACTTATTCCACACAATTACCTTCAATCACCACTCCATGCCTAGACTGCCCAGTACCTGATGTAATTCAGTCACCGAGTCTTGCTCTGACATCTGTCTCCAGTCTGAGAACCTCACACTGCAATTAAATCTGAAACTGAGTGCACTCAGTGAACCCCTCACTCTGATTGAATCAGATTGAATCCAAGGGGAAACTGGATAAACACATGAGGGAGAAAGGAATAGAGGTTATTTTGATAGAGTTGGATGAAGAGAGGTGGGAGGAGGCTTGTGTGGAGCATAAACACCAGCAAGGACCAGTTGGGCTGAATGGCCTGTTTCTGAGCATTCTATGTAATATTGTATCTCACTGCAGTGATGCACAAGAGCGTGTTTTGACGGAGTCACATATCTCACGGGTCAAGGGACTTTCCGAAACAGCTTGACTTTTGTCCCTACAATGTTAGAATCATACAGCATAGAAGGAAGCCATTCGACCCATCGTGCCTGTGCTAGCTTTTTGTAAGAACTATCCAATTAGTCCCACTTCCATGCTCTTTCCCCATAGCCCTGCAATTTTTTTCCTTTTCAAGTATGTATTCAATTCCCTTTTGAAAGTTACTTTTGAATCTGGTTCCACCGCCCTTTCAGACAGTGCATTCCAGATCATAACAACTCGCTGCGTAAAAACAATTCTCCTCATCTCCCCTTTGGTTCTTCTTCCAGTTATCTTGAATCTACATCCTCTGCTTACTGACCCTCCTGCCAGTGGAAACCATTTCTCCCTATCCTTGTTGTCTGTGCTCTTGATGTATACAGGAGTTGCATGCAGTGAAATAAACCCCCATGTTATTTGAGGTCACATCTTGTTATTGGATTGGAGGAGCTTGTTGCTTGCTGTGACAACAATTGTCTGAGTGGTGACAAAACTGCCTGAAAATGGAATAAACCTGCCTCATCAAACTCCATCTCCACATCACAAACAATAATTAACTCTTAAGGTAATTTTTTGTGAGGTGAGGCTAGGCGGCCAGCACAGATCAGAGACTCAGATATGGAGGTTACCCCACCCGACTCGGGGCATCGCTGCTTTCCTGATCACTAAAATTAGTTGGAAACACAGCAAATCAGGCGTGCATCCGATTCTCTGATCCGTGCTCCCGTTGGGCGAGGCTCCCCACTGTGAGCCGAGCATGGCAACATTCATTCACGTTTCAAACTGTAACACATCTTGAGGTCCAATTCACTCCTGTGCCTTATGTCATGATCTGAACCCCTGATACAGTACAGTTTTGTAACTCCTACAGGGATAAATCCTGCATGTATTCCGGGGAAAAAGTCTCCTTTCTTAGTACTAGTGCATATGTCCAAAAGGTTAATTGGGATCCCTTAGCCTCGCATTGGCTGTCTGTAGTATGTGTAGTCTCAGGAGTCTGTAAACACTGGTGGGTTTCACTTCCTGGGCTACTAAAGTAAGTTAGCCTGCTTGTGTAAAAAATCCTCCATGTGCTATTTTAATGCATTAATTTTAAACATTATAATAGCACCCAAAGGAATTTTACATAAATGTGTTAATTAGTGCACCATCAGAGGAAATATAACCACTCAGGAGGTTGTGCGGTCACTGGAACTAAACTAGGGAACTCATCACTTCATCAGTATCACTGCAAAAACATTGAGAGTCCACCAGGGGGAACCATCTTTCACACACCAAGTTTTTATCCTGAACATTAAGGAAACTGGGGCCCACATGTAAATCTCACCCATTTACTACCGGGGAGGATGCAAGATTCTTTCTTTTAAATGTAGAACATTAATTTTTTTAAAAACAACACAGAAAATCTCAATGGGGTCTGTATTGAAGTACAGAATTTGTAGAACCTGGACAAAAGTCAACATCAACAGAAGCCTCTTGTTGCCCATCCCCCGATTCACCCATCGTCTCTTTGTTCCCCTCTTTACTTGCTAATGTTCGGGATCAATTCTACAGGTAGCAGCAGCCTTCCACTGCCTCACCCAAATGAGCATAGACAGTGAGGGGGTTATACACCGTAACATAGCAGAAATTCTGGTCGATTCTCCTTCCTATTCAAGTCAATGGAAGGGATTCAGGAGAGGCGTGTAACAGGTGGCCAATCTGATATCACCCGTTTTACACTATCACCCAAAGTTAAAATTCCCCCTTCGGTATTGCTAATTGAATATGGAATGATCTCAACTAAGCCCGGCTCTGTCCTCAGCTGACATCTCCAAACATGTACACTGTTCTGCTAAGGGTCACTCTCCCTAATCCTGGAGTTCTGAGGCCAATTGTAGTGTTCCTCTTGCTGTCCTGGCTGAGACTAGGTAATTTTGTAGAGACAGAGGCCTGAACCTAGAACCTGCTGGTCCATACAGGCTGTTACATCCTGCCATTCCCCAATGAGCCAATGGATAAATTCAGGTTACCTTCCTATCCTCACATGTTTTAACTGTATCAGTTTGGCTCAGTTGTCTGTGCACTTGTCTATGAATCAGAAGATTATGGCTTCAAGCTCTACTCCAGGACCTGAGCAAATAATCTAGACTCACCCTCCAGTGAAGTACTGAGGTGCTGCATTGTTGGAGGGGTTGTCTACTGATGAGGTGCTAAATGGAGGTGTCACTGCCTGTTCAGAGTAGGGTTACCAACTCTGGTCGGTCGTAATTCTGGAGGTTTCCTCACATGATCGTCTGCCTCCAACCGCCTCGCCCAGTCAAACAGCCTTTTTTCTCAACTCCAATATTTTTTATCACTAATAAAAGCATTCAAAGCAAACGGGAAAAAAACACAATTTTTTTAATGATTTGTTCTGATGGGTTGCTTGCAGCAGTGTCCAGGAGATTAACCTTTAATTCCTGGAGAATCCTGGAGGGTTGGTAACCCTAACTAATGCTAAATTGAGGGCTTGCTGCTTGTTTGGGGGATGTAAAAGATCCGATGGCCCTAGTCAAAGAAGAGCAGGGAGTTCTCCCAATGCCAACATTTATCCCCCAACAACACCATCAAAACAGATCGACACGTAATTTATCTCATTTGTTGTTTGTGACAGCTTGTTCTAATTAGCTGCCATGATTGCCGACATGACAGCAACTACACTTCAAAAAGAAGTTGGCCATGAATTGCTTTGGGACTTCCTGAAGATATGAAAGGTATATATGAATGCAAGTTTGTTCGTTCTGTAAATAGGGTGCGGAAGAGATTTCCTAGAATGGTGCCAGGGACGAGGGATTTCAGTTATGTGGAGGGATTGGAGAAGCTGGGGTTGTTCTCCTTAGAGCAGAGAAGGTTAAGGGGAGATTTGATAGAGGTGTTCAAAATCATGAACGATTTTGATAGAGTAAATAAGGAAAAACTGCTTCCAGTAGCAGAAGGGTCGGTAACCGGAGGACACAGATTTAAGGTGATTGGCAAAAGAGCCAGAGGCGACATGAGGAAACATTTTTTGACGCAGCGAGTTGTTATGATCTGGAATGCACTGCCTGAACAGATGGTGGAAGCAGATTCAATAGTAACTTTCAAAAGGGAATTGGATAAATACTTGAAGGGAAAAAATTTATAAGGCAATGGGGAAAGAGCAGGGGATTGGGACTAATTGGGTAGCTCTTTCAAAGAGCGGGCACAGGCACGATGATTCAAATGGCCTCCTTCTGTGTTGTACCTACTATGATACTATGAAATACTCTGAATTGATCTCAGGCTCAATCATTCCAGAGCTCCATAAGAGCACCTATTGATCTCCCACACCCATTCCACCACCACACATAACTAATATCTCACTGCCGTTTGTGGGATCTTACTGTGTACAAATTGGCTGCTGTATTACAACAGTGACTACACTTCGAAAGTACTGTGAAATGCTTTGGGACATCCCGAGGATATGAAAGGCAGTATATAAAATGTAAGTCCTTTATTACTTTTAATAAGCTAAGTCGTACCGATCTTGGTGTGGGAGTCCCAAACAAACAAATCCTTTATGTCCTGTGAAATCCTTATCATAGGTCTCTTGTTAACCTGGATGACATTTCTTACTATATTTTTATATTTGCAATTAACTCACCTGGAGCTCCAAGAGAACAAATTCCACTCAAACAGTTTAATTTGGCTATTGTTATCATTTTCGTTACATCTAATCTCTCTCCCTGAGGAAAGTCTAACTATATGCACTCAGTCTAATTGACTTTCCAACAGCTAATTATAATTATTTTATGAAATGATATTCCAATTGGTAGACAGCCAACCCCCTGAATATTTCATCCCCCCTCTCCCAATACTATAGAAACTGACCCACCCCCTCCCCCCAGGATACCTGATGAGAGGACTTGTTCTAGTTGATATGATAACCCAATATTTAGGCAAACAGTTCTAACTCCAGGTCACACTGTGTTTCCTCATAACCGTATAAGTGTTGTTGGCTGCAAACGTAGGCAGCTCTCCCTTCTCCATCCTCAGAGAACCTTGCACAGCCTGAGCCAGTGACTGCAATTTGGCTAAAATAGATAATCATCACGGGAGCCAACAGCTCTGCCTTGTCCTGCTTCCAAGTTGGAACCAGTCAGAAAACAATCAGGGTTGATGTATTGTGAGGAGTGTATCATATTAATTCATCCGATCAAACTCTGGCCCAGTTCAAAATGTTCTAACGGGTAAGTAAATAATCTCACTCTACCTTATTGAAGCCCTTTTCATAGCATCAAGGTATTATAGTATGATAGAGCACAGAAAGAGGCCATATGGCCCTTTGTGCCTGATCCAGCTCTTTGAAAGAGCTATCCAATTGATCCCACTCCCCTGCTCTTTCCCCATAGCCCAGTACTTTTTTTCCCTTCAAGTAATTATCTAATTCCCTTTTGAAAGTTACGATTGAATCTGCTTCCTTCACCCTTTCAGGCAGTGCACTCCAAATCATAACAACTCGCTGCGTATAAAAATGTTTCCTCATGTCGCCTCTGGTTCTTTTGCCAATCACTTTAAATCTGTGTCCTCTGGTTACCGACCCTTCTGCCACTGGAAACAGTTTCTCCTTATTTACTCTGTCAAAACCGTTAAAGATTTTAAACACCTCTATCAAATCTCCTCTTAGCCATCTCTGCTCTAAGGAGAACAACCCCAGCTTCTCCAGTCTTTCCACATAACTGAAGTCCCTCATCCCTGGTACCATTCTAGTAAATCTCTTCTGCACCCTCTCTAAGGCCTTGACATCCTTTCTAAAGTGTGGTGCCCAGAATTTAACACGATAAAGGTTTAGCATAACTTCCTTGCTTTTGTACTCTATGCCTCTATTAATAAAGCCCAGGATCCCACATGCTTTTTTAACAGCCTTCTCAACTTGTCCTGCCACCTTCAAAGATTGTGTACATACACCCCAGGTCTCTCTGTTCCTGCACCCCTTTTAAAATTGCACCATTTAGATTATATTGCCTCTCCTCATTCTTCCTACTAAAATGTACCACTTCACACTTCTCTGCGTTAAATTTAATCTGCCATGTGTCTGCCTATTTTACCAGTCTGTCTATGTCCTCCTGAAGTCTATTACTATCTTCACATTGTTTACTACATTTCCCAGTTTCGTGTCATCTGCAAACATTGAAGTTATACCCTGTCCAGGTCATTTATAGCAAAAAGAGCAATGGTCCTAATACTGACCACTGGGGAACACCACTCCATATTTCCCTCCAGTCTGAAAAACAACTGTTCACAATTGCTCTCTGCTTTCTGACTCTTGGCCAATTTTGTATCCATGCTGCCACTGTCCCTTTAATCCCATGGGCTTTAATTTTGCTTACAAGTCTATTGTGTGGTACTTTATCAAATGCCTTTTGAAAGTCCATATTCACAACGTTAACCACACCACCCTCATCAACCCTTTCTGTTATTTCATCAAAGAACTCAATCAAGTTAGTCAAACACGATTTTCCTTTAACAAATCTGTGCTGACTTTCATTTATTAGCCCATACTTTTCCAGATGCCAATTAATTTTGTCCCGGATTATCATCTCTAAAATATACCCCATCACCGACATTAGTCTGACTGGCCTGTATTTGCCGGGTTTATCCCTCTCCCTTTTTTTGAACAGGGGTGTAACATTTGCAATCCTCCAGTCCTCTGGCACCACCCCCATATCTAAGGAGGATTGGCAAATTGTGGCCAGTTATACAAGGCCTTGGTAAGACCACACCTGAAGTATTGTGTGCAGTTTTGGTCTCCTTACCTAAGAAAGGATATACTTGCCATAGAGGGAGTGCAGCAAAGGTGCACCAGATTAATTCCTGGGATGGCAGGACTGTCGTATGAGGAGAGATCGACTAGGCCTATATTCATTAGAATTTAGAAGAATGAGAGGGGATTTCATTGAAACATATAAAATTCTGACAGGGCTCGACAGACTGGATGCAGGGAGGATATTTCCCCTGGCTGGGGGGGGCCCAGAACAAGGGGTCAGAGTCTCAGGATATGGGGTAGGACATTTAGGACTGAGATGAGGAGAAATTTCTTCACTCAGAGGGTGGTGAACCTGTGGAATTCTCTACCACAGAAGGCTGTGGAGACCAAGTCACTGAATATATTTAAGAAGGAGCTGGGTAGATTTCTAGACACAAAAGGCATCAAGCGGTACAGGGAGAGAGCGGGAATATGGTATTGAGATAGAGGATCAGCCATGATCATATTGAATGGCGGAGCAGGCTCGAAGGGCAGAATGGCCCACTCCTGCTCCTATTTTCTATGTTTCTATGGGAGAACATAATGTTCTCCTTCAAATAGTCCCAAGAGATCTTTAATATACATCTGAATAGGCAGTTGGGAACCAAGGTAACAGCACCTTCAAAAATGCAGCGGTCCCTCACTGCTGCATTGGAGTCTCAGTCAGGATAGGTGCTCAGGTCATGGAGTGGGATTTGAACCCATGATCTTCTACCTGTGAGGTGAGAGTGTTACCAATTGATCTGAGCTGATACCACTCCAGGGGATACTTATAGCCTTTGAACCACTGGAGGAACAAACGCTTTTCCTTTTAGGAGTCTCCTGCAGAAGTGCCATTAAATGTAATAAGATACAGTATTTGGGATCTTCTGACCAGGATCAGCAACTTACACTTGCCATTCTACCAGATCCCTGCCCAGATAATGTCACATCCAGTTTTCCCTGGGTAGGGAATGTAAGAAGTGCCTCTGAAACAGGCAGATCTTCATTTACATATTATTTAGGGCAAGTGGATGTCCTACATGCCCGTTCCCAACATTTGGGTAAGTATGACGTCCATTTGTAATTACACCTATGTGAATTGGGCATCCATGGTTCTTAAACAATGGTGAGTACACGGAAGGCCAAGGAAAGAATGCCCGTATGTTACAGTGAATATATTTCAGCATTTCTAAACTAATTTTCTGTGTTTTTAGTATGTTTTTCGGCTGGCATTTAGGTTCCCATTTGTGTCAATTGTTCAAATTTTTTGTGCCCCCAGTACGACTGCTGACAGCAATGGGTTTTCCAAGAGGTTTGGAGGAAGAGGATGAGAAGATGACATACAGATCAGGTTGTATGATCATTGCTCTGTGTCCACCCACCAGAACATGCACACCTGGCTCTCGGTCCAGCAACGTCTCGATTTTAAAATGTTCATCCTTGTGTTCAAATCCCTCCATGGCCTCGCCCCTCCCTATCTCTGTAACCTCCTCCAGCCCTGCAACCCTCCGAAAACTCTGTGTTCCTCTAATTCTGGCCTCTGATGCATCCCTGATTTCCTTCGTCACTCCATTGGCGGCCCTGCCTTCAGCTGTCTAGGCCCTGAGCTCTGGAATTCCCTCCCTAAACCTCTCTACCTCTCTCTCCTCCTTTAAGACACTCCTTAAAACCTACCTCTTTGACCGTGCTTTTGATCACCTGTCCTAATATCTCCTAATGTGGCTCGGAGTCAAATTTTGTCTGATAACGCTCCTGTGAAGCAACTTGGGATGTTTTACTATGTTAAAGGTGCTATATAAATGCAAGTTGTTATCGTTGTTGTTGCTATCCCACTTGTGGTCCTAGGGTCCCATATAGCCTCACAGCCTCCCAGCTCAGGCAACTCACTCCTATTTGCACTTCCATTTCTTTTATGCTGGTTTATCCTGCTTAAACAATGTGGGCTTGAAAGTTACTGTTTTCAGTACTGTTGCCTTATTAATGAATAAATCCTAAATCAGAACACCAAGATCTGTTAGCCTCAGCAGCTTGAACCTCTATTTAAGAGGCCATAGATACGAGATTTAATGTAAGGGATTTAGAACAGAGAGCAGGAGAAGCTTCTTCACGCAGAGGCTGTGGAATTCACTTCCAGGGTTAGCATTTGAGGCAGAAACTGTGTCAACATTCACGATTAGATTGGATAGGTGGATGAAGGGAAATGGGTTGAAGGGATATGGGAACAGGATGGGTAAATGTGATTAGAACTATTTGTCCACATGGTGGATAAACACCAACAGAGACAGGTTGGCCCGAATGGCCTGTTTCCGTGTTGTAACTTCTATGTAAATTAAAGTGGATTTAAACTTCATATGTGGACAGTGAGGTTCCATGTTATGCATCAAGGTGGCCCATGAAGACAGAAAGCCCTAGGCTACAGGGGACGGGATGGGGAATCAACCTGATCAGTGCCCAGGAACCCTTGATGGGAAGTCCGCACATCAGAGGAAAGCAACAATTGGGCTCAGCTGCATAGCTGAATACCTCCATAGCTGAATAGCCCGACAACAAACATTGTCTACGCTGACAAACGATGAAAAGCCACTTGGACAAAAGTGCATCCGGTGCCTGCGAAAACTGCTCGCCAAGAAGACTGGGGAAGCTAAAATGGCGGACAGCACTGTGCTTGGACCAAGAGTCGGTATTTAACAGGTGATCTCTCGGTCAGGGATTCTGTTGAATGTGAATGAGGAATTGACGCCCCGTTCACATTTTATGCATTCACAAGGAGCCCGAGTATGTCGCATGCAATTATTTGCTTCACAGGTGGCAGGGTGGAAGGTGCGGAGGAGGAGTGGGGGCTTTCTCTTTGCCCCACTCCCCCTAGCCAACAGGTTGATGTTTCTTACTGGAGCAGCCAGGTTCCAAATCCAGAAATCTGAAATGTCAAGCCACCCTTTGATGAAACTCTTTCAGGAGTGAACTTTTACCCTGACATTTCCTTTTATGCGCCTCAGCGCAGCCATCGACTTTCAAATGCAAAATACACACGGGCTTCTTTGAACCGAGAGGCCAAGTGACATTGTTTATTTTTTCCCCCACTGCAGCAGAACTAATTAGGAGGAGAGGCACGTTCCAGCTCAGCCGAGGGCCTGGCTTGGAATGTTTTATCGAAATCAGAGAGCGAGGTGACAATCTCCTGGCTTATTTTTTTAAAACATTGTTTTTTTCTTGTATTACGCCTTTAATTATTCTCGCTAGGTGGGCAGAACAGGCCTTTGATTGCATTTTTGATTTCTGATAATGCCTTTCGGCTGGAGTCTCATCTGATACACCTCTTCTTTTCACCTCTCCTGTTTAAATGAGGATTGAGAGAATTTGCTCTTGCAGTGGCCCTACTCATTTGTGCGCCCGTGTGCATATGTGTGTGTGTGTGTGTGTGTGCGTGTGTGTGCCTGTTCATTTATTGTTGTATTTATATCACGGCACCACACCCTAACTTCACTGCCAGCGCTGTAATATAAATGAAGGGTTGAAGAGACACAGCACTAGCTGCAGCAAACAATCAGCTGTCTTCAATGCAAGCCATAGGCTGCCATTTCTCCTGGTTGTTTGCATGTGTTGATTTTTTGCATTGCTGGCCCATATCAACCTTGTCGGTGTGTGTGTATCTATTTGCCTGTATCTCTGTGTGCCTTTCCCTGTGTGCGTATCTATTTGCCTTTATTCCTGTGAGTCTTTCTGTGTGTGTGTATCTATTTGCCTGTATTTCTGTGTGTCTTTCTCTGTGTATGTGCATATCTAATTGCTTGTATTTCGATGCGTCTTTCTGTGTGTGTATCTATTTGCCTGTATTTTTATGCGATTTTCTGTGTGTATCTATTGGCCTGTATTTCTGTGTGTCTTTCTGTGTGTGTGCATCTATTTGCCTGTATTCCTGTGTGTGTGTGTGTGTGTGTGTATATTTGCTTGTATTCCTGTGTGTCTTTCTGTGTGTGTTTGTTTGTGTATATATTTGCCTGTATTCCTGTGTGTCTTTGTGTGTGTATGTGTGTGTGTGTGTATTTGCCTGTATTCCTATGTGTCTTTCTCTGTGTATGTGTGTTGTGCGTGTGTGTATATATTTGCCTGTATTTCTGTGTGTCTTTCTGTGTGTGTGTATATATTTGCCTGTATTTCTGTGTGTGTGTGTGTGTGTGTGTGTATTTGCCTGTATTTCTGTGTGTGTGTGAGTTTGCGTATATTTGCCTGTATTTCTGTGTGCTCTTCTGGATTGCATCAATTCTATGGTATAAATAAATCCTGGAAACAAACCGGTGGTGGGATGCCATGGTGGGGGGGGGGGGGCAATGGAGGGGGAAAATCATTCCTGTCCAAAAAAAGTTGATGTGAATACAAAATGAGGTTACCTAATTTGTACTCACATTGACTTTTTTGGTAAAATGATCTCCACAAGCAGTTTCATCCCCTAGATAGTTGTTGGGGTTCAGCTGTGGCAGCATACATTTAGGATTGTACTTAAAGTATAAACCACAAAAACTTGCATTTATGTAGGTCCTTTAATGTAGAAAAACATCCCAAGGTGCTTCACAGAGGTGTAATCATAAAAAAATGGATGCCAAGCCAAGAAGGAGATATTAGGAAGGAAGGAGGTGGGTTTTAAGGAGGGTCAATAGGAAGGTGGAGTGACGGAGAGCTTTTAGGAGGGAATTCCAGAGCGTGGGGTCTAGACAGCTGAAGGCTGAGAGTGCCTAATGGAACATGACCTGAGAGTGCCTAATGGAGCACTGAGGTGGCTTCACCCTACATCAAGCCCATGCCATTCCCAATCTAAAAGTGTATTAAACTTGTAGCCCATACCATATCTGATCTGGGAGTGGTTGATGAAGCAGAGTAGATGGATCTTTACTCTGTACCTAACCTGTGCTGTACCTATACTGGGAATGCTTAATGGAGCAGAGTAGAGGGAGCTTTATTTTGTATCTAGAACATAAGAACATAAGAAATTGGAGCAGGAGTAGGCCAATCGGCCCCTCGAGCCTGCTCCGCCATTCAATAAGATCATGGCTGATCTGATCCCAACCACAAATCTAAAGAACACAAGAAGTCGGAGCAGGACCCGGCCACATAGCCCCTGGGCCCTCTCCGCCACCCACAGGGCATTGACCGATCCGAACTCAGCTTCATGTCCAATTTCCTGCCCGCTCCCCATAACCCCTAATTCCCTTTACTTCTAGGAAACTGTCTATTTCTGTTTTAAATTTATCTAATGATGTAGCTTCCACAGCTTCCTGGGGCAGCAAATTCCACAGACCTACCACCCTCTGAGTGAAGAAGTTTCTCCTCATCTCAGTTTTGAAAGAGCAGCCCCTTATTCTAAGATTATGCCCCCTAGTTCTAGTTTCACCCATCTTTGGGAACATCCTTACCGCATCCACCCGATCAAGACCCTTCACAATCTTATATGTTTCAATAAGATCGCCTCTCATTCTTCTGAACTCCAATGAGTAGAGTCCCAATCTACTCAACCTCTCCTCATATGTCCGCCCCCTCATCCCCAGGATTAACCGAGTGAACCTTCTTTGTACTGCCTCGAGAGCAAGTATGTCTTTTCTTAAGTATGGAGATCTAAGCTGTGCTGTACCTGAGAATTGATGCTGAAACTGGGGTCTAAAGTAAAACATTGTTTCATTGCCAGAACTAACTTTGATGAGCACAAAACTTAACTCGAAGCTGTCCTGAGAGCCTTGTGGAACTGTGAGTATAATATTTGGAAACAACATTCCAACATCCTTCGGATGGGTAAAGTCACAGGAAACAATGTTTGCCCCCTTATGTGGTATTAGTTGAGCACATAAGCTGACGCTTCAGTGCAGTGTTGAGGGAGTTCTGCATAGTCAGAGATGCCATGTTTCGGATGAGACGTTAAACCGAAGTCCCATTTGCCTGTTTATTCAGCCTTAAAAGATCCAATGGGACTACTTAAGGAAGAGTATGGAGTTTTCCCAGTGTCCTTGCCAATATTCATTTCTCAATCAACATCAACAAAACACACTGACTGGTCATTTATCTTATTTACTGTTTGTGGGGCCTTGCTATGCGTAAATTGGCTGCCACGTTTGCCTATATAACAACTGTGACTGCCCTTCAAAAGAAATTCATTGGCCGTGAAGTGCCTTTGAGAAGTCCCGAGGATGTAAAAGTCACTATATAAATGCAAAACTTTTACTTTCTTCTTTCTTTCTTGGAGCCCAGTGCATGTTACACTGTGATGGTAGCAGTGTCTCAATCTGAGTGCAGCATTAAGACATCATTAACGCTCAGTGAGTCTGATGGATTGGATGTTGTTAATCTCGGTTGAGCCTCAGAAAGGAAGGCCTGGATATTGGAATGATTTGATGATTTAATTCTGAAATACTTTCAGTAATCAATAAGATAATCAATTGGGGGAGCTTCTAGAGAGCTGCGTTGTCATTCATTAGTAATGATTAAATCTCCTCAGCTACCAAAGGACAACATGTTTATTATGAAAGTGCTGTGTAATCTGGTTCAAAATAAACTTTTTTTGGGTGGGAAGGCAAGGAGTTAGTTCTCCATTCTTACCTTCGTTCTTGAGGCTCTTGGATTCAGACATGACCCTAGGCCGCTCCCAGACCCAGGCCAATCCTACTCTATAGCTGCCCATCTGGGATTTTAGTGACAGTCACCCTAGGGTAACTTTACTTCTCATATTTTTCTTCCTCCCTTCAGGGAAACAGTTGGCTTCCAATCTGCCCCTGTCCTCCCTGCCTCAGCTTTCCCAGGGGTTGCCAACTCTGGTTGGATGTATTCCTGGAGGTTTCATCACATGACCTCCTGCCTCCAACCACCAGCCCCCACGCTCCCGCCATTGGTCGCCCGACACGTCATTCCTCGTGGCACACCGCCTTCCCATGCTCATTGGGAAATGAACAGGCTCCTCATTACCTGATTGGATGATTCTTGACTCACAGTCAAACAGCCTTTCCCCCCCCCATCTTCAATATTTTTATAACTAATAAGCAAAAGTGTTCAATGAAAATGAAAAAAAACACTTTTTTTTTAATGCCCCGATGGTTTTTCTCCCGGGTTGCTCACAGCAGTGTATAGAAGATTAATCTTCAATTCCTGGAGACTCCAGGTCATTCCTAGAGGGATTGCAAATCTAGGCTCTCCTGTTGTTAGAGTTAAGATCTATCATGATCTTGCCATGTGGGAAATTGAAAGCTCCTCCCTTCCCCTCTGTTACTCAGTGCATGAGGATTGCAGTAAGTCACAACAACATTGCTCCCCAAATGAAATCTCACCCACACATAAAATGAGCAAGCAGCTACATTCTGAAATGTATCAGAAGTGTTAACCATAATGGGGGAAAGATTTCCTCGGAAACTGGGCATCCCCAGCGAGGGGCAGGGTTTGCAAGGATGGAGGTCAGGAACATAGGAACAGGAGAAGGCCATTCAGCCCCTCGTGCCTGCTCCGCCATTTGATAAGATCATGGCTGATCTGTGATCTAGCTCCATAGACCTGCCTTTGGCCCATATCCCTTAATACCTTTGGTTGCCATAAAGCTATCTATCTCACATTTAAATTTAGCAATTGAGCTAGTATCAATTGCCGTTTGCGGAAGAGAGTTCCAAACTTCTACCACCCTTTGTGTGTAGAAATGTTTTCTAATCTCACTCCTGAAAGGTCTGGCTCTAATTTTTAGACTGTGCCCCCTACTCCTAGAATCCCCAACCAGCGGAAATAGTTTCTCTCTATCCACCCTATCTGTTCCCCTTAATATCTTATCAACTTCGATCAGATCACCCCTTAACCTTTTAAACTCTAGAGAATACAACCCCAATTTGTGTAATCTCTCCTCGTAACTTAACCCTTGAAGTCCGGGTATCATTCTAGTAAACCTACGCTGCACTCCCTCCAAGGCCAATATGTCCTTCCGAAGGTGCGGTGCCCAGAACTGCTCACAGTACTCCAGGTGCGGTCTAACCAGGGTTTTGTATTGCTGCAGCATAACTTCTGCCCCCTTGTACTCTAGTCCTCTAGATATAAAGGCCAGCATTCCATTAGCCTTCTTGATTATTTTCGGCACCTGTTCATGACACTTCAATGATCTATGTACCTGAACCCCTAAGTCCCTTTGGACATCCACTGTTTTTAACTTTTTACCATTTAGAAAGTACCCTGTTCTATCCTTTTTTGATCCAAAGTGGATGACCTCACATTTGTCTACATTGAATTCCATTTGCCACAATTTTGCCCATTCACCTAATCTATCAATATCCCTTTGTAATTTTATGTTTTCATCTACATTGCTTACAATGCCACCAATCTTTGTGTCATCGGCAAATTTAGATATGAGACTTTCTATGCCTTCATCTAAGTCGTTAATAAATATTGTGAATAATTGAGGCCCCAAGACAGATCCCTGCGGGACTCCACTAGTCACATCCTGCCAATGTGAATACTTACCCATTATCCCTACTCTCTGTCGCCTTTCGCTCAGCCAATTTCCTAACCAAGTCCGTACTTTTCCCTTGATTCCATGGGCTTCTAACTTAGCTAACAGTCTCTTATGTGGGACCTTATCAAATACCTTCTGGAAGTCCATATAAATAACATCCATTGACATTCCCCTGTCCACTACTTTAGTCACCTCTTCAAAAAATTCAATCAGGTTTGTCAGGCACGACCTACCTTTCACAAATCCATGCTGGCTCTCTCTGATTAACTGAAAATTCTCGAGGTGTTCAGTCACCCTATCCTTAATTATAGACTCCAGCAATTTCCCCACAACAGATGTTAGGCTAACTGGTCTATAATTCTCCGGTTTCCCTCTCTCTCCTTTCTTAAAAAGTTGTAGGCTTGAAGCTCATTTTACAAACATATGGCAATGATGGACAGGAAACAACCCACTGGTACGTCCAGCCTGTCCTACACAACTGCAACGCCTTGTGCAGCACAATATAGGCACTCCACATCCCACCCGAAATCCATGTGATCCCCTGGGAGAGGCGGACAGTCAGATGAAAACATAGGGCAATTAGGGGGGCAAAATTGGAAAATTCTTCTCCGACCCCCCCCCCCACCTCCGCCCCAACTTTAGGCGATTGAAAACTAGTCCAGGAGACCACGCTGGCCCTGATTAATGATATACAGTACCTACCTTTTGTACGAGGCGATCTCTGCCCCAGCCAGAAAGAGGTCCAGTTCTCGCTTGAAGGAATTTAGCGAATCAGCATTCACCGCGCGAGCCGGCAGCCTGTTTCGCAGGAAAAGAACCACCTCCTGACAGCTAACCTTGTTCTGACCTTATATATCTTGAGATTGTGATCCCTCGCCCTTCCTATCCTATTTAGTTGAAACAAATTGTCTACACAAACACAATCTAATCCCTTCATCACCTCGATTAAATTACCCCTAAGTCTACGCTTCTCTAAAGTGTGGAGTCCCAGCTCTTTGAGCTTATCTTGGTAACTAAGGTGTTTTAAATTGGGTATTAATCTTGAACCCTTTCTAAAGCCTCAAATCACCTCAATATCAATATATTCTGACCTATGTTTCCTTCAAGCATGCTCCTCACTGGTAGCACCCGATTGCAGAATTATCCCTTATTACTGACATCAAAGAAGTGTTTGACAATCTTCCCACTATTTTCACAATGTCACTGCCCCATAATTATCAGAGGAAATCTTACCCCAGGTCAACAACCTATATTTCTGAAGCGCTCCTCATGCACAGAGCAATGTCTCAGGGCGTGCTCTACACAGTAATGCACAAAATGAGTTCATACTGAACAAGGAATGGAAGAAATGGTGGTGGAGGGAAGGAAACACAGTCAGAGAGTCTTCAAGGGAGAAGGGAGGGAGGTGACAAGGTGGAGACGTTGAGTGAGGGAATTTCAGAGGGGGGAATTTCATTGCGGCTGGAAAAGCCTCAGCTGATGGTGGAGACAGTGAAGAGTGCACCAGTCTCAGAAGAACAGAGAGTGCAGCCAGGAAGGTGCGACAAGAGGAGATTGTTGAAGTCGGGTGAGGCGAGGCACCAATAATAACAACAACAAATTGCATTTATATAGCGCGTTTAACGTAATAAAACGTCCCAAGGTGCTTCACAGGAGCGTTATCTCATAAAATTTGACACCGAGCCATACAAGGAGATATTAGGTCTGATGACCAAAAGCTTGGTCAAAGTGTTAGTAACAAGTGTTAATAATTTAACAAAACTGTCAACTGATGTCAAAGCTCATGTCGTCCGGTCACAGTGTCGGGGTTGTTACATCCAGTGCTGTGCTCACAACTTTTGAAATGATTATTAACTAGAAAAGAATCAGGGAAGACACTTATGTATTGTTCTAAATTAGTGAGGAATGATAGCTGGTCATCTAACAAGTTTTATCATGAGATAGTAGAGGCGATCATGTGACCCGGCACTCTCAGCGAGTAGTGGAATTTTCAGGGAATGCGTCTTGGGAAATCATGGGCCCACACCATGTGACTTATTAAAATAAATGGATGGGAGCTGTGCCCTGTGATTTCCTGAGAAGTACTTCCTGCAAGCGCCACTCCCCACAGGAAGTGCAAGAACAAAGGTCCACTCTCTCGGCCTGCTGTAAAGGCTCCGTGTGAACTGAGTTTGGGGGCGGTCTCAACCCAGTTTCTAGTTGCGCGGTCACATGCCGGATACGGAAAACTAGACATTGAGTCTGAAGCCGGAAATACACCGGGAGCGGGCTGCCCGACCAGGGGAGCACCCGCCTGACCAGGGCAGCACCCGCCTGAGCGGGGGAGCACCCGCCCGACCGGGGGAGTACCCAGCCGGCCAGGGAAGCACCTGTCCGACCGGGGGAGCACCCGTCTGACCAGGGAAGCACCCGCCCGACCGGGGGAGCACCCGCCTGAGCGGGGGAGCACCCGCCCGATCGGGGGAGCACCCGCCTGACCAGGGGAGCACCCGCCTGACCAGGGGAGCACTTGCCTGAGCGGGGGAGCACCCGCCAGACCGGGGGAGCACTTGCCTGAGCGGGGGAGCACCCGCCTGAGGGGGGAGCACCCGCCTGAGCGGGGGAGCACCCGCCCGACCTGGGGAGCACTTGCCTGAGCGGGGGAGCACTCGCCCGACCTGGGGAGCACTTGCCTGACCAGGGGAGCACCCGCCTGACCAGGGGAGCACCCGCCCGACCTGGGGAGCACTTGCCAGACCAGGGGAGCACCCGCCTGACCAGGGGAGCACCCGCCCGACCTGGGGAGCACTTGCCTGACCAGGGGAGCACTTGCCTGACCAGGGGAGCACCCGCCCGACCTGGGGAGCACTTGCCCGACCAGGGGCGCACCCGCCTGACCAGGGGAGCACTTGCCTGACCAGGGGAGCACCCGCCTGAGCGGGGGAGCACCCGCCCGACCGGGGGAGTACCCAGCCGGCCAGGGAAGCACCTGTCCGACCGGGGGAGCACCCGCCTGACCAGGGAAGCACCTGTACGACCGGGGGAGCACCCGCCCGATCCGGGGAGCACCCGCCTGAGCAGGGGAGCCGAATGTTTGCAATGCTGGAGCGGGTAAGCCTCATCAACAAAAATGATGCCAATGACGATAGGGGTTTCCTGCACCCTCCCCCACATTCTCCATCATTCGTTCCTGAAATGCGACATCATCACTGAGCGGCTGTATTAGGAAGACACTCTATCAAAGCTAGACTTCTGGTCTTAAAAGTGAATGTGTCTTGATTTTGCAAAGACTGAATATCTTTAGGTTGCATTTTCTCAGGTGCAATTTTTGTTGCATTTTAACTTAATTTTACCTTTTACTTTAACCACGATATTGGCATAAAAATTACAGTTTACGATGTTAGGAGATGACCACGAATGTGTTTCTTATTCTTAAGATCACAAAATAATTATGATTGAGGAAGGCCGTTCGGCCCATCTTAATTCATCCATCCAGAAAGATCCTAAAGTCCTCCCATTCCAACATCCAATTGCTTCTTAAATGATTCCAGGGATTTTGCCTCCACTACTCAATCTGGAAGCCCATTCCATGTGTTGATCGCTGTCTGTGTGTAGAATTTCCCAATATCAGTCCTAAATTTGCCTTTTACTACTTTGAACCTGTGTGCCTTTGCCCTGTTCATAAACCTCCATACGATCACCTCTCAGACACCTCCTTTCCAGGCTGAACAGCTCAAGTCTCTCCAATCTTTCCTCATAACTCGGACCCCTGACACTACGGATCAGCCTCATTTCTCTTTTCTGCACTGCGTCCAATGTTTGAATGTCTCTCCTGCACCTCGGTGACCAGAACTGGACACCGTATTCAAGGTGTGGTCTGACTAGAGCACTGTCCAATATGATCATTATGTTCTCTTGACTTATATCCTAAGTGTTGCTCTAGTAGTACAGCATTCGATTGGCTTTGTTGATTGCTGTTCTGCATTGGTCTTCTCCTCTAACAGAGTCATAACTCATTTCATTTAAACATCTCTTTTAAAATACAGCACAAAATGTCATAAAAATGTGTTAAGAATTCCTATACTAATATGACTGTATGAATATCGCTGGCAGTAATTTATAGGCTACTGCACCTAAGGCATACGGCTATTTCTACTGCAGACAGCAAAAAAAATTGAACTGTAATAACTTTTAAATAACAACTTTTAAAAGGGAAGGGGCATAAATATTTGACAAAGAAGCATTTTAACGGTTACAGAGAAAGAGCAGCGCAATGGGATTGGGTGGGTAGCTCTTTCAGAGAGCCGGCACAGGCATGGCGGGCCGAATGGCCTCTGTCTGTGCTGTAAAGTTCTATGGAAATTTTAAAATCTACAAAAACCCAACATGGATTGTAACAAAATGAAGTACATTAATGTAGCTGCTCTTAGATCACGGTCAGGTGCATCACCTTGAACTGAGGACATTGCGGGGTTACGTTCTCATTCACCCCCATGTATCCACATCCCGTTTCCATGGTGATGCATTGCCGAGGCACAGGCCTACCAGTCACTGTGGTCGATCTGGAGGTGGAATGAAGGCCGACAGCACGGAGCAGATTGAGGGCTCAGTCCCCCGGCAATCATTTTATAAGTTTTGAGACACAAAAATAATTTTGCAAATCACACTCAGCGGTTGCCGGCTTGGAGACACGCTACGGGGATTTATCGTAGCCCAGGGAGCGCTGCTGAGTTTAAGAGCGTCGCACTCTTACGGATCCTGATAGCACTTGCGTACTAATTTTGAATGATGGTGTGCGGCGCGGGCCAATGTAAAAAGAAACAGCTTTCCTAAGTGGCTATTCTTGTGAAGTGCTTCGGATTCCAAAAGAAATAGGTTAGGGGCTGAAGAGCTATTGACTCCATTAGGACAGCTGCAGCGGCAGGTCGCAGCGTGGTAATGCGCACAGCAGCGCATCGTGAGTGAGTGGCACCTCCTTGCATCTCTATCTGCTGGAGATTAGGCCGCTAATTAATAAGCTCTTGGGCTCCTCACAGCCAGAATCGAGTATTAATTCAGCTCATTCGGCAGCCTGAGCCGGAATAAACAGGCGTGATGGGCCTGCAAGCAGGCCGCCAAGGCTTAGTAATCCACTTAATGCCAGAACCATGGAAACCAAAGCTCGGAGCGAGGGATACCGCAGGAGGCAGCCACCCACCGATTTGTTTCTTTTATGTCAAGTAATACCTACCTGTTTATCTCTCAATCCATTCATCTATATCATTTCTATTTCATAATATTTGTCCATCTAACTCAAACTATCAGTTGGTTTTCTATATCTTATTTGTTGCTGCAGGAAGCTAATCTATGTACTTGGTACACCATATACTTACAAATCTATTCCTCTACCTATCTCACTTTATCTAATCCATACTCTTTCAGTCTTATCAATTCCTGCATGTCTTTATCCATTTCTCCCCTTACTCACTCCCCTTCCCCTTGTCCTTTAACATCTCTTTCAACATTTTCTCGTTGTACGTCCTCCTCCTTTTCTTCTTACTTTTCTTTCCAACGTATCTCTTCTTACATCTTTCCCGATTTTCGCCTCCCGCAAAAGGTCCAGGCCCTGCTAGTGGTGCGGTTCCGGGGCCAGCGACCGCACTCTGGTATCTCGCTCAAATGGGCATCCTCCATGAGTGAGGCTGAACAATGAGTGTTGGCAAGCTGTTCAACCATGGAGGGCAGCTGAACCCCCATCCCCTCCAATGTTGTCGGGAAGGAAATTCAATGGACCCTTTTGAGGGGGTAAACTTGAGCTCATCCAAAACTCTGCTGTCCGCATCTTAACTCGACACCAAGTCCCTTTCTCCCATCACCCTTATTCTCGCTGACCTATATTGGCTCCCGGTCCAGCAACGCCTCCAATTCAAATTCCTCATCCTTGTGTTTGAATCCCTCTATGGCTTCACCTCTCCCTATCTCTGTAACCTCCTCCAGCCCTACAAACCTCTGAGAACTGTGCTTTCCTCCAATTCTGGCCTCTTGTGCAACCCTGATTTCCTTCGTTCCACCATTGGTGGCCGTGCCTTTAGCTGCCTAGGCCCTAAGCTCTGGAATTCCCTCCCTAAACCCCTCCACCTCTCTTTCCTTTAAGACACTCCTTAAAACCTACCTCTTTGACCAAGCTTATAAAACTCCTGAGAAGCACTTTGAGACTTTTTGCTACGTTTACGCTGCTTTATAAATGCAAATAGTTGTTATTGTTGTTGGCGGAGGTGAGACAGGGCAGGACTTCCATCTGCTGCTGTTGAGGCACCTGCCCGCTGAAGAGGTGGCAGTCAGAGCAGCACCCGGATAAAGGGCTTCTCAGGAACGATGAAAAGGTGCCAAAAGTTTGATCTTATTCAACCTCGAGAAACGGAGGGGTACTTTGGTAAAGGTCATTAGTGCCGCTGCACTACGGCTCAGAATGGGAGCGAGGCCGGCTCCCAGCAAGGGTAAGTCCCATTGGGCCTATCAGGGGCAAGCTGCCCCTGCAAGAATTCCTGGGGCAGCCTGGGAATGCCCCCAGACAGATCCCAAAGTTGTTGCTGGGCAGAAAGAGCACCCACTCTCTCTGCACCACAATTTGCAGAGTACTGGAGTTCCATGCACCCTGATCAGAATATTCTGCCCTTGATTTCCACACTAGAAGGGGATGGGGGTCACTAGATAATGATCAGAAGCAGGAACTGCGGATGATTTCTCTCCCGCCCTAGCCCAGGGCACTGTCGACAGTCGTAGCGACCCTAACACCACCTGATTGAGATCAGCTAACTCGTTGCAAACCAACCTGGGACCTTGTAGCCTATAGGCCTGGGTATGATTCTGAGTGCTTCCTGCATTTAGCCAATGAACCATCCAGGGAGCTGTTCCAACATTATTTCTCTACTACAGCTCGTGCGGCGGCACCGATTCCCTGAATTCCTTCAAGCGAGAGCTGGACCTGTTTCTGGCTGGGGTGGAGATCACCTCTTACAAAAGGTAGGTAATGTAATGTATAGAATTATCAGAGCCAGTGTGATCTCCTGGACAAGTTTCGATTGCCAAAGGGGTTGGAAAGGAATTTCCCAGATTTTTCCCCCCAAATTGGCCTGGGTTTTTATCTAGTTTTTCGCCTCTCCCAGAAGATCACATGGTGTGGGGTGGGGAGTTTATGTATTGTGATACACAAGGTATCACGATAGGGTGGGGCAGGCTGGATGGACCAGAAGGTCTTTTCCTGACGGTCATTGTTCGTAAGTTCATATGTATCCGTCTTCCTTTTAGGCTCCTTCTCTCTTGGTGAATCCCCTCTCCACCCTCTCAATGAGCAATTAAACATCCATTTTCAAAAGGTCTCTGGAAACAGGATGATGTGGGCCAGATTTTCCGCTTTGGTGCTTGGGTGTTAAATAATTCCCTGGGCAGAGCAAGCGAGGAGGAACGCACCCCTGGTGTTGGAGCTCACCTGATTCCTATCCATTAATTTAAATGCATGGACGATCAGGTGCTTGTGTTACGGGAGTGCCCAGGTGATTATTTAACTCTGAAATGCAAATGAGGTAAATGTGCCCCAGTGTGTCCCATGAAGTGATTTATAGTGTTTCCGCATTAACTCTGGGTGACTGAGACATGGGGTGGAAATTCGTTGGAGTCCGGTTTTGGGGCGCAAAGGTGGCAAGCCGGCCGTAACATGGGTCCAAACCGGGAGGCCCGAGGCCGGCCTGAAATTGACCCTCGGGCTTCATCTATACAATCTGTACAGATCAGCCATAATCTCACTGAATGGCGGAACTGGCTCGAGGGGCTGAATGGCCTACTCCTGTTCCTATGTTCCTATATGGGTGACCTGTTGCACCTCTACAGGCAGTCTGTCCCTTTTTATAGCAACGAGTTTCAAGCCACCTGCCTCGCATCAGTGGCCTCAGGCAGAGGAGGGGGCAAGGACAGTGGGATGGGGGGGTCCAATCGTGACTGGCAACAGCTGTCAGGAATGCTGTGGAGCCAGGAGGTGCACTCCTGTTCTTCCTGGCTCAATAGGAAAGTTCTTAATACATTTTAAAATAAAAAAACTTACCTTTAGTCCGCGGCCGCTGAAAGTCCTGGGCAGGGCAAGCCCGACACCTGCCACCAGGGACACCTGGCATCCTTGGGGTGCAGGACGTTAGATCCCCAAAATTGGATCTCATCACGCCCATAAAACGTGTGCAATGAGGTCCAATTTCTACCCCCTTTAACTTTCCCATGAACCGTCAATCCATTTCATCCCAACACTGTGAAGAGGTAACAACTTAAATCCCTTTAAAGATTCATCCATTTTCTTGTGTGTAAATAATCGTACCTTTAATAGGCCTTAGTAATTGCTAATTAATGAACGATGAAATATAATAACAAGCCAATTAAATATCCATTTTCAAAAGCACTCTTTGCTATTTTGAAAATGGATGTTTAATTGCTTGTGAGGTTTTTTTTGGTCCTCTGTAGATGTCCTAGCACCATCTCCCCATATAATGACACCAGCCAGAGGGGAACGAACCCACACAGACCAGGAAGCTTCCAGGTTCTATTCCCTGTCTGTGCTGAGTTAGCTGTTAACAGTATCGCAATTGGCATCAGGGCCCCTGAGCTGGGGCAAAGAAAATTCAGTCAGTTTCCGCCCTTGATTGCTATCCAGTGACTCCGACTGGAGTTGCCAACTCCGGTTGGAGTTATTCCTGGAGGTATCATCACATGACCTCCCACCTCCAACCACCCCGCCTACACGCTCCCGCCATTGGGCATCCGACATGTCCATCCACGAGGTGCACCGCCTTCCCATGCTGATTGGAAAGCAAACAAACTCTTAATTACCTGATTGGATGATGCTTTTATCCCATCTCCACTATTTTTATAAGCAATAAATGAAAGAAAATGAAAAAAATCGCACATAATTTGCTGGGTTGCTCTTGGCAGTGTCCTAAGATTAATCTTTAATTCCTGGAGATTCCAGGACAATCTGGAGGGTTGGCAACCCTAACTCCTACTGAAAAGTGGCTGCTTATAACCCAATAAGAAGCTGAGGCCAGGTAGCGTCCCATTCCTGTGCTAATCCCTTGTACCTCCTCGTGGCTACTTCAAAGAGGCCCAGTTTGAGGCCTGCGAGCAGGTCAGACATATCACATGGTGCACAGGGTCCTTGAAATGGATAAGCAAATAGAGTTTCAAGGAAAAGAAGGTATCTATGTATTTATACTCAGCCCTATTCAGAAACAGATATTAAGGGTTAGGGAACCAATGCAGGTGGATGGAGGTAAGATACAGATCAGCCATGAATGGCAGAACATGCTCGAGGACTTGAATGGCCTACTCCTGTTCCTATGTTCCTATGATACTGACCTCATGATGACAGTAACTGTTGCCATCACCTCCACCAAATATAAATTGGGTGGCTGTACAGGGTTTGCATACATTAGCGTCTGTCACTTTCTCTGCTTTCCATAAACAGCGCAAATTAATTTTAGCAGCTAAAATCGACACTTTTACAGTTTGTTTACTTTGCAATTATAATTTTGACAAGCTCACAGGTTCCAGGGAAGTGCTTCGGCACTGTTTATGATGTAGGTGCATGAAAATAATTACTTTCTGATGTAAATAAGTTTTGCGTATTGATCGTGTGACATGTACAGAAAGCTGTTTGAAGCCAGGGATTGGGAATCTAAGGTCAAACTTTTACTGTGTCAGGCAGCCATGGTCAATACTGAGGAGGGGAATTAAAAAACAGCCTGGTAATTACTCTGAGTAATATTATCACCCTGATACTAAATGTGTTGTAGACTGGTTTGTAGGATTGGTTCAGGGAGTGCTGGCATGAGCTGGTCGTCAGCCCAGTCAGCCCCAGGTCCTCCTGGACTGAGTCAGCCATGAATCCTCCTATTCTGCTCCAGTCCTCCTCGGTATTATTGGGGATGCTTAGCCCTCTCCAGCCAAGCTGGAGAAAAGTTGATTGAGCAGTCAAACACTTATATTGAGTTACATTGTGTTACATCGAATCTACAGCACAGAAACAGGCCATTTGGCCCAATTGGTCTATGACAACGTTTATGTTCCATACGAGCCTCCACACTCCCTACTTCATCTACCCCTATCAGCACTCCCTTTTATTCCTTTCTCCTTCATGTGCTTATCTAGTTTCCCCTTAAATGCATCTTTGCTATTTGCCTCAACTATTCCTTGTGGTAGCGCATTCCATATTCTTACCACTCTTTGGGTAAAGAAGTTTCTCCTGAATTCCCTATTGGATTTATTATTGAATATCTTATATTGATGACCTCTAGTTTGGATTCCCCTACAAGTGGAAACATTTTCCCTACATCTACCCTATCAAACCCTTTCATTACCTCTAGAGAAAAGAGCCCCAGCCAGTTTAGTCTTTCCCGATAAATATATCCTCTCAGTTCTTGTAATATCCTTATGAATCTTTCTGCACCTTCCCCAATGTCTCTATATTCTTTTTATAATATGGAGACCAGAACTGTGCACAGTGCTCTTAAGTGTGGTCTAACCAAGACTCTAGACAAGTTTAATATAACTTCTCTGCTTTTCAATTCTATCCCTCTAGAAATGAACCCCAGTGCTTGGTTTGCCTTTTTTATGGCCTTATTAACCTGCGTCACTAATTTTAGTGATTTGTGTATCTGTACCCCTAGATCCCTTTGCTCCTCTACCCCATTTAGATTCTTATTATCCAAACAATATGTGGCCTCCTTATTCTTCCTACCAAAGTGCACCACCTCACTCTTATCTATATTGAAATTCATTTGCCAATTACATGCCCATTCTGCGAGTTTATTAATGTCTTCTAGATTTTAATGCGTTCTTCCTTTGTATTAACTATACCCCCCAGTTTCGTGTCTTCTGCAAATTATGAAATTGTACTTCTGATTCTCGAGTCCAAATCGTTAATGGAAAAGGAGGAGGGGGAGCCCTGATAATAAAGGATGAGATAAAGACAGTAGTGAGAAAGGATCTTAGCTCAGAAAATCAGGATGTAGAATCAGTATGGGTGGAGCTAAGAAATAACATGGGGTAGAAAACACTGGTGGGAGTAGTTTACAAGCCCCTGAACAGTAGTTATAGTGTTGGACAGAGTATAAATCAGGAAATTAGAGGAGCATGTAACAAGGGTAATGCAACAATCATGGAGGACTTTAATCTTCATATAGACTGGGCAAACCAAATTGGCAAAAAGTAGCTTGAAGGATGAGTTCCTGGAATGCATCCGAGACAGTTTTCTAAAACAATATGTCAAGGAACCAACTAGGGAACAGGCTATTTTAGATCTAGTATTGTGTAATGAGACAGGATTAATTAGTAATCTTATAATAAAGGATCCTCTAGGGAAGAGTGATCATAATATAATAGAATTTCATATTGAGTTTGAGAGTGATGTAGTTAAGTCCGAAACTAGGGTCTTAAATTTAAACAAGGACAATTATGTAGGTATGAGGGGTGAGTTGGCTAAGGTAGATTAGGAAATTAGATTAAAAGATATGATGGTGGTTAAACAATGGCAAATATTTAAAGAAATAATTCATAATTCCCAACAAATGTACATACCCTTGAGGAATAAAAACTCCACAGGAAAAGTGATCCAGCTGTGGCTAGCCAGAGAAGTTAACAATAGTATTAGATTAAAAGAAGAGGCTTATAATGTTGCTAAAAAGAATAGTAAGCCTGAGAGTTGGGAGGGTTTTAGAAATCAGCAAACGATAACCAAGAAATTGATAGAGGGAGAAAATTGAATATGAGAGTAAACTAACAAGAAATATAAAAACAGATTGTAAGAGCTTCTATATGTACAAAAAAAGGAAGAGATTAGCGAAAGTAAACATGGGTCCCTTAGAGGCAGAGACAGGAGAAATTATAATGGGGAATAAGGAAATGGCAGAGACGTTAAACAAATATTTCATATCTGTCTTCACAGTAGAAGACACAAAAAACATACCGGAAATAGTGGGGAACCAAATGGTCTAATGAGCGGGAGGAGCTTAAATTAATTAAGATTAGTAAAGAAAAAGTTTTAGAAAAATTAATGGGACTAAAAGCCAACAAATCCTCTGGACCTGATGACCTACATCCTAGAGTTTTATAAGAGGTGGCTGCAGAGATAGTGGATGCATTGGTTTTGATCTTCCAGAATTCCCTAGGTTCTAGAATGTTCCCCGTGGATTGGAAGGTAGCAAATATAACCCCGCTATTCAAGAAAGGAGGGAGAGAGAAAAAAGGGAACTATGGACCAGTTAGCCTGACATCAGTAGTAGGGAAAATGCTAGAATCTATTATTAAGGGCATAGTAACAGGGCAATTAGAAAATCATAATATGATTAGGCAGAGTCAACACGGTTTTATGAAAGGGAAATTGTGTTTGACAAATCTATTAGAGTTTTTTGAAGGTGTAACTAGCAGGGTAGATGTAGTATATTTGGATTTTCAAAAGGCATTCGATAAGGTGCCACATAAAATGTTGTTACACACAATTAGGGCTCATGGGATTAGGAGTAATATATTAGCATGGATTGAGGATTGGGTAACGGACAGAAAACAGACAGTAGGAATAAATGGGTCATTTTCGGGTTGGCAGGTTGTAAGTGCTGCAGGGATCAGTTATTTACAATCTGTATTAATGACTTAGATGAAGGGACCAAGTGTAATGTATCCAAGTTTGCTGATGATACAAAGCTAGGTGGGAAAGTAAGCTTTGAGGAGGATGCAAAGAGCCTGCAACAGGATATCGACAGGTTAAGTGAATGGACAAGAAAGTGGCAGATGGAGTATAATGTAGAGAAATGAGAGGTTATTCATTTGGTAAGAAAAATAGAAAAACTGAATATTTTTTAAATGTTGAGAAACTATTAAATGTTGGTATTCAGTGGGATTTGGGTGTCAAAACACAGAAAGTTAACAAGCAGGTACAGCAAGCAATTAGGAAGGCAAATGATATGTCGGCCTTTATTGCAAGGGGTTTGGAGTGCATGAGTAAAGAAGTCTTGCTGCAACTCTACAGACCACACTTGGAGTACTGTGTACAATTTTGGTCTCCTTACCTAAGGAAGGATATACTTGTCTTAGAGGCGGTGCAACGAAGGTTCACTAGATTGATTCCTGGGATGTGAGGGTTGTCCTATGAGGAAAGATTGAGAAGAATGCGGCTATACTCTCTGGAGTTGAGAAGAATGAGAGGTGATACTGAGAGGTTGTTTCCCCTGGCTGGAGAGTCTAGAACTAGGGGACATAGTCTCAGGATAAGGGGTCGGCCATTCAAGACTGAGATGAGGAGGAATTTCTTCACTCAGAGGGTTATGAATCTTTGGAATTCTCCACCCAAGATGGCTGTGGATGCTGAGTCATTGAATCTGTTCAAGGCTGAGATAGATAGATTTTTGGACTCTAAGGGAATCAAGGGTTATGGAGATTGGCAGGAAAGTGGAGTTGAGGCAAAGATCAGCCATGATCTTAATGAATGGCGGATCAGGCTTGAGGGGCCGTATGGCCTACTCCTGCTCCTACTTCTTATATTTCTTATGTAAATTGTGAACAACAGTGGTCCCAGCACCGATCCTTATGGAAAACCACTTACCATCTTTTGCCAGTCTGAGTAGCTACCCTTAACCTCTACTCTCTGTTTCCTGTTTTGTAGCCAGCTTGCTATCCATTCTGCTACCTGTCCCCTGTCTCCACATGCACTGACCTTAGTCATGAGTCTACAATGTGTTACCTTATCGAAGGCCTTTTGAAAATCCAAATATTTTACATCTACTACATTACCCTTGTTTATTCTTTCTGTTACTTCTTCAAAGAATTCAATAAGGTTGGTCAAGCATAACTTTCCCTTCTGAAATCCTTGCTGACTATTCTTTATTATATTTTCATTTTCTAGATGTTTTTCTATTACATCTTTGAGTAAAGATTCCATTATCTTTCCTACCACTGACATTAAGCTAACTGGTCTATAGTTCCCTGGACTTGTTCTATCTACCTTTTTAAATATAGGAATAACATTAGCTGTCCGCCAGTCCTCTGGCACCATTCCCTTTCCTAATGAATTTTTATATATCGGTAACAGTGCCTCTGCTATCTCTTCCTTAACTTCTTTTAATATGCATGGATGCAATCCATCCAGACCAGGGGTTTTATCCTCTTTAAGTTTGATTAGTTTATCAATTATCTCCCCCCTTTCTATCTTAAATGTCTTTATACCTTTTTTGATCTCATCTTCTAATGTCATCCCACCTTGTTAGTCTCCCTGGTAACCCCGTGCCGTGTTTTTGTCTGGTAGATGCAACAAGGCTGGCAATGTTGCCATGGTGATGCCAATAGTAAATTGGAGGTTACTGGTGCTTTATTGCACTCCTACCATTGGAAATTAATCTTCCTGCATAGGGGTGTTTCGAAAGCTTAACTGGACACACTCAGCTAATGTCAAATAGGGAGACAAATGGCAGATCTATGATTCAGGAGGAGAAGATGGGGTGAATCATTTAAAATAAACATATCCCACTCCTGATTTGATTAACTCACACCATACTGACTGGTTCTGAGTGGACACAGAGCACTGGTATCCTGCTACCTGGCATCTGATGACCACGTCAGCAGACCAGTCTTGTGGCAGAAGGAGTGGGATTCTCCCACCACATGTCTCACTCTAGAGTTGGCACCGCCCAATGTAATTCTCCTTTTACAGCTTTCAAATAGACCAGTTTAGCTATTCCTGTCAGGTCTAGCCTGCTGCTATTTAGAGTGTTTTATATGCAGCAAGGAAACTGTTGTTGGGGCCTATTTTTTAACATTTCTTGTCACCTCCCTTCAGGTGCCCCTTTGCCAGGCGCCAGCTTACTGGTTGCACAGGGGCACCTAGGCCTCTGCCAAAGCCATTGTGGAACCAAACCCACTGAGAAGTACTCAAAGTTACTCATCCACTTATGGGACAGTTCATGGAAAGACAACTCACTATGCACAGAAATGGCACAGTTTGTTGGTACAGGAATGTGGTACAGTGACCCTGTACCAAACCCACTTTTATTACCATCTCCATCTCATAGGAACAGCAGTAGGCCATTCAGCCACTCGAGCCTGTTCCGCCATTCCATTAAATGATGGCTGATCTGTATCACAACTCCATTTACCTGCCTTGGTTCCATATCCCTTTATACCCTTATCTAACAAAAATCTATCAATCTCAGTTTTGACATTTTCATTTGACCTGGCCTCTACAGTCTCTCTGTGCCTTTCTTCATTCTGTCTGCCTCCCTCTGTTAATGACTCTATCTGTCTGTTTCCATATCTGTCCTTCTCTTTATCTGCCTTTGTTTTTTGTCTCTGTCCCTCTCTCTCTCTCTCTCTCTCCATTTCTGCAATTTTAACTGTTTCTTTCTGTCTTTCTATGTATCTGTCTGTCCTGATCTCTCTGTAGGATAATTAGACTGATCCTCCACTCCCAGTGGACAGCCCACAGACAGCACGGGGTCGGTGAATTGGCACTACAGTGTTGCAGCCTTATCTCTGACCCGTACTCCATTCAAGTCTGGCTGCCTGCTCGTAGCACAAGATCAGTGAATTTATCCTTATGCCTCAATCTTTCTGTCTACCTCCCATTCTCTCTGTTTTGGCCCTCTTTCATCCACCTTCCATTCTCCCTGTCTCTCTTTTATCCACCTTCCATTCTCCCTGTCTCTCTTTTATCCGCCTTCCGTTCTCCCTGTCTCTCTTTTATCCACCTTCCATTCTCCCTGTCTCTCTTTTATCCGCCTTCCATTCTCTCTGTTTCTGACTCTCTTTCTGTCCACCTCCCATTCTCTCTGTTTCTGCCTCTCTTTCTGTCCACCTCCCATTCTCTCTGTATCTCTCTGCCTCTGTGTTTTCTGGATTTTCTCTTCTATCTTTTGTATTCACCGTGGGAATGACTGTCAGTTCCAAATGCCCTTATAATTACAGAGAGCGAAATGTCTTCCTTCCTGTGGATTGCAGTTCACCGCTCAGAAACTCCCTGCTGCTAAATTAATACTCAAATGCACACAGATGAAGGCCTCAACGTGCAAATAAAATTACAGTTTAATCTTTGCCCTTTCATCCTGATTGGTTTCGTTTTTTTTTTCTCTCTCTGTCTCAAACTGCCTGATTGACCCTTGCATGTGGAAACAGAGACCACAGCAACCACCCCCCACCCCCTTAGCAGATTGCATGTGTGTACGGTGTTATGGGGGGTGGGCAGTGGGGGGGGTGGGAGAGGCATTAGAAGAGAAAAGGCATGAATGATGCCGTGACCTCACAGCAGGGTTTACCGCGATTGGCTGGCTCCTGCAGATTGTCGGCCAGTGGGAAGCTAATTGTTTCCACGGCGACAGAAGTGACCCTGAATGCTTGCAGGTGGGATAACACAGAATAAATAGTATACGCTCTTTACACCGTGTAATTAGCTCCTTAACAATGCCGACAGTTAATGCTCCATCTTGTAAGGTTCAAGCTAGCATTGTCATTGTCAACACTGGTTCGAATTCATGTGGGCTGCATATGGACAACTGTGGTGAATATCCCTCCATGGACAACAGTTCATGGTTCTGTCAGATCCCATTAAGAAAATGATACGTTTCCCCTAAAATGTTACCCAATTATCCGGAATATTTACTTAACGCGTTCAGTTATTGAAGCATTCCACGCCATTGTTTGGTCAGTTATTTTTCCCTCCCCTTTCCTCTTTATTCGTGAGTAACCCTTTCACTATGTAAGAGGATCAGTGCTAAATAAAATACATCCACTTGCCTCTCTCCCACCTCCTCCCCTCACTTTTTTAAAATAATTTTTGACCCCCTACCTCCACAAGAGCAGCTGACCCCTCTACCAGGCTGTTGCCATTGGCGTCTTGTAAGTGGGCCTTAAGAGTGTCTCATGGTCATAGAATCATAGAATCATACAGCACAGAAGGAGGCCATTCAGCCCTTCGTGTCTGTGCCGGCTCTTTAAAAGAGCTATCCAATTAGTCCCACTCCCCTGTTCTTTCCCCATAGCCCTGCAAGTCTTTCCTTTGCAATTGTACATCCAATTCCCTTTTGAACGTTAAACAGTGGTTGAATTTTTTATCCCTTTCCTTCCCTGTGAGATGCTTCTCTCAGAGACCAACTGAGTGAGATTGTGAAGTCACCGTGTGTGTGGACGTATGAGTGTGAATGCACGTCACAATATGCCATCAACAGTGAGCAGTTGAGGCGATAAGATGTGTCTGATCACCATAGGGTGAATGTGCATAGACTCCGCTCCCAGCACAGGGCACAGATTGGCAGTGCCCCCCTTGCCACCATTTGACGCAGACCCGATCTGCCAGTGATTAAAATGATGGCCTCCTCGGTGACCTCAGCGTCTGATTCTCCGATCCGTGCTCCCGCCAAGCGAGGCTCGATACTGGGAGCAGTCTATTGAAAACTCCCCCCATGCGCCAACTTTTTTCTGCTTGCAAACAAAAAGGAAGATTTCAGTGAACTCTATAAAATTAGGTTTAATAGTAACATTTAGAGAATTCCTCCTCGTGCTACGTGCAACACAAAGCCGGAAACCTATTTCTAAAGAATAGGTTTGTCGTTTAGTTACACAGGGAGCTCTTCCTCAGTGTCGGCAGAATTAAATCTCAATAATCGGGATTTTACAACAGATGTAGTTCCTGCTCTGAAACCGTCCTGTTATCCGATTGTTTTGCTGACTGTTTTATCAGATTAATTCAAAATGGCAATTTCAGGGTGAATTTAGTGTGTCTTCTCTTTTTCCTGAGTTGCGGTTCCCACTTGGAGTGTGGAATGAGCCCTTATACATCTCAATGAAGTTGCTCCATAACCTTCTCTCTAGATTGTAGAGCTTAAGCTTGTCTATTTTTTCCTCACAGCTCATTCCCTTTACACTTTACATTGTTCCTGTTGCTCTTCTCTATCCTTCCCAATGCACGTACATTCATTTTTGAAGTGTTGCGACCAGAACTGCACAAGAATGGGGTCTGAACAGTGCATTATAAAACTTCAACATAACCTCTGTAGACTTCACTGTTCTTGTTCGGTATCCCAACATTCTATTTCTTTTTGTATTTATTTTTTCTACCTTCATAAGTCCCTTTCAAAGTCACGCTGCACTAATTCAGCTCCCTCCATTGTACATGTCATTGTTCTTCCTTTTTCCAATGCTCGGAATTTGTTAGTATTAAATATTATTTGATGTTTGTCTGCCCAGTTCTGTAACAGATCTAAATCCTTCTGTAAAAAGCTCAGCTACACCCTCAGCCGCACTCTCTATTTTAGTGTCACCTGAAAATTTTAAAAGCCGCACTTTGTTTCTTATCTAAATAAATGATCTCGACGCATAAACTATCAATTAGACCTTATGAATTCGTACTCCTTCCTGTGGAGCTTTGCTGCTGGGAATATACAGTGGAGCTTTGGGCCCAGCGGTTAGTGATCCCTGCAGGATTTTCCATCATTAATATGAGACAGAAGTTCCTGCACGGCCCACTGATCTTTTGACCCGAGTTCTCGATATATGATGCTGGTGGGCAAAGCTCCACAGTGGGAGTGTGAATCCATTAAATTTACCCTAATAAGCTCAAGCACTGGTCCCTTCAGTACTCCACTCAGCACCTCCATTAATGGTCACTAAATTGTGGGGAATGCGCATTCCTGATTTTCTTCGCTCCACCATTGGCGGCCATGCCTTCAGCTGCCTAGGACCCACGCTCTGGAATTCCCTCCCTAAACCTCTCCGCCTCTCTACCTCTCTCTCCTCCTTTAAGATGCTCCTTAAAACCTTTTGCCCAGGCTTTTGGTCACCTGTCCTTATATCACCTTATGTGGCTCAATGTCAAACTTTGTTTGATAACGTTCCTGTGAAGCGCCTTGGGATGTTTTACTACGTTAAAGGTGCAATCTAAATGTGAGTTGTTGTTGTTGTTGTTGTTGTTGTTGATGATGATGATGATGATGATGATGATGATGATGATGATGATGATGATGTATGTGCCTGCAATTTTCCCAGAGAACAGGTTGCTGGCTCATGCGGTGAATGCTGATCAGCTGAATTCCTTCAAGAGAGAGCTGCACCTGTTTCTGGCTGGGGCGGAGATCTCCTCATACAAGAGGTAGGTACCGTAACATTATTTCAGGGTCTCCTGGACTAGTTTCAATCGCCTAAGGGGGCCAGAGAGTGATTTTCCAAGGCATCACAATTATATGGGAAGGCTGGATGGACCAGTGGGTCTTTTCCTGTCCATTATTTTTTGTATGTTTGTAATTTCCTGATATATATTCTTGGTGGCCATGACTCCCCACCGGGTGAGTTTTCTATATGGAATCTAACTCACGGACTGTGCAGAGAGTGGGTAACCTGTGTTGGCCTCAAGCCTGATTAGAATTCAGAGTGAAGTATTGGTCAGTGTTTTCTGTTGCCCACCTTCTTCCTAATTGCCATCCAACATAAGCATAATCATTATTTAGAAAGGCACGGGTTAATCAAGGACAGTCAGCATGGATTTGTTAAGGGAAGGTCATGTCTGACTAACTTGATTTAATTTTTTGAGCAAGGTATCAAGGGTCGATGAGGGAAACGCATTTGATGTAGTGTACATGGATTTTAGCAAGGCTTTTGACAAGCTCCCATTTGGCAGACTGGTCAAAAAAGAAAAGCCCATGGGATCCAAGGGAAAGGGGCTAGTTGGATCCAAAATTAGCTCAGTGGCAGGAAGCAAAGGGTAATGGTTGACGAGTGTTATTGCAACTGGAAGGCTGTTTCCAGTGGGGTCCTGCAAGGCTCAATACTAGGAGCCTTGCTTTTTGTGGTATATATTAATGATTTGGACTTGAATGTGCGGGGCTTGATCAAGAAGTTTGCAGATGATACAAAAATTGGCCGTGTGGTTGATTGTGAGGAGGAAAGCTGTAGACTGCAGGAAGATATCAATGGACTGGTCAGGTGGGCAAAAAAGTGGCAAATGGAATTCAATCCAGAGAAGTGTGAAGTAATGCATTTGGGGAGGGCAAACAAGGTAAGAGAGTACACAATAAATGGGAGGATACTGAGAGGTGTAGAGGAACAAAGCGACCTTGGAATGCATGTCCACAGATCCCTGAAGGTAGCAGGACAGGTAGATAAAGTGGTTAAAAAGACATACGGGATACTTTCCTTTATGCTGGAACTGTATAAAACATTGGTTAGGCCACAGCTTGAGAACTGCATAAAGTTCTGGTCACCACATGACAGGAAAGATGTGATTTCACTAGAGAGGGTACAGAGGAGATTTACAAGGATGTTACCAGGGCTGGAGAATTTTAGCTATGAGAAAAGATTGGATAGGCTGGGGTTGTTTTCTTTGGAACAAATAAGGCTGAGGGAAGATTTAATTGAGGTATATAAAATTATGATGGGACTAGATAGAGTGGATAGAGAGGATCTATTTCCCTTAGCAGAGGGGTCAGTGACCAGGGGGCATAATTTAAAGTAATTGGTAGAAGGATTAGACGGGAGCTGAGGAGAATATTTTTCACCCAGAGGGTGGTGGGGGTTTGGAACTCATTGCCTGAAAGGGTGGTAGAGGCAGAAACCCTCAACTCATTTAAAAAGTACTTGGATGTGCACTTGAAGTGCCATAACCTACAGGGCTACAGACCAAGTGCTGGAAAGTGGGATTAAGCTGGATAGCTCTTTTTCGGCCTACATGGACACAATGGGCTGAATGGCCTCCTTCTGTGCCGTAACTTTCTATGATTCTATGATTCTAACAGGGAGAGTGCATGACCCATTTTTACATCATTCTTGTTCTTCTTGAGTTCCAAATACATCATTCTACAAGCTCTTCCTTCACACTGCATCCTCACTATGTTGAAATCAAGACTCATTTCTCTGTCTCCTAATATCTTCCTACAAGGATGAATTTTTAAAACCCAAGCTTCGTATCACCTGATCATTACTCCTTGTTCTATCTCACTTTCCCTCTGACCCTTTTCACCTTTGGTGATGTCCTGCACATGGCCCTTCGCCCATCACTTAAGCTTATCAATAGAAGGAAAAGCATGGACTGCTGATAGTCTTTTGAATCATTTGTCTTATCCAGAAGACTTCTATTGTTAAGAATGAAACAAAGAACTTGAATTTATATAGCAACTTTCATGTCCTCAGGATGTCTCAAAGCAATTTACAGGCAATGAAATACTTTTGAATTGTTGTAATGCAGGCAAAGGTGGCAGCCAATTTGTGTACAGCAAGGTCCCACAAACAGCAACAAGATAAACAGATTGCCTAGTTTGTCCTGTTGAATTTTGGAGGTTTGGAAAGGGCTGTTTATAGTGTTGTTGCCTGGTTGGTAATAAATTATAAATCAGAATATCAGGATGTGTTACCTGAGATATGTGCAAATTAATGGGAACACTTTGCGGTTTCCAATATACTTTTGACTAAGGGCATCCCTGACTTAGGTGAAGTTGACTTCTGACTGATTGAATTGTACTTTGATGCCAATTTACAGCGTATTGGAGTTCCCTTGCACAGAGTAAAGAAAGAAAGAAAGAAAGAACTTGCATTTATACAGTGCCTACATGACCTCCAAACATGCCAAAGTGCTTTACAGCCAATGAAGTACTTTTGAAGTGTAGTCACTGTTGTAAAGAAGGAAAATGCGGCAACAAGGTGGTAATGACGAGATAATCTGTTTTAGTGATGTTGGTCGAGGGATCACTCACCAGTTCTTCTTCAAAATAGTGCCATGGGATCTGTCACATCCACCCAAGAAGGCAGACTGGGCCTTGGCTTAACATCTCATCTGTAAGATAGCAGCTCCAACAATGCAGCACTCCCCCAGTACTGTATTGGAGCATCAGTCTAGGCTATGTGCTCAAATCTCTGGAGTAGGGACTTGAACCCACAACTTCTTAACTCAGAGGCAAAAGGGATACCCATTGAGCCACAGCTGACTTAGTAAGTGCTGCAGCATAACAGGAGCAGTCCAGCTCCATTAACACTAGGCTATCGTTTGTGCAATGAATCCCAACTCCATACAGGTCCAGAGTGATTTTTCAATAAAACCTTCAGTGGTGATGCCATAGTTAAAAAATGTCCTGTCTCCATGACTGTTGCCCGCATTGTTCCTTCATGTTTACCCACATGAAGAAGACTATGCAGCATTGAAAACTTCCTCATTTTCCTCACTTCATTGATTAGGTGCAGTTTGTCTATAACTGTTTAGGAACATAGGAACAGGAGTAGGCCATTCAGCCCCTTGAGCCTGTTCCGCCATTTAATTAGATCATGGTTGATCTGTATCCTAACTCCATTTACCCATCTTGGTTCCATATCCCTTAATACCCTTACCTAACAAAATTCTAACAATCTCAGTTTTGAAATATTTAATTGACCCCCAGCCTCAACAGCTTTTTTGGGGAGAGAGTTCCAGATTTCCACTATCCTTTGTGTGAAGAGGCGCTTCCCGACATCTTCCCTGAATGGCCTAGCTCTAATTTTAAGGTTAGGCCCCCTTGTTCTGGACGCTCCAGAGGAAATAGTTTCTCTCTATCTACCCTATCAAATCCTCAATTAGATCACCTCTTAATCTTTTACACACAAGGGAATACAAATCTAGTTTCCTTGTTTGTCCCCACTCCTGTCCTCCCTTGATGCTGACTCTGGCTGGGGTACAGTTCTGTGGGTGCCTGTAGGCTTCCCAAATCTGGCTCAAGTGCTCATTGTTATCTGAGCCTAGCCAGCAAGTGACAGTCATGGGGGGGGCATCACAGATCAGCCCTGGAAGGTATCACAGCTGATCAATTGATCACCCAGCACAATGATTAGCCATTAATAACAAGAGCAGTGGCCTAAACACTGAATATTAGTAGGCTATTTGACCATGGAAGGCATCCCAGATGAGTTAAATCCTGCCCTCACCCAACATCCACACACAAGTGCGCCTTCCAGCATGGACGACTGGATAGTATTCAGAAGCAGGAATATTGGCCGATTATTTCCCTCCCTTTCCCAGGGGCACTGAAGCCAATTGTAGCAACCCAACTGACCAGGGATCGAACGCAAGACCTTCTGCTCTGTATGATTCAGAATTACACTACATGATGCACTCACCCAGTGATCACTTATGGTGTCATCCATGGCTCAGTTGGTAGCACTCTCACCTCTGTGTCAGAAGGTCATTGGTTTAAGTCCTGCTCCAGAGACTTGAGCACACAATCTAGGCTAACACTCCAGTATAGTACTGAGGGAGTGCTGCACTGTCAGAGGTGCCGTCTTTTGGATGAGACATTAAACCAAGGCCCCATCTGCCCTCTCAGGTAACAGATTAACTGGTCGTTATCACATTGCAATTGGCTGCTGCGTTTCCTACGTTACAACAGTGTCTACACTTCAAAAGTACTTCATTGGCTGTGAAGAGTTTTGGGACATCCTGAGGTCGTGAAAGGCGCTATATAAATGCAAGGCTTTCTTTTTAATCCATCAGGTCAGGCCTGTGACATGGAGAAATCATTCACAGCTTCTTTCACATCAATGCATTACTTAAGAATATAGCTTGCTCCTGCAATGGCTCAGCTGTACATTCACTACCTAGTATGCAGCTGGCCTGTAAGTAACACGCCTCTTATGCTGACAGTCAATGCTCACACATGAACCTGATAAGGTACTTGGGAGTGAAACTGTATGACACGTGAAACTGTATCCCAGGAAAAGCCTATGCCTTTAGGACAGGGGGGGAGAAAATGGGAGGGGGGGAGGGCAGAAATTAAAGATGAATGCAGCTCCTACACTTTCAGGCACTGTTTTCAAAAATATTGAAAGATCTCGCACATCTCCCTCCCCCTTCACCCCAAAGTTATTTTTTTACAACAAAACACGAACAAGTGAATAAAAATGTGCAAACAATAAGTTTGAATGTACAAATGTGGTCACAGCCCCAATGCCCCACAGCCTGTATCTGCTCAGCACAGCCCTCCAGAACAGTGAACTCTGCCCCTTCCCCAGGCTCAGTGCAATGCCAGGTAAATGGAGGATCTTCAGAAATGAATGAATTTGCCAATGGCAACACTCACAAAAAGACTGCAGCGCTCCCAAACGCACTGCCTTTACCTGTTTGCTTCTGAAGACAATGCAGTAATATTTTAATCTTCAGATGACTGACAGAACTACATATTTCTGTTGCAGGAGGCACTTTGTAGAAACATATGCATAGGATTTTAATATTTATCTTTGGATTATTTGGTGCATAATCATCCAGAAACAGTTTATGTTAATGATTCTGTCAGGCTACAAGCAGCTTGTCAATCTTAATGTACTCATTATGTAGCCTTCAGTAGAGAACAGAACACATTCACAAAGGGTTATGGACTATAAAATATTGATCTCCTGACAGTTATTAATTTCATCTTTCCTGAGATTTCTCTTCTTCGTTTTATCTATTTGTTCTTCTCCTCTCCCAGTACAATCATTGATGTCCCCTCCCCTCCCCCCACCCCCACTATCACTATACCAAGACCCACTTCACTCTGGGTCCATTTGCTCTGCCTAATCAGACAGGCCTACAGGCATAATGTACTCATTAATGTGGCACACAACTTATTTTTACCTTTTAAAAGGCCTAATGATGTCTGGAATATCGTGCTTGCAAGCAAGAGATTTGTAGCAACGCCAAACATTTGAAATACAAGGTCCTGTTCAATAATAAGGAAAAATTCATATTGGAATAATATGGGGGCTGGAGCGCTTTGCTGAGATGTCCATTATCTCTTTTTTTTGTTCAGTTATTTTTTGTTTTTTTCCCTTTTTACCCTACAGGTCTCACTGCTCCACACACCAGAGGGTGAGCAAGAGAGCTACTTCAAGTTCTCTGTTAAGCACACCCCAATAACCAGCTACTACAAGTTGCAGGCAAACAGGATGAAGTGTCCCGTTCTTCAGAGTTCCCTTTAATCCTGTGGGGAAGCATCTGGCCTCCACCTGATGCCTCCAACCTTCTCCCCCGATCCCAAATAGCAGCATCGTAAGTAAGAAATTTATCATAATAAAAGAAAGACTTGCATTGCATTCATATAGAGCCTTTCACAACCTCAGGATGTCCCTTTTGAAGTGTAGTGACTGTTGTAATGTAGGAAACGTGGCAGCCAATTTGTGCACAGCAAGGTCCCACAAACAGCAATGTGATAAGGACCAGAGAATCTGTTTTAGTGGTGTTAGTTGAGGGATAAATATTGGCCAGGACATGGGGGATAACTCCCCTATTTTTCTTCGAAATAATGCTATGGGATCTTTTACATTCACCTGAAAGGGCAGACAGGGCCTCGGTTTAATGTCTCATCGGACAGCGCAGGAGACCTACTGGAGAGTCAGCCTAGAATTTGTGCTCAACTCTCTTGAACCCACAACCTTCTGACTCAGGTGAGAGTGCTACCACTGAGCCACAACTGACACTGAAATAAATGATCATGTTTAGCATTCCCGATGCAGAGTGTCATGGGCCGGGAGCACATATTCGGAATACAGGCTATCAGCCAATTTGGGGAGTGGGGTTTTCCATCCGTTTAAGTAAATGACAGAAAATTGTGGGCTCACAAATTGGACAGGTGCCCACATGCTCGATATCCATTCCCAGCGCACAAAGCTTTGTGGTTCAAGATGAAAATTAACTCCATAATGTCCATCACCAAGTCAGGTACACCATGGGTAGATGGAAACTGAACTTCACCTGCACTGCTCCATCAAGCACTCTGAGGTCAGGAAAAGTGGGTTTGAATGCAGTGAAGCTCTCTCTACCCTGGGCCCAACAAGTACTCTCTAAGATACAGCACAGGTTAGATGCAGAATGTTCGTCGATGCTATCCAGTCCAGCACATTCAGGTGGTATTGCGTGAGTTGGATGCACAGTAAAGCTCCATCCCCTTTGCCTCAACGTCAGAAAAGCAATCTGAGTTTTGCTTCACCATTACAGAACAGGACCCGAAAATTGCGCGATCGCCCGCTCCCAGTGGGGAGGCGCACTCATAGGAAGCGTGGGTCAGAGATCAGACTACAACATTGTGACCCCTATTTTTCGACCCTTCGCACCCTGCGAGTGCAGTTTACCTGCTGGGATTGGTGAATTTCCTCTGATATTCCAAGTGTCTGGTATTGCTGTAAATTTCTTACTTGCAAGCAAGATACACCTGACACCACTGGGGCTTCAAAAGTTACAAGTGAATTGCATCCCACGTTAATGAGCACATTATTCTGAAGACACACTGCAGCGGGTAAATTCATTTGGCCAACGTATCAGGAAATCACAGGTGCATTAGCTGCAGTTTTCCACACATCGAAATCAATGGACACAAAATCGTCTCCAGAATTCCCGATATGAGTGACAGGCTGTCAAGATCTAGGTCAGCATCACAAACCTGGTTGATGTGCGAAACGGAAATGCCCCATTGGTGCAAAGGAGTGCGCTCTTCTGAGGTCGTGGGCTGGGGAACATTCACATTGAAATACGTCGACGTTCAATTTTCGGTGCATTTTAATGAAGTCGTTAGCTCATTTATCTTAAATGAGTTGGTGATTCTGTTAAAACAGCGCAGACAGGAATTTGCTGTTGAACATGTTTGGCAGTGCATTAAGAATAGCTCACAAAAGAATTGCACTGAAGCGGAGTAGAGAGGCCAATCGAGTTTCGCCCTGAACCTATCACCTGTTAAATGTAACTAGGGCTTGGTGCTAACACTGGCTGTCTTATTCCCGAGCAGTGACATCTCTCACTCTGACAAGTACAATAAATTATCAAAACAGCTCACCGGAATTCTCCTATCTCCTAGCAGCTTGCGTATAATGGGATTGACATCCTAATAGAGCCTTATCTCTCATTCCTTCTAATGCTCTTTCCAAATTTGTCACCTTTTTTTTTCCTTTTCTCTCACTGTCTTTATCTTCTCACTTATCCTGTCTGATTCTTGCAACATCTTTTGGGTTCGTAACAACTATAGCTACACTTCAACATGTAATTCATTGACTGCGCAGCACATTAGAACCTCTCTAGGGACATGAAAGGTGCTACATAAATGCAAGTCTTTCTTTGGCTGAGGAGACGTGGAGGGAAGTCGAGACCTAAATGAAATACTACGGGTTTGGTGTAGGAGTGAGAACTTCCGAGAACATTTCCAAGTGGGATTTCAAGTACTATTCTCAGGTTGCCCCTCCAGATAATATCTAACTTATTAACTCACCTCTTTCCCCAATGTTGTGGGTTCTCACAAAGAGCTGAAGATCACTTGCCTGAACCTCTGAGGACAAAGATACAATCAATGCAGCACAGAAAAATAAATGGGAGGTAATTTCTAAAGTACTTCTGGCTTCTTTTTAATCTATTATAATATCTTGTGCATAAATTGCATGCACACACATATGTTTATATGGAGACGTGAATTGGCATTTTCTCTCTACGGTACTCCATGCCCTGAACTACAGGAGGAGCCAAGAGATTCTCTTTATTGCTTTTTTCTTCAGATAGCCTGAAATGAGATGAGTGCTACTATTACAATGTTGCTCAAAATAACCAACAGCAACAACAACTTGCATTTATATGGTGCCTTGAACTTAGTGAAACGTTCCAAGGCATTTCACAAGAGTGTAATCAGACAAAAATTCACACTGAGCCAAAGAAAGAGACATTAGGACAGGTTGGCATAAGCTTGGTCAAAGAGGTAGGTTTTAAACAGCGTCTTACAGGAAAGAAGAGCCCAAGAGGGGTAAAGAGAAGGAAAAGGGAGATAGAAGTAATAGGCTTGAGACAAAATGTAAGGGCCTGGAGATCTAGATACAAATTTTCCTCTTCTTGTACCTGACCATGGAGCTTTGTCTGGGCAGAGCGCAAGAGGAACATTGGACAGGTTGGATCGCAGGGCCCGCCCATTAATTTAAATAGATGGAAAACTGGGCAGGTTCTGTCATAGGTGTGCGACCTTCCCCGCCTGATATTTCTTCATGTGCTCTGCCTAGGTGAGCCTTCATATCCAAGAAGAGGAAGAGGACAATTTGCCCCCTGAAATTTGAGAATCTGTGATATCACAGATGATTGACAGACGACTGGCAGGAGAGAGTCCTCAAACAATGAGGAACATTTCAGTTTAGCAGACTTTAGATGTTAATGCCTATGCAAAAAAATCCCTTTTTTCTCCCCTTTCCCCATGTGTATTAATTTATGGTAAGCGCTATTGAATTTTGTATTTATTAATATTTAAAACGGCAGATACCAAGCTTCAGATAAGACATCTGTGTGGGGATTAGAGCTATTATTTTTAAAGGGGCAGTGCCTTCGTGAAAAAATATTCATCAAACTTACCCCTCAAACACACAATGCAATGATGCAGATCGCACTCATCCCTGCATCACTCACAGGTAAAGTAACAATGGTGAAAATGACAAATGGCCTTTTGTGCCTTCTCTCACTCCTGGACAAAAAGAAACACTTTCCCTAAAGCTTTTTGTCACAAAGACAGTGTGCCTTTAAATGCAGCCTAACTGGGCTGAAGGCTGCTTGCTGTCTCCAGTTTAAGAATATCAAATTCACAGCAATTAAGACGCGCACTTCAGGGAAATAGATTGTACCCACACACATTCTGTTATTTATATACAGTTACATGTGTGCATTCCTCTCATGGCTGCAACAGAGCCAGAAGCCTATTAATTAGCATTGTCCGCCCTATCTGTGTGGTAATTAAATGCGCTATGAATGATTAATTGAAACAAACTAGTGGGGGTGGTAGGGCAGCACTTTAACCCATTAATTGCAAATGGATAGCTGTGTACAGCTGGAGGTTTATGCAGAGCTATCCGGACTGGCACTTTTACTCTGATGCTGGGGATGAGAGAGCAGAGCTGAAGCACATAGCCACCACTTTCCAGTACCGCACTCTGCCTTGTTATTTACCAGTGTGCCGCCAGTACCTATTGGGCTTGCTGGAGGGTTGATAGGAAAAGAAAGACTTGTATTTCTATAGCACCTTTCACAACCTCAGAACGTCCTAAAGTGCTTTACAGCCAATGACGTACTTTTTTTTTGAAGTGGAGTCATTGTTGTAATGTAGGAAACGTGGCAGCCAATTTGCGCACAGCAAGCTCCCACAAACAGCAATGCAATAAATGACCAGATAATCTGTTTTAGTGATGTTGGTTGGGGGATAAATATTGGCCAGGATACCAGGGAGAATTCCCCTGCTCTTCTTCAAAATAGTGCCATGGGATCTTTTACATCCACCTGAGAGAGGGCCTTGGTTTAACATCTCATCCAAAAGATTGCACCTCCAACAGTACTGCACTGGCACTGGATTATGGAGTGGGACTTGAACCCACAACCTTCTGACTCAGAGGCAAGAGCACTACCCACTGAGCCACCAATTCTGCATGTTCTAGTGGCTCTGATACCCATTCTTGGGACCTAGGAAAAATCGGGTCCTGGATGCAGTCGAAGGTGCGGAGTTTGCTTCCTTTGTGCCATCAGCAGAGGGGTTAAAGGTGACAGCTCACCATGAACGAAAAACACTTTGCGAGTGAAATTGGTCTTTGAGCAATAGCACTAAATGAACGATAGCGACCGGCCGTTTCACACACTGACTTCAGTGGAAAAGAAAATCAGGCCAGGCGTAAAACTGGCGGCCGATTAACTATCGACGTTTTGGGCTACTGCTCAAGACCAATTTCACCCCGTCTTAGTTCATCTGTATTATGTAATGAATTGGAATATATCAGGGTATTCTGCACAATATGGCATGAACTGATACATTATAAATAATTAAAATAAATATTATAGGGATAATTTTCCAATTTTGTACTTTGGGCAAGGAACCTTGCTGGCATGATTTTCCAACCATGATCTTTTAAAAATCAAACTCCAGCCTGCATATTATCCTCTATATACCACACTCCAGCCTGTACGTTATCCTGTATATTTCACGCTCCAGCCTGTACGTTATCCTGTATATTCCACACTCCAGCCTGTACGTTATCCTGTATATTTCACGCTCCAGCCTGTACGTTATCCTGTATATTCCACACTCCAGCCTGTACGTTATCCTGTATATTTCACGCTCCAGCCTGTACGTTATCCTGTATATTCCACACTCCAGCCTGTACGTTATCCTGTATATTCCACGCTCCAGCCTGTACATTATCCTCTATATACCACACTCCAGCCTGTACGTTATCCTGTATATTTCACGCTCCAGCCTGTACGTTATCCTGTATATTCCACGCTCCAGCCTGTACATTATCCTGTATATTCCACACCCCAGCCTGTACATTATCTTGTATGTTCCACAATACAGTATATACATTATTGGTCACTTTTTGATCACCTGTCCTAATATCTCAAGTGGCTCGGTGTCACATTTTGTTTGATGATGCTCCTGTGACGCGACTTGAGATGTTTTACTACATCAAACCCGCTATATAAATGCAAGTTGTTGTTGTTATTACCTATACCACACATCAGCCAATGGTGTGTTATCCTATATATTTGATGAGTTAGTATTAGTGATCTCCTGATTGAATTGCAGTACAGACCCTACTGAAGGCCATAATTCAATCACGTGCTCATTGAACTAGCTGACAATGCAGTGGTGTAACTCTGCCAAATTATCGCAAACATTCAGTCAGAAAATTACCCACAGCGTACGTGCCTGAATTTCCAATGTGCACTGCCAGCGGATGAGGTTTTCTGCTGGAAGCGAATTTGGGAAATTATTACTCGTATAATGAGGCCTAATTTTCTTTTAAAAAGAATAATATCCACAACGGGAGTAAATCAAAACTGAAATGGCAGATATCTAAACTGCTCAGAGACACTGAACTGGGTAAATGATTCTGATGGTTTGGCTCCATGCTGTCATTAAATTCTCAACTCGTTCAATGAGTATGTGATTGAATTATGGCCTTCAGTAGGGCTTGTACTGCAATTCAATTAGGAGATCAGCACGCTGGCCAATAGTACATGAATAGAAGCTCAACAAATATCACGAAAAACACACAGGATGGAGTGTGGTACATACAGGATCATGTACAGGCTACTGTGGGGCTTATCCATGATTTGATGCTGGAAGGGCTGTCTGTCAACACAGAAGTGGTTGTGGTATCAATATTGGTGGGCGAGAAGTGGAGCTTAGTGCCGTCAGCATATACATGGAAACAGACTCCACACCTATGATTTTATCTCCAAGGGGCAGCATATAAACGAAGAGGAGTGGACCAAGGATGGAACCTTGGTGCGAGGTGCCTGTGCAGGAGCGAGAGGAAAAACCCTTGTATGCTGGTTCTGTTGGGACAAGTAGTAGTGGAGCCAGGCATGAGTGGTCCCTGAGAGGTGGACATGAGAGTGGAGATGGTGAAGCAGGATGAAATAGTCAACTGTATCAAATGCCTCAGAGAGGTCAAGGAAGGATAATGTGCCATGGTTACAGTCGCGGAAGATGTCATTAGTGACTCTGACTTTTGGGAATTTTTGGAGTGGTGGGCACAGAGCTGGATGGAAACAACACATTCAAGGATCCTGGAGAGAAAAAAGAAGTTAGGAATGGGACAGCAGTTGAAAAGGGTAGAGGGGTTCAGGGTGATGATGGTGGTTTTGAGTGGTGGTGGGGGTGGGGGTTGTGCAGGAGCAATGGATATGACCTATAATGTTTGTGTGCACTGGGGCAAGAAGACTTGGTTGAGTGTTCAAGTGTTGGGTGGGGAGGGGTATGAGAGAGAGCAGGAGATGTATTACCATAAGGAGACAAGCCTGGTGAAAGACTGTAGGGAGATGGTGAAGAAAGTGCAGAATGATACAGCAACAGAATGGGAAGAGGAAGGCGTTAGGAGTGGAAGGGAGAGTTGGAGGAGATGTCAGCTGATGCGGCCACATGTATGATCTTGATCTTTGCGACAAAGAAGTCTATAAGCTCCACACACTGGCATTGGAAGGTTCAGGGGTAGAGTGTCAGAACAGACAGTTGATCATTGAGAATAGTGTAGGATCATTCTTACCCTCACGGATGATTTTGAAGCAACTGACTGTGGAGAAGGAGATGTGGTACTCCTTGAGATGGTCAAGCTAGATCTGGCACTGAACAACCAGGGTGATCACGCATCAGGTGCACTTGAGTCTCCTGCCTAGAGTTGATGTGGTAACTGTACTGAGGAAACAGCAGGGGGTGGGAGACTGTGAGTGACTTGGAAGGGATGAGGGCATCAAGGACAGAACTATGAGAAGGTTTTGGGAGACTGCACTAGTGAGAAAGTTAGGTGGAAGATTTTTCATGGGACAACGGGTGAGGTTAGTGGGAGGGGAGGTTGACAGGGAGGTGTGGATGGAGAGGGAGAATCGGTCATGGTCAGTAATGGCTTTTTCAATGATCACATCAGAGGTGGCAAAGTCCAGCATAATCAAAATGTCGAAGGGAGTGAGAGGGGGTAGAATGGGCGACAAGGAGGAGGTTAGAGTGATTAAACTCTGATGAACCAACTGGGTGGGATGTTCACCAGGTAACAGGGATGAGGCAATTGGGATTGTTGCTCTGGTAGAAACAGTGACGGATGTCCCAGTGGGTGTGGTGGAGGATGCCTAGGGAGAATCAGGGAGAAGTTGTGGGCAGGAAGGATTCAAACCTGGAGCAATGGCAGCAGAAGAGGTTAGTGGGGAGAAGATTCACATGAGGTGGGGAACCAAAATTGATATGGCACAGAAGACAACAAGATAACACACGGTGTCAGGTACAGGATAAGTGCACAGGCTGGAGTGTGTTGTATACAGGGTAACACACAAGCTCTTCTTGGGTCAACTCTGGTCTAACTTTCTGTACTCTTAGCCTGTCTGTCCCACTCTCTCTCGAGCTTTTTACCTGTACTTGCCTGCTCCATGTGCCCAACCTTGTCAGAAGGTCTTACAGATTTACTGACAAAAGAAGGGAGAGAAAGAATAAAAACCCAACTGGTTCACTAATGTCCTTTAGGGAAGAAGCCTGCCGTCCTTACCTAGTCTGGTCTATATCTGACTCCAGTCCACACCAATGTGGTTGACTCTTAACTGCCCCCTTAAGTGGCCTAGCAAGTCACTCAATTCTATCACCACTGTCTCAAGGGCAACTAGGGAAGGGCAATAAATTCCTGCCTTTCCAACGATGCTCACATCCCGAGAATGAATTAAGAAAGACAAATCTTTTTTTTGCTTTTGTTAATGAGAAATGATGGGTGATCAGTTTGTATCTACTAAATTCAAAAGGCCACAATGATAGTTGCTGTAATGAAAATGCTGCACTAGTACAGGAGGAGGCGCTCTTCTGGGGTTGGGGTTAAGGTGCATCGTTGTGCTCGAATACAAGAAGCTTTAGCCTGTAGTTAACTCTGTTATCTTTTCATAGAAGTGCTTGAAAGCGCAGTGCAAAGCAAGCATTATAATACATCTAATCCATGCTATGCCTGGCCTGAGAATGCAATGTTAGGGAGCTTTCGTCTGCATCTAACTGATGGTAGACCTTACCTGTGTTACTTTGGAGAAATCTGAATCCAATCAGTGCTATACCTGACCTGGGAGTGCTTAATGCACGAGGACCAAAAATAGATAGGTGGTATCTCTTCAATGCTGACATCTTTCATCTTGATTAGCAGAAGGTTCCCTCCACCCCTCACTCTCTAAAGGTTTCACTAGTGAGGAACATGATTAGATTGGTCTTGGACCATTTCCAGGATTGGAGCATAGAGTTGTGGATTGGAACAAGTGTGATAATTGACCCCTAGATTAGCCATGGAATGACATGTGGACCAGGCTGAAGCAGATGAAGCTGTTCCTATTGCAACAGTGTTCTTATGATGTCACCAACAGCTTCATGCCCAGCTCCCCTCCTCAAACTTCACCAACTTTACACGTATGAAATGAAGGATTACACCAACGCTCATTAAAGTTGGCATTTCATGGGATAATTAAAAGTTTCTGTTTGTAAGCCATTAATACGAAACAACACACACCCTTTAAAATGTCATTGTTGAGCCAATAAAAAAACTCCCTAGATAGCTCTATATTTGGTTGTGACTGTTCAGGGGCACCTAAATAACAGTGGAAGCTCATTACGGAAATCACATTCAAAAACATCTCAATGCAGCTAATATGATACCAGGTCCTGAACAAAGCCTACAGCCCCGCTACAATCACAGAGGAAGTACAATCGCAAGATGATGAAATGCTGCTGAGGAGAAATATGGTTGTAGTTGCTGATAATTTTATAATATGAAGTGACAAAGAACCTCGAGAAAGAGCCAAGGCCCATAGTGCAGGAATCCACCAAGGTTGAAAAGTGGAGGAGTGAAGATGAGATAAACAGGAGTGGTCAAGTGATGCTGAGCTTGGCTGTTGAAAGCTTGTAGATTGTAGAAGGAAAGAAAGGCTGAGAGAGGAAAGGAGGTTTGCGATTCTGGAGAAAGATGGATTTTCCAGGGTACGGTAATATAGTGGTTATGTTACTGGACTGGTAATCCCAAGACCTTGAACTAATAATCCAGAGAACATGAGTTCAAATCTCACCATGGCAGTTTAAGAATTTGAATTCAGTTTAAAAAATCTTGAAATAAAAACCTCATATCAGCAAAAGTAACCATGAAGCTGTCGGATTGTGATAAAAACCCAACCGGTTCACTAATGCCCTTTAGGGAAGGAAACCTGCCATCCTTACCCGGTCTGGCCTATATGTGATTCCAGTCCCACATCAACGTGGTTGACTCTTAACTGCCCTCTGAAGTGGCCTAGCAAACCTCTCAGTTGTATCAAACTGTTATCAGCAGTTCAAGAAGAAGGCCCACCACCACCTTTGCAGGGCAACTGGGGATGGGCAATAAATATCAGCCTTTCCAGCAATGCCTAAATCCCAAGAATGAATTAAAAGAGAGGAGTGGTGAGTCTTAATTTCAATACAGTGCAAACGTAGGGAGGAGGAGAACTGACAGAGCACAATGGCACCACAACAGGCAATGCAACTGGCTCCCTCCTGACCTCGAGGGAAGTAATGTGGAGGAAAGTGTGAGTAGTCTCAGTGTGCTTTTGCCAGGCATATCAAAAGCAACAAATGCTCCCTGACCAGTGTACTGTGTGGTATGGTATAGAACCATTCAGAGCAGGAAAATCCCATGTCCCAGCCAGGGTGGTAATGAGGATATAGCCTCAGATTCCCCACGCCAGGCAAGGGTACATCAGCTCTCAATTGCTAACCGGTGACCTTCTGGAAGCGCAGTCAATAGTCGAAGGTCATGGGTTCAAGCCCCACTCCTAAGACTTGAGCAAATAATCCAGGCTGACCCTTCAGTGCAGTACAGTGTGAGTGCAGCACTGTCGGAGGTGCTGCCTTTTGGATGAGATGTTAAAACAAGGTCCCGCCTACTCTCTCAGGCGGACGTAAAAGATCCCATGGCACTATTCGAAGAAGAGCAGGGAAGTTCTCCCGGTGTTCTGCCCAAATGTTATCTCTCAACCAACATCGCTAAAACAAATTATCTAGTCATGTATCTCATTGCTGTTTGTGGGATCTTGCTGTGCACAAATTGGCTGCTGAATTTCCTACATTACAACAGTGGATACACTTGAAAAGTACTTCATTGCAGTGAAGTGCTTTGCGGCATTCTGAGATTGTGAAAGGCACTACATAATTCAAGTCATTTCCTTCAGAAGCCACTGTGATGCCTCCACACACGATTAGCCTGCCAACACTTTCAATCTGGGTTTACACACGAGAAACGGCCACTTGAGTAAGGTTCCGAAGGACGAACGTTACCTACGGATCCATCCCCCAGCCAGGGTCACAACCTTTAAAAGAGAAACGGAGAAAAAAAATCAGCAGCACCAAAGCGAGAGGCTCAGGAAGCAAACTACTACCTCATACTAAGGGGTGGGGAATGGAACAAAGCTCAGGTGGAAAAAAAGAGGCTAAAGGTTTGACTTTGACAATTCCCCTTTGTGCAGTCTAGTGATTTTATTTTTACCCATTTGCTTCTCCAAGAACTTATGTTTTGAGTAAGAACCTATTGGTCATTGGGGCCCTAATCTTGGTAGAAATGGTCAATTCGGAATTGTCAATAATCTACTCAATTTTATGTTTTTTTATTGTAAATAAGATCTCATTATAGCCCAACACATTACTCAGATATCAATGCCTGCGCAACTTTCCTTGTCTAACACTTTGTCCACTTTATTATCCCTGCTTCCCTAGGGGATCTCATTGTCTGCCACAATTAAGCGGTGACAGGCCCCATTATAGGTCCCATTATTGAGTTTTCCTTTAAATGAATAGTTGGTTTGTTTGGTACATTAGAAATTTAACTCTTTTGGTTCCCATTACGCAGAATTACCATGAAACAACCTCAGATTGGCAAATAAAGCAGGCCAGTTACAGCAAAGGGTTGCAACCAATGAGGAAAGGGTTAATGCAATCTTATTCTTCAAAGACCACACAAAACGATTTATAGATAACCTCGGTTACATTTGATTTGTGTCAACAGAGCTGAAAAGTTTCATACAGCGGGTGTGAGGCTCAATTCTGTTGTCTCCGTGCTATTTTAACACACTCTTAATCTGGGCATATGATATGCGGGAGATGGGAGACACGAGGTTGGTGGGGGGGAAGGGGGCGGTCTCTCTGTAGGCACACTCCCTGCTGCAATCCCTATCACCCCTTACAATTCCTCCTCCCTCAACCCACATAACAACAACAACATCTTGCATTTATATAGCGCCTTTAACGTAGTAAAACATCCCAAGGCGCTTCACAGGAGCATTAACAAACAAAATTTGACACCGAGCCACATAAGGAGAAATTAGGACAGGTGACCAAAAGCTTGGTCAAAGAGGTAGGTTTTAAGGAGCATCTTAAAGGAGGAGAGAGAGGTCGAGAGGGAATTCCAAAGCTTAGGGCCTAGGCAGCTGAAGGCATGGCCGTCAATTGTGGAGCGATTAAAATCGGGAATGCGTAAAAGGCAAGAATTGGAGGAGCACAGAGACCTCGGAGGGTTGTAGGGCTGGAGGAGGTTACTGAGATAGGAAGGGGCGAGGCCATGGAGGGATTTGAACACAAGGATGAAAATTTTAAAATCGAGGTGTTCCGGACTGGAACCAATATAGGTCAGCGAGCACAGAAATGATGGGAGAATGGGACTTGGTGCAAGTTAGGTTTTGGGCAGCAGAGTTTTGGATGAGCTCAAGTTTATGGAGGATGGAAGGTGGCAACATTGGAGTAGTCAAGTCTAGAGGTAACAAAGGCATGGATGAGGGTTTCAGCAGCAGATGAGCTAAGGCAGAGGCGGAGACAGGTGATGTTACGGAGGTGGAAATAGACAATCCTGGTGATGGAACGGATATGTGGTTGGAAGCTCACCTCGGGGTCAAATAGGGCGCCAAGGTTGTGAACGGTCTGGGTCAGCTTCAGACAGTAGCCAGGGAGAGGGATGGAGTCGGTTGCTAGGGAATGGAGTTCCAAATGGGGTCTGCGGTCACTGACAAACAGCTGGTTCTAGACACCCCACTGCCCTTCTAAGCTCCCACTGAGGACGTGCACCTTTAAACCCAATTAACCTGCTGCCCCATTCTATCTAAAAGAAAGAACTTGCATTTATATAGCACCTTTCATGACCTCAGGATGTCCCAAAGCTCTTTTCAGCCAATGGAGCACTTTTGAAGTGTAGTCACTGTTGTAATGTAGGAAACGCGGTAGCCAATTTGCCCACAACAAGCTCCCACAAACAACAATGTGATAATGATCAGATAATCTGTTTTAGTGATGTTGGTTGAGGGATAAATATTTGCCAGGGCACTGGGGAGAACTCCCCTGCTTATTATTGCACTCTGTATTGCTTGTGAGTATATATATCACACAAACTGTGTTAGACACGTGTATGTATCTGCAAGTACCATGAAACTCCTAACTTGCCTGTCTTGTACTGGAGCCTGTGTCGATTTTCAATAAAGGAGAACTCAAACATATTTTCTGTTTCCAGTTCAGCATTAAAAGAGACAACTGGAAAACATTCCATAGAGCTGTGTGGGATTCTGCCCTCCATTTCCCCACTTATATCTTGACTTTTGTTCTTATGCTTTTCTCTTCTATGCTGCTTGAATCTCACTGTCTGAACAGGAGAGTGGGTCAGTGTGGCCGGTATGAATGCTTTCAGGGGCGTTCCATTATGGAGCCAGCTGGTGTCATGATACAATTGATTTATCCCCTCCTCCATCTGCCGCTCCCACCCTTTTTTCAGGTAAAATGTCTCACTGAATTGCACGGTTATTTAACGACCAAAAACTGTTGTGCTCTCAATGATCAACTCAAAGTGACTATGAGGTAAATAATGTCCATAACATGGACGGAAAAGCAAAATGATCCAAATGTCAGATTTGGGTGGTGGGGATGGGGGGATATTAATAGGACGGCCATTGATTGGCAAGTCCAAAACTGAGCAGGGGGCAGAATAAGGCCAGGGTAGGGGGTGAGATCAGGGCCTGAGTTCTGAGGGATTTTTATTTGCCGCTGCTGAAAATTCATTGAAAACCTTAATAACCTCAATAATTACCACCTGCATGTCATCAGGCACAGCAGTAAATGGGAAAAAGGAATGTCAAAAGGTAGAGTTCAGGCAGCTGGTTTGCCTTTTGGAAATTTTCAGACAACCCACTCAAAAAAACTGGCGTGTCTGGTCAAAAACAGGATAACTGGCACCTCTCTCAGGGAATAAGCAGCATCCAAATCACAAGGAACAGAATGGGATTTTCATTTAACCCTTCGTTAGCCACCGAAACATTTCAATTTTTCAAATAATAAAAGTTTTTTTTAAAATGTTTTATAGACTTTGTTTATTATTAGCAAAGAAACATGAAATGATTTCAAAGCATTTTAGTTTACAAAGCAGACAGTGTAGGAACCTTTGAATTGGGAAGAGTCATTATTTAAAGAATTAAAGGGTATTTGCTCTTGAATACCACCTCTGGCACCTACAGAGCTGTGGCAGATGCTGACATGACAGTGTACGCTGACTCTGGTACCCCAACAGACTAGAGTTCAATCTCTGGGGTCTCCATAGTGACAGACATTTGGATTACAATGCGCGCTCGTCTTGGCAAACTAGCAGCCTTGACTTCTAACCTTCGGAACAGTAACAGACTCTCAGATTACAATCAGCCGATTTGCATGACACAGGCAGACATCGATGTGTGTGCCACTGACTTGTCTGTCAAAATAGCTGCAAGAGCCCGTCCATTAGCAGATTGTAAAATATCGACGGTGCATGCAAATGGGAGATGAGGGCAGATAAACGTGCCAAGGATGGATTCGGGCGATGGGTAGCTTTGTCTGGTAAAGGACCCGATTGTGATGCTGGGTTCCGGCAGCTTCGAACTCTGCCTGTGGCCGCTTCACTGGTAGTGAGGTGCCAGCCTGCATAATACAGTAGGAACCAACTTCTGCCGCTCAGAACCCGACCTCTGAAACTGTCAGCACAGTGGCGCACTCGCTGAGCTATTAGTGAGCAATGACCGCAGCTTCTGAGAGACTTATAGTTGGCAGGAGCTCACAACCAAGCCTCAAACTTCCAAAACACAGAACGATCTCTGTTGACTGACATGTACAGAAGAAAATTTACATGAAAGGCTGAACAGGCTTGGGCTCTTTTCTCTAGAAAAGAGAAGGCTGAGGGGTGACCTATTAGAGGTCTTTAAAGTTATGAAGGGGTTCGATAGGGTAGACGTAGAGATGTTTCCACTTGTGGGGGAGTCCAAAACTAGGGGTCATAAATATAACATAGTCACTAATAAATCCAATAGGGAATTCAGGAGAAACTTCTTTACCTAGAGAGTGGTGAGAATGTGGAACTCGCTACCGCAAGGAGTAGTTGAAGCGAATAGCACAGATGCATTTAAGGGGAAGCTAGATTATTACACGAGGAAGAAAGGAATAGAAGAATATGCTTATAGGATGAGATGAAGTAGAGTGGGAGGAGACTCATGTGGAGCATAAACATCACTATAGGCCACTTGGGCTGAATGGCCTGTTTCTGTGCTGTAAATTCTATGTAATTCGATGTACATAAGACATATCAAACAAGGATGGCACAAGTTATGAAGAGTGGATTACTAGACCAAGTGGAATCTTTCAGAAGATCCACTTCACAGCAAAAACTTTGATTCAGATCCATCTCATACCTTCCCCCACCCCCAAAGATATAGACACCCATGTCACTTGTTTCAAATTCTATTTTAGTTTAATTTTGAAACATTGCATCTTTTTCTTTCTGCCCTCCTTCCCTGAGGGTACAGATTAGAAACCACAGAACCACAGAAAAGATACAGCACAGAAGGGGGTCATTCGGCCCATCGTGTCCGTGCTGGCTGGATTCAATCTGGGGTTTGGCTGTTCGGGTGCGAGACACTCTCCCGCACCTCATCCAAAGTGACTTCTTTATTTGTGAGCCTAGCCAGCGTAAATTGGCAGGCTATTTGACCATGAGGGGGCATCACGGTCAAGATTGAGCCTGTCCTTACCTGGCATGCACGCATGCATACATTCCAGCAGGGGGCAATAGTTAGCAGTCAGAAGCAAGAGTCCTGGCCCACAGTTCTCCCCCTCAATCCAAAAAGATTGAAGCCAATTATAGGACAACCCCCACCACCGTCACTTGCTCCACCACCACAGCTGAGATCAGCTAACAGGGATCAGCCTAGGTGGCTCAGTGGGAAAGAACTGGCATTTATTTAGTTCCTTTCACCTCCTCAGTACATCCCAAAGCACTTTACAACCAATGGATTACTTTGAAGTGTAGGCCAATTTGAACACAGGTCCTAAAAACAGCAAATGAATTTATGACTAGTTAATCTGCTTTATGGTGGTGTTGGGTGAGGAAAGAATCTTGGCCAGGACACTGGGACAATTCCATGCCCTTCTTCAAAATAATGCCACAGGATCTTTAACACTTGCCTGAACCGCTGGCTCAAGTAGACAGGGTCTCAGTGATGGTCTGATCTAAAGGACAGTCAGTGCAGCACTCCCTCAGTACCGCACTGGAGGGTTGGCCTAGATCATGAGATAAGACTCCTGGTACAAGTCTAACCTTCTGACCCAGAGTGAAGAGTGTTACCAACTGAGGCAAGCTGACACAGTGTTGAGCTCTGCCTGATGCTGTTTCATTCCCCATGTGCAATGGTTTTACCAGTACACAAATCTTCTGTAGTGCAGCACAGTGACATTAGAAGAGTCTCCTGAACTTTATTTAAAGGGGCCGTTGAAAGATTGTTAATCTATACTGTCCTGCAGGTTTCATTCTTTCTGAACTAAAAAGAGCTTCTCCATTTAGGGGCTAAAACTGCACTTGTGACATCAAACTAAAGGAGTTTTTCTCTGTGTAATGAAATTGTAAATGTGTTCTTTATAAGTATATTCATGATTTCACTTCATACAGTGCCCTCAAAGCAATCCCAATTTAAAAATTCTAAATGCATAATTCTGTTTCACCAAAGCAATTTCCTCATTTTTTAAAATCTTCTCTCTTTTTTTAAGTCATACTCCTGCCTTTTAGAAATTGCGTTTTTCCTACAATCTATGTCTGTGCTCCTCAGCAGCCATACTTTTAGTTTTTTTCCCCAGTTACACGAGCGCTGACCTCTGACCCATGACCCTTTGCGTCGACCTGATTTTGTCACTAGTCGCCAACAACGATAAAACGAAGGGCAGAGAGAAAAAGAAATACAACGGAAAGAGATAGAAAAAGGGCCAAGTTTGTAGCATGTCTACAGTGTATCATTTTATGCAACCGATCATTCCATTCTATTAGATGTCTTTCGGGTTAGGAAAGCTGCTGGAAATTTGAAATTAAAGCAGGGAGAAAATGCTGGACGTGCACAGTGGGTCCATCAGCATTCGGCTGAACTGACCTATAGTGGTGTGGGAATCAGGCCAACGTTTCAGGTGCAATCCTTCAGCAGAACAGAATAGTTACTAACCAGCTGTGCACTTCCAGCATTTTCCATTTTAATTGCCATTAGTTGTGTTTATTTTAGGCCATTCCCATGCCATGCGCCATGCCCAAAATGAGAGGCCACAGGCTAGCGACCAGTTCCCAGATTTGTGCCAATTGCAGCTCTGTAATTGGTACCAAGGGGCTGAAGTCAGAAGCTCAGCACAGGTAGTGCCCCGGAGTAACTGTGCTGGCTTCTGTTTTATCCCCAATTTTTTCCCCTTCCACTCCTAAAGTCACTGATGGTTCCACAGGTAAGAGCAGCTCTCCAGTACCTTATCTAAATAGCCATCCTTCACCTGCAAATCTGGACTGCGAATTAGGCTATTCAGATGTGGAGAAACCAAGCACAATTCTGTCCTGACCTGCTGCTCATGCACTTTTCAGCAGGAGTCACTGGATAGTAATCAGAAGCAGGAACCTTGGTCAACTAAATCAGGAGTTGTCTGGCTAACTGTAGCACCCCTACCACCCTCCTTGGCTTAGATCAACCAATTTAGCACAGACCAGGGATTGAATCTAGAAGCTCTCTGGTCCATATAGCTCAATACCAGACATTAGTTCATTAATCGACTGAGCCATTGGCGAATCTCGCTCTTTTTAAAGAGATTGATAACAGTCCCTGAGAGAAAGCTTAACTTTTTTTCTAGTCTTGCGGCTTTTTGTATTCTTGCAAACATTGTATAGAGGTCAGTAAAAGAAAGACTTGCATTTATATAGCGCCTTCATGATCCCAGGACGCCCCAAAGCGCTTTACTGCCAATGATGTATTTTTGAAGTGTAGTCACTGTTGTAATGTAGGAAACGCGGCAGCCAATTTGCGCACAGCAAGGTCCCACAAACAGCAATGTGATAATGACCAGATAATCTGTTTTAGTGATATTGGTTGAGGGATAAATATTGGCCAGGACTCCCCTGCCCTTCTTCAAAATAGTGCCAGAGGATCTTTAACGTCCACCTGACGGGACCTCGGTTTAATGTCTCATCTGAAAGACGGCACCTCCGACAGTGCAGCACTCCCTCAGTAGTGCACTGGAGTGTCAGCGTAGATTATGTGCTCAAGTCTCTGGAGCAGAACTTGAATCCAATTAATTGAACTGAATTTAGGACAACTCACCAATACACCAAAAGCAGGCTACAGTTAGGAAAAATTAAATATTGCAGACATTTTTTTAAAATATAATTTTAATGACACATACTGCAACTGAGACTCCTGGTGGGTCCCACCTAAGGATCATTTACTGAAGTAAAATGAGGACTAACCCTTTGAGAGCTGCACTAGCAGTTCTTCATTATAATGATCATCACAAGATTAGATGCTCAATTTATTCAAAGAGTACAATTAGCAAAGAATTGCTCTTTGCATTCCTAATATTCAGGGAATTACATTTCCTGGTTTTTTTTCATTAGTTTTCATTCAGACAGAGGATTCAGCATTTTGTTCATTGAAGGGAAATGGGGAGAATTTTAAAAAAAATTTTGGGAGGGAGGGTGTGGTTATCAGATCAGTCCATGGAAGTACAGCTTCAGACAATGTAATAATTACATTTATATAGTGTTTTATCAATTCAAAACATTTTACATAGAATTATATAGAATTTTACAGCACAGAAACAGGCCATTCGGCCCAACTGCTCTATGCTGGTTTTTATGTTCCACACAAGCCTCCTCCCACCCCTCTTCATCTAACCCTTGCAGCAGACCCTTTTATTCCTTTCTCCTTCATGTGTTAATCTAGCTTCCCCTTAATTGCATCTATGCTATTCGCCTCAACCACTCCCAGCAGTAGCGAGCTCAACCTTTTTTTTTGGTGCTTCATACACTTTTTGGAGTGCAGTGACTTTCTTATGTAGGTAAGTACGGCAGCTGATCTCCACCAGCAACGCCGTGCAGCCACAAGCAGAAAGACCAGTTATCTCTGTTTTGCTTTGGTGATGCAGGTTGAGGGAGGAATGTTGGCCAGAACTGAGGTGAAGATTCCTCTGTTTTGACTGACTGCCGAGGTGGGGGGGGGGGGGAGAGCTTTGGGGAAAGGAGGAAGCTGAAGGACTCCATCCTCATCCCAGCTCCCACCAGACTGTCAGTGGAACAAGCGTCAGATTGAAATGATGCAATATGCAAAACCATAACCCCCACCCTGCACCCCTCCCCCTAGCTGAAGCTATTTCACATATCCCAACATTCTGCTCGGTGTTTATTGCCCTTTTTAAGATGGACATATTTTTCTAGAATTCAGGAATGCTGTTAAAATACATGGGGTGCCTCTGTTTTGTCAAGTCTTTATAGAGTTCCTTAAAATGTTAGCACTATGCCAAGCTGGTGTTGCATGAGACATTTGTTCCAGAGCTTTTCCTACACTTTTTCTCAGCTCTGAACATCCTTCACTGCAGCAATCTGAAAATAAACATCTCATACATTTAGTGCCTCGATCATCACACCACTGATATGAGATTTTTGCAATACGCGTTGCCAGTGCAATGGCCCTTTAAGACGGGGAGAGCAAATCTGCTTTCACAAGAAAGATTTGGCTTATTGCTTCAACAAAAACCTACAGCTCCCCAACGAGGGTATATGGGTTTAAAGTAGGATACACTCATGTCAGTTGGCGTGCCTCTACAGAGCCTGATGTACACAGGGGCTTCTGGTCAAGGTATTAGCGTGAAGGCAGAGTGCTTGTGTTAAAAAGGTCACAGCTACCCCAGTCAGTGGTCTCACACCAGGTACCCCAGTGTAATTAACCCCTCATGTGCAAGCGCATGGAACATAAATAAACCACAGTCATATTTTTAAATATCACATCTTCCAAATAAAAACATTATTTTAAGAATTATTTGTGATGTAAAGGATAGAAATTGATTTTTAATTATATTTTATTACTGCGTTTAATCCTGAGAAACTGGAATAAATGTTATTCCTAAAAATTAAACTGTTCAATAAATATTTCACAGCAATAAAGGTTTTAATAATTGCTACAATAATAATAGCAATAATAATAGTTAGGTCCTAGGGATTCAAACGACAGGTCATGTTTTTAATCGAAAACATAAAGAAATGCTATGTTTTTATCAAATCAGTGTGCTCCTCTGAAATCAAAAAACACAGCTAAGATAGATTGCCTCTGAATTTAGCCAGACTTTAAATCAAATATACTTGAAATCAACTGAACTATAAGATACAGATTAATGGTCTAAACTTTTCAATTCACAAATGTCCAAACTCTGATATCAAACTGCAGTGCCCAGATTCTGCCCTGTTAAACAGTGTCACATCATTTAAAGTTTGCTTAGCCAACTAACTTAGCCATCTAACTTCAGAATGAAATGCAGCAACGACAAAAATAAAACCCCCCTCGAAACTGCCTGTTTCTGCAGGAATGATTTAATCACAAACTCTTACAGGGGCGACTCACCGTTGACATAAGTCAGGTTTCCAGTGTCCGTGACGTTTTCACCGAAGCTTGTCAGGCTGGTGTTGAAACTGAAGAGCGGATCGGTGGAGTTAGCGGAATCAGCGGAGATTGAATCTGCAAAAAGATTCATCTGAAGCAAAGTCTTCAGCAGGTAGCGCAGCATCATGATTATACATTAGTTTTTTTTAAAAGTATATCTTTTTAAAAGAAAGTCAGAAGAAAGACGGTGCAGCTCAGGAGAGGCAATAGGTGATAGTCTGGAATATCTTCAGTGCCTGTTCAAATAACTTCAGTCTGTGCTGTCTATAGGCAGGCATTCAGCTCACTGAGGTTAGCGCCAGACTGATGGGCTTTTTTCACCTCTCTCTGCTTTCTCTTTCTCTCTCCGTGTCTCTCTTCCTGTGAGTGCATGATGAGGGTCTCTGGGGAGGAGGGAGGGGGGGTGTGGAAGCAGAAACCAGGTGCCTGCACCAATAAATGTTTAATTATGAGATTAATAAGGCTCCCTGGAGGAGAGAGGGGAGCGCCGTGACTCACGCACACTGCACTGAAATCCAGCCCGCTGAGCCGAGAGGAGGGGGCGGGCGGGGGCTAAAATAAAAACTCCCATCCACTCCATCTCGGCGCAAATTCCAGCTTAATGAGGGGATGGGAGTAGACTGGAGATGTGTTTTTTTTTGCTGAAAACTTTAATTCTTCTTTACGCATTCTGCATGCAAAAGATCCATGTCTGATTGTTCTCTGAAAACAGAAACGACCCTGGTGTTATTGCAGTGCTTAATCCCAATTCAGCACTATTATTCTAAAGGACATTTGCCTTTAAAAAAAAGCAAACAGGCGTAGAGTGAATCGTATCTCCTCTGTTACTCGGTAATTGTGTATCTTTTTTTCTTGTATTTGCATATTTTTCAATGCACTGTTCACATCTCTCTGAACATCCCCTTAATTACATTTCATACCCACCAGTCCACGCACTGTACTGCCACCTTAACCCTTTCCAGAACTCCATTAATATTATTTGTGCTGAAATAAGACAGGTGCAAGATTACATTATCAATATTTATATATGTTTTGTTCAATTTTTAAACATTTTTATCAACCTCCCTTTCAGATTCCTCCTCCAATGCCCCCCTTAGCCCCCATGTTATGCACCATTCTTACTCTGATGGGTAGCTAAATGTTCTGCTTTCTGGCACCTACTGATGCCAAACCTCAACCCGTATCTGCCTCTGGGTAGCTCAGCCTCGGATTCTGACCTTCCTTTAATAAGCATGTGTCGCCCCTCCATTCATGGCCTTCTTTTGGTGGCACGACCGAGATCAGTAACTCATTGCGTTGAGAGGGGAGAAGTGATGGGCACAGATCTCTCTTTTACTGCACCGTATTGCCGTGTGTGAATACTCAACGCTGGGTTGCCCTTATTTCCTGGTTCATTCATTCATTTCCCATTGAATTCATCTCATTTATTTTTTGTTTCCTGATTTTTTTTGCCTCTCTGCATTTTGCCTCAACACTTCCCCATGCTCACTGCTGTGCATCTGTTACCATTGCTGTTTTGATGCTTGCCCACCAGGGGTCATAATTCAAACAGATTTAGACAATGGCCTTATATAGACCAATGCATCTGAATTCCTGTCCATTTAATTCAACACATTGGGCCATCCCAAAAAATAATTCAACGCCTGGTATGGATATTCCAAATTTATAGAAATACTCAGCACAAAACATTAATCAGCTGCATAGAAATGTTGGTGTTGGCTTTGGGCATCATTTTAGTGTTGAATTCTCTGCTGCTGAATTTTTTTAAATTCCTCCGGTTTTGTCGTCCCTCTCCCTGCTGAAGAGGGCGACTCTTGTTGCAATACACTTCCACAGGTACCATTTGTTATCTCGCCCAAATGGCCATCCTTCACCTGTGAGCCTAAACCGTGAGTGTCAGGAGGCTCTTCAACCATGATATGCATCTCAGCCAAGCCCTGACTTATCCCCTCTCCACCACAGGGGGGCTCTGCATCGCTCCGATTGCTGGGCTGGCTGAGATCCACCAGCTCAGCACAGACTGGGTCTGTAAAGCCTAGTTAATCGAGCTTAACCCTTTCATTGCTGGATAAAGTACTTTATGCAGATGTTTCTTTTCAATATCAAGCTGATGCTGGCTGTGTTTTTGTCTGAGATTTTATCTTTTCCACACCAGATATCCTTTCCTCTCTCCCTCTCTGCAGTTTTTCTTCTAGCAATTGCCTCACCCCCAATTCACAGGGAAGCAGAGGGGTTACTTCACATGCTCCTCAACTATACCTGAGGGATGGAAAACGAACACCTCTTCAATTCTCTTTCCCTTTCTGTAGGGAAGTGGCTGAGATCAGGAATTCGCATGGGAATCACAGGAATTGGCCCATGTCCTTCCACCTTCTTGGACACCATGTTGATGCACAATGCACCAGGTAACCGCACTGCCTAGCCTATTGGACAATCACAGCCCCACTTATATTTTAAACAAAGCGAGCTGGGGTCGCTAATAAGTCAGAAGACAAATGCACCGCATGGTATACCACTGAGCTAGGTCCCAAGCTCTGTCTCTGATCCATGCTGAATTCACAAGTTTGCAAGAGGAAAGTCATTTGATCCATCTTAGTTCATCCATCCAGAGGGCCCGTCTATTGTGACTCCCACTTGTTTCTTAAATAATTCCAGGGTTTTCTTCTCAGGAATTCCATCAGGACATCCACTACACGTATACCACCATGCTCCGTGTGAAGAATTTCCCTAACCCTTTTACTAGTTAGAACCTGTGAACCTTTGTCCTACTCTTATAATATAATTTGAAGTAATTTTCCAGGTTCCTCTTTTTCGCACTATATCCGATTGTACACTATTACTATTATTGTACTATACTATTAAGCACCTTGGGACATTTTACGACATTAAAGACGCTATATAAATGCAAATTGTTGTATATACTCCTCATGGTTCCCTCTCAATCACTTCTTTTTGAGGCGGAAATGTCCCTTTCTCCAGTTGTTCCTCACACCTCAGGCACTGGGGATCAGCCGCGTGGCTCTCCTCTGAACTGCCTCCAATAATTAATCTGTTCTGAACGGGCAGGGTTTGGTGCTGGGACTGTTAAAGTTCACCTCAGTACCATCTGGGTAGGGAGAGGAAAAATCAGACAGGATCCCCATTCCTGGTCATTATCCAGTGACTCCCAGCTGTAAAATGCACTCGTGTGGAGGGCCGGGATTTGGTTTGGATGCGATGCCCTCCACAGTGGAACAGCCTGTCAGTTCTCATTGTCGAAGCTCACACATGAGGATCGAATGCTAAGGCAAGGTGTGGAGGGTTGCGAGCACTGGCAGGATCTTCAGGAGATGAAGGAAAAAAACTGGGAAAAATATAGTCAGCTGATACACAGTGAGATAAGTTCCATTCTGTTCTACGGATGGATAAATATTTTACTGCAGTTTGTTTACAGTTGTATAAAGCAAAAGTCAGGAAACCAGAGAATCAGGCAATTTGTTGATGTGTGACAAAGGCACAGCTTATTAATCAGATCGTTCCTGTTAAACAAAATTGTTATGATCTGGAATGCACTGCCTGAAAGGAAGCAGCTTCAATAGTAACTTTCAAAAGGGAATTGGAAAAATATACTTGAAAAAGGAAACATTTGCAGGGCTATGGGGAAAGAGCAGGGGAGTGGGACTAATTGGGTAGCTCTTTCAAAGAGCTGGTACAGGCACAATGGGCTGAATGGCCTCCTTCTGTGCTGTATGATTCTACACTTTGCACAGTGTGTGGGGAACTGACCTGCAGCTGAGCCAATGGTCCTACTGAATGAATATTTCAATTAACATGGTGCCCACTGAAAGTCGTGTACTGTATCAGGAATGAGATATGAGACTCATTACTCTTTGCCCAGTGCTACACCTGGAAAAAGGTAGCGGGATCTGACTCTTGGAGAATTGTGATTAGATTCCACTCGATGTGCTGCGGAGACGTGCCTGGAATGAGTTGTGAACACTCAACACTGCTTGCCTTTTTTTCCATGTTGAGAGGCATATTAGAAATCTCAGCTACTAAACTTCATTACATTAAATCAGTCTGCAAAAAGGCTTCCACAGCCCTGTGTTAGCAAAGGCAAAAGTCAGTCAGAAATCTAAGAGATGCTTCTGGAAAGTACACTGTGCGCAGATATCAATTGCGGACACAATCGGGCTCGCTGTGATGTCTTCCACAGTCGAATAACCTGCTGACATTCACTATCCAGGCTCACAAATCAAGAATAGTTACCTAAGCTAAGGTGTCAGAGACCCTATGCAATACAGTAAAGTAACGCAGGGTTGTGAAATGCTTTGCCACAGGAAGTGGCTGAGGCTGAGACCATTGTAGCTTTTAAAAGAAAGGAGATAAATATTTGAAGCAGAGGAAGATGCAGGGCAATAGGAAGAGAGCTGAGCAGTGGGATTAGTTTTGGATTGCCTGAGCAAAGAGCCAGCACAGACATGATGGGCTGAATGGCCTCCTCTGTGCTGTGAATTTCTATAATTTTGAGAGACTTTAATACTACCCTGTGTGTAATTTGGAACTGTAACACTGCCCTGTATGTAACATGGAACTGTAACACTGCCCTGTTTGTGTGATATGGAACTGTAACACTGCCCTGTTTGTGTGATATGGATCTGTAACACTGCCCTGTGTGTGTGATATGGGACTGTAACACTGTTGTGTGTGCAACATGGGACTGTAACACTGTCCTGTGTGTGGCATGGGACTGTAACACTGCCCTGTGTGTAATTCTGGTCTGTAACAAAACTGGGCTAAATTCTGTCATTGTTCTATGTTAGTCATGATGTGGAGATGCCGGTGATGGACTGGGGTTGACAATTGTAAACAATTTTACAACACCAAGTTATAGTCCAACAATTGCTGGACTATAACTTGGTGTTGTAAAATTGTTTACAATTGTTCTATGTGACAGTGAATGGCACACACTTATCTATTATGTTTTGGTAATACTGCAATGCCTATTTCATATTTTATTACCTCGCTTAAGGGACATAGCAGCATTGCATACGTGCCTTGGCAAAATCCATTGGGCATTTTAATGACGATACAGCTAAATATCGAATGCAATTGACTCAAGTGGCACAATTAATGGCCAGACTCAAATGTTGGACCTCAGAATACAATCTAACTATTTCACTCCAGCAACGACTGGGGATGTCCTAGACTGGAGATTCTGAACTGGAATTATTTACAGTAGAGGTGCTTCAAAATAAAGGGAGGGGTCACACCCAGCGGCTTATTTCAAAACTTTTGAAGTTACCTGCCTGCTAATAGTGGCCTGCATTCTCTATCTATAAATATGATACGGTATACACTGGTGTCTGGTGACATACTGCCAGCATCAAGTTAGGTCATCATAGGTGAAGTTCTGTTAATTTGCCATTTTAACCAGGAGAATGAGCTAGTTTTCATAAAGTGTGACACATAGGATTTTACTCTGTGTGTAAAATTAAAGAACCATTATTTTATTAAACTAAGATTATAAACCTCCTAGATTTTAAAATTCTCATCCTTGTTTTCAAAAAACTCCGTGGCCTCGACCCGCCCCATATCTGTAACCTCCTCCAGCCCTACAACCCTCCGAGATCTCTGCGTTCCTCCAATTCTGGCTTTTTGTGCAACCCCGATTTTAATCACTCCACCATTGGTGGCCGTGCCTTCAGCTGCCTAGGCCCCAAGCTCTGGAATTCCCTCCCTAAACCCCTCCGCCTCTGTATCTCCCTCTCCTCCTTTAAGACGCTCCTTAAAGCCTACCTTTTTGGCCTTTGATCACCTGTCTTAATATCTCCTTATGTGGCTCGGTGTCAAATTTAGTTTGATAATCGCTCATGTGAAGTGCCTTGGGATGTTTTACTACGTTAAAGGTGCTATATAAATGCAAGTTGGTGTTGTGGTTTAGTAAAAGACTGCCACTTGGAATTTCTGCAGGGATTCTCCTGAAGTCCCGCCCAAACTTCGATGGAAGATCGCTGCAAACCTTTGAAAAATGGCTTAAATGACCATTTAAACCTTTTCTGTAGCATATCCACCGATCTTCCGCTGAAGTTACAGAGATCAGGAGAACCCCGGCAGAAATTCTACCCCACCCGTAACTTTATGCGGAGAACGATATTCCCAAAATGCAGCAAGGGGACAATTTTTACTGAAGTGAGCTTCAGACGGGGGCCCCTGCTTGCCGGGTGCGCGTGTGGAGAAACCGTGGACTCGCACCCCTGACTTCGCGATGACCTCTAAGTCTCCTTAACAGGGGCGCACTGTTGTAAAATCAGCCCCTGAGTATCCAAGCCCAAAGGGACTGAAATTGTGCTGTGTAATATTAGTAATGAATATGCTCACCCATTTGTACAAAGTTACACTGTCCGCTGTTTTAAAGTAGGGGCTAATTCATTTAAAATAAATGAGTTAAATTGTTTATAAAATGGCAATATATCGCCGTTCCTTCAACGTCGCTGGGTCAAAATCCTGGAACTCCCTACTCAACAGAATTATGGGAGAACCTTCACCGCACGGACTGCAGCGGTTCAAGAAGGCGGCTCACCACCACCTTCTCAAGGGAAATTAGGGATGGGCAATAAAAGCTGGCCTTGCCAGCGATGCCCACATCCCATGAACGAATAAAAACAGAGTGTAACAGAGTGCAATTTCAAACTTAGCATCAGTGGAATAAATAACAAGTTTCACAGAGGAAGAATTGGTCCAGTAATTCATATGAAGGAAAAGCGAAACACTTCAGCTATCGAGACTATTTCAGCTCATCTTTATCCTCGAGATTCTCATATTACCAGTGACACACTGGAGTGTGGACACCGATTTAATGGCTTTAAGGCTGCGGTTAAGCTGCACTCCCAGTCTGAGACTGGCCCAGCAAAGTGCAATTGGCACAGCATAAGACCAGGGTTATAATGCCAGACTACAATTGCCCGTTAGGTGCAAGCCCTGAAGGTGCACGAGTAGTGAGTTCTTAATGCTTTGGAAAGCATGAGTAGCTACTTTCTCGAAAGACTAAGAATTAATGCTAAAAGACGCTGCAGTAAGTTTGTAAAGTGTCTAGGAAGTCCAAAAGACTACTGTGGCACTGCTCAAGTTGCTGGTTTGGTGGGGCACTGGCTCATGACTGGTGGATCCCATGGAACCCCAGGGAAAACTTGCCTAATACATTGCCAGCTACTGAGAAGACCTATTTTTAACTGGATCTCAGCGAATCTGGCCATTGTACCCTGGGGTTGCCACTAGCTGTGCAGCAGAAACCCATGGCACCATTAAACCCAATCAGCTTTAAACGTAAACCGCACGGCTGTTATACTACAGGCAGTGTTAGGCCCAAGTGGTGCAAGGAGGAGGGTCTCGCACTACTGCCTTCGGGAGTCACAACCTAACCGGACTCCAGAGCTATACTGGCTCAACAGAAGCTCGAGGAACAGCACCTCATCTTTTGATTAGGCACTTTACAGCCTTCCGGCCTCAACACTGACTTCAACAACTTCACATCATAACCACTGCTCCCATTTTCTCGGACAGCGGGTGCTAGTAATGCTTCTGCTGTTGCCATTTACAGCTCCTCTAGCCCACCTTTTGTTTCTTTACTTGTCCAATTACCACCCCCTTTTGCCTTGCACCATCATCCCTTTTGTCATTTAATGAGTCCTGGCCTCCACCCTATCACAGACCTTCCCTTTTGTTCTTTCCTCCCCCCCCTTTCTTTCCCTGATTTTGTACTGTTAAATCTCTAACTTCTTCCAGTTCTGACGAAAGCTCATCGACCTGAAACGTTAACTCTGTTCCTCTCTCCACAGATGCTGCCTGACCTGACGAGTATTTCCAGCATTTCCTGTTTTTATTCCAGAGCTATACTGCCATTTTCATGTGAGAGCGCAGCATGTAAATGTCTGAAGAGGCAGTTTAAGAGTGGACGCGGGCCACACAGATTTTAAAAAACTTACTGCACTGAGAGTGCCACTCATATCTAATGCCAAGAGGCACCAGAAAACAGGGAGAACATCTTTTAATTCTTCTTTACCATATAATATTCAGCATTAGGTTTGGACCGAAAATGTTTTGACGGGCATCGTATGAAGAAAATCACGTTTGCATTCCAAAAGCTTCAAAGAGCATTCCATTCTGAATGAACTAACTACATTACAGAGAGTTAGAACTTCTGCCTCCTGAATTTTGTAGAATCTTACAGCAGAGGAGGCCATTCGGCCCATCGTGTCTGTGCTGGCTCTTTAAAAGAGAGTCCCAATTAGTCCCTTTCCCCATAGTCCTGAAAATTTTTCCTTTTTAAGTTTATATCCAATTCTCTTTTGAAAATTACTATTGAATCTGCTTCCACCACCCTTTCAGGGACTCACTTTCTTTTTAAATTTGTTCTTGGGATGCGGGCAATGCTGCCAGGGTCGCATTTATTGCCCATCCCCCAGTTGCCCCGAGAAGGTGGTGGTGGGCCTTCTCGAACTGCTGTGGTGCTTGTGGTGATGGTGCTCCCACAGTAGGTGTTACTCTCCGGCCCATGCATTGAAAACCCTGTGCTGTGCTGTAATTTGCAGTTTATTCACTGAAGGAGAGGCTTTTAAACACAATCTGTCAGATGTGATTTACCTGACGACAGCCGACTGAGGAATGAAGATTCTCTCCCAATCAGCAGTCTTTCGTTGAGGTGAAGAATGCAAACATCATACTGATTGACTTGATGTCATTTGCATTGGGATGGCAGGCAGGAACAGACACTTCATTGCTATTGTTTCCAATAAAAAGATTGAAAAGACATAAATAATTGAGTACAGGTACACAGAGCTAAAGCCAAGTGGGGAAACTCTTTTCACTTCATTACGTGCTGCTCACTCCGTTTTCCTTTAACCCCCTTCTCTCTTGATGGCACTGACTCGTTCTGGGGTACAGTTCCACCATTGCTGGTAGACCCCCCCCTCATCCAAGATCTTCACATAAGGAGATACCCGCAGATCCGACCAAAGAACACACCCACCAGCTCAACAAACTGATCAAGGCCTTCGATCCAGACCTTCAAAGCATCCTACGCGCTCTCATCCCACGTACTCCCCGCATGGGAGACTTCTACTGCCTCCCAAAGATACACAAAGCCAACACACCCGGACGTCCTATCGTATCAGGCAACGGAACCCTGTGTGAGAACCTCTCTGGATACATTGAGGGCATCCGGAAACCCATCGTACAGGGAACCCCCAGCTTCTGTCGCGACACTACAGACTTCCTACAAAAACTCAGTACACACGGAACAGTTGAACCAGGAACACTTCTCACCACGATGGACGTCTCGGCACTCTACACCAGTATCCCCCACGATGCGACAGCATCAATACTCAACACCAACAACAGCCAATCTCCAGACGTATTCCTACAACTCATCTGCTTCATCCTGGATCACAATGTCTTCACCTTCGATAACCAGTTCTTTACCCAAACACACGGAACAGCCATGGGGACCAAATTCACACCCCAATACGCCAACATTTTCATGCACAAGTTCGAGCAGGACTTCTTCACTGCACAGGACCTCCAACCAACACTATACACCAGATACATTGACGACATTTTCTTTCTATGGACCCATGGCAAGGAATCACTAAAGAGACTACACGATAACATCAACAAGTTCCATCCCACCATCAAGCTCACCATGGACTACTCCTCAGAATCAGTTTCTTTCTTGGACACACGAATCTCCATCAAAGACGGGCACCTCAGCACCTCACTCTACCGCAAGCCCACGGACAACCTCACGATGCTCCACTTTTCCAGCTTCCACCCTAACCACGTCAAAGAGGCCATCCCCTATGGACAGGCCCTGCGAATACACAGGGTCTGCTCAGACGAGGAGGAACCCAATGGACACCTACAGACGCTGAAAGACGCCCTAGTAAGAACGGGATATGACGCTCGACTCATCGATCGACAGTTCCGACGGGCCACAGCGAAAAATCGCATAGACCTCCTCAGAAGACTAACACGGGACGCAACCAACAGAGTACCCTTCGTCGTCCAGTACTTCCCCGGAGCGGAGAAACTACGCCATGTTCTCCTCAGCCTTCAACATGTCATCAATGACGACGAACACCTCACTATGGTCATCCCCACACCTCCACTACTCGCCTTCAAACAGCCACCCAACCTCAAACAGACCATCGTTCGCAGCAAATTACCCAACTTTCAGGAGAACAGCGTCCACAACACCACACAACCCTGCCACGGTAACCTCTGCAAGACATGCCAGATCATCGACACAGATACCACCATCACACGAGAGGACACCACCCACCAGGTGCATGGTTCATACTCCTGTGACTCGGCCAACGTTGTCTACCTCATACTTTGCAGGAAAGGATGCCCCAGAGCATGGTACATTGGCGAGACCATGCAGACACTGCGACAACGGATGAACGGACACCGCACAACAATCGCCAGACAGGAGGGTTCCCTCCCAGTCGGGGAACACTTCAGCAGTCAAGGACATTCAGCCACCGACCTTCGGGTAAGCATACTCCAAGGCGGCCTTCGAGACACACGACAACGCAAAATCGTCGAGCAGAAATTGATAGCCAAGTTCCGCACCCATGAGGACGGCCTCAACCGGGATCTTGGGTTCATGTCACGCTACACGTAACCCCACCAGCGAACAAATGTTATCTGTTTTTAATATAACAGGTCATTTGCTGTCTTTCTTTTCCTTCCGGATGTTTCTATGTTTCTGCCTCTCTCTCTGTTTTTTTTTTGGTTGTTTGTATATTCGGTGGGCCTGTAGGTAACACCTCTCTGTCTGCACACTGTGATTGCCTTGGCAACGGGCAGTTGGAAAGGCTATCTGTAATCACCAGGTATTGTTCTGTGATTTATAAATGCGAAAGGTTCGAGGATTTCATTTCCACATTCACCTGAGGAAGGAGGAAGCCTCCGAAAGCTTGTGAATTTCAAATAAAATTGTTGGACTATAACTTGGTGTTCTAAAATTGTTTACAATTCACATAGGAGTGGTTGATTTTTCACTTGTGAGCCTGGACACTGAGGGTGAGATTTTCTGAGTCTCCCTCCATGTCGCCAGTACAGCCTGGCACGCAGCAGGCGGCTTGTCGGAAAACCGCGGGCAGTGCCCCTGTGATTCTGCGATAAGCCAGCCGCTGCATAATGAGGCCCCACCTGCGGAGTGGCGGGGGGGGGGGGGGGGGGAGGGGGCGGGGCTGGTGGGCGGCTCAGAACATTTGGGCTCACTGCCTGGCTGTGCAGGCATCTCCTTCCTGACTGCTGTCCAAACACCTCCGCCAGAAAGTGCCTATCTGCAAACTCGGGGGCGAAAACAGGATCAGGTTCAGCAGTGATGCCCTCTAAAGTTAAATAGCCCGCTCACACATGATGAATGGCCACTTCAGTTGAGGAGACGGAGGCCTACCAATATCTGTGGAATTGTATCCCAGGCAGATCAGCACCTTCAGGAGGAAATGGGAGAAAATTGAAAAATAAACATAGAGTGCACAAGAACAACAACAGATAAAATCATTTTATTTAACTTTATATTAAAAAAAATTCGCAGCAATAACAGTGCCAGTGGCACAGGGTATAGGAGAGAGAATAGTGCCTAAAACACACCAAGTCAGATCAACAATGGGGTCGCTGATTATTCTAATATGTACTTGGGTCTCTTATGCTAGAGCCACATGGGCTATGAGGATAGTCATACTGTACGCACAGGCAAATTAATCCTGACCCTAATTATCATACACACCTCTTGTCCGGGTAGGGCTCTAGTAATAGTAAGGTAAATCTAACACATACAGAGATGTAATATGATTAAAGTCAACAGTTTGTCTTTCAAATTTTAATGAAGTGGAATTAGCAGTTGTGAAGTGCGAGCTTAGCCGGTTAAAACAGATAAAAACTCAAGGGATGAAGGAGATTAAACACCGAGCACAAACAATAGAATTCACAAATGCTATTTGAACATGAAGCTGAATAAAAATCAGCCAACATCAAACACATCCTCATCTCCTTAAATTCTGAACAAATAGGTACTAACGGGAGAATAAACTAACAATTAGCTTTTCTGTGAAGGACATTAACTCAATAAACAAACCAACACATCGCTCTCTCTCTTTTACGCCCTGTTTACCTGATTATACCCTGATTGTGCTGGATATTGGGTTTATAGTGTTCAGTGGAAAGCAGTACTGTACCATCAATACACCCTGTAAGACATGAACTGAGAGAGAATGAAAGGAGAAAGAAATAATAAAAGGGAGTTAGAAACTCAGAAATAGCCAGGCAAGTTCAATTGCATAACACTCAACTCCCTATTGGGGGATCTTAATCAATTCAAACCCTAGCCTTAAATGATCCTGTAACTTGTCCCTCCCCAGGCTAAAGAAAATAAAAAAGACTTCCATTTATATAGTGCCTTTCACAATGTCAGGTCATCTGAAAATGCTTTACAACCAATGGAGTACTTTTGAAATGTAGTCACTGTTGTAATCTAGGAAACGTGGCAGCTAATTTGCGCACAGCAAGGTCCCACAAACAGCAATGAAATAAATGACCAGGTCATCTGTTTTAGATGTTGGTTGGGGGTTAAATATTGGCCACGACATCAGGGAGAATTCCCCAGCTCTTCTTCAAATAGTGCTATGGGATCCACCTGAAAGGGCAGATTAGGCTAGCTTAACTAATCTAAAAATAAAAACAAAAAATGACGGGAATAAACACCAGGTGTATCAGCATCGGAAAAGAGACTAACATTTCATTGAAGTTTTCTTTTTAACTCACCGGATTTCATCGGCATGAAAGTTTGATCAATGCTTGGCTGAGCAACTGGACAGAATAGAATGTTCCATCCCAAGGGGACGGGAAAAGTGACTGACACATTTGTGTTTATGGTGGAATGGATTGGATGGCAGCTGAGGACAGGTCATTAGTTGAGACAATCGTACTCTTCTGGATGAAGTTGGTAGTAGCAAGGCATCAAAAGGTAACAAGTGGGAGAAAGGAGAGCAAAAATTAAACAGACAGAAGTTTAGAAAAATAAATTTCAATCCAACACAAAACCCCAACATGAATAGAGAACAAAATAATCCCCAAGATTGACCTTATCCTATTCTAGAACTTTGCCGTAGCAACCTCGGAAATCGTATTGATGTCATCAGAGCAGTGACCGAATCCGCTAATCTAGTCTGAGATTTTTTTCTGTTCTTGGAATGTGACAAGGTAATATTTATTGCTCAGCCCTAGTTGCCTAGTGGCATTAACAGTCAACCACATAGTGAGGGACTGGAGTTACGTTTGGCAGGTCCCTCCATGAAGCACATTAGTGAACCAGTTGGGTTTTTATAACAATTCTTCAGCTTTCATTGTCATTTTCCAGTGCCAGCCCACAGACTACCAGAATATTGAACTCAATTTCACAACTTGCCAACTTGGAATTTAAACTCACGACCTCTGAGTTGCTAGTCCAGTATCATACTAAGCTAACTAATGTTTAAGGGGAAATAACACTCATCATCACTAGGGCAAAGTAGCCTCTTGAAGTCAATCAGCTCCACATCATTGTACAGAATGGACAAGGTACAAGGATGTGCATCAACCTGAGAGTGAGCAACATTGAGGAGTCGGGAGTCAACTGATTGCAAATACAATTCCAATGCCACTCCAGAATGATCAATACATGAACAAAACCAATTACTTCCCCTCTCCCTTTAAGCCTGAGCTTCTTAGATAATCATTATCTCTTGCCCCTCCTCTAGTCGACTCATCAGCTTTTTATTCTTGGCAATCCGTGTTTTGTGGAAAACCTTTCCCACCCAGGCTAACATACCTCCTCCTCCTGGGACCGGTGCTTCTCCTGCAAGAGGACAGGAGGGTAAATTATATGGATTCATACTCCTGGTACGGAGCTGTGTTTCCCTGGACCTCAGATTGGAAATTTGGGTGTGGAGGTCCTTTATGGGTGAAAAATCCCATGAGGCCTCCTGATCTTCAAACCCAGTGGGTAAAACTCCAGGCCAGAAATGCAAATTCATAAAATTATACCTCATATCTGCTTTTAAGGAAAGTAGTTCTGCAAGGATATAAGCTTTCTTTAAATACAATTAAATCCCTCCTTAAGACACTGATAGGAATGTTTCCAATATTGGAGGCAGCCATCCAGTATCCCATTCAAGTGGACTTTCTTCTTGGCAGTGATCATAGGCAAGCCGGTTGACTATGGGAGCATCACAGTTGAGCCCGTTCTGTCCCCACCCGATGCATCATACATGCTCACTTTCCAGCACTGGTCACTGGATAGCGATCAAGAGTAGAAGCCCTAACTGATTTCCAAACACTCTATCCCCACTCCCATCCCCAGGATGCTGAGCTTAATTCTACGCCAAACCTATTTCCACCCCAGCTGAGATCAGCTAACTCAGCACAGATTGGGGATAGAACTTGGGACCTTCATGATCGAGGCTCAGTTCCACATCAGTTGAGGCATTCACCCACTAAGCTTTTGGGGGAGCTGACTATCTCACTTTAATCCCACAAAGAGTTTGATAAGAACACTACACGTAGTTTCACTCCAATCCACTATGTATTGGATAACCAGTCGCCTCTTGTTCAAAGCCACTTGCACAACTTATTACAGCGCAACCTAATGAGACATTGTAGTAAAAGCAGAAAGTGCTGCATATGCGCAGCAGGTCAATCAGCATCTGAAAGGGAAAGTTGTTTTGGGTGCACCCTCTTATCAGAACTTTCTATTTTCGGTTCTGATTGCAGATTTCCAGAGTTCTCCCCTTTTCACTGTGACACTGACATGAGATGGTGTATGAGGTGGTGCAGTGTGAACTGCGGGGAGATGCAATTTTTTTTGCATCAACTGAATCCGATCTTCCTGTATAATGAGGGGAAAGGAGACAATAGGGAGACTAAATCTTCTGACAGGAAACATGGCCTTAGTTCCGCAAAACCCAAAACGAACAGGCTTAAATCAAGGAATAAACTAACACTTAGTCTGGGTCTGCAAGATGTTAACTCAATGAACAATTCTTTCTTTAGCATCTTTGCTTCTCTCGATAGAATGTGACCTTGACTAATCTGAATCAAATCACTTTAATTAATGTCTGGCCTCACTGAAAAATGCAAAGCTCTGTTTCTCTTAGATTACCAAAAGAATGTTGGCATTTCTCTACCTGCATTCTCTCTTTGGGTCCTTTCTTTTTGCCTCCTTTTGGCTTCTCCATGCTGCTTGTGCTTCCTGCCCTCCAGTCAAAATCTATACAGATGTTAACAGGAAGATTGACTTCAGTTCTTGAGACTCTGAGAGAAAATAGATGATTCAATCAGGCCGAAAATGAATAAAATAGCTTCTGAAATTCTCTGAGATTGTTTGCGAATCACCACCGCCATTTTCTGATCTTCCAGTCTAGTCAATTTAAGCATGTTGTCAGTAGCTATTTGGCAAATCAGGCAGAGAAAACAGCAAACAAAGCTTGGTAGAGCACTGAAGTTCACTATTCACAAGACCGTAGGGATTGAATTGTCATCAAATTTGGGAATCCATTGGGAGCAGTGAAACTAATATAAAGCCAAAGTGAGGCCTGTTTCTGAGGGCCCCATTTATTCTGACTCTCTAATAAACTAGCACTGTGGCAAAGCACATCTCTGTGTGTCTCACTTACTAACTCTGACACTCTCTAAGAAAGCAGCCCAATAGTGAGACATATTTCTGGGAATCTTATTTACTTTATCTTTCTCTCATGCACAAACTGTGCAAGCTCCAGTTCACAGCGAGGGATTCTCATTTTCTATTTTGGGCTTTTTTATTATATAATAAGTGAGGTTGAAACTATTATTGAGACACAGAGCAAAAGATACTGATAGTCCTGCAAGAGCTCTATAAAAAGTAACAAACATTCATCATTTTCTTCATGGGATGTGGGTGTCACTGGCAAGGCTGGCCATCCCTTAATTACCCTTTGAGGAGGTGGTGGTGAGCCACCTTCTTGACAACTGAGTGGCTTGCTAGGCCATTTCAGAGGGTGATTAAGAATCAACCACATTGCTGTGGGTCTGGAGTCACTTCAGGCCAGACTGGGTAGGTTTCCTTCCCTAAAGGACATTAGTGAACCAAGATGGGTTTTTATGACAATCCAGTAGCTTCATAGCCACTATTACTATTTTTTTAAATTCCAGGTTTTATTTAATTAATTGAATTTAAATTCCCCAGCTACTGTGGTGGGATTTGAACTCATGGTACTAGATTATTAGCCCAGTAACATAACCACTATGCTACCATACCCTATCAAAACATACATATACCGGAGACCTAAATAGATGGCCCTTGACAACTAGCAATTTGCCTACCCAGCAACAGTGACTGCATTTCAAAGTAATTCATTGTATATGAACCATTTGGAATGTTGCTGTCTTTCTGTTTTGTTCAGTTATTGAAACAATTACAAGAACTGAAAATTAACAACGACTTCCATTTATATTTAGAAAAGCGTCCCAAAGTGCCTCACAAAAGTGTGATCAGACAAAAATTGACACTGAGCCAAAGAAGGAGATATTAGGATAAGTGACTTAAGGTTGATCAAAGAGACAATTTTTATGGAGTGTCTTCAAGAAGGAGAGGGAGATGGAGAGGTGCAGAGATTTAGGGACAGCTGAAGGCACGGAACCAATGGCAGGACACAGGGAATGGGGATGTACAAGAGACCAGAGTCACAGGACCATAAAGTTCTTGGAGGATTGTAGAACTGGAGGAGGTTACAGAGATAGGAAGGGGCAAGGCCATGAAGGGAATTAAACACGAAGATTAGAATTTGAGGTGTTGAGGAACCAATAGCCAAAGTAGGTCAGCAACCACAGTGGTGATGGGTAAGCAGGACTTGGTGCGAGATAGAATACGAGCAGCAGATGTTGGACGAGCTGACGTTTATGGAGGGTGGAGAATGGGAGGACGGCCAGGAGAGCATTGAAATGGTTGAGCCTGGAGGTGACAAAGGCATGGATGAGGGTTTCAGCAGCAAATGGTCTGAGGCAGTAGTGGAGATGGTTGATGTTACAGAGGTGGAAGTAGGTGGTCTTTGGGTTGGAGAGGATTAAAGAGTCAAAAGTTCAGCTGGGGGTCAAATAGGACGCTGAAGTTGCAAACAGTCTGGTACAACCTGAAACATTGGCCAAGGAGGGGGATGGGATTGGTGGTGAAGATACAGAGTTTTCTGGTCTTAGATCAAGCAGTGTCAGGAATTTCTTACCCATATCCATTTTTGTTTGACAATCCAATGAAAATGGCCATCGCTGAAAGGCAAGGATGCTGCTTTTTAATCCTATTGTGAGTTGGTGTATGGACCTTCTTTGCTACAGAGCAGAAAGACGTAGGTTTGTACCCCCAATTACACGCTCAGCAAGTGCCTGTGCTTGGCTGAGTCACGGGGATCAGGGAGCGGGGAACAGCGTAGGTTGTGGGAGGAGGCATCAAGAACAGAAGCTGAGCACTTCACAGGCGGGAAGTCAATGAGCTCTTGTGCCCCTCCCAGTGGCTGCTTCAAGAACTGCAACGAGAGTGGCCTGTGCACGATTGGTGCTTGGCATACAGGAACCTGCAACAGGGAGCAAATCATTAAAAAAAATTCAATCAAAAATGAAACTCCAGCTTGCAAACTACGGCCAGTTCAGAAAAACAGAGCACTGAGCAAACCTGCTGGCTGTTTCTTTTGACAACCTTTTTGAGAGATCGAAATCACTTCTTTTAAATTACTGGAAACATTGTTACTGTGGACTCACGTGGCCATAGTCGTTTTTGATAAACATGAACTGCCAATCCCTCCGCCCATTCCCTTTCCTTCCCCCCCATCCCCCCAGCTCCATTTACATGCAGAAATATCTGGTTAACTCACAAGACACAAGTTTTCTACATGATAATACCCTTTTGAACACACATGATGGAGTTTTCTCTCTCTCTCTGGTTTAATATCGGAGATCTGAGTTTGATTCCATTAGTCAGGACAGGTTCATTTATTTCCGCAGAGCCTCCTGAGACTGGTGGCCTTTGTGAGTCGGTCAGGTGACTGACACATTGGTTATAGGCATGGCCAGTTCTAAAGAGAACTATTCAGGAGAGATTTCATTTCAATCAGCTGGGAAATGTTGATTAATTTTTAAAAAGCGAATTGGAGAGATCTGCAAAGATAGTACGGGGAGACGGAGAAAGTGTGTTCTTCGACACTTTCCTCTCCTCTCCTGCGGGTGCCGATTCTTCCTAGGATATAGTTACACTGGCACCAGCAAACCTCATCCAAGTGGCTGATCGTCATGTGTGAGCCTAGATAGTAAATCATGGAAGGCATTGCAGTTCTCAACTGCCATTCACGCATCTTAGTTTCCAGCAGGGATCATTGCACTGTGATCAGGAGAAAGATTTTTGTCCTTCTTTAGCCCATGAGGCTTGCATGCATCCAATTACAGAACCTCAATTGCGATCCTGGCTGACTTACATAGAAAATACAGCACAGAAACAGGCCATTCAGCCCAACTGGTCTACGCCGGTGTTTATGCTCCACAGGAGCCTCCTTCCACCCTACTTCATCTAACCCTGTCTGCAAATCCTTCTATTTTTTTCTCCCTCATGTACTTAGCTTCCCCTTAAAGGCATTTATGCTATTCGCCTCAACTACCCCATGTGGTAGCGAATTCTAACCACTGTCTAGGTAAAGAAGTTTCTCCTCAATTCTTTCTTGGATTTATTGGTGACTGTCTTATATTAATGGCTCCTAGCTTTGGACTGCCCCCACAAGTGGAAACATCTTCTCTACGTCTACCCTATCAAACCCCTTCATAATTTTAACAACCTGTTAGGTTACCCCTTGAAATTGGAAAACTGAGGACAGTCCAAGGATCGACCTATGTAACCTTCGTGGCTTGTATGGCTCAGCTTCACGCTGGACAGTTTTGCTCCGTAAAGTCTAGCTGTGTTATTTTTTAGGTCAGGCAAGTGTTTGACGCTCCAAGAAACCCATCGCCATGTTCAAGAGTCTCCAAATCCAGCTACTGAGGAATGTACACCCATCGGTTTTGCCGATATGGGGTGCACACTCTCCCCCAGCCCCCAGCGATTGGTCTACTCCAGGTTCCATTGGTGAGCCAAGCTGGCTGGTCAGTCATTAACAGTGCCCCAGAGTACTGCAGGTCCGACTGGTTTCAGCTATCACAGAGGGTTGACCTGGTTCTGAGTGCCATTCTTTTAAACGATTGGAAACATCGTAACAGTATTTGAATCAAAATGATAAGTAGCTTTAGTGGACACAGTTTTATCACTTTGAAACAATTTGAAAATTGCCCTTCTGGGTTAGCTACGCGAGGACACAAGGCACCCCCGACAGGATGTTCCCTTCCCTATTTTGCCTTCTCCCTGTATTCTAGAGGTACCAGCATCTTCCTGCTTGGTGTGGCTCAGACCAGAACTCATTAGAGTGGGGAACTAAACCTCCCCCTCTGTGGTGTCAATAGGTGAAGTTTTGGGTAGCGCACTCCCAGTACACAGCTCTGCTCACCAGGAGTGCAAAGCAGAAATGATTTTCCATCCATTTCTGGAAAATTATGGTCTGCCCACCCGTAGTTTTCCCCGATTATTGTGCTCCCAGTGGGTGAGGCTCCGCACCAGGAGCATGCAATTGAAAAAATTAATTCTAGTTCAGTGGTAATTGCCCCATGTACTGCAATGCAGGCCAGAAGGTCCCAGGTTTGACCTTCAGTCTGTGTTGAGATGGCTGATATCATAATTGGATTCCATAATTGGCTTCAATGTCCCTGGACCAGGAAGGGGAAAAATCAGCCAGGGCTCCAGTTTATGTGATTGCTATCAAGCATTCTCATTTCTGAGATAGAAGATTGTGGGTTCAAGTCCCACTCCAGAGACTAAATCACAAAATCTAGGCTGACACTCCAGTGCAGTACTCAGGGAATGCTACACTGTCGGAGGTGCCTTCTTTCAAATGAGACGTTAAACTGAGGCCCTATCTGCCCTTTCAGGTGGGTGTAAAAGATCCCTTGGTACTATTTCAAGCAGGGGAATTCTCCCCAGAGTCGTCGCCAATATTTACCCCTCAACCAACTTCACTAAAACAAATTATCTGCTCATTATCATATTACTGTGGGAGCTTGCTGTGTGCAATTTGGCTGCTGCTTTTCCTACATTACAGCAGTGACTACACTGCAAAAGTGCTTCATTGGTTGTAAAGCGCTTTGGGATGTCCTGAGGTCGTGAAAGGCACTATATAAATGCACGTTCTTTCTTTCTTTACCCATCACCTGATAAATGAACGTGCCTCAGTGAGGATACAGTCAGACTTAACTGTGATACCCCCTGTGCTCAAATAGCTTATTCACGTTTACTGTCCAGACTTACACATGAAGAATGGCCCTGAGGTAAAGTACTAGAAGACATCTGGCATCTATGGAAGAGTCAGGAAGAGTCAACACTGTCAGGAAAGTTATCGGGTTACCCTTTCTAGAAGGTGTGCATGTGTGGATGTCGAGTCAGGAGAAGACTGGACCAGACTAGAATGCTCTCTGTGATAAAATAACCTACTGACACTTGAAATTATTTATATGAATGATGTAATCTTAATGCCAGCAGTAACCTGTTTAAATAAATGGGCTACACCAAGCATTAAAGTAAAACTGATCAAAAATTCCAGGCTTTACTGACCAGGTTCACTTGGCTGAAGTACTAGAGGGCACCTGGTACTATACCTCAGAGTCCGCACCTTCAGGACAGGGGGCTAAAACTTGATGGAAAAAGAACATTTGTGGTCAAAAGTTCAGTACTGGCTCGCTGCCCCCGACATAAAACTCAGATTATGTCATAAAGCTGTAGCTTCATTTTAGATCCATTGTTATATACACTGGTAAATCAATGAGCAAAGGTAAAAAGTGAATGATATGTGAGGCTGTTGGGAAGCAATCAGAGCAGAATAGCACTGACTCATGAGTCCTAGGATGGTGCAATAACTGTATTACAGTTCGAAAACAGAATCATAGGACTACCCAGATACTAGCTGGAGCTGCCACCCATCTTTCAGACTGGGCTGTCTGGAAATTTTTTAAACATAAAGCAGACACCAAAAAGGAGTTTTCCTGAGCTTGCGCCCGCAGTGAGGTACCTGGCCCGTCACAAATGGGGGTGGGAAAATCGCAGCAAATTTTCGATCCATGCTCACAGCAAGCCAAGCGCCTCATCACGGGCAAGGACTCAGAATACGTATACTCACAACTTCATTTCTGAAATAAAAGTCCAATTTTCTCCATTTCTATCCCTAATATTGCACAGGCATCGGTTATTAAGATTTTCAATTAATTTTCGTCATCAGTAAAGTAATGATGACATTGTGATGCTACCCCTATCCTGCCTCTTGTTGGGTTTTGGCCTCGGTGCTAAGTCTAATGGTGATGTATATTACTGACTGAACTAACCTTAAAGGCATTCATCTATTTCTGGGGCACTTTTCTTTCAGTGGAGTTATGCAGTGTACAGTTGCAGATGTCACAAACTGCACTGTACTTTGGCAGCCATACCTTAAGCAGACAGTTTTGCAGACTGGTCTCAGCTGGACGCCACTCAAGTCCTCTCGTCCTCTGTGTATGCTCCTTCCGCCTCCTTTGTGAATGTATCATCCTGTGAACAATGGCGAGAGACAGACGCGGTAATTTGGCGTGTGATCAGTGACACTCCCACTGATTGTCTCCCTTTACCTCCGATATCATGGACCCAGATGGCTTAATACATAATGTAAGAGAGGGCTGGGGGCTTATAATTGGTTTCCATTGTATCTCAGCCGGTCACGGCCACCCTGTCGCTCTGATCCCCTATTAGCTGCGGCACAAACACTCCTTCTACTTAATTAAGCTCAGCTTTGATGGTCTCCTTCTCAATGAGGTTCTGTCCCCAAACCTGCCACACGCACATGGGCTTCTACCTGTTACCCGTCCTCCCCTCGCTCCTCATTCGCCTCCCACTGGGGACCCAGCTGCCTGTGAGTGCAGGCCCCGGAGGGAGGCAAAGTGATATACGCTGTTTGGAAACAGTCTTTTAAAGATGCGCAATGGGCTCTTAATATACCCCAATTGCTAATCTGTTTTTGCATGTGTGTCCTCTCCATTGTTTAAGCAATTTTGATGTTTTTGGTTTCACTTTTGACCAGACTTTAGGTTGCAATCACTCTGTTTGTGTTAGCAGGCAGCTGTATCGGAGCATATGTTTGAGTTATTGTAACCTTTGCTGACCTGCCAGTTATAATTAGGGACTCCTGCTTCTCCCCATTGTTAAGAAATTCTTTGAATGTTGTTTTTATTTGTTCTCTTGCTGTTTGGCTGACAATTATTTGAACATCTTGGCTCAATAATATAGTAAAAGGAGAGTTGGATTTGATGTGCCTCTTTAACAATCGTTTCATCATCAGAACTCCCTTTAACACTGAATCTCACCATTAGAACTCCCTTTAACACTTAATCTCACTATTAGAACTCCTTTTAACACTGCGTTTCACCATCATGACTCCCCTTAACTCTTAATCTACCATCAGAATTCCTTTTAACACGGAATCGCACCATCAGAACTCCCCTTAACACTAAGTCTCACCATTACAATTCCTTTTAACAATGAGTTTCATCATCAGGGCTCCCTTTAACTCTGAGTCCCACCATCAGCACACACTTTAATTGATGCTGGGTGAAGCAAGGGCAACAACAGATCGAGTGTTGGGCGCTGAGGGTAGGAAGCCCCATGAGAGAGTGCTGAGAGTTGACTCATTGTTAAAGGGGGTGCTGATGGTGAGACCTAGTGTTAAAAGGGGATCTGATGCTTCAGGCCATAAGGAGGGAGGTTACTGAAGCCGTCAGTGCAATCTCCACCACCCTAAGAATTGGCACAAAGCGCAGGAAGAGCTTCAATGACCTCACAAGGGTGGCCAAGGTAAGTCAAGGCACTGTTCTCAATCTCCATTCTGTGCCATTAGTAGAGCCTTTATCACCATTTTACCTCATACTCTTTATCTGTCATCACCTGGGTGTCAGGGCAATCTCTGCACACAAGCACCATCTGAACTCACAACTGCCCTCTGAACTCACATAGCCTGACACAAGGGTCTCTGCTTGTGTTGAAGGACAATTGATTTAAAGGGACAATGCACCAGCAACTCTCATCATCACTTGATATATGTGCTCATATGGGAGGAAACATAGCCCCTAAGCTCCACTCAACGCTGCCCCCTGAAGGTCTGGCTGAGTCAGAAACTCACATTCCTTTAATATTGTGTTCTGTCCTTGTCCTGTACAATCACCGCATGAGAACTGCAACTGGGGGAGGAACAGCAATACTGAAACTCTAAGTCTAAATGAAGGGGAAGCTCTGCAGATAAGTGGCAGACAGGCAGGAGACGCTGTGGGAGACAGAGAGGATGGGGCAAGGCGGTGTAATGTCCGCTTCATGTGCTTTCTCAATGTGCTTGATACTGAATACTTGAAGTGGGAAAGTGTTCCATTTCTTAGCATTGACATCTTTTATCTTGATCAACACAAAATTTGTTTAAATCTAATTAAAAAAGAAAACCTGATGATGATCAAGTATTCAAGACAACCAAGGCTGAAACTCAAAATCCGTTATTCTGCGCTTGTTATTTTCATCTCCTTACTTCCTTCCTGACCCATGCACATTCCTCAACTGAGGGGTATGAGCCGACCTGGTCTCAGACTTCTGCCATTGTCATTCTGTAATTGTATACATAACTGTAGTTCTGGCAAATATCTTGATAATTTCTTCCTGTTGGAAAGCCCCTAAACTCCACTCAATGCTGCCCCCTGAAGGTCCGGCCGATTCGAAAGCTCGTAACAATGGGGAATCGCAGATGTGAACACTATCCTATCGCTTCCCTTAAAGTTCATTATAATTCCACCTGAAAGAACAATTGTGTATTTTTTTCCTATAAATGTAACATTCAGTAGACTCCTCTGGAAAATAAAAAGAATCAAGTCTTTCCCAAAGGAATTTACCCGAGCGATCCCTAACATCTCCCAAAAATCCAGCCTGGTACAATATTCTTTGTGCTGCCGACTAGGGCATTGATGCATCACTGTGAACATTAGATCTACTGGATGAGCTCCTTTGTGATATCAGAGTGTGCAGTATGGAGGAATAAGATCTGCCGCATGTGGTACTTCAGCAAGCTGCCTGCAGTTGCCGATGTCCAGGCCAATATTTATCCCTTAACCAACATCACTAAAACAGATTATCTAGTCATTATTGCATTGCTGTTTGTGGGACCTTGCTGTGTGCAAATTGGCTGCCGCATTTCCTACATTACAACAGTGCCTACACTTCAAAAGTACTTCATCAGTTGTAAAGCACTTTGGGAGGTCCTGAGGTCGTGAAAGGTGCTATAGAAATGCAGGTTCTTTCTTCCTTTAGCCTCAAAGTACAGCACTGATATACATCCCAATCTAAATAGCAAACTTTTCAAATTCTGCTGGTAATACTTGGAAACTGTCCAACAAACACTCCTCTGACAATATTTTTCAAGTTCCTGGGACCATCACTCATTGTTTAAGTGCTGCCAGATTATGTTATACTATGCCTGCTCAGAATTCAGAATAAACTGAGGATCTATGGCCCACTGTTGGCTTTTGAGTTCAATTCCTCTTTGACGTGGACTTCCAAATGGATCTTAATGATATTGCCCATAATTGGCACAAGGTTCGCTTTCAAGGATAATTCAACCAACTATTTACCATGTGGACCTCACACGACATTGTTCAGTACACAATACAAAAGAAAATAATTCAGCAGATAATGATATGAAATTGAGAATAATATGAATATTTTAAAATACATTTCTACCACCTTAACATCAGTGATGCACCCATTTACAGAGACCAACTTTCTTGCAAATGGTGCTAGTTCGATTTGAAGCAAACAAATTTCTTAATCAATAACAACTGAATGTGAGTCAAGCAGCCAGCCAGGATTTAAAAAGATACAGTACCTAACATAGGTTAATATTTTTTTTACAAGAATATAAAATATTAACAGTTTCTTCACAAGAGCTCTGTTTTCCTGGCACTGCTAACAACGTACAGTAACTAGGAGCTCCAGCACATAGGAGCTTTGCCTTAAAATACCTTACCTGAATTTTGTGGGACGTTACATTGAGGCAGGTGCGGGAAAATATTAATTAAGAAAAACTAGTTACCAGGATACTTTTGCCTACTTCCACACATGGAGGTCAAAAGTCAACTCAGGCCCAGCAACCTGGTAAATTGTAGTTTTCAATGCCGAGAAAGACTGCTATTTGTTAGTGCACAAGCGATCTCATGTGTATTGTAGAGATTCGATGAGCGAGGGCCATGTAATCACCTCGCCCCTGTTTGCAGATGTACTTTGTCTTTTTAGTGCTCTTGAATGTCACATTACTCCCATGTACACATCTCTCAGGGGTGCCTGCTGGGCTTGACTGCCTTGTAAACAGTACTAAGCAGTGCTAAAGGTTAGGACCAGGGTTGGGATTAGTATCCTAGTCAGTCTATTTGCTGTGTCAGCTTAAGGGTCAAGTTCAGGGTCAGTTTATTTGCCTCTATCTCTGCTGAAGGATGCTGTGTGCCCCTGAGGTAAAGTTATTATGAAACCTTTTACAATAAATTCCTAAAGCTATTTTATTTGTTATGATAACAAGGTTGTAGCAAAAACTGTGTTTTTTTGAAATCCCTTATATGTTCAGGTTGGTGGGCTATGACAAGCACTCAGGATAGATCGCACTTACCTTCCTATTGATGCGATAGGCCACAAATTGTCTCACCTCTGCTGTCAGCTCCATCACATCACAAGATAATTCCAGATGAGGAAAGCTATCTGCTCTACCATAGTTCATCCATCCAGAAAGATCTTAAAGTCCTCCCATTGCAGTATCCAATCGTTACTTAAATGATTCCAGGGTTTTTGCCTCCATAACTCCAACTCTAAGTCCAGTCCATGTGTCAATCGCTCTTTGTATGAAGGACTTCCTGACATAGTCCCCACCGCTTACAGTGGGCACAATGGTGTTAACATGATTTACCTGCTATAAGCGGCAGACAATAAAACCAATCTCCACCTGCTGTGAGCCTTGCGAGCTCGACTGGTCACTAAAATATGATGTGGAGATGCCGGTGATGGACTGGGGTGGACAAATGTAAGGAATCTTACAACACCAGGTTATAAGACCTGGTGTTGTAAGATTCCTTACATTGGTCACTAAAATACCAATTGGTGTTGTGTGCAGCTTTCACTCAGTTCATGTACCAACCTAGAGAAGCGCCAGTCTGCCAGCAAAGGGAGAATCGTGGGCGAGACACACGGCAGCACCAGCACCTCCTGGATTCCTCACGGGGATAAAAACCAAACATCGCCCATCGGTAAATACTGAACAGGGGTTAACGGGGAGCGTAGAACTGCCCGATAAAGCCGGCGCGGCTCGTGTGTTATCAGTGGCGTCTTTGCAATTGACTCTTGTGGTGCTGGCAAATGGTTAGCGCCATTTGTATGGCATAGGTGGCTGCCCGTGATATGTGTGGACAGTGGACAGTGTAAGTGGTGGGGGCTGTATCCTTAAAGAACATGCTGTGGTAGTACAGCAGCACAATGCATTGGTGAACTCACCGAAGGTGGTTAAATTAGACCCCACCATGAGAATGTGAATCTTTCATTAAATGCTGCAAGGGAAATGTGGAAAAGTGGGGTGAGGACAGAGTTAAATAGTGGAGATGTACAGAGGGATTATTTTACACTTTTGGGAAGTCAGAACTTTCATTCAGGAGATTAAACCGATTGTCTCACTCCTCTTCACTCCAGTGTCAAGTTGGGCCCTGATTCCAGATTCAGGATACATTCATAGTATGATTACTGCATTGGTATGAAGAGAAACAGCTTTCTACCAACATTATGTAGATTTTCTTGGCATTTGAGTCCAGGGAACACCTATTTTCCCAAGAGCAAAGGTCAATAAAAAGGGCTGAAATCTGTTTTGCCGGTCTTTTACGTTACCCTGGGATTTATGGGGCTTCCACAAGGGGCGGAGTAGAACTTGTGCTAGCAGTAGGCAAGGTCAGAAGATCTGATATTAATGAGGCAGGAGTATTCCCAGCTTTCCTCCTCTATTTTGTGTTCTGCCAGTTGGGTGCCAATTTTTAGGGATGCCCAAAGAAACTGGGTGGTAGGGTTGGCACTGCCATCTCCATGCACAACTACTAAATCACAAGCCACTCTGATTCATATACAAACTAGGTCACCAGGAATCAACTCAGAGAGAAATGAAGATGCCAAGGTAAGTTCTTCCTGACCCCATTCCAGAATAACAATAATCTTCTGACCTCGGGTCTTTCTGGATGCCGCTCTGCAGCAACACTCCTGTTTTTTCTGCTTTGCTTTTTCAGGCAGCAAGGGGCAGGCCTGAGCCAACGGAGCCCCCAAGCCATGTTAATGAGCTGGGACAGGAAGTTTGGGCTCTTCCAGTGCTGGCCATACAATGGTACACTGCTCCTGTCCAGCACCAGGGTGGGGGGGAGGGGGAAGGCAGCAAAATTGCTGAGTTTGCATCCTAATCCTTAGTGATCCAGTGGTGCATATGTGTCAGATTCCTGTTGATCGACTTTGTTATATGAATCAGAGTGGCTTGTGATCTAGTAAGATATGAATCTGAGTCCTTGATGAGAAGGAAGAGGAGAATTTGTCTCAGTTGATCAGTGTATCCTATGGCCTAGCTCCTGGCAGTGTGTCTCCAATTCCCTGCCGATTTAATGGTAAGTAAACACATCTATGTCCTAGTTGGTCTGTAGGTGGCAAGGTGCCCAGATTCCTGATCATCTAAGCCAAGCTTACCCCTGCTATTCATCATACTCAATGTTCAATATTTGAACTGTGGATGTCAATTTGAAAGACCTGAACTCTAAGCCAAGAAACTTGTGTTTGCAGTAATGTGTTAGCATGGAATTCCTCTGCCTGTGATTTTAACTGAAATGTTAACACCTTTATTTTAGTGCCGCTGTTAAATAGAGATGGAGGAATATCATATAAACACTCACATATCCTAAATCACAATCAGTAACTTCTAGGCTCTAAATCCAAAATTGTCTGAACAGTCACCTTAGAGCATTGTGCTTTAACTTTAGAGAACTAGCCCAGGCCCGATGAGGTGAGAATGTCCTTTTCAGCAGCCATTAAGGGCCAAGCAAGACATTGCAACTAGTGTCACAGTGGGGATTGGACCCAAAGATGAATAAGGGGACAGAAAGGGAGGGCAAAGGCATGATTGAAGATATTGGGTTGAAGGAGGCTTTTTGAAGGTGGAGACAGATGGAGCAAGGTTTAGGGAGAGAGGTCCAGAGTGGAGGCAGAGGGCATGGCTGAGGTACTAAATGAATACTTCACATCGGTCTTGAGAAACGGATGTTGTCAATGCAGCAGTAAAGGAGGAAGCAGTAGCAATATTGGATAGGATAAAAATAAAGAGGAGGTACTTAAAAGATTGGCAGTACTCAAAGTAAAAAAGTCACCCGGTCCAGATGAGGTACATTCTAGGTTACTGAGGGAAGTAAGGGTGGAAATTGCAGAGGATGTGACCACAATCTTCCAAACTTCCTTAGATATGGGGGTGGTGCCAGAGGACTGGAGAATTGCAAATGCTACACCCTTGCTCAAAAAAGGGGGGCGAGATAAACCCGGTCGGTGGTGGGGAAACTTTTAGAGACAATAATCTGGGACAAAATTAATTGGCACTTGGAAAAGTATGGGCTAATAAATGAAAGTCAGCATGGAAAATCATTTTGGCTAACTTGATTGGTTCTTTGATGAAGAAACAGAAAGGATCGATGAGGGTAGTGCGGTTGATGTTGTGTTTATGGACTTTCAAAAGCCATTTGATAATGTATCATATCATAGACCTGTTAGCAAAATTAAAGCCCATGGGATTTAAAGGGACAGTGGCAGCGTGGATACAAAATTAGCTAAGGGACAGCAAGCAGAGAGTAGTGGTGATCGGGTGTTTTTCAGACTGGAGGGAAGTAGTGGTGTTACCCAGGGGTCAGTATTAGGACCACTGCTCTTTTTGATATATATTAATGTCCTGGAGTTGGGTATACAGGGTATAATTTCAAAGTATGCAGCTGACACGAAAATCGAAAATGTAGTAAACAATGAGGAGAATAGTAACAGACTTCGGGAGGACATAGACTGACTGGTGAAATGGGCAGACACATGGCAGATGAAATTTAACCTAGGGTAGTGTGAAGTGATACATTTTGGTAGGAAGAATGAGGAGAGGCAATATAAGCTAAATGGTACAATTTTAAAGGGAGTGCAGGAACAGAGAGATCTGGGGGTGTATGTACACACACCTTTGAAAGTGGCAGGACAAGTTGAGAAGGCTGTAAAAAAAGCATGTGGGATCCTTGGCTTTCTTAATAGAGGCATAGAGTACAAAAGCAAGGAAGTTATGCTAAACCTTTATAAAACACTGGTTAGTCCTCAGATGGAGTATTGTATTCAATTCTGGGCACCACACTTTAGGAAGGATGTGAAGAGAGGGTGCAGAAGAGATTTACTAAAATGGTACCAGGGATGAGGGACTTCAGTTATATGAAGAGACTGGAGAAGCTGGGGTTGTTCTCCTTAGAGAAGGTTAAAAGGAGATCTGATAGAGGTGTTCAAAATCATGAACAGTTTTTACAGAATAAATAAGGAGAAATTGTTTCCAGTGGCAGAAGGGTCGGTAACCAGAGGACACAGATTTAAAGTGATTGGCAAAAGAACCAGAGGCGACATGAGGAAACATTTTTTTACACAGTGAGTTGTTATGATCTGGAATGCACTGCCTGAAAGGGTGATGGAAGCAGATTCAATCATAACTTTCAAAAGGAAATGGATATGGGAAAAAATTTACAGGGCTATGGGGAATGAGCAGGGGAATGGGATTAATTGGATTGCTCTTTCAAAGAGCCGGCACAGGCACGATGGGCCAAATGGCCACCTCCTGTTCTGTACCATACTATCACACTATGATACTGTGAGTGTGAGGGCAAAATCACTGAAGGCTCTCTAGCTTCCTCCTGGTTCCACATTACGTCCCCCTCCCGATTTACTCTCCCCCCCCGGCACCCCTCGCACCCCCACCCCCACCCTCCCAGACTTACTTTCCGCTGTCGGCCAGCATCCCAGTCGACCAATCTCACTGTGCCCGGTAAGCTGCATCTGGGGCCGCGACTGGCACCCGCAGCTCACTAGTAATATACAAATGAGGCCAGCGACCAATTTCCCGTGGCCCTGCCGCCGGCCTCTTAAATGCTGCACCCGGATTGCGCCTGAATTCGGGTGCGATCCAATTTCTCGACCACTGATTTTGAAGTCAACACACTGACGGATGGGTCAGCAAGGGTGGTCGACAAGGTCAAGGATGATAGATAAGTGGGACTTTGCGCAAGAGAAGGTGTCGGTGGCAAGGTTCTGGATGACCGGGAGTTTATGCAGGATGAGCTGTATGGTGATGGGACAGTCCAATCTGGAGGTGGCAAAGGCACAAATGAGAGTTCAGCAGCAGTGAGGGTAAATCAGGAATAGAAATGAGCAATGTTTCAGAAGTAGAAGTAGGTGGTCTTGGAAACATGGGGCTTGAAGCTTAACTCAGGGTGGAGCAGAACACGGAGATTAAACATTACCGTTAGTGGTTCCTCAACACTGACGCCCTAAGGCAAGTGGTCATCAGATGTTGCAGTTGACCTGTGACATTCCCAACCCAATGGGGCTTTGATGTTGACACAAAGTACAAAGTGACAAATACCTTTCCCTCAGTGAGGATAGCCTTAAACATTCACACACGAGGCACAGCAGAGCTCACAGCTCTCAGGTGTGTTACAGATAAATTAAGCATTTTGCTTGCCAAATCTTTGATATGTTAATAATGAATACATAATGTTAGTTTTATTCTCTCTCGTGCCGTTTTGATAGAATTAAATCATCTACTCACTATTCTGTTTGAACAATTGTCATTAACATGTTATGTGGCAACTTTTCAAATATTGAAAGTTACTCTGCTATTCTCTTTTGTGTACATATCAAAGTTTGGGATGACAGTGCTTTGCATTAAATGTTGAAAGCTTCAGGATCTGACAGACGCCTTCAGCTCTCTCGTTCTCTCTGTCATTAACTTACATGTTGTATGAACATTGTCCTAAGATGCAGCGTACATAGATTTAGCTGTTAGCCTAGAAAAATACTGTTAAAGTGACTTAGCGTTTACAAGTGTTTTTAACTTACTTTACATTAAACTTTTCATTCATTTCTTCTGAGCTTCTCTGATTTTCTCCCCTCCTATCCCGAAGGCACTGACACATGCCAGAGTTTAGTTTCACCAGTGCCAATCATCTCTGTACCTCGCCAAAATGGCCATTCTTCACGGGCAGGTCTAGATGGTAGATGTTTAATATTGAGAGGGATTAGAGTTGAACCAGATTCTTTCCTTACCCAATGTCCGTACATGTGTGGCTTCCAGCTGGAATGACCAACAAGCAATCAGGAGCAGGAATCATGGGTGATTTTCCCCTCCCAATTGTAGTGTCACTATTGCTACTCTGGTTCATATCAGCTAAGTCAGCACAGACAGAGAATACCGACATTAAGGGCTCCTAGTCATTCACAGGCTTGCACAGTTCTTGCGTTTAGCAGAAAGTATCAGCCATGACTCAGTGGTAGCACACTTGCCTCTGAGTCAGAATGTAATGGGTTCAAGTCCCACTCCAGAGACTTGAGCACATAATCCAAGCTGACACTTCAGTGCGGTACTGAGGGAGTGCTGCACTGTCGGAGGTACCGTCCTTCGGATGAGATGTTAAACTGAGTCCCCGTTGTAAAAGATCCCACAGATCACAACAGTGACCGCCCTTCAAAAGTACTTCATTGGCTGTAAAGCACTGTGGGACGTCCTGAGGACACGAAAGGCTCTATATAAATGCAAGTCGTTCTTTCTTTAAGGAAGGTATGTCTCCCATTTGTGGTGCACCTTCCATAGCAAACATGTCAGAAAATCATTTCTGGAACATTTGTCAATCGGAGGAAGTGTTGCATAGGCTGCGCCTGAAGATGAGAAAGTACCAGCATATGGGGGACCTCTGGGCACATTTTACTCCCTACCCCTGGAACATTACCCCTCCAAGTACCCACAGCACACAAAGATAATTGAGGCCCGACTGATGAAAGGCCAGATCCCAGTAATAAATTCTTATAGGGGCCACCCGCTGTCTGGACCCAGTGCCTAATTAACCCCCTGTCACACCCTTCTTGTCTGAACCCAAACACCTCATCAAAACATAGCCTCTGTCCTCTCAGTGAATAAAACCACATTATTGTACAGAACTGAGCAGTAGGTTACTAAAGTAGGACAGTTACTACCTGCTATCTTTCTTTAGTTAATTACTAAATATCAAAGCAATGAGATAGTTTCCCTACATTTCTTGGGGTGTTTTCACTCTTGTGGTGATGCAGTAATAAATTACAGGTGAAATATGAAGCCTACAAGAAAACTACTGAGGGACACCACCTTTCCAATGAAGCACTGGGTGATATGGGAGTAGAAATCCCTTTATGAACTATTTGTAATGAATTGTCTGAATGATTTTGGGTAAAATCATTCAGACACTTTTTAATCCATTTAAAATAAGGGCAAATGACCTGACTAAAATGGTGATCAGAAAACTTTCAACCAAACACAGTAACTACATTACAGAGGGTGCATTCCAATCCAGAGTGACTTACAACACTCTGTTTTCAATTCTGAACCTATTTCGTTCCTTTTAAACCTTCTTTCCGGAAATGTAGGTTTTAAGAACCAAAGGCTCTCGGCTGATTAATTTTGAAGATTAACTTTGTAATATTTATTTCGGGTTTTTTTGGACAATTTGTGGAAATCTTTTTCCTTTAGGGAGTTCTGAGTGCATACCAGACACAGTTTAACTAAAACAAAGGAACTTTAAATTAGCTGTCAATTAATAATCGATTGGTAACCCTGAGGGCCGTAACATTGGACTATCAACCCAAAGGCCCTGATTGAGAACCCCAGCCTGGCCTATCATTCAAAACCTGACCACCTTCCATTGGGCCAATTTTACCAGGCCCCAATTGGGGCTTGAAATGGGGTATTGTACAGTAGTAAAGCACATTGTACAGAATGGAGGGCACTGTGGACATATAGTCCTGTCAGAAACTAATGGATTGGACTTAACATCGAGTGAGAAGAAGATCAGGAATCTCCAGCCTCTTCTTGTTGAAGAAGTGAACGGCAAAATAACGTGAGGCAGCAATGTATGAGGAAAAGAAGAAACTATACAAATCTATTTATCTATAATATAGTAAAAATCTTACATCTGCATGCATTTCCCATCTACAAAACCTTACTTCCCATTGTCACATTTCTGACACACTTTTATGTCAACTTTTTGTCACTATAAATTCCTATGTCCACATTCAGAATGGAAACTGCCTGGCCTAGAAATTCGTGTAGTGTCCATTTTTCGGGTGCTACTTGGATTACTAAAGACCCAGTATGACGGGCAGGGAGTGTGCACACATTTCTGTCCGGAAGTGCACCACCCGCCATATTGGGTCCTTTACCCATGCCTGAAACAAGCTTTAGTCCCTTTGCCTATGTAAATAAGTGACCTAACACTGTTTGAGGCCTCTTTATCAAGATTGGTTTGCCTTGAGGCAGCCAACGCAAGCTGCACTTGGGGAAACCAGGCATAGCAATCTCCTGCTAGGTCCAAACAAGAAGGCAAGCTACTTACCTGAATGTGGAGCCGGGAGGAGCAGGAGTGTTCCTCTCGATCCCACATTAAAGGAACTGATCACTGCCGCTCATCCCCCCGCCTGCTCCCAGTCCCGATCTCCCCGCCCTCGGCCCTGCAATCTCCGGCCGCCACCATTCTTGGCCCTGCAATCCCCAGTGCCCGCAATTTCCGGCTCCTGCGGTCCGTGACCCCCTGATCCCCAACCCTCCAATTCCCAGCCCCGCAACTCCCAGCCCCACGATCACGTACCCAATCCCTGGCTCCGACCCCTGGGATCCATTATCACCTGAAGTCAATGTACATTACAGGAGAGATGTAAAACAGGCTGCCGATTCGATATCACTGTATTACACTATTACACAAAGTCAAAGTTGTGTGCAATGCCTTATAATATATCAAAATTCTTGCGTATAGCATACATTTCCTGTGCGCATCACACTTACTTCCTTTCATACTTTATCAAACTTCAGCTGTCACATTTAAGTCATCGCACTTTAGCATATCCACTGATTCATGTGAGCAATGCCATGGCAAATCTGCTGGTATAAAATATGGGTTTCAAATGAGTACGAATGTACCAATCTAATTTGAGCAATTTTGCAGCAATCCCCCGATGATAGTCCAGTAATCAACAACTTCTTCTTATGTGTCTTAAACAATTGGACATATCAGGGCTCCATCTATCTATATATTTCTGCACACCTGGTATTGAGAAATCTCCTTTGCTGCAACATATGAGGAGCCTTTTGATCAAATATCACTGACTGACACTTTGATGAAACCAAGAGACCAGCTCTTTCAAGTTTACTTGCCAACTCAATTTGAATTTGTTCTATTCTTGGTGCTGATTGACACTTTTTTTGCACACTAGTCTCTCCAGGTTTCATTCCTCTCACATCCCCAACTTGATTTAGCCATTTCCTGCAGTGATACTAGCGGTAGCCAGTCCTTGACACTGCAAAAAAAAAAGCAGTTACCTTCCCACAGACAGTGCTTCAGAGTCTGCTGTTCACCACTTCAATAACCATCATTGTTCTCAAATCCCTATTTGAACAGGTTGTCTGCGGTTTTATTGGCCACTATCTTCGCATGTCATTGGTTCCTTGGTAGAACTTGGCTAGACAGCAATTCGTTGGCCAGTTGGACTTGTTGAAACAAATGCCTCTATTAGTCCAGTCTGCACCTCAATATTGAATGGTGTATCATTCCCTGGAACTGTAGTGACAAAGCTACAGCTTATCATAGGTATTTGATAACAGGTACATGACTGAAAAGAGGATGGAGATGGTTTTGTAGCTGTTTTAATATTCACTACAAATTGCTGGTGGAGCTACGCCAGCATAAATGTCGAGGACTGGGGTATTCCATGAACAACCAGCAATACACTGATAACATTGCTCAGTTCTGCGGGAGCTTTAATGGCACAGGCAGAACAGCTGCAGATTGGGGCATTAAATTTATCCATGGCATAACTTAGGGCAACAGCCATAGTGTTGTGTCTGAACGTCAGCCTCTTTAGGCTGTAGGGCCTATCTTGAAACTGACTGCATGCTTTGTAAAATATGTCATGGCAGTTGCTTCCAAAAGCTGAACTGGAATGAATGTTTTTAAAAACTGTGAGTAAGGTCCCCCTTATTCTTCCTTTCCGATGGATAGTTCATTGCATAAATGTACTGGATGGTTTAGCACTGGGCCATACTTACCAGCAGGGTCCTTAGATCACTGGTCTGTGATGAGTTAGGTAATCTCAGCCAGGGAAGCAGTGGAAGCTGCTACAGTTAGCCCAAGAATCATTGGGCTTAGGAGGGGAAAAGCCAACAAGGGTTTCCCAGTCCTGATCACTATCCAAGGGCCCCCCGTTGAAAAGTACATGTGTGTGGATTTTGGGTTAAGACAATCTCAGGCTCATCTACACCGCCCCTCATGGTCAACAATCACTGAAGAAGGATCATTAAGGTAAAGGGATGCCCACAGAACTTCTGTGTGCAGGAGTTGGGGAGAAAAAACGGAAAAAGAACAAGAGATGACTGTGTGCTTTTCCAACGGATTGCTGGGACACAACCCAATACTGAGGAAAATAATGGGACATTAGACTCAGTAGTATAGTAATCATTTTACTGCAACAAGAGCACCATTCTATTCCTTAGCGTCTGAGCTAAGACTTTTTTCACTGGAAACAGAGTCTGGTTATGCTGGAGTTCACTGTAACCATCAGCAAAATGTTAAGATGTTGTTTGGAATTTGCATTCTTTGTATGCAGATGGTAAGTGCAGCCACTTAATGCCAGCAATTGGTTGGTTGTGGCATTTTTATTTCACAGAGTATACCAATCCCTGTATGTATTGTAAGTAAATAGTACCATCGTGTTTTTACACTGGAAATAGAAAGGCTGCATGTGTGCATCTTCAGAATAGTTAGACTGAAACTGGCACAGAATGAGGTGGCATGGTGGCACAAGATATTAGTGCGCCAGTGGGTTGTGCCTCAAACTGGCAGGATGAACCCGTGCAAACAGCTCCAAAGTGAGCTACGCCATTTCCAGCATCGCTGACCTGTGTGTGGGGGAAAGTAGGCATTTACCCACAGGAAGGGTAAAACAGTAGGCGTGTTCAACCCAAGGCTGGTCTCGGAGCTGATCGTAGACCGATGGAGATGTAGGCGCAGAACTCAATTGGCAGAGGAGGGCGGCATCGGCACACTTCAGGTGAAAGAGAGGAGGGAGGAAAATAGCTCACTCTTCAAATGGATAGAAATTGCCCCAGGATTACAATGTGAAATAGCAGATGGTGTTCAGGTCTGCAGAACGATAATGTTTGCAGAGAGAACTGTGAATCCTAATAATCATGCTGTCTATTAATTCCCTGTCAGCTCCTGCAGACCCCATCTAGAATTCCCAACACATAACTCACTGACAGGTCCAATTGCTACACTGATTTAGAAAAAAAGAAAGATTTTTTTTCATTTACATAGTACTTGGGGGACTCATCATGTATTGAAATTACTCCCTTATTCTCTTTTTTGTCTGTTCATCAAGGTGAGGGGGGGCGGCAGTGCTGGAAAGCAGGATTCTTTGTGTCGGGGCTAGTCAGAAAGATTTTTTTTTGATATCCTCTTGATTGTTTTTGCACGGCCCCGAACAATGCCATTCTAACTGAAATTGATTTTCTTTTAACATTTTGTTCCACATCTATATTTCCTCATAGGCAGGCAATTTGAAGCGATGAAACCTGAGAATAATGTCAAGTCGCCCTTTGTGTTTGCTCAGTGTGCGCTAGGCAGTATATCTGGCTCCATTGAGATGCATGTGAAAAAGTACATGCATGTCCTTTAACTCTTTCACCTGTTCACTGAGACACAGGTAGAGAGACACCAAGCACTGACTGCTAACTTATGTTTGAAATCCATCTTTCTTTAGTATTTAATACTTATGTATCACTCCACGACTTCAGTTGTTTCTATTCTATCTGTTGATTTACTGATTTTCTTTCTCACTCTTTCCCTAGCTAATTCACTATCTGTCTATTATATCTGTTCTTTTTCACTGTATATTCTTTCCTTCTCTTCCCCGTTCTGCCTCCATCATATTTTCTTTCTCTCTCTGATGGGGGAGTTCAGAACAAGGGGGAAATAACATTAATATTAGAGATAGGCCATTCAGGGGTGATGTCAGGAAGCCCTTCTTCACACAAAGGTTAGTGGAAATCTGGAATACAGTCCCCCAAAAAGCTGTTGAGGCTGGGGGTCAATTGAAAATTTCAAAACTGAGATTGATAGATTTTTGCTAGCCAAGGGTAATAAGGGATATGGAACCAAGGCGGGTAAATTGAGTCAAGATACAGATCAGCCATGATGTGATTGTATGGCGGAACAGGCTCGAGGGGCTGAATGACCTACTTCTGTTCCGATGTTCCTCTCTGCCTATCTCCCTCTATCATTGATATAAGGGCCGATTCCCCAGTGTCGCACTCAGGGAGGACCCCCTCACTGGCGGCACAGGACGAATTAGCCAGGTAGGCCTCAGCACACTTGGCGCTGAACTACTGACATTCCAGGGGTTAATGTTGTTCATTTTTAGAGGCCTCACTAGTGCCTGCAAAAATATATTAATATATCAAAGTTTGTCCAATGATATATTTCCAGTGCTGAAATGCAGCACGGCTCCTAATTTGCTGAGTGCCGATATAAAATGGCCTGCAAGCTGTTCACCCCAGAACTGCGTCACTTAAAGCCGGGTTGCCATATTTGTGGGAGTTGCATTTTGACTTCAGAAGCAGAACTTCATGCGTTTGAGTCAGTGCTTTTTTTTTGCGGTTGCTTGTTGCTGTTTTTGTGCAGCTCTGCATTCATTTGCTGCACACCTTCAACAGCAGCATTCTTGCTGTCACTAGTTGTCCCTAGCGGTTGCTTGCACGGTGCTCAGCACGCGCATTCCACTGGGACGGCTAATGGCACTGCTGGATTTAGGGGGAGGAAGAAAGGTGAAGAAAGGCAGGTGTTCTGGCATATCAGGCAGCTGGCACCCACTACAGGCGAGTCTAGGAATTATGCGATACAACCTAGGCACAATTCACCATTTGTAGAGGGGAACCCATGCAGCCAGAAGGTCTGGATTGTGAGCCTGCAGCATGGGCTAGAGAGGAGGAAAGCAAAAGAGGGAAGGGGAGAAAGGAAGAGGAGGAAGAAGAAGTGGCTGGGACTGATACATAGCCAGGCAGATCAATGTCTAAAGGTGTGACTGACAGAACTTTTAACTAAAAGCTGCCCTTGAATGGCCCTATGGTCTATACTACCCTCGCCCAATACCAACATGCTGGGCTAGTTCCCAACTCCCGACTTCACTACATTTCCTACATGTTCGCCCTCAACATTGACATTCATATATCCTTTTCTGTTCAACATATCATAACCACAGCTTCCAAGGAACATGCAACCAGTTTATTTTCCTTTTCCATGTGTGTCCCTGCGACAGTGTTTGCTTGCTCTCAGTTACAGCATAGGATATGTGTTGTCTGATTCCTAACCTCCTGCTCCTTCTAAGTGTCACCACAGTGGAAGCAAGTGTGGTGACACACAGCTGCTCCTCAATGGGGACCTTGTATCTATAGAAAATACTCTATTTCTGCTGGGACCCTGGTTGCTGCATTGACTAGCCTTTCCGTTTTCTTATCTGCCTCTTCAGCAGTCCTCTGAGCTGGCTGGGAATGGTGGATGCTTCATCATTCTGACCATTCGGGTGTTCATCTGCCTCTTTCTGCTTTTCCTCATCTTTCTGGATGACCAGGAATCTGGGTGGCAGCAGATGCTTGGGTGCCACTAAAGAGCGTGAAGCCTGCCATCAATTGTTCTCAAGCTGAGCCCCTAGCCTCTGTGTAGCAGAAGTGAGAACCACTTGTATGTTGGAGCCCAGGATCTTAATACCAACTGACATGGCATTGGTGACCAAAACTGCATCAGTGCTTTGTCCTTCTGTCCTTGGGGGCTCCTCCGCAGGATGCCTTGGAGTTGCCATTCACTCCATGGTGCTCTGCAGGTCTTTGAAACCCTCTTGCATGCCCACACAGATACTGGAGCAGCATAGCTGCATGTTCTCCACCATTCCATGCAGGGAGTACTGAAGATTCCCTGAGGACTGCATTAAAGAAGAAAGAAGGAACTTTTATTTATATAGTGCTTTTCATGACCTCAGGACATCCCAAAACACTTTACAGCCAATTAAGTACTTTTGAAGTGTTATCACTGTTGTAATGTAAGAAACGCGGCAGCTAATTTGCGCACAGCAAGCTCCCACAAACAGCAATGAGATAATGACCAGATAATTAGTTTTATTGGTGATGTTGGGTTAAGGGATAAATATTGGCCAGGACACTGCTTTCTTATCAATGAGTGCAGCTCGGTATTCAGCCGCTGTAAGACACAAATCTGTGGGTCCCACAGGAGCCGCCTAGCTGACCCTAGACTTCCCGTCCTCTGTTTGCGGCTTGTCTGCTCTCACCTTCACTTGCTGCTCCTCACTTGTGCTCGGTGCTTCACCTGTTGCTCCCTCCTGCCTCCCCCTAGCTGATTCAAAGAGAAAGGTAACATGAGTTAATATAGAGTATGCAGTCAATGGCTGTGCAGACAGTAGGAAGGTCACTACAGTACCTTGCAGCAGAGGGGCAAACGTGGCTGCTGTTAGCTACTAACTATTAGGAGAACGGTTACCTTGCTGGGCTAGCAAAAAGCCACCAGGTTTTCCCTTGCCTGTTCCCTTGATAGAGAGCCTCTCCTTATGGTGGGTGAGGCATCACAGGTTGTCTGGTCTCCCACCAGGGTGAGTTCTATGCTGATGTTTACATATAGCTCCCTCCTTTGAAACAACAACAACAACAACAACTCGCATTTATAAAGCGCCTTTAACGTAGCACGGGAGCGTTATCAAACAAAATTTGACACTGTGGCCACATAAGGGAACAAAGAGCATCTTTGAGCATTAAGGGGTAAACAAGAAGCAGCCTATTCCAGCAAGCAAGAAAGGTTCATTTTAGGATCCATTAATGACAAAACATGTGAGAGTCGTGTGAGTGAAAACGAGTCTATCGTATTGGCAGCCAACAAGTTGGAGGTGCAACTCACCTACTTTTTCCATTATATTCCATGGTGAAGCCTCTTTGAAGTTGTGCAGCATGCAGCAATTACAAATCCAAAATTAGTGGTCATAAATGCAAGATAGTCACTAATAAATCCAATCAGGAATTCGGGAGAAACTTCTTCACTCAGAGATTGGCTAGAATGTGGAGCTCGCTACCACATGGGGTGGTTGAGGCGAACAGTATAGATGCCTTTAAGGGGAAGCCAGATAAACACATGAGGGAGAAAGGAATAGGAGGATATGCTGATAGGGTTAGATGAAGTAGGGTGGGAGGTGGCTCGGGTGGAGCATAAACACCGATATAGACCAGTTGGACCGAATGGTCTGTTTCTGTGCTGTAAATTCTATGTAAATCTGTGGGGGTTGTACTGTAATGTCAACTCAGTGCTCCAGGATACCAGTCATGTGCATATTGATAATCTTTATGTATATACGAGTGTTGTTATAGTCGTATATTGCTGCTGTGCCTGGGAGGGCAACAGCGCTGTAAAAATGCTAGCCCTATCCCACTAATGCTGTTGGCTCAAGCTGAATTGCATATATGCATTTACACAACAGAGTAACGTGTGTGCAACCCCAGAGATATCCCTAGGCAGCAAACCAGCTGATACATTTGATTGGAAAGACCTTGTAGTTTAGAAGTTCCAGATAACGGTGACTTTCACTGCCACTGACTATGCTGTGCAGATGATGGAGTTTGTCTGCAGATTATCCTGCAGCAGGTGGAACCTGCCTCCCCACTTGGCCGTACCCTCCTGAGGCACTGATCCTTTGAGTTCCAGCAAGAGAGAGAGGGAAAGAAAGACAGAAAGAAAGAAAGGAAGGACAGACGGACTTGTATTTATACAGCGCCTTTCACCATCTCAGGATGACCCAAAGCACTTTACAGCCAATGAAGTATTTTTGAAGTGCAGTCACTGTTGTAATGTAGGAAACGGATAAAGAAACAGCTCCCATTCTAAATCTGGGTACCATCCCTGCATGCCGGGGTGAATCCTGTACTTAGGGATTGGATTGGAGTAAATCTGCTCCGGAAAGGAAGGGGTAAATTGCTCCAGGAAAGCAGAACTAAGAGGAGAATCTGGAAATAAAACTCATTTTAAAATGATGCTTACTGATGCCTTACTTCAAACAGAAAGGGAAAGACCGCATGTTACATTAACAAAGAGTTTTCAATGAACTCGGACTCTGTTTTCTTTGGTTGATGTATGAAAAAAAAAGCCTGGATGAGAGGTACTAGTGATGATTTATAACAAGCAGGGACAGAAAAGCACAAAGTACAGGAGTGTGGTCAGCCTTGACAAGTTTATTAGAGAGCGTGTGTCATGTAGCCTATCGATCACTGTCCTGCACCTGGGACCATACCACAGGGCATGTTGGGGCAGGGAGAGGATGCATCAGCTGCTGACACCCCATGGGAACATAACTACTTGAAACTGGCCTCTGCTCTAAAATATTAACAACGAACAATTCAACAAACAAGGACAAATACCAGCGCTAGTCACTGACAGTAATGGTGAAACAGTGAAGGCTTTCTCTTGTAATCTAAGGATGACTGAACATCCCGACTGGCTTCACACCGCAAAGCTAACAGCGCAGTTTTATGAATACATTCTTAGCTACACGTACTGTAGTTACCATGGGCTCTCCACATCCCATTACGGTGAGCCTTGGTAATTAAAATGATGACCAGGCTGATTTCTGTGCTCTGTTGCAGCACAGAACTTCATTTCGGATGGATACTTTAACAAAAGGCAGATCCTTCTGAAAAAATCTCTTATCATAAATATAGAAGGAGAGGTACTGGAAACTTCTAGGGATTTCAAAGTAGAAGTCTTCACCATAAAAGGGGAGATTTTGCCCTTCAGGCTCTGTAAGATGTGAACCACTTTATCTTCTTCTGCCATGACTATGTTCTGTAGCAGCACCGACAGAAGGTTTTTGCAGGTGAGCACTGCACTTTACTGCGTTAATAGGAGGAGATCAGTGCACAGTGGTGAACGGCAATGTGCTGACGTCATCGCTGGTGGACTTAACAGTTTTGATAAAAATTAAAATGTTTACAAACACTTCACAAAGGTTTGGGTGCAGCCAAAGAAAGAAAGAACTTGCATTTATATAGCGCTTTTACGAACGCAAGATGTCCCAAAGCGCTTTACAGCCAACAAAATACTTTTTGAAGTATAGTCACTGTTGTAATGTAGGAATCGTGGCTGCCAATTTGCAGACAGCAAGGTCCCACAAACAGCAATGATATAAATGTCCAGATCATCTGTTTTAGTGATGTTGCTTGAGGGATAAATATTGGCCAGGATACTGGGGAGAACTCCCCTGCTTTTCTTCAAAATTGTGCCATGGGATCTTTTACGTCCGCCTGAGAGGGCAGATGGGGCCTCAGTTTAACGTCATATCCAAAAGACGGCAACTCCGACAGTGCAGCACTCCCTCAGTACTGCACCGCAGTGTTAATTTATTATACTGCCTCCCTCAGCAGAAATTAACCTGTTCTTTTGGGAAAAGGTTAGACTGAAGATCCCTGAGTCGATCCAGTATACAATGCAGTACTCTTGCATCGCCTCATCCATTGGCACGTTCGAGGTACCGATAGGCACCGCAGGATGATAATTTATAACTGACCACAATGACGAAACACTGTTTGAGTTTACGTTACGCTTCTTTCAGTTTAATTGGACCTCAGGTTAGATCATTTTATTAGCGGTGCCCTCCTAGAGGGAGCACTTTTGGTACTGATTACATAAGAACATAAGAACATAAGAAATAGGAGCAGGAGTAGGCCAATCGGCCCCTCGAGCCTGCTCCGCCATTCAATAAGATCATGGCTGATCTGATCCTAACCTCAAATCTAAATTCATGTCCAATTTTCTGCCCGCTCCCCGTAACCCCTAATTCCCTTTACTTCTAGGAAACTGTCTATTTCTGTTTTAAATTTATTTAATGATGTTACTGTCCAGTGACACTGGGTTTCACAGTGCTACCCCTACTAGTCCAATTAAAATAGGCTCAGCACAAATCAGCCTTGGCTGCGGTGAAGCCAAGGCAGGCAACAGGCAAGGGGTGCAGGATGCACGGTCACGTAGATATTCTGATGCTTTGCTTCTCATGTGTGTGTATCGGGGGAGAAGAACTGCTTCTTTTCCACAAATTAAATCATATTACCTCTCCTAAAATGCCCCTTTTCACCATTCTTTATCCAGGAGATTAGGCATCGATAACCCGGCAGAGCAGAGAGCTCTACCTGTTTTTAAAGTGCTCGATGCTGGTAACAAAAGTGAAAAAATTGTTCCATTCTGTGGCACTAAAATTCCTTATGCAGTGCAGAAATGCAAGGCGAGCTTTGAGGGGACTTAATAAAACAGAGTGCTAATTTAATATTCAAAGCTTTTGATTTTGCATTTCACTTGGAGTGCATTCAATGGGAAGCATTAAAGTAATCAAAAAAATGCATCTCATTTCTATAATGAAATATTCCTCAATATTACAGTGTTTGGTAGCCTGAAGTTATGTGACAGCATAGTGGAAAATCAGCAGCATGTGAACAATGCCACGTATCATAAATTTAGGAATGCATTGCAGTGTTATTTTATTGTGAGACCTTTGGTGTAGACTTTTTTCTGGGGCTGAGTTCACATTAAGTCTCAATTGCCCATTATTCCTGTCCTCACTGACTTACATTGGATCCTGCTTTCCCAGCTCATTAAATTTAAAATCCTGATCCTCATCTGAAAGAGCTCAACCCTTCCTATCTCTGCAACCTCCTCTGGCCTTATATCCCTCCTATACCTCATTGTTCTCTGACCCTAGTCTGTGTGCATCCTCCCTCCCACCATTGGTGGCAGGGCCTTCAGTCATCTCCTATTAATCTCTGGAACTCCTTCCATAAACTCCTCCGCCTTTCCTCTTCTCTCTCTACCTTCAAAACCCATCCTTTCATCCAAGCTTTCAGTGAATCCTCCTAAACTCTTCCCCATGGCTGTGCCCTTGTCTACTCTTATTTATTTTTCTCCCTATTTAAAGCACCCTCTACATTAAGGATGCTATGTAAACACAAGCTGTTGTCATTATTGGGCCGGATTTTGCTATGAAAATAATGTTGAGACTAACAGCGTTCATTGTTATTTATGTGTAAATCGAACAGTAACTTCCGGCAAGCGCACATGCACAGTTAAGCGCGAAAATCCAGAAGTTGCTGTCCGAGATGCACGGCCCCTCGGTAAACTGTGCAAAAACGGCATCTCGCTGTCTGGTTCCCCTTTCAAATAACGGCGTGAAGTTCCTGTACTTACATCGTAGATACGGACTGATCTCACCACAAAAAGTTAGGGCTTGTCCATTCCAATGGCGTGATAAGTCTTAATTGCTGCCAAACAACTTCTCTGGCATTGAAAATTAACTTTAACAAGTGTGGAGTCTCATTCTTTCAGCTTTTAATTATTGTTGGAGATTTTAAAAATAATTTAAATACTTTTTAAAACATTTTCTTTGTGTACCTTTTTTTCTCTCTCTCTTACTCCAAATCTTTATAGGAACATAGGAACAGGAGTAGGCCATTCAGCCTCTCGTGCCTGCTCCGCCATTTGATAAGATCATGGCTGATCTGTGATCTAACTCCATATACCTGCCTTTGGCCCATATCCCTTAATACCTTTGGTTGCCAAAAAGCTATCTATCTCAGATTTAAACTTAGCAATTGAGCTAGTATCAATTGCCGTTTGCGGAAGAGAGTTCCAAACTTCTACAACCCTTTGTGTGTAGAAATGTTTTCTAATCTCGCTCCTGAAAGGTCTGGCTCTAATTTTTAGACTTCTTTCCCTCTCTTTATTTCGCTTTCTGTACCTGATTTGACAGTAAATTCACTGTTCTAACTTACACTTTCTGGTTCAGACCCTGCTCTGCTCATTAACAATTCTTCAATCTGATTGATTCAGGAGATACACAGTTGCCTGCCCTGTTCACACAGGTCCCAGATGCCCTGTAGAAAGCGGTGCGCTGTTTGGACATTTGGCTGATAGCACCTTGCCATACAAAAACCCATAGAAAATCTATGGGCGGATTCGTTCACCGCTCACAGCAAAATCCGGCCCAGTGTCCTTTTATTTACCTTTCGGCCAAGGTGTTAGCCATGGCTCAGTTAGTAGCACTCTTGCCTCTGAATCAGGAAGTTGTAGGTTCAAGTCCCACTCCAGAGATTTGAGTACATAATCCAGGCTGGCACTTCTGTGCAGTGCTGAGGAAGTGCTGTGAGGAGTTGGCTGTTGGATGAGACGTTAAAACGAGGCCCCGTCTGCTCTCTTAGGTGGACGTAAAAGATCCCATGGCACTATTTGAAGAAGAGCAGGGGAGTTCTGCTGGTGTCCTGACCAATGTTTGCCCCTCAACCAACATCACTAAAAACAGATTATCTGGTTACTTATCTCTTTGCTGTTTGTGGGACCTTGCTGTGCACAAATTAGCTGCCACGTTTCCTACGTTACAACAGTGACTACACTTCAAAAGTATTTCATTGGCTGTAAAGTGCTTTGGGATGTCCTGAGGTCATGAAAGGTGCTATATAAATGCAAGTCTTTCTTTCCAGGCATTAATACTGCTCCTTTTATACGTAACCATGATATATTCTCCAACATCTTGCCCTCAAATGTATCCTGAAAGTTAATCCCAGCTTTGAAATAACCTCACAGACTCTCACAGCACAGAAGGAGCCCATTCGGCTCATCATGCCTGTGTCGGCAAAGTCACAGTCAGATCATTTTACATTCCTGCCCATGTGTTGTTTAACCTTATCTGCTGAATGGACAATCTGCCACAGAAACAACTATGAATAAATTGTGGTTGCGTACAGGCCACGAAAATTCTACATTCAAACCCTGGTCTGGGTTAGGAGAAGAGAAGTCAGCCTGGATTCTTGCTGTTCAATGATCCCTGACTGCATGTGGACATTGGGTAAAGCCGGGTTCAAGCCATTCTCTCCATGATTAAAAAGTGTGCTAACGCTCACTGTCCACGCCCCACATATGAAGGATGGTCACTTGAAAGAAAGAAAAGACTTGCATTTATATAGCGCCTTTCATGACCTCAGGACGTCCCAAAGTACTTTACGGTCAATGAAGTACATTTGAAGTGTAGTCACTGTTTATATTGTAGGGAAACACCGCAGCCAATTTGCGCACACCAAGTCTCACAAACAGCAATATGATAATGACCAGATAATCTGTTTTTAGTGATGTTGATTGAGGGATAAATATTGAACAGGATACCAGGGAGAACTCCCTTGCTCTTCTTCAAAATAGTGCCATGGGGTCTTTTACGTCCACCTGGGAGGGCAGATGGGGCCTCGGTTTAACATCTCATCTGAAAGGTGGCACCTCCAACAGTGCTTCAGTACTGCACTGGAATATCAGCCTGGATTATGGGCTCATGTCCCTGGAGTGGGACTTGAGACTTTTTGAGGAAAGATGGCATTGGCCATGGAACAGCACCCCATCAAGAGTCAGCACCCTCTGGAGAGGAGGTGAGAAAAAAGGATAAAGTTGCAGGGGGGAGAATAAGTTGAATAGAGTGCACCAGTTAGAGATAGAGGAAGAGGGAAGAGAAACGAAATGTGAGTTTCTTTTAAATTTTGTGCAAATTATGTTTAGGTGTTTGATTTACATAGAATTGCATAGAATCTACAGCACAGAAACAGGCCATTCAGCTCAACTGGTCCATGCTGCCTTAAAAACATAAAATGCTGGAAATGCTCAGCAGATCAAGCAGTAACGTTTCTGGTCGATGACCTTTCATCAGAACTGGAAGAAGTTAGAGATTTAACAGTTTATAAGCAAGTACAGTGCCAGGAGAAGAAAGCAGGGAGGGGGGTGGGGGGTGGGTGGTGGAGGGGAGGAAAGAACAAAAGGGTAAGTCTGTGATAGGGCGGAGGGCAGATCTCATTAAATTACAAAAGGGATGATGGTGCAAGGCAAAAGGGGTGGTAATAGGACAAGTTAAGAAACCAAAGATGGGTCTAAAGGAACTGCAAATGGCAACAGCAGAACCATTACTAGTATCTGCAGTCTGAAAAAATGGGAGCAGTGGTTATGATCTGAATTTGTTGAAGTCAATGTTGAGGCTGGAAGGTTGTAAAGTGCCTAATCAAAAGATGAGGTGTTAAGAACATAAGAAATAGGAGCAGGAGTGGCAATACGGCCCCTCGAGCCTGCTCCGCCATTCAATAAGATCATGGCTGATCTTCAACCTCAACTCCACTTTCCCGCCCGATCCCCATATCCTTCGATTCCCCCAGAATCCAAAAATCTATCGATCTCAGCCTTGAATATACTCAACGACTCAGCATCCACAGCCCTCTGGGGTAGAGAATTCCAAAGATTCATGACTCTCTGAGTGAAGAAATGCCTCCTCATCTCAGTCTTAAATGGCTGACCCCTTATCCTGCAACTATACCCCCTAGTCCTAGTCTCTCCAGCCAATAGTGGAGATGTTGTTCCTCAAGCTTCCATTGAGCTTCATTGGAACAGTGTAGGAGGCCAAAGACAGAGAGGTGGGAGTTGGACAGAGAATTAAAGCGGCAAGCAATCGGGTCATGCTTGCAGACTGACCGTAAATGTTCAGCAAAGTGATCACTTAATCTGCGTTTGGTCTCTCCAGTGTAGAGGAGACCACATTGTGAGCAGTGAACACAGTATACCAAGTTGAAACAAGTACAAGTAAATGTTTCACCTGGCAGGAGTGTTTGGGGCCCTTTACGGTGGGAAGAGAGGAGGTGAAAGGGCAAGTGTTGCATCTCCTGCGCTTGCATGGGAAGGGGAGCGGGTGTTGGGGGTGATGGACGAGTGGAACGGGGTGTCGCGGAGGGAACGGTCCCTTCGGAATGCTGAAAGGGGAGGGGGGGGAAGATGTGTTTGGTAGTGGCATTGTGCTGGAGCTGGCGGAAATGGTGGAGGATGATCTGTTGAATGTGGAGGCTGGTGGGGTGGAAGATGAGGACAAGGGGGACCCCAGGGACCCTACAAGGGGGACAAATCTATCAGAGTTTTTTGTGGATGTGACTAGCATGGTAGATAAAGGGGACCCAGTGGATGTCGTATATTTGGATTTTCAAAAGGCATTCAATAAGATGCCACACAAAAGGTTGCTACACAAGATAAGAGCTCGTGGAGTTGGGGGTAATATATTCGCATGGATAGAGGATTGGTTAATGGACAGAAAACAGAGAGTAGGAATAAACGGGCCATTTTCAGGTTGGCAGGCTGTTACTAGTGGGGTGCTGCAAAGATCAGTGCTTGGGCCTCAGCTATTTACAGTCTATATTAATGACGTAGATGAAGGGACCGAGCGTAATGTATCCAAGTTTGCTGATGACACAAAGCTAGATGGAAAAGTAACCTGTAAGGAGGACACAAAGAATCTGCAAAGAGATATAGACAGATTAAGTGAGCAGGCAAGAAGGTGGCAGCTGGAATATAATGTGTGGAAATATAAGGCTATTCACTTCGATAGGAAGAATAGAAAAACAGAATATTTCTTAAATAGTGAGAAACTATTAAATGTTGGGGTTCAGAGAGATTTGGATGTCCTTGTACACAAAACACAGAAAATTAACAAGCAGGTACAGCAAGCAATTAGGAAGGCAAATGGTATGTTGGCCTTTATTGCAAAGGGGTTGGAGTACAAGAGTAAGGAAGTCTTGCTACAATTGTACAGGGCTTTGGTGAGACCACACCTGGAGTACTGTGTACAGTTTGTCTCCTTACCTAAGGAAGGATACACTTGCCTTAGAGGTGGTGCAACAAAGGTTCACTAGGTTGATTCCTGGGATGAGAGGGTTGTCCTGTGAGGAGAGATTGAGTAGAATTGGCCTATAATCTTTGGAGTTTAGAAGAATGAGAGGTGATCTCATTGAAACATATAAGATTCTGAGAGGGCTTGACAGGGTGGATGCTGAGAGGCTGTTTCCCCTGGCTGGAGTGTCTAGAACTAGGGGACATAGTGTCAGAATAAGGGGTCAATTATTTAGGACTGAGTTGAGGAGAAAATTCTTCACTCAGAGGATTGCGAATCTTTGGAATTCTCTACCCCAGAGGGCTGTGGATGCTCAGTCATTGAGTATAGTCAAGACTGAGATCGACAGATTTTTGGACTCTAAGGGAACCAAGGGATATGGGGATCATGCGGGAAAGTGGAGTTGAGGTCGAAGATCAGCCATGATCTTATTGAATGGCGGAGCAGGCTCGAGGGGCCGTATGGCTTACTCCTGCTCCTATTTCTTATGTTCTTATTGTGGGTCTGGGCGGGAGGGGGAGGGATGAGGGCATGGAATCCAGGGTGCCTTGGCACTTTGGATACAAAACTGGCTTAGTGGCAGAAGGCAGAGGGTGATGGTCGAAGGTTGTTTTTGTGACTGGAAGCCTGTGGCCAGTGGGGTACCACAGGGATCGGTGCTGGGTCCCTTGCTGTTTGTGGTCTACATTAACGACTTGGATATGAATGTAAAAGGTATGATCAGTAAGTTCGCTGATGATACAAAAATTGGTAGGGTGGTAAATAGCGAGGAGGATAGCCTCAGTCTGCAGGACGATATAGATGGGTTGGTCAGATGGGCGGAACAGTGGCAAATGGAATTTAACCCGGAAAAGTGCGAGGTGATGCACTTTGGAGGGACTAACAAGGCAAGGGAATACACAATGAATGGGAGGACCCTAGGCAAGACAGAGGGTCAGAGGGATCTTGGTGTGCAAGTTCACAGATCCCTGAAGGCGGCGGAACAGGTAGATAAGGTGGTAAAGAAGGCATATGGGATACTTGCCTTTATTAGCCGAGGCATAGAATATAAGAGCAAGGAGGTTATGATGGAGCTGTATAAAACACTGGTTAGGCCACAGCTGGAGTACTGTGTGCAGTTCTGGTCGCCACACTACAGGAAGGATGTGATCGCTTTGGAGAGGGTGCAGAGGAGATTCACCAGGATGTTACCAGGGCTGGAGCGCTTCAGCTATGATGAGAGACTGGGAAGATTGGGTTTGTTTTCCTTGGAGCAGAGGAGGCTGAGGGGGGACATGATTGAGGTGTACAAAATTATGAGGGGCACAGATAGGATGGATACTAAGGAGCTTTTTCCCTTCGTTGAGGGTTCTATAACAAGGGGGCATAGATTCAAGGTAAAAGGCGGGAGGTTTAGAGGGGATTTGAGAAAGAACTTTTTCACCCAGAGGGTGGTTGGAGTCTGGAACTCACTGCCTGAAAGGGTTGTGGAGGCAGGAACCCTCACAACATTCAAGAAGCATTTGGATGAGCACTTGAAATGCCATAGCATACAAGGCTACGGACCAAATGCTGGAATATGGGATTAGATTAGACAGGGCTTGATGGCCGGCGCGGACATGATGGGCCGAAGGTCCTCTATCCGTGCTGTATAACTCTATGACTCTATGACTCTAAGTGCGGGAAATGGCACGGACACATTTGAGGGCTCTGTCAATCACAGTGGAGAGGAATCCTCGGTTGAGGAAAAAGGAAGACATATCGGAACCACTGGTCTATGCTGGTGTATATGCTCCACACGAGCCTCCTCTCACCCTTTTCATTTTAACCCTTTCAGCATGTCGCTGGCATTTCAGTTCTGAGGAAGGGTTTATACTTGAAACATCAACTCATTTGTGTTTCCTCAACAGACCTGCTGACTGTCTCTGGCATTTTCTGTTTTTATTACAGTAATAAAACTATTCCTGTTGTTTCAATAGATTTGTTATAATGTTAGTATTATTTTCAGTGCCTTAATACGTGAATTGAAAACAAAAAACGGTCGGCCCAGGGAGAAAGACGTGTCCCTAAATTAGGCAGCCATCTAAAGGTTAACATTCTCCAATCGGAGATTTACAGAATGATGTAAGTTGCTAATGGAAACCTGCTGCTGCACCAATAAGGATGATATTTGTGACACCTGTCACTTGAAATGGGTCTAGCTAATTTAATCTGTTGCACTAACCTACATGCCAGATACAAGTATTCATGTGTTGGTGATGTCGGCTCCACATTAAAACCACGGGCTGCTGCTGACCACCGCACGCCAACCCCTCCCCCCTCACCCCCAATTGCCATCTCAACCCCCCCCCTCCTAGTCAACTCCCTCTCCCGGTTGCTCCCCCCCCTTTCGATTGCCCCCTTCCCTCTCTCTCCCAGTCGCCTCCCTCTCCTGGTCATTCCACCCGATCTCCCACCCTCATCCGCTCGCCCCCCCTCTACTGATCACTCCCCTCCATCCCACTCCCAGTCACCTCCCTCTCTTCCAAGACCCAGCTGTGGGCCGCTGCCAGCAGCACGGCGACTCGAAATTCAAATGGTCTTTGCTGGTGAGCTGCCTAATGATGACCAGCAAGTGTCTGCAGCTCGCCAGTCTCATGTAAATGAGGCCCAATATTGGGTGGGCCTCAAGCCTACCTGTTCCCACACAGGGATCAATCCCTATGCCCAGTTCTGCACCAGTCTTGCTAGCAGTAGTGATGGGGTTTGCACTAGTGATATTAATCTTTGCACTAATGTTGCTGGTGCTGGTGGTGCTTTCACTATTGATGGTGTTTGCACTAATGGTGGTGAGGATTTTTGTCATTGTAGGTCCGATGTTCCATTAGCAGAGACCAGGATTACATTATCTTTATAATCATCAAATCATCTAACATATGTAGAAATACTCACATTTACATAGCACCTTATCATATCATTAAAACATCTCATAGTGTTGCACACAATTAATTATTTTGAAGTGCAGTGAGTGTTGTTATATCAGCCATTTTGCATACAATCAGATTAATGACCAGTTAATCCTTTGTTTCCAAATCAAATAATGAATATCACGTGCCTTTTGAGCTATGTTATTTTCAAAGTGCACGACAACTTCAGCTTGAAGTGGCACTGAGTGGTACAAGGGGTTAACATACGCTACTTCCATCTTTATGATGTGGGGTAGAATCCAGCCCTCACTGAAATGCTGAAAGCATCCTCTCTCTGCTAGATGTCACAGCCCCACATGAAATGAATTGGGGCCACCTGAACCTAGTTACTGGCAGGCAGAGTATGCCTCGGCCTCTGCCAACGCTGACTGTGAAAGATGCACTAAAGTGCCTGGGACAACTCATTTACCAACCTCTCTTGTCGCTGTGTGAAAGCAGTTCACCTCTGTTCAGTACCTTCCCATAATGGCCTGACTGGGATTCAAACTCACCAACTGGGCAATCACAGGCGTGAACCCAGGTCCTGTCCCCTGCAATGCATTGATAAATCAAACTCGGTGCCACCCATCAAGCCATCTTTCAAACCAACCCTTTGTCGTGTGAACAGGGAAGAACAAAAGGTGTCCCGCCTGAGTAAAAATCACTCTGTTGTTTCTGGTTTGTAAGCAGGGCTTCACCTTTGCATGAACCCCATTCAGTTATCCCAAATGCTGCGAACAAGCTGTTCAGTAGTTAGCCTGCAGCACATCCAGTATACAGCTGCTAGCTGTAACTGGGCAGGGATGGGTGGAAGTGCTCACTGCTGCTGGGCACAGGGTTGACTGGTAGATTTTTGTTGGCTGTGACTGGGAAGAAGTTGGGTGAGAGCGTTAATATTCTGCTGAGACCCAGCTGTCCAATGGTTAGCAGCAACTTGGAAGTGCAAAACCAAAGAAATGGTCAGTCCCTTCTTCTTCATAAAATCATAGAGCACAGACAGAGGCCATTCGGCCCATCGTGTCCGTGCCGGGACTTTGCAAGAGCTATCCAATTAGTCCCACTCCCCTGTTCTTTCCCTATAGCTCTGCAAAATTTTCCGTTTCAAATATAAATCCAATTCCCTTTTGAAAGCTACTATTGAATCTGATTCCACTATCCTTTCAGGCCGTGCATCGAAGATCATAACAATTCGCTGCGTAAAAAAATCCTTCTCATCTCCCCTCTGGTTCCTTTGCCAGTTATCTTAAATCTGTGTCCTCTGGTTTCTCCTTATTTAATCCATCAAAACCCTTCATCATTTTGTAATGTTAATGTTCTGGGAACAGATCGTGTGATTTGAAAGAGATCAGATAATCATTAATCCACTTTGATTAATCCAAACTGGTTACCTAGGAAAGCACAAATTTCACCCTCTGCGCATGCGCGGAATTCCAGATTCACAAACGTGTCAGACTCCGCACACAACCCAAGAAACATTCAGGACATATTGGAGTAACTTTAACAGAAAATGCCTTAAGTAAAGGCGTCAGCCGTGGCTCAGTGGTGGCACTCTCACCTCTGAGTCAGAAGGTTGTGGGTTCAAGGCCCACTCCAGAGACTTAAGCCCAATAATCGAGGCTGACCCTTCAGTGCAGTATTGAGGGAGTGCTGCACTGTCGGAGGTGCCATCTTTCAGATGAGCCAGTTACCGTTAAACTGAGGCACTATCTGTCCTCTCAAGTGGATGTAAAACATCCCAAGGCGTGCTTTGAAGAAGAGCTGGGAGTTCTCCAGGTGTCCTAACCAATATTTATCCCACAACCAAAAGAAAAACAGATTGTCTGGTCATTTATCTCATCATTGTTTGAGAGACCTTGACTGCTGCATTTCCCTACATTGCCACAGTGACTTCACTTCAAAAAGTACTTCATAGGCTGTGAAGTGCTTTGGAATGTCCTGAGGTTGTGAAAGGCACAAAATTGAAGTTCTTTCTTTCTCTTGACAGAGGCTAAAAAAATCCATTGATTTAGGCCAAGTAATTAGGAAAATGTGGGTGAAAATGATCCTGTATTGAGTTAGCTGAGGGAAGCAATTGGGGCACCAGAATTGGTCTCAGTGCCCCAGGTTAGGGAAGGGAAAAGAAGTAAGCTGTGTTCACATTTCCTGATCACTCTCATGTGAGCCCTGATGGAAAGTGCCTTTTGCATGATGTCTGGTGAAGACAGGATCAGCTTGGGCTGTCACTCCAAGGTTAAATACCCATTTTGAAGACGCACACATTAAGATTGTACGTGTTGGCAGAGTTGTGAAGGTTTGCTGGCATCCCTGAGACTGTATGCCAGTAATAGGAGAGGAAGGAGGGAATAAAATAAGAAAATGAATTACTGACCTCTGGCCTAAAATTAAACTATCGAATGGTTGTCAATAACTTAGGATGGGCACATACAAATGGCTAAAATGGAGGTTCTAGCTGAATGCCATTCTATGACAAGCAGATTACTTATATAGTGCTAAAGCAACTCATTGAAGATGAAGGTTAAATTCCAGGCTGTACAGAACAAGCCCATTGTGTAGCTCTCTCCCTGGAGGCTGCATGATGAATAAAGCTTTGCCACACAAGAGTTTGGGGCACTTAACTTGCTTAAAGTTTAAAATCTAATAACTCTTTGGTAATTTAGAGAGAATTAAGTAGGTATTCATTACTCTAATTAAATATTAATGACACTAACTAGTAAGTGTCCAAATTGATGAAGTGATTGTTACTAATTCAATATCCATTATATACGGTCTTCATTAAAGATCCATTGTGTGCACAAATGTGATTAGCTGTAGATTGTAGCAGATACTGCTGTCTCGGTTACCCAAAGCCTGAGCCAGGGACACAACACAGGTTATAGGTGACCCTCGGATGGATTCGGGCAGTGCCAAGAGGGAGAGGGTCTGTACACCCACTTAAATTGCCACTGGCCCCTCCTTCCCTCCCCTGACTCCCAGCCCAGGAGATTACTGTAAAATATGACTAAAGAACGTATCGGAACTACGGAACTTCCATTCCAGGTTTACTGTGGCTTCCACTCTGCTATCCCTTTTATTATCAGTTAAAGATTCCACATGTCCTGACATTCCAGGGCGCAGTGTACTGGTACTCCAATCTCCAACTTGACTGACTCCATCCCTCTCTCATCCCAATGGAGTGAGGTGGTGGCAGCAGCAGCAGCAGCAGCAGCAACAACAACAACAGCAACAACAACAACAGCAACAACAACTCGCATTTATATAGTACCTTTAGCATAGTAAAATGCCCCAAAGCGCTTCACAGGAGCTTCATCAAACAAAATTTGACATCGAGCCACATGAGGAGATATTAGGACAGGTAACCCAAAAGCTTGGTCAAAGAGGTAGGTTTTAAAAAGGGTCTTAAAGGAGAAGTAGAGAGGCGGAAAGTTTTAGAGAGGGAATTCCAGAGCTTAGGGCCTTGGCACCATGTTGAACCTCCCTGTTTCTCCTATGCTAAAGAGATAGAAGAGAGAAATGTGCCTGAGTTTCTGGATGCTTCGGAGAGGCTCTCCACCCTCCTACCACTGGCACCTCAACTTGTTTCCTTGTCGGTCTAAGGAATTTGGATCTGCATCATCCCAATCATCCTTAGATACAGGGGTGGTGCCAGAGGACTGGAGAATTGCAAATGTTACACCCTTGTTCAATAAACGATGTAAGGATAAACCCAGCAACTGCAGGCCAGTCAGTTTAACCTCAGAGATGGGGACATTTTTAGAAATAATAATCCGGGACAAAATTAACAGTTATTTGCACAAGGCTGGATTAATTAAGGAAAGCCAGCACGGATCTTTTAAAGGCAAATCGTGTTTAACTAACTTGATTGAGTTTTTTGATGAGGTAACAGAAAGGGTTGATGAGGGCAATGTGGTTGATGTGGTGTATATGGACATCCAAAAGGCGTTTGATAAAGTGCCACATAATAGGCTTGTCAGCAAAGTTGAAGCCCATGGAATAAAAGGGGCAGTGGCAGCATGGATACAAAATTGGTTAAGTGACAGGAAACAGCAGTTGTTTTTCGGAATGGAGGAAGGTATACAGTGGTGTTCCCCAGGGGTCGGTACTAGGACCACTGCTTTTCTTGATACATATTAATGACTTGGACTTGGGTGTACAGGGCACAATTTCAAAATTTGCAGATGACACAAAACTTGGAAGGGTAGTGAACAGAGAGGAGGATAGTGATAGACTTCAAGAGGACATAGACAGGCTGGTGGAATGGGCGGACACTTGGCAGATGAAATTTAATGCAGAGAAGTGCAAAGTAATATATTTTGGTAGGAAGAACGAGGAGAGGCAATATAAACTAAATGGTACAATTATAAAGGGGGTGCAGGAACAGAAAGATCTGGGGGTTTATGTGCACAAATCATTGAAGGTGGCAGGGCAGATTGAGAAAGTGGTTAAAAAAGCATCCAGGATCCTGGGCTTTATAAATAGAGGCATAGAGTACAAAAGCAAAGAAAGTATGATGAACCTTTATAAAATACTGGTTCGGCCACAACTGGAGTATTGTGTCTAATTCTGGGCACTGCACTTTAGGAAGGATGTGAAGGCCTTAGAGAGGTTAAAAATATATAAGTGCAAAAAGATATTACAAAAAAATCGCACTGTGCATGAGTTGTTGACTCTGCCCCACACCAGCGCCCCTATTGGTTCATGTAATGTCTGCTGCCTGTGTTCACACTGCACTTTACACCAGGGGCCTCATTGAACGCAGGTAGCTCACCGGGGCAAAGTAGGTGTCACTGGGGCCAATTTCCGTTCCTGCCTAAAAACGGGAGGTACCGGGAACAAAATCACATGTAGAACTGAAACGGCTGACTTACCGCTTGTTGCCCGCCTGTCTCAATTTTCGGGCGGATCCCGATCGAGGTGGCCAGAGCTCCCACCGGGCATCAGATGACAGTTATGTCCCACCACCACCATTTCCGTCTCGCCCCGTGTTTCTACCACCCGCAAACCATGGACTGTACAAGTCGGGAAGCATCCACTCCCAGCGAAATTTAACAGGATCCTCAGCAACTCTCAGGTAAAACACTGGGACATTTTGGGAGACATTTTCTTTGTATTACATAGTGGGTTTTGGCTACTTAAACCATTTCAAAGTGCTTTTAATGGCTGCTGAACATTGGGAACTCTTCAGGGGCTTCCGGCAACACGCTGTTTTTCATCATGGGGTCCTTCTGGCAATTCCACTCTGGCAAGAGGAGGAGGAGCAGCAGGAGGAAGAGGGAGCAAACAGAGCTGCAGCTGCAGTGAGAGCAAATAGAAAACAGATCTGCAACCAACTACCATAGCGAGCACTGCATTGCCTGTTTCAGTGAAAGTCAATGTAGCTCTGAACTTCTTTGCGTCCCACTCCTTCCTCTGCTGTCACAGGGGATATCAGTATCAGTCTGAGGCAGCTTAGCAAAGTGTGCTAGAAGAGAGGAAGAAGCAGAAAGTGCGGCCAAGAGGGGGAAGTAACTGTGAGGGCAATAGCAGATCTTGAGGGTGTGACTGGAAGCAGAAAGGAGGTGCAGTGAAGTGTTCCATGTGGTCTAGAAGAGAGCAATGGGAAGCCGGGGGAAGGGAAGGATTGATAATGCTGGGGCTAAAGTAGGGTCCGACAGGGCTGTGTGGAGAGTATCAGAGATGCGAAGTGGAGTCTTACCTTGGCAGTCCTGGTCAGGTCATTAATTTTTTTCCTGCATTATGGCCAGGTCCTGGGGACAATGCTTGTAGCATTTATATGCTCTGCCCCTCTCTCTTTGCCTGCTGACTAATTTTTCTTGGCACCCGTCAACCACTGGAGGGGGATAGAACTTCCTTCTTGCTGCTCACTTCTTCTATGAGCACCTCCACTGCCGCATCCAAGAATCAGGAGTGGGGGGGGGGGGGGGGCCCTGGTTGAGGCCATCGCGCCTGCTGCTCCACAATATTGCTGTCCACATTCACGAGTGAAAAATGCACCTCCTTTAAGTAATGGTCGTCCCACCAGGTTTCCCACCTTCTTACTTGACGAGCTATCTGTAGGGAGCATGCTTTGCAATGTCAGCTCGCTGATTCAATTTAATTTAGGCCTGGCCATGAAAATGGCACGGGCCCCAGGCCGATTCCTGGGGGTGAGTGGAGTTCAGGCCTCAACCACTCGATTAATGCTATCCATGGAAATTAACCCCATTAGGTCAACGTTACCTCAGCGACTACTCTTCAAAAAAAAGTACTTTGTTGGCTCTGAAGCGCTTTGGGACATCCTGAGAACATGAAAGGTGCTTTACAGATGCGAGTTCTTTCTTTCATCTTTCTATTTGAACACGTTCCACAGGAACTGTGGGAATTGAAATGTGGCATCACTAACGCAACACACGTGGATAAAACATTTCCAGGCTTGGTCTTCCAGTGCTCATTTGTGTCTTCAATAAAACAATAGAGGCTTTGAAGTGATGCTGTAGGAATACTTTTATACGGACCCTCAATGGAAAGGAATTTCCTGCAATGGCGATATTGGTGACGGACGCCATAAGTTAGACCTTCGTGCATCTAGTGGTGAATTTACACCAAAATTTGCTGGAAAGCTGATTAGAAAATGCCACAGCGAGTACAGCAGCAGATCGGGAGTGGCACAGACAATAGCCAATGTATTGGATAAACTTCTTTACCCAAAGAGTGGTAAGAATGTGGAACACACTACCACAAGGAGTAGTTGAGGCAAATAGCAAAGATGCATTTAAGGGGAAGTTAGATAAGCACATGAGGGAGAGAGGAATGGAAGGATATGCTGATAGAGTTAGATGAAGAGGGGTGGGAGGAGGCTCGTGTGGAGCATAAACACTGGCATTGACAAGAATGGCCTGTTTCTGTGCTGTAGACTCTACGTAGCTTTGTGTAAGTTCCAGGAAATCATAGTATACGTGAGTTACACCATTGATTATTGATGCTCCACTGATGCCCCTTGCCAAAAAGTTCATTATCATAACTTCTAGCGTAGATTAAAAGCATTCGCCATAGATGTGCCATAATAGCATCGGTTTCCAGGAAATTCTGGGCCAACAATAACAACAGCTTGCATTTATATAATATCTTTAACGGAGTAAAATGTCCCAAGGCACGTCACAGGAGTGTAATCAGATAGGAATTGTCACCAGAGAAGGAGATCATCAACATCCTGGGGGTCACCATTGACCAGAAACTTAACTGGACCAGCCACATAAATAGCAAGAGCAGGTCAGAGGCTGGGTATTCTGCGACGAGTGACTCACCTCCTGACTCCCCAAAGCCTTTCCACCATCTACAAGGCACAAGTCAGGAGTGTGATGGAATACTCTCCACTTGCCTGGATGAGTGCAGCTCCAACAACACTCAAGAAGCTCGACACCATCCAGGACATAGCAGCCCGCTTGATTGGCACCCCATCCACCACCCTAAACATTCACTCCCTCCATCACCGGCGCACAGTGGCTGCAGTGTGGACCATCCTCAGGATGCACTGCAGCAACTCGCCAAGGCTTCTTCGACAGCACCTCCCAAACCCGCGACCTCTACCACCTAGAAGGACAAGGGCAGCAGGCACATGGGAACAATACCACCTGCACGTTCCCCTCCAAGCCATACACCATCCTGACTTGGAAATATATCGCAGTTCCTTCATCGTCACTGGGTCAAAATCCTGGAACTCCCTACCTAACAGCACTGTGGGAGAACCTTCACCACACGGTCTGCAGCTGTTCAAGAGGCAGCTCACCACCACCTTCTCAAGGGCAATTAGGGATGGGCAATAAATGCTGGCCTTGCCAGCGACGCCCACATCCCATGAGCGAATATTTAAAAAAAAATCAGGACAGGAGACCAAAAACTTCATCAAAGAGGTAGGTTTTAAGGAGCGTAAGGTGAGGAGAGAGGAGGGAAGGGCCCAAGAGGGGTAAAGAGAAGAGGATAAAATGGACAAGGGAGACAGAAGTAATGGGCTTAGGTCCGGAGTGGCAGCCAAAATGCACACACGAATGGACACAAGGAAACTCAGGTTACATAGGCGTGGCAAAGATTAAGATGGACAGTGCCAAAGCAAATGTGCTCAGTAAGGAGTTGCCAGTCCAAGAGCAATCTTGTCTGTACTTCAATGTGTGTGCAAAATTCCTGTTTTAAGTGAGGTGATAACCCATTTATTATATTGATGTTTGTAAGCTAATATTCACACAGCACAATGTTGGAGATACAGGACAACTGAAAGAGAAAGGCAGGCTCATGTTTGTAGGGTCTTGAGGAGGGGTCTCACCCGAAATGTTAACCCTTTTCAGACACGGGTCGGGTCTGTTCTTTCCTCATTTCAGATTTGCAGCATTTTCATTTTTAGTTTCACTTTATTCCACTTCAGTAGCAGCACTAATACTCCAATGGTTTACATGTGTAACTAACAGGGACTCAGTATTGATTTCATACCAGACGTGAACAGAGACATAGTGAAGCTCACTAAAGTATAATTATACATCCTGACCTCGACTGTAATGACACCTCCTAAAGTTAGTTGATCAGATTCCACCCTCACTATCACAAGGTGTGGACAGTTGTGGACAGGGGTGCCTGTCCCATGAACTGGCATCAAATAACCTGATAAAAGTTGGGAGCCAGCAGATCGGTTTATAATCGAGAGCCTTAAAATGGGAAGGGAGGGAACGGTCCAGCCCCTTTTCATAAAGATCTCTTCACTTTCAGATGTGCAAAAGTGATTAGTCTATCAAAACAAGAGAGTATGTCAACAAGATTAATGAGATTGTGTCCAGTGACATCTGCTATACTTAGCCAGGCACACAGCACAGATATTCCAGCTCACCGGAATGGGGATACAAAATGCAAATTCTAATCTATATGCAGATTGGAGTGAGCGGGGTTAAACAGTGTGATACATCATGAGGCTTAACACAGGAATCTAAGCTCAGAGGGAATGTCACAAACACATTCCGGAATTTGCAAGTTAAAAACAGGAGCGCGCTGATTTAAAACCCTTCCTGTTTTCTGTTTCCAGACTTGAGGAAGACGATCACGTTGGAGCAGACGTGATGAGGTCATGGCGGAGGACCCGGGAAGCTGCGTCGGCTCGCAAGCTAAACTGCTGGAGGAAAAGTGCGAGCAGAGGCAAAGATAGTTGGGTGCCTCTGGTGGTGGTAGACACTGCTGGCTGCCATTTTGTTGTGGGCTGGGATGGACCGAGCTCTCATTGATTGTATAGGCCAGCATTTCTGTTCAGTGTTTCATAAAACACCCATCTAAAAGAAAGAAAGAAATGCATTTCTTTAGCGCCTTTCATGACCTCAGCATGTCCCGAAGTGTTTTACAGCCAATGAAGTACTTTTGAAGTTTAGTCACTGTTGTAATGTTGGTAACACAGTAGCCAATTTGCACACAGCAAGATCCCACAAATAGCAATGAGATAATGACCATTTCATCTGGGGTTTTTTTGGTGTTGGTCGAGGGATAAATATTGGCCAGGATGCCTGGGCGATCACCCCTGCTCTTCTTCCTCGGTCCCCTTCTATTTCTCATCTACATGCTGCCCCTCAGCGACATCATCCGAAAACGCAACGTCAGATGTACGCTGACGGCACCCAGCTGTACCTCACAACCATCTCCCTCGACCCCTCCACTGTCTCTCAATTGTCACATTGCTTGATGGACATCCACTTCCTGGATGGGCAAAAATTTCCTCCAACTAAATATTGGGAAGACTGAAGCCATTGTCTTTGGTCCCCGCCGCAAACTCTGTTCCCTAGCCACCGACTCCATCCCTCTCCCTGGTCACTGTCTGAGGCTGAACCAGACCGTTCGCAATCTTGGCGTCCCATTTGATCCTGAGATGAGCTTCCGACTACATATCCGCTCCATCACCAAGACCGCCTACTTCCACCTCCGTAACATCGCCCGTCTCCGCCCCTGCCTCAGCTCATCTGCTGCTGACACCCTCATCCATGCCTTTGTTACCTCCAGACTGGACTATTTCAATGCTCTCCTGGCTGGCCTCCCATCTTCTACCCTCCATAAACTTGAGCTCACCCAAAATTCTGCTGCCCATATCCTAATTCGCACCAAGTCACATTCTCCCATCACCCTTGTGCTCACTGACCGACATCGGCTCCTGGTCCGGGAACGCCTCGATTTTAAAATTCTCATCCTTGTTTTCAAATCCCTCCATGGCCTCTCCACTCCCTTTCTCTGTAACCTCCTCCAGCCCTACAGCCCTCTGAGATCTCTGCGCTCCTCCAATTCTTGCCTCTTGCGCATCCCCGATTTTAATCGCTCCACCATTGGCGGCCATGCCTTCAGCTACCTGGGCCCTAAGCTCTGGAATTCCCTCCATAAACCTCTCTGCCTCTCTACCTGTCTCTCCTCCTTTAACAGTCTCCTTAATACCTACCTCTTTGGCCAAGCTTTTGGTCACCTGTCACCATAGCACCTCCTTATGTGGCTCGGTGTCAAATTTTGTTTGATAACGCTCCTGTGAAGCACCTTGGGACATTTTACTACATTAAAGGCGCTATATAAATGCAAGCTGTTGTTGTTGTTGTTGTTGTTTGATTGTGCCATAAGGTAGTTTGCATCCACCTGAGAGGGCAGCCGTCTCATCCGCTCGGTTTAACGTCTCATCCGAAAGATGGCACCTCCGACAGTACAGCACTACCTCAATACCTAGGATCTGGAGTAGGCCATTCAGCCTCTCGTGCCTGTCTTCCCAATATTTAGTTGGAGGAAATTTTTGCCCATCCAGGAAGTGGATGTCCATCAAGCAATGTGACAATGGCATGTTCTGCCATTCAATTAGATCATGGTTGATCTGTATCTCACCTCTATCTTACCTGCCTTGGTTCCGTAACCCTTAATACCCTTGCCTAACAAAAATCTATCAATCTCAGTTTTGAAATTTTCAATTGACCTCGGCTCAACATCTTTTTTGGGGGAGAGCGTTCCAGATTTCCACTACCCTTTATGTGAAGAAATGTTTCATGACATCACCCCTGAACGGCCTAGCTCTATTTTAAGGTTATGCCCCTTTGTTCTGGACTCCCCCAGCAGAGGAAATAGTCTCTCTCCATCTACCCTATGAAATCCTTTAATCGCTTCAATTAGATCATCCTTTAATCTTCCATATTCAAGGCAATACAAGCGTCTATGCAACCTGTCCTCATAATTTAACCCTTTTAGCCCGGTATCATTCTGGTGAATCTGCGCTGCACCCCCTCCAAGGCCATATATCCTTCCTGAGGTGCGGTGCCCAGAACTGAATGCAATGCTCCAGATGGGGTCTCACCAGAGCTCAGTACAACTGAAGCATAACTTCCACCCCTTTGTACTCCAGCCCTCTTGAGATAAAGGCTAACATTCTATTACCCTTTTAAATTATTTTTTGTACCTGTCCACTAGCTTTTGGTGTTTTCTGTACTTGAAATCTCTCCTAAATCTCTCTATTCATCCACAATTCTTAACTTCTTGCCATTTAGAAAATACTTTGATCTATCTTTCTTAGGTCCAACTTTCCCACGTTGAACTCCATCTGCCACAGTATTGCCCACTCACTTAATCTATTAATGTCCCTTTGCAACTTTTTGCTCCCATCTACACTGTTTACTGTGCCACATAATTTAGTGTTGTGAGCAAACTTGCATATACGGTTCACTATTCCTTAAACCAAGTCCTTTATAAATATAGTGAAAAGCTGAGGCCCCAGTACAGATCCCTAGGGGACACCACTAGTTACATCCTGGCAATTTGAGTACATACTCATTATCCCTACTCTCTGTCTCCTACCTCCTAACCAATTCCCTATCCAAGCCAATACGTTGCCTCCAATTCCATGCGCTCTCATTTTTGTTAACAGTCTCTTATGTGGAACCTTGTTGAATGCTTTCTGGAAGTCCATATAAATAACATCCATAGACAATCCCTTGTCTACCACATTAGTTACCTCCTTAAAAAATTCAACCATGTTCGTTACACATGACTTACCCTTTACAAATCAATGCTGGCTCTCTCTCATCAGCTCGTGTTTGTCCGAAAGCTCAGTCACTCTGTCCCTAATAACAGAGGATTCTAGTAACTTCCCCACAACTGACGTTACACGAATAAGCCTATAATTTCCTAGTTTATCTCTCATACCCTTCTTAAATAATGCAGTGACATTGGCAGTTTTCCAATCCATGGGGATAATTCCTGAATCGAGAAAGTTTTGGAAGATCATGACTAACGCATCAACAATTTCCTCACCAACTTCTTTTAATATCCTGGGGTGGAAACCATCGGGTCCTGGAGATTTGTCTATTTTTAATCTCATTAGTTTCTCCATCACCATTTTTTTCACTGATATTGAATCTAGTTAGTTCCCCCCCTGATTTATTTTTTAGTTTTCCATCTATCTCTGGTACTTTATCCTCATCCTCTATTGTGAAGACCGATACAAAGTAGCTATTGATTCAGTCTGCCGTTTCCTGATTTCCAATTACAGTATCATCTGTGTCTGACATTAAGGGGCCCACATTACTCTTAGCCATCCTCTTCCTCTTAATGTATTTGTAAAACCCTTTAGTGATGTCCTTGATATCCCTCAAAAGCTTTTTCTTGTATTCCCTTTTTGTAGCTCTTACCACTTTCTTAGTATCCCTTTGCTGTTCTTTACACATTTCCTAGTCCGCGGGATCTGTACCGTTCTTTGGGTCATAGGCACGTAGGAACAGGGGTAGGCCAATCAGCCCCTCAAGCCTGTTCCACCATTCAGTGTGATCATGGCTGATCTGTATCCTAGCTCCATTTACCCGCCTTGGCTCCATATCACTTGTTACCATTGCGAGCAAATATCTATCGATCTCAGATTTAAAATTATTAATTGAGCTAGCATCTACTGCTTTTTGTGGGAGAGAGTTCCACACCCTTTGCCTGAAGAAGTATTTCCTAACTTCGATCCTGAATAGCCCGGTTCTGATTTTAAGGTTTAAATTAACTGATTTAAATGTTGCAATAAAATGTGGTGCAAACTTATGTCCCCCCCACCTTGTCCTAGACTCCCCCACCAGCGGAAAAAGTTTCTATCTACCCTATCAATTCCTTTCAAAATCCTAGAAACCTCATTCAAATCACCCCTTATCCATCCAGTGTGTACCATCTACAGGATGCACTGCAGCAACTCAACAAGGCTTCATCGACAGCACCTCCCAAACCCACGACCTTTACCACCTAGAAGGACAAGGGCAGCAGGCACATGGGAACAACACCACCTGCATTTCCCCTCCAAGTCATACACCATCCCGACTTGAAAATATATCGCCATTCCGGGTGGGTCAAAATCCTGGAACTCCCTACCTAACAGCACTGTGGGAGAACCTTCACCACATGGACTGCAGCGGTTCAAGAAGGCAGCTCACCACCACCTTCTCAAGGGCAATTAGGGATGGGCAATAAATGCTGACCTTGCCAGCAACGCCCACATCCCATAGACAAATAAAAAAATGTATATTCTAGAGAATACAAGTCTAGTTTCTGCAATCTCTCCTCATAATTTAACCCTTGGAGCCCTGGTAACATACTGGTGAATCTGTGCTGCATTCCTTCCAAGGCCAATATATTCTTTCTAAGATGTGGTGCTCAGAACTGTACACAGTACTCCAGATGTGGTCTAACCAGGGCTTTGTATAGCTGTAACAAAATATCCTCCTCTTTATATTCTAGCCCTTTAGATATAAAGGCTAACATTTGATTAGCCTTATTGATTATTTTTTGTACCTGACCACTACATTTTAGTGATCAGTGTACATAGACCCTTAAATCTCTTTGGACCTCCACTGTTCCTAGTTTTGCCTTTGTATAAGCCCTTTCTTTTAGTTTTATACTATCTCTCACTTCCCTTGTTGTCTAAGCTTTTTTAACTATACACATAGAGCTCTTAACCTTTAGGGGTATGTACAGGTCTTGTATTCTACCAAATATTTTCTGAATACCTCCCATTGTCCATCCATAGTTTTATCTGTTAATAGTTCTGCCCATTGTATTGTGGTTAATTCCTGCCTCATCCCCCCCAAAGTCAACCTTACCTAAATTTAAACCCTTGGTTCATGACTCACCCTTCTCCATCTCAAATCTAATATCGAATTATATCATATTATGGTCACTGTTAGCTAGGTGTTCCCTCTCCATTAGTACTGCCCTGGAGTGTCAGTCTGGATTATGTGCTCAAGTCTCTAGACTGGTATTTGAACGGACAACCTTTTGACTCAGAAGCAGCTGCTACCACTGAGCCACACCTGACAATGTGGCCCTGAAATTCCGTGGGGTTATCACCGGTCTCCTGCTGTAGCTTCAGTGGGAAGCCCAGGGAAATGGCCCAAGTTGCAGACAACAGATGTTTGCACGGTTTCTCTGGGATTTCCACTGGTCTCCCGCTGAAATGATGGCAGGACACTGGTGATGGTAGCCCTGTGGAATTTCAGAGTCCATTTCTATATAAGATTCAGGCTGTGAAAAGAGAAGATATACACAAAAATGGAGAGAAAAAAAGGAGAGAAAATGATGAACAAAAGAAGAGCGAAGGACAAAAATAGATGAGAGAAAAGGGGAGATGATTTGTAGATGGAGTTGAGATACAGATCACCCGTGATCTGATTGAATAGTGGAGCAGGCTCGAGGTGCTGACTGGCCTACTCCTGTTCCTATGCTCCTATATTGATTCACTTTAAGAATTCACTGAAAGGTCTATTTTTACAGGCACATTTTCACTGCCGAATGTGAATTTGCAGAAGGCAGAGCTCCGAACATGTATATATGAATATCTATCCATGGAGGCCTCCCAATGGATATTTATGCCCTTTGATTCAATATGGGAATGGGTGATACATCAGGCCAGCAGAGTGTGATTTTAGCTTCAAAAGAGGATCAGTTTGGCTTGGCTCTACACCAGCTTCTTTCATGGTACAATCCATGCCCATTCGTTGCTGGCACAGGATCACCTCCTCCAGACGATTTCTCATTGGCATTTGGATGAAAGCGCCACTTCCTGTAGGGCTAAGTGAAGGGAACAGTGACTTGGAGTGGCAGCGTTACTGGTACCAGTTAAAGCAGGAACAGGCCGCCCCTGTGGTATGGGCACGCCTGTGCTTCCATCAGGCTCGCCACAAGAAGCCGCACACCATGAATTTGTCCAGTGTGGCAGCTCTGTTCGGACATTGGGGACACCAGTTCAGAATTAGGAAGTTAGGAGTCAGAAGGTTAACACAGTTGTTGAATGAGCTTAGGATGTCCATTGAAGCAAAGCCAAATAAAAGGAAAATTGGATGTGTGTTTTCAGAGAGGAAGCACTGAGCGATATGATGAAAAGGCTGATAGGTGTGGATAGGATCAGTCAAAAAACATCCAGCTTGTGTTTTTTCCTTATTTGGTTGCTCAAATTTTCTTTCCTGCCCTCCTCTCCTGAAGATGTTGGGGTAGATTTTCAACTGTGCAAACGTTGCCCGCCTTAGAAACCGTTATAGAAACCGCCAGATTTTTATTTCCAGTTTCACACCCTGGTGGCAAATTGAAAGTCTACCCCATTGACTCTTTGCTGGGGTACAGTTTTCAAGCACTGCTCACCCTCTGCTGCCATACCAAGCTGGCCATTGTTCAAGTGTGAGTTTTGACAGTGTCATCAAGTTATTCAACTGCAGAAAGTATCTCAACCAAGCACAATCCTGTCTCACTCAATGTCCATACATCACTTCCCCATTGGCAGCCGTGCCTTCAGCTGCCCAGGCCCTAAGCTCTGGAATACCCTTCCTAAACCTCTCTGCCTCTCTATCTCTATCCTCCTTTAAGATGCTCCTTAGAACCTACCTACCTGTCCTAATATCTCCTTATATGGCTTTGTGTCAAATTTTGTTTGATAACGCTCCTGTGAAGTGCCTTGGGATGTTATACTATGTTAAAGGTGCAAGATAAATGCAAGTTGTTGTTGTTGTTGTGCATGCACAGGTTCAGCAAGGGATTGCTGGATAGCAATCAGTAAAGAGAAAAAGAAAGACTTGCATCTATATAGCTCCTTTCACGACCTCAGGACGCCCCAAAGCACTTTACAGCCAATGAAATACTTTTTGAAGCGTAGTCATTGTTGTAATGTAGGGAAACACGGCAGCCAATTTGCATACAGCTAGGTCCCACAAACAGCAATGTAATAATGACCGGATAATCTGTTTTAGTGATGTTGGTTGAGGGACAAATATTGGCCAGGACACCGGGGAGAACTCCCCTACTCTTCTTCGAAATAGTGTCATGGAATCTTTTACGCCCGCCTGAGAGGGCAGACAGTGCCTTGGTTTAACGTCTCATTTGATAGGTGGTACCTCCGACAGTGCAGCACTCCTATAGTACTGCACTGGAGTGTCATCCTAGACTATGTGCTCAAGTCTCAGGAGCAGGAACCCTGGCTAATATTCCTCTTTCTAACCCAGGGATACTGAGGCCAATTGCATCACTCTTTACTGCTGCCCCAGCTGAGATCAGCCAATGTAGTGAATCCTACAGACTGTATTAGGACCTTGCTGGTCTTTACAGCGCAGCTACTGGCTAAACCCACCGACAGACAAGCTGGAATCAGCTCGTCAGCCCTAAAGAGCTTCTCCTGATCCTAAAAACACTTACGTTTGTAACCACCTCTGTCCAACACTCCAAACAAAAAGAGGGCTAGGACCTGCCGTGGACCAGCTCTGTAGCATAGGCTCAGAAGTCTCGCTACAGTTGGAGGAAGGTTCAGGGTTGATTTTATAAAAGGGACGCCGGTGGCCAAGACTCCCATCTGGTAACACGCATTTGTAATATCAACCTCTTGGTGTACGTACAGCATACGTTCCCCTGTACAATGTAATCAGCAGACGTATGGTACATATAGTGGGGGGGAGCGGGGGGAATCTGTCTGAGAGCATGCACATAGCTTGTTTGCAGTTTGATTAATTGGATCAGAATTCCAGTCCAGTCCAAAATTATTCCATTACCATCGCTTAATATTATGCAGGACATCTGCCAATGAGTATTTTGTCATTAATGAAGCTCATCCCTTAAGTAAGTCCAGCTGTTCGTGATGTCTTTTGCTTAGTTAACGTTTAATCCTCTCCCAGTACTTTGACTGGAGATGAAACTGCAGCTCTTTTTGGGTGATTTTTGTCCTTTTTTAATATTATTAGTTACATGAAAACATGGGCTCAACGGGCGTCATTTTGACTTTGTGCGACAGTGTAAAATGATTGATAGTGAATCAGCAGCCCATTTTACATATCTCCCGATTTTTATTTCCACTGACTTCAATGTGAGAGATGGAAAACGGGCTGCCGATTCACATTTAAATGTTTTACACTATCGCACAAAGACAAAATTACCCCCAAGCAGTTTGCAGTGTATATCGAGAAATCTCTTCCTCCCGAAACTGCTATGGTTTTCAATTACCCCATTGAATGACATTCAGTGCCAACAATTCTACTGCGCTCATTGTTATCCTTTACTTTTCCCCTATTTCCTCCCCTGTAAGTGCCCACTCTTGCTGGGTTATGGTTTCACAGGTACCAGGAGCCTGCCTACCTGAACCAACTGTGCAGCTGGACAGAGTGTTGATAGGCTATTTCACCATGTGCAGCATCATAGCCCAGTCCAATCTTGTCTGCACACAGTCAATGGGCTCCAATCAGTAACAGGAACTTGTGGCTGATTTTTCCTCTTCCTAGCCCAGGGATGTTGGTGCTTTACTGTTGCACAGACCAACATGGGTTTAACAGAGCATTACATAGAATGTACAGTGCAGAGACAGGCCATTCAGCCCAACTGGTCCATGCCAGTGTTTATGCTTCCCACAAGCCTCCTCCTACCCCTCTTCATCTAACCCTATCAGCATTACCTTCCATTCCTTTCTCCCTAGTTTCCCTTAAATGAATCAATGCTATTTGCCTCAACTACTCCTTGTGCTAGCAAGTTCCACATTCTAACCACTCTCTGAGTAAAGACGTTTCTCCTGAATTCCTTATTGGATTTAGTAGTGACAATCTTATATTTAAGGCCCTTAGTTTTGGTCACCCACACAAGTGAAAACATCTCTATATCTATTCTATCAAACCCTTCCATAATCTCCTCTATCAGGTCACCCCGCAGCCTTCTCTTTTCTACAGAGGTAAACATTTACATGACATATCTCACCAAGACCTTGTCTGCCTGTTAAGATGGAATTGAAAGATCCCATGGTACGATTCGAAGAAGAGTAGGGAATTCCCCCATGTCCTGGTCAACATTTATCCCTCAACCAGCACCACAAAAAACAGATTAGCTGGTCATTTATCTCATTTGCTGTTTGTGGGACCTTGTTCTACACAGATTGACTGCTGCGGTTACATGCAAAATAATAGTATCTGTACGTCAAAAAGTATTTCATTGGCTGTGAAGTGCTTTGGGACACCCTGAGGATGTGAAAGGTGCAATACAAATGCAAAAATTTTTTTCATGTAACACCATTTATTAGGTAGCAGATTTAATTAACTAAACTGACTCTGCCTATTCCAGTGTTCGTTCACCGCAATCAGAACACAGGCAGTGCTACCCAAAAAAGGGGCCAGTAATGGTGTGATTGAATGAATTCAATGTGTTCATGCAGCATAGAGCTAGGCTGGGCCAGAAGAGACCGCACCATGAATGGGCTAGGATCAGCTGTTTGTTCAATCAATACAATAGCTCCTCAGTGGCTGTTTATATACAAAGAACACTGGCGTCAGAAGAATTCCCACCAAGCTATGAACAGAATTATTTATCAAATCCGTCCTGCGGCAAATTCAAGTGAACTTCAAAGAATTCCTCACAGCAGCCAGCGGCAGGGCACTCAAGGCTTCCCAGTAAATACTGAGGATTAGTGACAGTAATATTCAGACTTTCTGGAGTCCCAAACCAAGGGAAACCTATTAAATTATTGCATCCTGTTACATTATTGAAAGTGCCAATTCGACACTGAGTAAATCCAGTTAAAACTATTAAGATTGTACAATGTGCTAACTGGTCTCTAGTCAAAGCTGTTCATTAAATTGGTGCTGAATTACCCAACAATGAAAACAAAGGCCAGTTTCTCAATACAGTTAGGTGGATCACTGTCCTTGCAATGAAATGTTAAACAGAGGGTCCTGTCTCCTGTTCCAGTGTTTCAGGCTAACATTAAAAGAACTAGTCAAAGAAGAGCAGGGAGTTCTCCTGGTGTCCTGGGCAACATTCCTTCCTCGCCCAGCACCATAAAAAAAGATTGACTGATGGTGGTTCATTTCATGTTTGGCGCAGAACGGCTGCCACATTTGTCGATGTAACAAATCACTGCATGGTGCATCGTGTGAAGCACTTGTGAGACTTTTTTTAAAATTAAAGATGCTCTGTAAATGTAAGTGGTATTATTATTTTGTAAACGGATTTAGGGTACTGGGAGAGTACTCTGAAACAGAGAGTCACAACCTAGGAGCACCACTCTCCCTGATGTTCCTTGCAGCGTGGCACTGATCCCTATTGGGTCCATCGCAGATCCAACAAGATGGTCATCTGCCTTCGACAGCATCCATTGGAATCCGCAAACCAATGGGTCTTGGTCTCCTTAGTGCCAGTGTAAAAGTTGCAAACAGATCATTGTCACTTGCAAAAGTGATGTCCAAAGAACATTTGGAATATAGTTTTGTAAATCACTCCCAGCCTCGTTAAATGTTTTACAGATTGATCTTTGTGAGGCCCTGCTCCCTGACACAGAGCCTCACTGGACGGGAGCTAGGGTTGAGGGAATGGGCGGGGAGGCCTGTTTGTCCACATTCTGGATTTTGTGACCTAAAATGTTTGCGTTTTTTTAGGTCATTCTGCTATCCAGCATGAGTCATGTTATATCCAGCAATCCTATGCAACGGTAATTTGTCTCACACCAACGTACCGTTTTTGTAGAGGTCTCCTCTTCCTTTGCATTACTTCCCCATATAGAATGGGCATGATTGATTCAATGGCCTGGCCCTTAGGGAGTTGGCTTCTTAGTTGTGTTGAACTTTTCAGTGTTGATTGGAAACGTTGCTTCTTTAGATTTATTAAGAGCTTTGTCTGCTTTTGTATTGGTGCATTACTTCCTGTTGGTATAAACACCTGCAAAAGATTCCTATTGGAGCCTTCCTTCCAGCTCCTATTTCATTTTCAGCATGCAAAATGGAGGTGATGGGAATCCCTGTGGGGGTTCAAATAGTGCTGTAAGATTTGGAGGAGAAAGGTCGGTTCGTGGGGAGACAAGCGAAGCAGGTATGATTAGATCTCAGACCTTACACCAGGACCCACATTTACAGATCCAGACAGTCCAACCTGGGCATGTCAAAGCAGATCAGGCCTTGGTGCCTTTACTTCACAAGAGAGGCTGTCACAGAGCCATGCCATCTCTTCAAGACTGACCTGGAGACAACTTCTACCATAGGGATGACTCTCCCTGTGGCTGTCAAAGTCACCACTCTATTAAACGTTTTGCACGGCTGCTTTGTTACCAATGTGCTACTGCTTTGTATGCAACGTGCCAAATCGGTTTGTCTACAAATGCAACAGATAAGTTTTTTTTTTACAAAGGTCAACTTGTTCATCACTTGCCCTGTAGAAAGGAGGCATGAGCTGCATAGAGCACAGGTATACAGGTATCGGGTGACAGGGCATTGTAGACACACCTATGTGGCCATTCGGGACCCACCTACAACCCCATGGTGTACATGAAAGAGAAAAAGAACATGGCACAATGGTGCCAGTAAGGAATGCCTTCCAACAGTGGTATATGCTTAGGTTTTTACACGAGATATTTCCTTGGGTTCAGTGTTGCTAATTACTTCCATAAGTGGACCTCATGTCCTTTACAAACTAGAGTGCGACTTTACCTACCCAATACTACCCAGAGGTCGTACAGAGAACCCTTGTCATCGTATTCAGCTTACTGGAAGATATTGCATGCTTCCAGATAATCTCCTTGATTTCAAAAGATGAAGGAATATGTCAGAGCGTGGCTCAGGTTATAAACCAATGGACACATCTGTTTAACATTAAACAGGTAAACAAACAGTACAGCCATTACAAACATTATTAATCTTCTCAAAATATCCAAACAACAAATATGTTTCTCCTACACTAAATGGCAGCATACAATTCACCCTTGAAACATAGTCACTGATTATTATGTGGCTATACACTATTAAGAAGCCCTCTGATTAGTGTTGTACCCCAAAAAGCCTCATACTGACAAGTGAACTGAGCGCAGGCAGCCAAGTAAAAACCTAAAGCTTGTAGCTCCTGCCTGACAGAGGATCTACAAAGATTCTCTCACAAACCTGTCTTAAGTCTCCAACACAGTTAATTCTATCAATCAAACCTATTTGGTTAAAGATATCCGAGGATGCCAATCACATAGGATGCTTGAATGGAATGCCTTGACTCCTTGCTCAGTTCCAAACACTATGAATGATCTGTGAGACAGGACCCCCATCCCTGGACAATGGCAGCAATCAACCAAAGCAAATTAGGGCCTTGTCCTGAGTTGTGTATCACAGCCAGTCTGGGATGTGTATTTTCTGCAGCCTCATAAACAGCTAACAGTAACCAATTTTAGTTGTGACCCAGGTAGCTGGTGTTTCTGGGAGTTCTGCCAGTCTCCCACAGCGGGAGTTACAGCAGGATATAGGGAGAACCGCCACAGAATTTCAGGGCATGTATGTGCTGTAATCAGCAAGAAAGAATCCAATAAATGATCCATCCTAGATACAAATGTTTCATTTTTATCACACAAGCCATCAAGTTCAAACTTATTAAAGCAGTGGCCCTGGTCATGCGCCTACATGCAAGGCTATTTTGGTGTTGGTTGTTATTTGAATCGTCAGCTTTATTGGGGTTTCATCTGTGTTTTGTGAGTGTTCTGGGATGGTATGCATGCAGAGAGGTTGCTATTCTATGCAAAGATAACATTTTTGTTCCCATTATCCTCCAGAGTAAGAGGAGTGTGCAAAAAAAGCCTTATAGATGTGTCCGCCGCCAAAATAAAAGGATTTTTTTAAAGCAGAGATAAAAGCACTCCCCATGGAATTTAAATTAGATGATTTAGTTTGCAAAACTCTGACCGAGCTGAATTACTTTTTTAAAAAAAAGCAGATGCGCATTCAGCTGAAGGATGAAAAGAGGGGAAGTCATTTTACTTTACACACCAGGTGGAATCGGGGCAGATCATGAGACAACACAGCGCTCACTATTGGTACAATAGAAGTTTAATTACTTATAGCCTGAAGGGTAACGATACAAAATGAAATGCAGCTTTAGTGCGCAGAAGGCCAGATGTCATTAACAATTCTTCATATCACACGAATGAAAAAGAGAGCAATCAGATATCTAATTGTACAATTCTAATTACAAGGATTACCATGATCATGGCATTACAAATTGAGAGTGCTGCAGGCAACCGAATAGATTAGCGGTGATGTAGAGTTAGATAGGGTTCCAGGCGTAGCTGGCTACATCTATGTCACTTCTGTGAGATGTTAAAGGAGGAGGTAAGGATCCAAAGATTTTTTTTTGGTGTGGAAATGAATTCTGATTAGAAAGAGGGTGCAGGAATTAGTCACAACGCAGTTCAAGTAGATTTCTGATTCATTTTATATTGATAGTGATTTCCCAGATAACTTTCTAGACCAATTCTCTGCAAAAGAAAGGAGTATCTTTTTGAAACCTTTTAATGTTTTATTTTAAACTTTTTCAGTTCACTCAATCTGGCTGTCATCCTGAAGAAAATAGACCACATTAGGGAGGTATTCTTAGGGTTAATCTAATCGAGGGATCGGACCTGCTTTTGTGGTAATATTGTGTCTAGATTTTTAAAAAACTTTTTAAAAATCAATTTTGTGCTTATCAAGGTGCTAGGTGTTGGGGAATGGAACGCTGTCCATTTCACACGCTTATTGAGTGAATTAGGTGGTCTTGGCTGGATATAGCTCAATTAGAGTCAGAGTAAAGCTCCCGATACTTGGGTCCACCACCAGGGTCAGGGTCCAACCTCCAAAGCTCCCCCACTCCTGCACCAGGCTTACATTTTTCCATTTCCCACACCAGGATTCCTGCGGCCTTTCTGAGTGAGACTGGCACACTGTTCCCATTTGAGTCGAACTTCATAGGTTTTCGTAGGATTTGTTTTAAAAAACCAAGCTTTAAATTGCATGATGCCATTAACTGGGGGGTAGTATGGTGGCACTGGCACAGCACACTGATCTGACACAGTCTGCTACGCTGATGTGTGGAGGAAGTGAGTAAAATGTCAAAGAGCTGCAAAGGAAGATGTGAGATACTGTCACACTGAGCTGTGCTCAACCATTAGTTGCCATGGAATTGCTCACGAACAAAATTTCAAAAACTGTATCACTCTCTCTCTCTCATCTGTCTGCTTGTGCTCCACTCTCTAATTGTATATCTCTCTGACCCTCTGTCTTCCACTCGTTCGCTCTGTATGCCTCTCACACATTTTCCAGTGTTGCCACTTCTATATTTCTAGGTTTGTCTCTTTTGTTCTCACACATATTCTTTCCCTCTTTCCGTCAGCCTCCTCTTCCCTGCCTTCTTTCTCTCTTCTGTATATCTCTCTGTGTGTCTCTTATAGCGAGACGTGCCACAACTGAGCCTGATCCTGCCCTCACCTGATGCCCAGCGCACGGGCACTTTTCGAACACCAGCGGGAGGTAGCTGATGGCGTAAGATGCAAGGCCGGTTGGGGCACAATGGAATGGCAGGTGTCCCGAGCGAGGCATTACCCGATACCCCGAGCAGGGCCGTGCAGAATGGGATGGGCAGGAGGGTGAGCAGCACCAGACGCGATGCTGGCGACAGTGCAGAGGGGGCGAGCAATGGGAGTAGCGCAGAAGCCGTGGCCTTAAAGTAAATAAATAGTAAGATGGCTAAAGCAACAAAAAGTTAGACCAGCGAGTCCGTGAATTAACTTAAATTTAAAGAAAGAAACATTTAAAGAAAGTTAAATTTACCTGCAGCATCATCAGAAATGGAACTGGGAGGCCGAGCTTGAAGGAGCAGTAGTGCCACCTAGCATTTGGAGGCCTGTAAGTGTAGAAAACATATGAGCAGACAAAAATGACGGGCAGGAAATGACCAGCTGGTCCACCAAAGGCGCGAAACAGGTGTGACAAAACGGGAAGTAACTGTGACAAAAGAAGTGTGCACACACGCAAGACTTTTATAATACTGTGGGCAGATTAACTCAGTGGCGTAGCCAGAGACAGTAAAGTTGACCCTGGTGTTGCTGTGGGCACAGGACAACTTGGGCACATTGCACAAGGGTGTCAACAGCCAATGATAGATTGTCCATGACATAACTCTAGGATGCTGCTGTGGGGTCTAGTCCTCCAGACTGCAGACAAGCTATCTCACTGAGAAGCTGAAGTGCTCAATTCTAGACTTAAAAAGATGTCAAAAGATCTGGTAAATCCAGTGACATAACCTGGACAATTTTTAATGCTTTGACCCTCGATTGCCTGTAAAACAGACATGTTCTGGTGCATGGGTTTTTTTACATCCACCTGAGAGGGCAGACGTGGCCTCAGTTTAACGTCTCATCCAAAAGACGGCACCTCCGGCAGTGCAGTACTCCCTCAGTAGCGCACTGAAGTGTCAGCCTAGATTATGTGCACAAGTCTCTGCAGTGGGACAGCTGGTCTTCAGACAATAAGACGCCAATTTTGAGAGAAATACGGTTCCTGCCTCCAGAATGAACAGACAGACTGCAGTGAGGCTGGAAAAAAAATCAATTTAATCTTTAATCTCAAAAAAGAAAAAGGTGATGAATTCTATTTGAACATCAGATTCGATTATTCAGAAATAGTGTCAACGTAAAGTTAAAACAGGAGGAGACAGAGAATAGAAAAGGAATGGGGAAAGAATGACAATGAAGGTAGAATTAAAGTGTTTACGACGTGTTCGATTTATTTCAAACTCTTTCTAAGTATTTATTTTAGTAAAACAAAATGTCAATATTACAATGAGAAATCATCTACTGGCACCTGAGCATCTCCGATAATGTAATGTTATGGTTAAGTTCAGTGTCACGGCACACAGACAGAGATGCCAACAAACTGGTTGCCTCAGTAATTCTGGAACTCCCTTAAGCTGCAGTGGTCTCAGGGTTAATGTAAGTTCCAGAAACTCTGCTTCGAATGATAGGTTAATTCTACACTGCAACTCCTGTGACCAAGGAACCGAGTTCCAGGTGGCACTGCTGTCTGAGGGAGAATCCATGCGTAAAGCTGCGCCGCTGGTACTCTGCACTGACGTCTCAGACTGATAGAAAGCATGACAGTGCAGCTGTAAGAGCAGCTCTCAAATCCCTGGCATGAAGTCAGAGACCAGGCATAAGTTCCAGCAACTGTGATGCTGCTCCAGTTATAGTCTTGTAAAGCATTGACAGGCCTGCCACATCTGTCTAATGTTGGAGAGGGTATGCTCTGGGATTGTAGCAGCAGACTATCCTCTGCCAAACTACATGGCTTGAGGTAATTCTGAGTCTAAGGTGTGAGCCGTGGCTCAGTGCGTAGCACTCTTGCTTCTGTGTCTGAATGTTGTGGGTTCAAGTCCCACTGCAGACACTTATGCACATAATCTAGGCTGACACTTCAGTGTAGAACTGGGGGAGTACTGCACTATTGGAGGTGCCATCTTTTGGATGAGACCTTAAACCAAGGCCACATCTACCCTGTCAGGTGGATGTAAAAAAAACCATGGTACTATTTGAAGAAGAGCAGGGGAATTCATCTGGTGTCCTGGCCAACATTTATCCCTCAACCAACATCTAAGACAGATAATCTGGTTATTTATCACATTGCTGTTTGTGGGACCTTGCTGTGTGCAAATTAACTGCCTCATTTCCAACATTACAATAGTGACTACATTTCAAAAGTACTTCATTGGCTTTAAAGAACTTTGGGATGTCCTGAGGTCGTGAAAGGTGCTATATAAATGCAAGCCTTTCTTTTTTTCTAAGATCAAGTGATGGGTTTTTTCTGCAGCCTAATAGGGCTACAAACGCAGTTTGAAGATATTTGAAAGGCTTAGATAACCACAGGCCATTTCTGCCCCCTGTAGGGTGAATGTTCTGAAATACCTACTGGTCAAGAGCTACGCAGTGCTAATCAATAATCTTATCAACGGGTGGTCCTCAAACGGGTCTGGATCATCTCATAGAGACAAAGCTATCATCATACTACAGCAAGGTTAACATTCACAGCCCATCGGATATCCTTATACCGTATACACAGTTCGATAATCTTAGTTTCAGGTTTGGACTAACCCTCCTTGCTTTTATATGTTCAATTTTAAACTATTAAACTTTTTAAAAGTCCATGTTTTTCTCGACCTTTTGTTCACAATTTCTCTTTCCAGTCACGTGCACCTGCTGATTCCACCCACATTCAACGGACTCCTGCGTTCCAGTCCTTTTCTCTTGTTGATTATTCCCAGCCTAACAGACTTTCTTGCACCTGTTAACTGCCATCACCAGCCTTTAAAGCCAAGGCTTGGCATCATATAATCATTACTTCCAGTGGCGGTCCTGCTCCCCTGAAAGGGCGTCGGATTCATCGGGATGCTCATGGTAAAGTAGGATGCCAATAACACAGCACTTTGCAACCATTCACAAGGGCACACGGGACATCTCCCGATTTCCCAGATAGCCAGTCCGCCCCCGATTACCTCTCTCCTACTTTCTTCAAACTTGATGCTGTCACTTCAGCCACAGAATGTTAGTCGGTGGCAAACTCACATATTACCAATAGAGTTACTGACTTGGTCTTCTCACTACTTAAAACACATTGCTCCCCACTGTCCAATTTAATCTATATCTGCCGATCATCTTAAACCACGTAGTCCTCAAGGCTTAGACACATGCCAGTGGACTCAAAATTCTCTCCACTAGTTTCTACACCCTTTACTCGTTTGTTGTAATATAAATGTTAATGGACATGTAAGTGATAATAGGCCCAACCATCTTCAGCTGCTTCATCAATGACCTTCCCTCCATCATAAGGTCAGAAATGGGGATGTTCGCTGATGACTGCACAGTGTTCAGTTCCATTCGCAACCCCTCAGATAATGAAGCAGTCCGTGCCCGCATGCAGCAAGACCTGGACAACATCCAGGCTTGGGCTGATAAGTGGCAAGTAACATTCGCGCCAGATAAATGCCAGGCAATGACCATCTCCAACAAGAGAGAGTCTAACCACCTCCCCTTGACATTCAACGGCATTACCATCGCCGAATCCCCCACCATCAACATCCTGGGGGTCACCATTGACCAGAAACTTAACTGGACCAGCCATATAAATACTGTGGCTACGAGAGCAGGTCAGAGGCTGGGTATTCTGCGGCGAGTGACTCACCTCCTGACTCCCCAAAGCCTTTCCACCATCTACAAGGCACAAGTCAGGAGTGTGATGGAATACTCTCCACTTGCCTGGATGAGTGCAGCTCCAACAACACTCAAGAAGCTCGACACCATCCAAGATAAAGCAGCCCGCTTGATTGGCACCACCCTAAACATTCACTCCCTTCACCACCGGCGCACTGTGGCTGCAGTGTGCACCATCCACAGGATGCACTGCAGCAACTCGCCAAGGCTTCTTCGACAGCACCTCCCAAACCCGCGACCTCTACCACCTAGAAGGACAAGGGCAGCAGGCGCATGGGAACAACACCACCTGCACGTTCCACTCCAAGTCACACACCATCCCGACTTGGAAATATATCGCCGTTCCTTCATTGTCGCTGGGTCAAAATCCTGGAACTCCCTTCCTAACAGCACTGTGGGAGAACCTTCACCACACGGACTGCAGCGGTTCAAGAAGGCGGCTCACCACCACCTTCTCAAGGGCAATTAGGGATGGGCAATAAATGCCGACCTTGCCAGCGACGCCCACATCCCGTGAACGAATAAAAAAAATGTATTAAAGGGATCACCTTTGATGAGCTGAATTGCCTTTTCTCAACCAACTTTCTTTTTTTCTCTAGCCATTCTTCTTGTGAAAGAAAAAATGAACTTGCCTTTCACAGCCTCAGGATGTTCCAAAGCACCTTGAAGCCAATGGAGTCTATTTCAAGTATAATGACTGTTGTAATGTAGGGAAACATGGCAACCAATTGTGCACAGCAAGGTCCCACAAACAACAATGAAATAAATAACCACATCACCTGTTTTAGGTGTTGGTTGAGGAATAAATGCTGGCCAGGACACTGGGAGAACCCCCCTGCTCTTCTGCTAGTGGCTGTGGGACTTTTACGTCCACCTGTGAGGAAAAACGGGGCCTCGGTTTTACGTGTCATCCAAAAGGCAACACCTCCAACAGTGCAGCACTCCCTCAGTACTGCGCTGAAGTGTCAGCCTGGATTATGTGCTCAAGTCTCTGGAGTTGGGTGTGAACCAATGACCTTCTGACTCGGAGGTAAGAGTGCTACCACTGAGCCTGGAGCTGGCACCTATGTGATTTTATGAAAAACATTCTTACAATATTGTTTTTCCACACATCTGGAAGAGTATTTACAAAGTATAAGCTTGTAAGAGCTCTAAATGTATGGCACTGGCGCACTGGGAGTCTGTGTTACTAAGTGTGACGACTTCACTCATTCCACTTGCACTGAATTGGACCCTGCACCCACATTGTGACACAGTGCTTTGGTGTGAACAGGATAATAATTCTAAACGGTGCATTAATGAGCCATTTGGAATGAGTTCACTGCCGTAAATGAGATATTGTCCGTCAAGAGCCTTGGCAATGTGCATGAGATGGCAAAGGCATAGTGGCATTCACAAGATAAAAGTCAAACTGAAAAGAATGCCTGAAGTGCGGAAGGCCAGGCGAATGCTTAGAGAGTGGACTGCTGTCCAGCTGATCCCACAATCCCATGGGGTAGGCCCATCGATCAAGGCTGTAACCCTTAGCTTGGTCTCTGTGGGCCATTGTGGTGTCTACCATGCAAGTACATCTGTGTCTCTGTATTACTCAGCGTCATTAATCAAACTACTACAGCAACCAGCCTCAGAGAAAGCACATTATCACCTCTGTTTTCCGTCTGTTTTAATTATACTCTCAGTGGGAAGCCAATGCAAACACACACACAGCCAGCTCATTGTCTTCAATGCATCATGTCACCTCAGTGGCCTGAGGTCATAACCTGGTCAAAGTGATAGAGATATCTTCTGCCCTTTTTAAGAGCTCAGTTGACAAGTCCATGTGGTTTTGCCCTGGTTAATAGGCATGTATTCTGATCGAGAATGAGCCAGGATGCACTATATTGTTTATAACACAAAAAATAATTTCTGCTTTTCAATAGAGACACATTGGGTATGAGTTACCTTTTAAAATCAATAGAAACTTTAAAAATGAGGAATGATCTTTGCGATTAAATATGTTTTACTTGCGCATGACAACTAAATAAAGAGAAAGTAAGAATCCCAATTCCATTTTCTCATTACAAAATAAACAAAAATACTTCCACTTATATGTCACACTGTCAAAATGTCTCAAAGCACATCACACAGTGAATTGCCTTGACTCCTCTACCTTGTTACCTCTAGACTCGACTATTCCAATGCTCTCCTGGCCGGCTTCCCATCTTCCACTCTCCATAAGCTTGAACTCATCCAAAATTCTGCTGCTTGCATTCTAACTCACACAAAGTCCCGTTCACCCATCACCCCTGTGCTCGCTGACCTACATTGGCTCCCGGTCCGGGAACGCCTCGATTTTAAAATTCTCATCCTTGCTTTCAAATCCCTCCATGTCCTCGTCCCTCCCCATCTCTGTAACCTCCTCCAGCCCTGCAACCCTCTGAGATCTCTGCGCTCCTCCAATTCTTGCCCCTTGTGCATCCCTGATTTTAATTGCTCCACCATTGGCAGCTGTGCCTTCAGCTGCCTAGGTCCTAAGCTCCGGAATTCACACCCTAAACCTCTCTGCCTCTCTACCTCTCTCCTCCCTTAAGACGCTCCTTAAAACCTACCTCTTTGATCAAGCTTTTGGTCACCTATTCTAATATCGCCTGATGTGGCTTGGTGTCAAATTTTGTTTGAAAATTGCTCCTGTGAAGCGCCTTGGGATGTTTTACTATGTTAAAGGCACTATATAAATGCAGGTTGTTGTTGTTGTTGTTGTTGTTGTTGTTGTTGACACTGCAGCATTGTGTGCCAGCAATATCCCACAAACAGCAATCAGACAAACGGCCAGTTTGGCACACGCCAAGGTTCTTGGCAGGGGAAATTTCCCATTTATGGCAGCAGTCATTCCAAATGGCTCCACCATAGACCATTCATAGTTATTATCCTGCTTATGCTGAAACTCAGTGCTGTAATCTGGGCACAGTGTTCAAATTGAGGGCCGGTGAATTGAGTGAAGTTGTTACACTTTAAAAAAACACCATGGGGGTTGGGGGGTGTAATTTCAACCTAACCCGTCCAGGGGGAAACTGACCAGATTGGGTCCAACGCCGTTTAGACAGCCCGCCCCATTTCACCCTCTATTGGTGTCAAAATGACGTGTGAACCGATCTTGTCAGTTTCCCGCCGGGCAGACTAGGTTAAAATTGCCCCCCTGGCACTCAATGGGCCATTGGGGAGCTCCACCTTTAACATCTGTTTCTGGTGATGTTGGTTGAGAGAGGAATGTTGGCCTGCTCACAGGGAATGATGACAGCAAGAAACTCCTTTATCAGGCCCACATATAGTGTTGATTTAGATTTTACACGTTTGTGCTCCTGGCATAGAGTTTCCTGTGCCGGTAGCGAATATGGAGAATTTGGGCAAGGAGATAAGAGCGCCCAGCAAGTCAATATTACTGAATGTTACTCAATGAGTGAGTGGGAAGAAGAATAAACAAAGAATGGTATCAGCTTTCCCCATCTCCCGGGAGTGCTAGGAGTCCTAGTCCGGCAATGCCTCGATTTTAAACTTCTCATCCTTGTTTACAAATCCCTCCGTGTCCTCGCCCCTCCCCATCTCTGTAACCTCCTCCAGCCCTACAACCCTCTGAGATCTCTGCGCTCCTCCAGTTCTTGCCTCTTGTCCAGCCCCGATTTTAATTGCTCCACCATTGGCGGCCGTGCCTTCAGCTGCCTAGGCCCCAAGCTCTGGAATTCCCTCCCTAAACCTCTCCATCCCACTACCTCTCTCTCCTCCTTTAAGATGCTCCTTAAAAGCTACCTCTTTGACCAAACTTTTGGTCATCTATCTTAATATCTCCTTATGAGGCTTGGTGTCAAATTTTGTTTGATAACATTCCTGTGATGCACCTTGGAATGTTTTACGATATTAAAGGTGCTATATAAATGCAAGTTATTGTTAGGTAAAAACGCCAAACTCCCCCTGTTCCACTCCCTCTATTATGTCCTGGACCAGGCCATGGCGTGAGCTTTCGTATCTTTTGAAGGGCCTACGGCTCCTCCAGTGCATTGTGGTGCCCACTAGTTATGGCTAGCCTACTGCTGCAAGCAGATACAAAGTGTTGAGATATTGAAAGCTTGAAGGAGCACAGATGTTGATACCCAAGTGGCCACCTTACACATCTAATTGGGCGTGAATCAAACAACATACATCATGCATCTACTTTTGGTTGGAAGCTTGCTTTGTGGGCATAACTATCTGCACAACCACCCTGTCTGAGGGGGCTTGACAGGGTAGATGCTGAGAGGTTGTTTCCCCTGGCTGAAGAGTCTCGAACTAGGGGTCATAGACTCAGGATAAGGGGTCGGCCATTTAAGACTGAGATGAGGAGGAATTTCTTTACTCAGAGGGTTGTGAATCTTTGGAATTCTCTACCCCAAAGGGCTGTGGATGCTGAGTCGTTGAGTATATTCAAGGCTGAGATCGATAGATTTTTGGACTCTAGGGGAATCAAGGGTTATGGGGATCGGGCAGGAAAGTGGAGTTGAGGTCGAAGATCAGCCATGTTCTGATTGAATAGCGGAGCAATGCTTGAGGGGCCGTATGGCCTACTCCTGCTCCTATTTCTTATGTTTTTTATGTAACGGTAAAGAGTTAAGTGCAATGATAGTTGCATATTTCAGTACCAGCTACAAAATTGGCCCTTCAGCAATGTGTGCACATGTGTAAGAGCTGGAAAGTTGCCTGAGTGCTTGTACTTGGCCTCAGTCAACCTGCAGCAGGTTGAGAGTAGCTGCTCTCATCAACAAGGCAGCATTCAACTGACACAAAGGAAGATGGTTGTGGTTGTCTGAGGCGAATCATTGCCGCCACAGGATATCACTGCTGGGAAGCGTCTTGGGCCCAACCATCCTCAAATGCTTCATCAATGACCTTCCCTCTGTGATAAAATCAGAAGTGAAGTCTATTGATTCCTTAATGTTCATCTGCATTCCGAGCACCTCAATAATGAAGTAGCCTACAGATTCCTGGACAACATCCAGTCTTGGGCTGACAAGTGGCAGGTAACATTTATACTACACAAGTAGAGGGTAATGACCATCTCAAACAAGAAGAAGCCTAACCCCTGAGTTCCCCCACCATTGGAATCTTGGGGGGTCACCACTGATCAGAAGCTTATCTGGACCAGCTATATCAGCACCATGGCTATATGAGCAGGGCAGAGACTGGGTGCTCTATATGAGTGTTTCACCTCTTTTTTTTATTTGTTCATGGGATGTGGGCGTCGCTGCGAGGCCGGTATTTATTGCCCATTCTTAATTGCCCTTGAGAAGGTGGTGGTGAGCCGCCTTCTTGAACCGCTGCAGTCCATGTGGTGAAGGTTCTCCCACAGTGCTGTTAGGAAGGGGGTTCCAGGATTTTGACCCCATGACGATGAAGGAACGGTGATATATTTCCAAGTTGGGATGGTGTGTGACTTGGAGGGGAACATGCAGGTGGTGTTCCCATGTGCCTGCTGCCCTTGTCCTTCTAGGTGGGAGAGGTCGCGGGTTTGGAAGGTGCTGTCGAAGAAGCCTTGGCGAGTTGCTGCAATGCATCCTGTGGATGGTACACACTGCAGCCACAGTGAAGGGAGTGAATGTTTAGGGTGGTGGATGGGGTGCCAATCAAGCGGGCTGCTTTGACCTGGATGGTGTCGAGCTTCTTGAGGGTTGTTGGAGCTGCACTCATCCAGGCAAGTGGAGAGTATTCCATCACACTCCTGACTTGTGCCTTGTAGATGGTGGAAAGGCTTTGGGGGAGTCAGAAGGTGAGTCACTCGCTGCAGAATACCCAGCCTCTAACCTGCGCTTGTAGCCACAGTATTTATATGGCTGGTCCAGTTAATTTTCTGGTCAATGGTGACCCCCAGGATATTGATGGTGGGGGATTCAGCAATGGTAATGCCACTGAATGTCAAGGGGAGGTTGTTAGACTCTCTCTTGTTGGAGATGGTCATTGCCTGGCGCGAATGTTACTTTCCACTTATCAGCCCAAGCCTGGATGTTATCCAGATCTTGCTGCGTGCAGGCACGGACTGCTTCATTATCTGAGAGGTTGCGAATGGAACTGAACACTGTGCAATCATTAGCGAACGTCCCCATTTCTGACCTTATGATGGAGAGAAGGTCATTGATGAAGCAGCTGAAGTTGGTTGGGCCTAGGACACTGCCCTGATCATTCAAAACCTTTTCCCTATCAACAAGGTGTCAGCCTTGGCTCAGTGGTAGCACTCTCACCTCTGACTAAGGAGGTTGTGGGTTCCAACACCTACTTCATAAACTTGAACATGTAATCTAGGCTGACACGTCAGTGAGGTACTGAGGGAGTGCTGCACTATCAGAGGAGCCATCTTTTGGATGCAATGCTAAGTCTTGTCCTTTCAGCTGGCCTTAAAAGATTCCATGGCACTATTCGAAGAGGAGCAGAGCAGTTCTTTTGGCATCCTGGCCAACATTTATCCATTGACCAACATCACTAAAACAGGTTATCTGGTCATTTATCACAATTGCTTGCTATGCACAAATTGACTGCAGCATTTCCTATGTTACAACAGTGACTACAAATCAAAAGTACTTTAATGGCTGTGAAATGCTTTGGGACGTTCAAAGCTGAAAGGTGCTATATAAATGCAAGTTATTTCTTTACAAGGCTCCCGTCAGGAGTGCATTGGGATATTCACTACTCATCCGGATGGGTGCAAGCACAACAACACTCAAGAAGTTCAATACCCTGGACAGAGCAAGGCAACAGCGCTGACACAGCATTTACTATAAAAGCAGCTCAATACACAGGGTTAATAAAGCAGACAATTTTGTTCGATCGACACCAGCCCCGGTACTGGACCTCCTCTGGTGATCCGTGAGCCTCGTGACCTCGCACATTGCCCTTTCAGCCTGGATTGACTAGATCAGCTCTTGTCAGTACCCATTTCCAATAGACATCATGTAAATTCTGTCTGAGGTAAATGTCACTGGCTTCATTAAGAACTGCCAGGTAAGGCTGCGCACTTGCACTGCATCTCTTGTGCTTTGTTATGAGATGGAAATATTTAACTATTTCTCAACCAACTAGTCATATTTCTTCAATTATTTAATATTGTTATTCCACACAGTAATAAATATGGAATGCCAAATGCCATCCTTTTTTTCTATTTCCACTCCTCCTCCCCAACCCAATTTTCTTCACTCCTCTCCTGAAGCCACTGTCTCATGCTGGGGTACAGTTTCATGATCACTGGCCATTCTCTGGTACCTTGCACAAGTGACCATTCTCCATGTGGGAGCCATTGCAACGACTGTTAATCTCTCATGGGATCCAACACATAGAGCTTGATCTTGTCTTTACCCATGTACATTTTACAGCAGGGCCTGCTGGATTATTTTTACTTGTTCTTTGGACGTGGCCAACACTGGCAAGGCTGTATTTATTGCCGACCCCTAGCTGCCTTCAGAAGGTGAACTACTGCAGTCCTTATGGTGATGATGCTCCCACAATGCTGTTAGGTAGGGAGTTCCAGGATTCTGACCCAGCAACAATGAAGGAATGGCGATATATGTCCAAGTCAGGGTGATGTGTGACTTGGGTGGGGAACTTGGAGGTGATGGTGTTCCCATAACATTGATGCTCTTGTTTGTCTTCATGGTAGAGGTCACAAGGAAGGGAGGTGCTGTCAAAATAACCTTGTCGAGTTGCTGCAGTGCACCCTGTAGATCATACCTATTGCAGCCTCAGTGTGCTGGTGAATATTGAGTCCAGTGGTAGAGTCATCAATCTAATGAACTGTTCTGTCCTGGATAGTGTTTAGCTTCTTGAGTGTTGTTGTGGCTGCACCCATCCGGGTGGATGGTGAATATTCCATCACACACCTGACTTGAGCCTTGTAGATGGTGGAGAGGCTTTGAGGTGTCTTCAGGTGAGCCACTCATCGCAGAGTACCAGCATCTGTCCTGCGCTTGGAGCCATTGTGATGATATGACTCGTCCAAATAAGCTTCTGGGTCAAAGCTGTGATGAGGTCTGTAGTCAAGTAGTCTGGTGTAACTCAAACTGAACATCAGAGAACAGGTTACTGGTGAGTAGGTGTTGTTTGATACGAACATACAAAATTGACGGGCAGGAAAAGACCAGCTGGTCCATCGAGCCTGCCCCATGCCATGATCGCCGGATCATCATGGATAAACACTTCTTCCCTCCCCCGTCCCCCACCCTCACAGCCATGTAATCTCCCGGGAGAGGGAAAAAAACAGAAAAAACCCAGGGCCAATAAGGGAAAAAAATATTTTGTAAAATTCCTCTCTGACCCCCTCAGGTGATTGTAACCATTCCAGGAGATAACATGGACCAAGTGTTATCTATAAAGACCACTTACCTTCTATATGATGTGATCTCTGCCCCATTCAGGAACCGGTCCAGCTCCCTCTTGAAGGCAGAGAGTCGGCCCCCACCACACCAGCCGGCAACGTATTCCAGAGACTCACTGCTCTCTGGGAAAAGGAGAATTGCCAAACATCCAGTCTGTTCCTACTCTTCCATAGTTTAAACTCATGTCCCCTGGTTCTCCCCAGTTAAACTGGAATAATCTATCAATAAGTTCGCTATCCAGCCCATTAATTATTTTGTAGACCTCCATCAGATCACCTCTAAGTCTATGCTTCTCTAAAGTAAATAGACCAAGGTCCTTGAGCCTATCTGAGTAACTGAGGTTTTTAAAGCTAGAAATCATTCTTGTAGCTCTCCTCTGGACTTTTCCATAGCTGCTATATCACTCACCATGTGGGGGGACCAAAACTGGGCACAGTACTTTATAGGTCATTGATCCGACCGCATCTAAAGTGTCAAAATGGTGTCCTTTGATTCATACTTAATGGTTCTATTAATGCAACCCAATACATGAGCTAGCTTCCAGTCTAAGGGAACTATCCTGACTTTATTGAACTATTAAAGATACGGGCAAGGGGCTCACAGAGCACCTGTCCCATCTCTTTAATCACCCTTGGATGGATATTATCTGGACCTGGAGCACCATCAATTTTGAGCTTTCTTAACCTATCCAAGATGACATTACTATCTATTTTAATATTAATAATGCTGTTCAATACTAAGCACCCCTCAACTGGAACATAAGCATCGTCTAAAGGAATATAGACTGATGCAAAATAGTCATTTAGCAATCCTGCCATGACCTAAGAATCAGTTTCAATCTGCCCTACAGTGTCCTTTAGTGGCCCTATACAGTTCTTTATGGTCTTCTGACTATGGACATAGCTAAAAAAGCTTTTGGTATTACTACCACAATTACGCACCATCTTCTTTTCCAGAGATCTCTTGGCTAATCTTATGACACTTCTGAAAAACTAAATAGTGCTAAGGAACAAGTAAAAAAAGAACTTGCATTTATATAGCACCTTTCACGGCCTCAGGGCATTCCAAAGAGCTTCACAGCCAACGAAGTACTTTTGAAGTATAGTCACTGTTGTAATGTAGGGCGTGCGGCAGCCAATTTTGCGCACAGTAAAGTCCCACGAACAGCAGTGAGATAACTCTGCTTTAGTGATATTTATTGAGGAATAAATTTTGGCCAGGACACCGGGAGAAATCCCCTGCTCTTCTTCAAATAGTACCATGGGATCTTTTATGTCCACCTGAAAGGGCAAACAGGCAGATTAAGATCTCATCCGAAAGACGACAGCTCTGACAGTGCAGCACTCCCTCAGTACTCCACTGAAGTGTCAGCCTAGATTATCTGGGTCCTGAACCCACGACCTTCTGACTCAGAGGTGTGAACGCTACAACTGAACCACCCAGTAAACGCAAAAAGCAATCCATTCAGAAAGGTTTATATTTCCAACCATAGCGCAGTGTAGCTCAGTTTTAAGAATACAGCATCCTTTTACATTTCTGACACCTGCTACATCTGATTGCTCCAAGGATCAATATTTTGAATCTACACATCTCATATTATTGTCAAAACTACTCTGATTTCCTCTTAAATATGTGTCCCAAAATGCTGAAGTATTTCATGTCAAAGAAGCAATCGGTGCCTGCTGGTCCAGTTACCAAAGAGATCTTCCTATGTTCTCAGACCAGGTGAGATCACTGATTGCAAAGTGCTAATGGCTGCCTGAATGTAAATTGCTTTGATTTCCTATATTCTATAAAAAATGATTCTGCATTCTATCATGAAATTCATTCCCCCTCTAGCTAACAATTCATGCTGTCTGGGAACAATTTCTCACAGAGAACAGCATGTGTTCCTGCTGATTGAATCATGTGAAGTGCTATCGAGCTAACAACTTTATACCAATTATTTCAATTGTCAAACGGAACCTTTTATAAGTGAATTTTAAGTTTGGTTGGAAATATGGCGTTAAAAGCAATGAATAAGAACAAAGGCTTGCTGCAAATCTTCCCTTGATTTCTGAAGTTCTGAGATTTGGACAGAATCAACAGACTCTGTAATGTGAAGCTTGTGTTTTGTACATCACAATTCAGTTCCAATCAATAGCAATACTATAAGAGGACAAGAATTCAAAGACACATGGAACGTGGCAACCCAAAGATTCATTTTGACATTGTGCGATAGTGTAAAACAGGCAATATCGATTAAACCATCCGTTACACATCTCTCCCGATTTTCGGGAGATGTATAACAGGCAGCTGATCTGAAATCACCCACCCCTTTTACCCTATTGCACAAAGTCAAAATTAGCCCCCATTAATTCCCAAAGACATTTCTTAGAAAGGGTAACTAATCCACCATGGACTTTTTCTCACTGTTTTGACATTTTCGTTTTGTATTGTTTAGTTTTGCCAAATTTATATAAAGATTTAATTCTTTAAAAAATAATTTAATATTTTAATTGAAAAATTGAATATTTTATTAAATATATAAGTACTTTAGTTGATTTAGCATGTACAAATTCTGTTCTGAATTTAATATTCCACAATATTAAAGGGAGTGTATCAGAAGGAAAGAAGCATCATAGTGAGAGATTATGGTTAATCCAATACACAGATTACTGCAGGCAGGGTAATTATTAATCCCGTGGGTCACACAGTTCGACAAGAACAGGTCTCTGAAAAAATACAACTTCTGGATCATAGGAGACAAGATCCACTTACAGGAATCACTGTAAAACTATTGAAAAAGAAACAAAACTGAAACAATAATGAGTTGTCCTGTCATGTAGAGAAATGGTAAGTACAAGTGAGAGCTCAGATTTAAACAGTGAGGAACTAAACCACACGTACCAGGAAGGTTCCGGGTTTATTCACTGCTCTGTGCTCAGTTAGTTGATCTCGGTCTAAAAGCAGCCCAGTAGGACCCATGGTAAAAAGATTTGCATTTATACAGTGTCTTTCACAACCTCAGGACATCCTAAAGTGCTTTACAGCCAATGAAATACTTTTGAAGAGTAGTCACTGTTATAATGTAGGGAACACGGCAACCAATTTGCACACAGCAAGGTCCCACAAACAGCAATGTGATATTGACCAGATAATCTTTTTTAAGTGATGTTGATTGAGGGATAAATATTAGCCAGGACACTGGGGACAACTCCCCTGCTCTTCTTCGAAATAGTGCAATGGGATGTTTTACATCCACCTTAGAGGGCAGGCGGGGCCTCGGTATGACATTTTATCCAAAAGACGGCACCTCCAACAGTGCAGCACTCTCTCAGTACTGTACTGGAGTGTCAGCCTAGATTTTGTGCTCAAGTCTCTGGAGTGGGACTTGAACCCACATCTTTCTGATTCATGTGCGAGTGTGCCACCATTGAGCCTATATGTGGACATTGAGAGTGAGGCCCAAGATTAGTCGCTAATGTGATGCCACTTACTGTTGAATTGTTTCCCAACACTCAAAACTCAAATATGAAGAGTGGGTACACGGATGAGATACAGGCGCACACCTTGCCAACCATGGAACCGTACCCCAGTAAGGAGTCAATCCCTTCAGGAAGAAAATTAGCTATCAAAAAAAATGCATGGCCCAGGTTTAGCCTCTGATGTCATCAGTGTGAGCCAACCTATTGAGAGCCGAGGGACAGAATAAAACTGAGATACGGTACAGTTATATTTCTATCACCCTCCTCCAGTTCTGATGAAAGGTTAGTGACCTGAAACTTTAACTTTATTTCTCTCTCCACAGATGCTGCCTGAGCTGCTAAATATTTTCTGTTTTTTTAACTTTTTCAGGAAGCTTTTCTCTTCTTTTGAATGCATCCCCCACTCCAGCCCTTTCCATTAAAATCACCCTCTTAGTCATACAAAGTAGGCTTAACAGCTGCCAGGGCAGAAGAAATAACAAAACAACACAGAAAGGCTCAAAGAGGCGCAGATGTAGGAACATTAGGAACAGGAGTAGGCCATTCAGCCTGTCGAGCCTGCTTTGCCATTCAAATAAATTATGGCTGATCTGCACCTCAACTCCATTTACCCGCCTTAGTACAATATTCCTTGATACCCTTACCCATCAAAAATCTATCTCAGTCTTGAAAGCTTCAACTGTCCCCCAGTATTCACAGCCCTTTGAGGGAGAGAATTCTGGATTTCCACTACCCTTTCTGTGAAAAGCTGCTTCCTGATTTTCATCCTAAATGGCTTAACTCAAACTTTAAGATTATGTCCCCTCGTTCTTGATTCCCCCACCAGAGGAAATAGTTTCTCTGCAGCTACCCCATCGAATCCATTTAACATTTTAAACACCTCGATCTGTTTTACAGAATACTTTTTTTCCTGTTGCTCTGCCAACTTTTCCAGTCATTGAGCTATTCAAATCTGGAAGGCATCGCAGACGAGTTCAGTTTAGCCCTCACTTGACACCTCAATAGCAAGGATACTTGGCTGAAGTTTCCTCTCTCTAAGCCAGGAATGTAGCGGCCAGTTGCAGCTCCCCAACTGCTGCTCGACTAACTCTGCACAGATTAATAATTATGCCCAGGATATTCTGGTCTGTATGGTTTAGTAGCACCAGGTGAATTTACACACTGAGTGAACTTGAGTGACTGTTTTGAAATGCAACTTAAACAGTCCAACATTGGGGAATGCTGTCCCTTTAAATAGATCGCTGAGGCTCGTTTGTACAAAGGGTTTCACACTGCCAGGCAAGGGGTCAGCCCCTATTCACAAAGCAGCACGTGTCGAGTATATTAGAATAAACAACTTTTTAATGCAGTCCCCATAAGGCAGCAAATAGCCTCTCAAAGACATAAATGACAAAGAATTGCGCAAGGTCGGAGCAATCAAGCCATTCATCCTCATTAAAGTTTTCATTAATAACCAGTGGTCATTGTCCACAAGATTAATGCAGAACTAATCAAACCTCTTAGCAGGCACTAGCCAGGAGCTGTTAAGAACCAGGTTTGGTGGATTAACATGTTGATGGATATTGCATTTCCATTTCTGCAACTATTAAATAATTTGCAACTATTTTCTGGACATTTATCAATCGCTTATCGACCAAGCCCAGTATGAAATGTTCTGCCTGCCTTCGAAGTCCAGGTCTTCCTTTTTCTTCATGATTTCCACCCCCTCCAATTGACTCCCCTCCTCTCCTGAGGACGTTGACTCTTGTACAGTTCCACTGTGCCAACAGTACCCCCAGTACCTCACCCAAGTAACCAGTGTTCACGTGTGTGCCTCAACACTGAGCATAGCATGGTGGAATATCATAGTGAACCCAATATTGTCCTCACTTCGGGGGGAGGGGGAAGGAAAGGGAATTGTTCATGTCGTTACTTTTAGCAAAAGAGTACAAAGTAGGATTTCCCATTTTGTTCTTATGCTGACTGTTTCACGAAAAATATTGACAGGAGGAATTTCACATCCCTGATGCCCAAATACACAAAGATTCCAGCACGATTCACTAGTTAACAATTAGGAACAGAAAAGTGGGATGATTTCGCACCATCCCCCCTCCCCAATCCTTAGCCCTGGGGCACTGTGGCCAAATTATAGAAAGAAAAGAAAGAACAAAAGAATGAATGAAAGAAAGGACTTGTATTTATTTAGCGCCTTTCATGATCTCAGGATGTCCCAAAGCACTTTACAGCCATTGAAGTACTTTTGAAGTGTAGTCACTGTTGTAATGTAGGAAACACGGCAGTCGATTTACGCACAGCAAGATCCCACAAACAACAAATGAGATAATGACCAGATAATCTGTTTTTTAGTGATTTAGGTCGAGGGATAAATATTGGCCCAGGACACTAGAGAGAGAGCATCTTTACTGCTTGGGAAAGAGATAAAAGTCACCAAGTATTCCCACTCCTGATCTTGCTGAAAAAGGCATGCGTGCGTGTAGACGTTGGGTATGAACAGTACTGGGATTGGCCACAATGCCCCCTCAGTTAAATAGCCCACTTATACTCAGAACTGACATTCATTGTCTAGATTCTGACATGAAGAATAGCCACGTGAGTTACGTACCAGGGAGCTGTGGGCACTTCAGCATGGGTCAGTGCCTTCAGGGCAGTGGGAAAGATTAGCAACTAAAAAAAATACCTTGGTGCTTTATCTATTATGTTTGCTCTGACAAATTATTACCACAATCAAAAATTATTAATATAAAACATAAAATATATTTTAAAAGAAATTTCCATATTTTATTCATTGCCTTTTGAAATGTATTGTGTTGGTCTCACAAATATGCTTAAACCATGATCTCACCATACTTGATGTCAAGATAGAAAAATTACTCAGGTCTCCGATACTACTTCAGGGCTGAAGGTTGGTCAGATATAGTGACATCTTTTTCTCACCCTTGAACTGACAGCCATTCTGTTAGTCGTTAGTAAAAGATCAGCTGTTTTGGTATTACACATTCTCTCATTAAGATGCACCCATTACACATCACACTAATGAGGGACTGTGTAATGTAAAGTCTGTTAAGCAGTCTCTGTGTACGTGCGTGTGTGTGTTACGAGGTGACAGAGAATTACTCCAGTGTCTCCTGCCTTTCCAGCACCTGATCATTGCCGACTCTGGGGAAGCCGACTCAAGGTGCAACGCAGCCTTCTGGGATAGGCCTCAGCTGGGCCTGAACTTGGTAAGGAGGCCCACGGAGAGAGCCTGGCAGCAGACATCTCCCTGATAGATGGATCGCTGTAAAAAGCCAATCGCTGTGGTCATTGCTTGAGTTTCCAGGATGGGAATTGTCTCCCTCTAGGGAGAAAATGAGACACTGTTTACCCAATCGAAGTGCTTCTAACTGCTCCTGAGAGGGTAATGGTTTTGGACTGAGGCCAATGAAGATGAAAGTGTGTGTAAATTTTCTCTGCTCTCCCTGACAGGAGGAATTAGAGACACTCCATGAATTTCTATGGACAAGGAAAAGCAAAGAACAGAGATCCTAGCTGGGATCTCAACATTCCATCTTTCAAGATGAACAGTCCAGACGCTGATTTTTAACCCTTCACCGGTCCCTGGTGTTTACTAAACAGCTTGTCTGTACCACACAATTCCAGCTGCTGTAAAGCTATGTTTGAAGTTTGTTTCTCTTTATTGGTCTATTGAGGTTCAGCATGGTTGTAAAACTAAAGTGTTTTAACATTACAAATATCAATTACAGCAGTGGCTACATTTGAAAATCGGTCTCACTTGAAGAAAAAAAATATTAACCAAAAACATGTCAATAATAACCAAAAACATGTCAATAATGTGATTTTTGTATTAAAAAAAAATCACATAAATATGAATGTGACCCATCCCAGTCTCTTCCCTCCAATATACCATCCAACTGAGTTCCAAACAACTTCCAATTCAAATCATTTTAACCAAGCTCAGATTATTTGCTTATTTCTAAGCGCTGAGACAATCTCCATTGATCTGTGGTATTAGCACAAAATGCTCCTGAAAGGAGTGCTTGCCTTGAGTACCCAGGACCTTTCTGACACTTCCTCAGGGTCTAGCGGCAAACTGAGAGATTTTTGACAAAGAAAAAAGAACTATTTCCAACGGTCAGTGATTTGGTAACTAGGGAGCATAAATTTAAGATCATTACCCAAAGAATCGAGGGAGATTAGATTTATTTTTAACTCGGAGCGTTGTTATGACAGGGAATGTCCTACAAAGAACTGTGGCGGAACAGGCTCAAGGGGCTGAAGGGCCTACTCCTGTTCCAATGTTCCAATGGAAGCAGAATCCATAATGGCTTTTAAAAGGGAAATGGACGGTGATGTAGGTAGGATATTTTTTTTGGGGGGAAGGGGAGTGTTTGGATATGAGTTTGCCAGACCAAGCAAAATTACTTCAAAAGGTCTATTTTTCAAATAGGAATTTCAGAATAGATACATTATTACTTCCATGAAACTAATAATTCAAATAAAGCGAATGACAAAAAAAGCAGTCTTGTCGGACAAAAACTCTAAAGCGTGAAGTTCCCGCGATGGTTATGTGTCGCTGGTCTACCAATAACTTTGGTACGATTCGCTTCAATATCCTGGCGAATATTTAAAAGCACAAGCCCAAATAATCAGTTTTCACTGGTCGAATTGTGGATCAGTCCAGCTCTGGATGAAAGTCTATTGTTTCCATGTTGTATCAAGTGATCTAAGGCACATTGTTTTGAAAGAAGGATATTAAACAAAATCATTGAAATTTCCAGGGGGTGGGGTTGGAGGGGGGTGGGATTTAAATACTCTGAACACCCTCCCCCCCTCAACCCCCACAAATGGATCAAGCCCCACTCCAGATCGCCTGCTCACTGTAGAATCCGCCTGACTGAAATCAACGGGGTGAAGATCTGATGAGTTCTACAACGGGCGGGCAATCCACTCCGGCAGGTTACTACCTCGTCGGTGAAGGTAAGAATGACCTTGGATGATTCTTAACACACTTTTACCCATGTGGAGTCCTTATACAAGAGTCTCCTGTCTACTTTACTCCATGCACATCATGAAATATTTCCGATCAGTTGATACTCAGCTGCCGACCTCTGGGATGCATTATTCTGCATTTAAATCTTTTTTTTTGTATTTATATCAAGAATCAAGTTAACCGAAGGAAACAGGATGACAAGAAAGTGATCTCAGCTGTGCTGAAACACTATTATTGAAAAGTTGTCCTCTCCCTGTAATTCAAAGTTGCTTAATTCAAGAATCTGTTAACTCAATCGTTTTCAAGCAAAAAACATCTCCTGTGCTGTTTTTATTTAAATTGCTTAATTCAAATTACTGGATTCATTTAGCAAAAATGAATTTTTTCATTTTCATACATTATCAGCTAAAGGTTACTGCAGCTTCAACCAAAAAAAAAACAAGAAACCATCACTGTAAAACAATGAACAAACAGAAGTTATCTGTTTGGGTATTAAGGGTTATGGAACCAAGGTGGGTAAAGTTGCAGATCAGCCATGATCTAAATGAATGGGGGAACAGGCTCGAGGGGCAGAATGGCCTACCCCTGTTCCCATGCTCTCATTAGAGGCAAAGAATTAGGACACTGGAAAACAAAAACACATTAAGTAAAGCCTCACTCCTGTAAAATCAGTTAGTTCTTTCAGATTAGAAATGTGAATTTCTCCATGGAAATAAATGCACATTATTAATATGTCTTTTATATTAAAACAAATAGATTAGTATTTTTAAAACTTAATTCCCACACGGCTGAAGGGTGCTAAAAGTGGTACCTTCCCCCGCCCCCCAACGATTCTCTCATCTCCTCTGATACAGAGGATCATTCTACAGTCCTGTTCCATTGGTGCAGCCAGTCACGGTGGAATATCAGCAGGCTAACTTGACGGGGGCGGGAGGGGAGGAGGAAAGAGAGAAATCACAGCCAAGCCAGATCCTGCCCAGAGGTGCACACTTTCAGCAGAGATCAAAGTGGAAAGTCAGGACTAGGAGCCGGGCTGATCTTTCCTCTCCTTTGCTCCTGTTGTAGCATCCCCATCGCTCCCCCAGCTGAGATCAACCTTTTGGAGCAGGCTGGGATTGTACCTGAAGCGGTCATGCTCCGTGTGGACCATCAGCAAAGTGCATTTAGTCATACATCCGTACCATCATACAGAAATGACAGGCAGGAAAAGACCCACTGGTCCATCCAACATGTCCTGTACAGTGGTGACACCTCGTGTATCGCAATACAGATATTCCCACTCACCCAGAGCCAGGTGATCTCCTGGGAGAGGCAAAAACCAAATTAAAAACCCAGGCCAACTAGGGGGAAAAGAAATCTCTAAAATTCCTCTCCGGCCCCTTTAGGCGATCGAAACTAGTCCAGGAGATTCACGTGGACCCTAATTTATATTATAGGTTATCTACCTCTTGTACGAGGCGATCTCCGCCCAGCCACAAACAGGTCCAGCTCTCTCTTGAAGGAGTGAAACAGGAAAAGTTATGCATTCCCTAAAAATATATATACTTTTATATATCCCAGTTATTAAAAATAATCTGGGAGCATGGAGAAGTGTAACCTCCCACAAGACTTTCTTATCCCTTGAAAAACAGCTACTTAAAAATAGTGCTGTGGCTCCGAGATTGTAAAATCTGGGGGAGCGGGAGGGGCGATTCAAACGTACACAAATCTCGGTCTGTACTTCAGTGGAATAAAAAGTGTCTATAAATAGAGTAATTGCAGTGGGGAAAATTTCCTTTACTCATCACGTCCAGTGAAATACTGAAGGGCCGATTTTTGGAGTTCGCTCTGCTGCGGAGAATTGTGAGCAGCACGTGGCTGGTTTCCCAACACGAGCCGCTGGTGGGAGAGGCTGCTCCCGGCAGCAACGTGAACTCTGAAAATCTGCCCGTAAAGGAATTCCTTCTACACGCATTCACGGCTTCTCCAGACACAGTGGGCTGGATCTTGACTTCGTGGAATAGCGTAAAGCGGGTGATAGTGAATGGGCAGCTCGTTTTACATCTCTGCCGATCGAAGTCCATGGAATTAAAAATCACTGTTGTCCGTTTTGCACTATCGCACAAAGTCAAAATCTACCTCAGTGAAACCAGGAAATCTGTCCGTTACGTTCGGACTACCACGACACAGGGTGAACCAAAGGGAATCTCCCCCCCTCCCACCCCGCCCCCACAAATGTCCAACTCAATCTTACAAGACTGTTAATCAGACTGGCAGACAGTAAACAATGAATGGGAAGGAATTGTTCAATAACAAAAAACACACAGGGCGCAAATCCAGCACAAGTTAGCGATTATTTTTCGGTGAGGAAGTTCACTTGTAATTGGAACATCGCAGTTGGCGCACCCGCTAAAGTACTCGACCCGGGTCCTTGCCACTGGCTTATGGTTATGCTTAGATTTGCACTTTTTATGAATCAGGCTTCTGTGAAAATAACAGTAAGGAATAAAATGACTTGCAGTCTTAAACGGCATCATAAAATCCTTTACTTTAGTTTTATTATTAATCTGATCGTTTCTCGCTGTGAAATGTGAGAGGTCATTACCAGGGTCGCTGGTTTATGGTGATTGAATAAGTCAAATTCTGTTTTCATTGCATGGGTTTCCAGGATTTTTATAGGATGTTTTCAGGATCACATTCTGTGATTCCATCTATTTTACTATGAGAAATAAAATCTAGCCTCCTCGCTCGTTATCAGAGCCATTGGAAAATAACATAAGGTTCATAGAACCATACGGCACAGAAGGAGGCTATTTGGCCCATCATGCCTGTGCCGGCTCTTTGAAAGAGCTATCCAATTCGGCCTACTCCCCAGCTCTTTCCCCATAGTCCTGCAAATATTTCCTTTTCGAGTATATATCCAATTCCCTTTCGAAAGTTACTATAGAATCTGCTTCCACCACCCTTTCAGTCTATTCCAGGTTGCGGCAAAAAACTGGAGGATTTTCCATTCTTCTGACCCCCCCCTTCCCCACAGCGCTCTTCTCCCCCTTTCTCGCCTAGCTCCAGCAAGCACTCACTTTCCCCTCCCCAGTTTATGCTGGCACTCTTCAGCCTCCGCTACTCCTCTGCTTCCTACTTTCCTCCTTCCCACTCCCCAGTTCACAGAGCCAGTCTATCCCATTTCACCCCTCATTGCCACTCTTGCTCCTATCTGGTGCTGCTCTGGGTATCAAACTCATGACTTTATGTTAAACAGGCAGTCCGAGGGAGTCATGGAATCGAAAGAAGTGGTGGGGAGGTAGACTTGGATATCATTAGCACTTGTGAAAGCCTCCCAAGTCTGTAGATAATGGCACTCAGGGGCAGCATCTAGATGAGATGAGGATGAGGAGAGGGACAAGGTTAGATCCTTGTGGAACACTGGAGGAGGAGGTGAAAGTGAAGGGAAATGAAAAGAAGCCATTGCTGGAGATGCACTGGCTAAGTCTGAATACGTGGGAATGGAACTACACAGGGGCGGCCCCAGGGATCTGGGCCAGTGGAGGAGACCAGCATGATCATCTGTGTTAAATGCTACAGAGAGATTGAGTGAGACAAGGCGAGATAAAGCACCATATTTACAATCACAGAGATGTCATTCGTGAATTTGGCTAGGGCAGTCTCAGTGTTGTGACATGGGCAGGAGCCAGACTGGAGGAATTTGAACAGGGAGGTTTAGGAGCTGGGAGGTGACAACACACTTGAGGAAACAGAGATTAGAAATAGGGGTGATAATTAGACAAGGACGGATGGGGCGAGGATGGTTTTTTTAAGGAGCGGGTTGATGATTGTGGTTTTTGAAGGGGAGAGGGAAAGTGCCTGAAGAAAGAGAACTCTTTACAATATCAGCTTGCATGTACCAGGAGTGGTAGTTGAGTGCATTTGGTGGGGAGGGGATTGAGGGAGCATGAGGTGGGTCTCATGGAAGAATGAGTTTGGAGAGGACGAAGATGAAGATGGGCACATTGCCTGCAATTTTCCAATATGCGGTGAAGGTGGACAAGGTTTCTTGCCAGCAGCTGGTGCTTATCTCTGATTACTCATCATCACTAACTGAAGCAGCGTAAACAAGGGGGAAAAACACAGCCACAGAAAATCAGGACAACTGCCAACACTCTACAGACAAATAGACACATGCACCCACACCAAATGTGAAAAATGACAGCTGTTCTAACAAATCAGCACAACAAATGGATGCTTCTGCTCACTCCAGTCTCGATTGCTTCCACCACACACCAGATGACAGACCTTATTTATTGATGAATGCATTCAGTCTCCAACCTGTTGGTAACTGTACCAGTCTCAGTGCTGGACCAGAATCAGCTTCAAGCTTACGATTTTTGGTAACTATCGTGAGATGTTCCTCCAGCAAACTTCTTTTTTTTTGGCCTGGGTACAGCAGATTCTGGAGAAACGCAAGCCTGAACCCAAGCAGAACACGTCCCTGTTACAAATATAAAGGGGGAAATAAAATCACAAATGCTTAAACTCTGAACTAAAAGCATAACTTGTTGGAACAGCAGATTGGTCAGCACTTGCAAAGAGAAAAGGAGGCTATGGTGTAGACCCTCTCTGAGGAAGGGTCTGATAAAGGTGAACACCTGAAATATTAACCTAACAATTCTGCAGTGTGTTTCAAACGTTTTCTATTTTTATGCCTTGGCATCTGGTTAGTTTTTTACCTCCCATGGATGTTAAATCGAGACTCCGTCTGCCCTCTCAGGTGGACGTAAAAGATCCCGCGGCACTATTTCGAAGAAGAGCAGAGGAATTCTCCCCAGTGTCCTGGCCAATATTTATTCCTCAACCAACATCACTAAAACAGATTATCTGGTCATTATCACATTGCTGTTTGTGGGACCTTGCTGTGCGCAAATTGGCTGCTTCGTTTCCTACATTACAACAGTGACTACACTTCAAAAGTACTTCATTGGCTGTAAAGTGCTTTGGGACGTCCTGAGGTCATGAAAGGCACTATATAATAGCAAGTCTTTCTTTCTTTATATAAGTGAATGGATTCTTTTGATTTTTATGCTACCTCAAGACACCTACTTCAATAGTGCAGGACTGCCTTTGAGAATCGGCAATGCTTCAGCGAATATTTTTCTAATGAAATATGAACAGCCGCTGCTCACAAGTATGTGCCGATCATTAACCTGTCATTTCTCTAAGATTAGCCTGGAGGCTCCAGGTTTTTGCAACATTATCCCAGGGCTCCTGACTACAATGAAAAGCCCCAACTTTTCATCTCTTCTCTGGGGTTTGGGGTCGAGCACTTTAGATTATTGACCACTGATTTCTCCAGGTTCAATACCACTGTGAAGTGCAGATGTCAGGTTTGGTACCTCTCATGCCACATCTGGGGTTTGCGGTCCTTACTTAGTTCAGGCCCAGCTGAGGCCTATCTCAGGAGGCTGTGCTTTACCTTGAGTTGGCCTCCCCAGAGATGCTATGATCAGGTGCTAGAAAGGCAGCAGACACTGAAATAATTCTTTATCACCTCCTATCACACAAGGGTGTATGTATGTATGTATATATATATATATATATATATACACACACGGACACACATACACACATGTTCTGCTTAACAGACTTTACACAGTCCTTCATTAATTGCTCACCAGAATGGATCTACTGAAATACAAATTTGGGAAATTTTCCACAAACGTCAAACAACCAGAAAGTCTTTGGCCGGGAAATTCCTCGTAGCTGCTCCCGCTCCGCTGGCGTTACTTCGCCGGAGGTGCGGCAGAAACACGTGTAAACGCAGAGTCCGTCACACTTCTGGCGAAGTAACACCGGTGGATTGTGAGCAGCTCTAAGGAATTTCCCAGCTTTTGTGAACAAGGGGGGAGCAAATAGACTGGCCTTATTCTGGAGTCATCTTGTTTAAACATATATGAATGCCACTTCACTCAACAATATTGAGTGCCAAATATCCCACCCTGAAGGACGGCCAAGCATTAATTTAAAATCCACTGTTTGTATCACTCTTCCTGACCAGTTATTCTGCAGTGTCATCAGTCTGGACACAGAGGTTATAATGTGAATGAATAAAGGCTGCACACCACTACCAAAATCTCTCTAAAGCTAGCTTGCAGTGTGGAGCATCAGCAATCCATGAAACATTCAGGATTAGCTATTGACAGAAAATCAATTTTGCAAATATGCAAAGGAGCAAGATTTGAAGCTTTGACAGCTACCCTTATTCTGACGATGAAAACTTCCATGGGTTTAAGGGGTCGTCACCTGTAATTTTGTCCTGAAGCTTAGGAAGAAATTGTTAGGTTTTGAAAAGGTTCGGAGCAGCTCAGCTCCTAGAACAAGCTGTACTGAAGCCTTTCCTTCCTCAATTATTGGCTTCCAGGAAGGATTCTGTATCACAAATATCTGCTGCAGGGCCAACCGCTGCGATGCAGTTTTCATTGGAGCTCTTTGACTTTTGTCAGACGTTTTTTTCCCACTGTTCTCCCTTCTCACGAAAAGGTGGCGACTCTCACTGCAGTATTGTTCCATGGCCGCAGAATGCCCTCCGGAATCTCAGCAAAGTGACCATTCTGATTGTGAGTATCAATAGTTGTGTTGATAGAATGGGGTATCATGTCTGAGCTCAATCTTATCCTCACCCCATCCACATATGCACAGACAGACAGACACACATACATACACGCACTGACACACGTGCTGGATAGTGACCAGGAGTGAGAACTAAGACTGATTTTTCCCTTTTCCTAGCAAGGAGACACTAAGCTCAATTGTAGCACTCCACCACTGCCCCAACTGAGATCAGCTAACTCAGTACAGACCTAGAACCTCAGCAAGAGTTAGTACCTTCAGAATATGAGACAAGAAGAGGAGAAAGCTGAGAAAAAAGAGGGAACTAACAATGTTCTTTACAAAATCACACAAAACGAAGAACTGCCTCAGTCACACTCACTCTGACATCCTGTGCTGTGTCTTGTAATACAGAGAGATTAATAAAGAGAGGGCTGAGCCGTTATAACCAACTACCAACTTTTTAGAATTGATGTTAATTGTCCCAAAATTTGAAAATCTGAACAAACTAAAATCTAGTAAGATAGCTTATGGTATAAATAGCATTAGCTGCACATGTTGAGTGTTGTGCCTGCTTTTAAAATTTTAAAATTTTCATCCTTGTTTTCAAATCGTTCCATGGCCTCGCCCCTCCCTATCTCTGTAACCTCCTCCAGCCCTACAACCCTCCAGGATCTCTGCGCTCCTCCAGTTCCTGCCTCTTGCGCATCCCCGATTTTCATCGATCCACCATTGGCAGACGTGTCTTCAGCTGCCTAGGCCCTAAGCTCTGGAATTTCCTCCCTAAACCTCTCCATTTCTCTACCTCTCTCTCCTCCTTTAGGATGCTCCTTAAAACCTATCTCTTTGACCAAGCTTTTGGATCCCTGTCCTAATATCTCCTTATGTGGCTCGGTGTCAAATTTGGTTTGATAACGTTCCTATGAAGGGTCTTGGGATGTTTTACTATATTAAAGGTGCCATATAAATGCATTTTTTTTGTTGTACTTAGACTCCTAGGTTTCTTTCATGTTCACCCTTAGCTACTTCAATGCTATTCATGCATTATGTGTGTCCCTTATTTTTCCCACCTAAGTGCAGTACTCTACATTTGTCCGTGTTAAACTTAATCTGCCATTGATATTTTATCCAATTCATTCTGTAACTTCTGGTCGGCATCCTTCGCTTACACTGTGCCACCTACTTTAGTATAATCTGCAAATGTGACAACCTTGCATTGAGCTTCTGAATCCAGGTCCTTTATTGTTAAGTATAAATAGCAGTGGTCCCAACACCAAGGCCTGGGGCACCCCACTCAGTACTTCCCACCCCGACATAACTCCTATAACAAGTACTGGTTATTTCCTACCCTTCAGCCAGTTTCTTATCCATTCTCAGAGCTTACTCTGAATCCCCTGGAATTTAACTAATAGCTTTTATGTGGAACGCTGTTGAATGTCTTTTGGAAGTCTACGTACATTAGTTCATGGCGCATCCAAAATTCCACTTGGGATGTCACTTCCTCAAAGAAGTTGAGGACATTGGTCAGACAGGGTCTTCCCCTTCTGAACCCACGTTGGCTGCCATTTACACAGACAATTCTCAAGTTTACTCCTGATCATCAATTCCATTAGGTTTATAAGATGATGAAAGGAATAGATTGTGTTCCAGTTGACAGTTTGTTCCAATATGATTGGTTAGGGAGGACCAGTAGTCACAATTTTAAGTTGTATAAGGCCACATCTAGGTTAGATCTCAGGAGGTGGTTCTTTTCCCAGAGAATAGTGGACCTGTGGAACAGGCTGCCGGCTCGTGCGGTGGATGCCGATTCACTGAATTCCTTCAAGAGAATGGGTGGGGCGGAGATCACCTCGTACAAAAGGTAGGTTCTGCGTTGAATTATCAGGTCCAGAGTGATCTCCTGGCTAGTTTCGATCACCTAAAGCGGGGGGGGGGGGGGGGGGGGGTGTGTCGGAGAGGAATTTCCCAATTTCTTTCCCCCAAATTGGCCTGGGTTTTTAATCTGGTTTTTCGCCTCTCCCTGAAGATTACATGGTTTCGGGTGGGGCGAGGGGAGTATATATTGTGACACACAATGCCACAATTGTGTGGGACAGGCTGGATGGATCAGAGGGTGTTTTCCTGTCCATCATTGTTTGTACATAATGTTCATATTATTTTACACAGAATGGAAGTGAGACTAGTGAGTCTGTAGTTGCCTGTATCTGTTTTTTGAACATGGGCACCACTTTGAGTTTCCAGTCTATTGGTACTGCCCTAGTGTCCAGTGTCTCCTTTATAATGGTTGTCAGTGCATCATAAATCTCCACCCTTGTTTCTTTCAGCCCTTTGGGATAAATACTATCTTGGGGCTTTATTTGTTTTGACCCCTTTTAGCCGGTCTAGGACTTCAATCTGAATTCTGTGCATAAACGGGGCTTCCGCCAAACTCTGCCAAAGTTACGGCAGCGGAGAGAAGTAAGCCGCAAGGAAATGCCGGGTGACTAGTTCCGGGTTTAAGCTGCCATTAGTATGTTTGTTCTCTTGCAGTGTGGTGTCAGCTATGGCTCAGTTGGTAGCACTCTTGCCTCAGTCAGAAGGTTGTGGGTTCAAGTCCCACTCCAGGGACTTGATCATATAATCTAGGCTGATACTTCAGACGTGCCATCTTTTGGATGAGATATGAAACCAAAGCCCCATCTGCCCATAGACGTAAAAGATCCTACAGCACAACTTTGAAGAAGAGCAGGGGAGTTCTGCCCCGGTATCCTGGACAATATTTATCCCTCAAACCAACGCCTAAAAAAACAGATGATCTGGCCATTTATTTCATTCCTGTTTGTGGGAGCTTGCTGTGCGCAAATTGGCTGCCACATTTCCCTACATTACAACAGTGACTACACCTCAAAAATACTTCACTGGCTGTAAAGCACTTTGGGACATCCTGAGACAGGCGCTATATAAATGCAAGTTCTTTTTTTCTCCAGACCTTCGTGCAATTCTAGGGAAGAGCAGTTTGGTTGACTGAGTGCTTTATCGGCAGCTTCAAAGTGTAATAGGTTGTGAGGAAACTGTGGCACACGTTCATTGTCCATCTACTGGAGGGCGGTGTTACCTTGTCTCTGCTTCAGGGCTGGAAAATATTTAGGTCCTGCAAATCACCCGAGTTTGAGTAAGCTCACCGCAGGCACATGCACTGCACGAACATGCCCTGCACATTTTTTTTCTTTTTGTTGATGGGATGTGGGCATTGCTGGCAAGGCCAGTATTTGTTGCCCATCCCTAATTGCCCTCGAGAAGGTGGTGACGAGCCGCCTTCTTGAACCACTGCAGTCCATGTGGTGAAGGTTTTCCCACAATGCTGTTAGGTAGGGAGTTCCAGGATTTTGACCCAGCGATTGGATGAAGAAACGATGATATATTTCCAAGTCGGGATGGTGTGTGACTTGGAGGGAATGTGCAGGTGGTGTTACTCCCATGTGCCTGCTGCCCTTGTCCTTCTAGGTGGTAGAGGTCGTGGGTTTGGGAGGTGCTGTCGAAGAAGCCTTGGTGAGTTGCTGCAGTGCATCCTGTGGATGGTACACACTGCAGCCACGGTGCACACACACTGCATGAACACACACTCCGTATGCACACGCACTGCATGCGCGCGCACTCCGTATGCACACGCACTGCATGCGCGCGCACTCCGTATGCACACGCACTGCATGCGCGCGCACTCCGTATGCACACGCACTGCATGCGCGCGCACTCCGTATGCACACGCACTGCATGCGCGCGCACTCCGTATGCACACGCACTGCATGCGCGCGCACTCCGTATGCACACGCACTGCATGCGCGCGCACTCCGTATGCACACGCACTGCGTGCACACGCGCACACTCTGCTTTTGGTTGAATGATTCAAAATAATAAGACATCAAAAGCAAACACAAAGAGACTCTTGCCCCAAGTGTGAGTTAACCTTAGACATTGCTCTAACCCAATCTTACATCTCTTTAAAAAAAAAGATCCAAACCATTCTATTCACACTCTGCAATGGGTATAATTTCCTGCAACTTTAAACGAGCTGAAAGGCCCAGGTTGCGTCAGGTTGTCGGGGCCATCTGGCTACAGGAAGCTGAGCTTATTAAGCAAGAAATGTTCATGTCTCCCTAACTCAAGATGGAATGTTTCTGTTCCAGAAGGCAGTTTAACCAGCTGAGAGTTGATGGAACTCATCCCAGTTGTGGCTGCTGGGTTTGAGAGACAGCACTGAGACCCGAACTAGTAACCATCTGGTGGGGAAGCCTGCTCCTCTCTGCTTCTGACACTGCACTGCTGGGCTACAGTCCTTTTTATTTCTCTCTAAAGGCTTCTTGGCTCCCTGGGCAGGGCAGATGGGGCTGTGGATTTTTCCATAAACATTGCTGTCAATGTTACTTGCTGCGTGAGGCTGGCACTTTCTACTGAGTGGCACCTAATGGCTGGACTGAGAACTGGTGAGATTGGCATGTCAGTGACAGAGAGCTTACTTGATTGCTAAAGCACAAGTACTTGAAAAAGGCTTCACGCTTTTTGCCAAGTTGGTAACTTTAAGCAGGGGTGGCATTGGAGCAGGGCAGGGGAAAGGGAGGGATCACGGCTTTAGTTCTGAGGGTTTTGTTTTACTGAAGGTGAAAGCTCATCAGAAATTCTAATAATTTACATTCCTAAAGGCTCTACATCCTGAAACACAAAAATGAGGGGAAAAAAATCATGAACTTTTATTTTTAAAGGAACAAATTTTGCGGCCCAGATCTTCCAGCTGTACAGGGAGCAGGTGTAAATGATGGAGGTTCACTGACCTCACTGGATCTTGCACTGGTGCTCTCGGGTGTGTAGTGATTCCAGAGCAATTTTTTCCAGCATCATGGAATCGGCCCTTCTAGCTCTATGTCTCTCTCTGTACACGTGTCACTCTCTCTCCCCTTATGTCTTTCTGGTTCTTTTTCTCTCTGTGTCCCACTCGGTTTGCCTCTTGCACACTTTACCTTTCTATCTTTATCTTTTTTATGCAATAGTCTGCACTTTCTCCTTTTCCTCTCATCTCCCAAGACCGAGAGCCAGAATTGAACTCCGATCCTCTGATCTTGTGTCTCCCTGGCAGTGAGAGGGAGGGGGATGGAGGCATATGTGTCACCATGTCCTCTTATTGTGTATGTCCCAGCCCTCAGGCCACAGTGCCACAAGCCCTAGTTCATCCTTCCTTCCAGATTGAGAGAGCACAAGCACAGCAGCCAGAAAGGAGCGAGTAGGGAGCACAGTGACTTGAAATAGGCTTAGCATCTTTTGCCAAGTCCAGGACCAGACACAAGTAAGTGCAGAGATCAGGAGCAGGAGGGTGTATATGGAAGGGAATAACCAGGGAGGTCAAGGCCTGTCTAGGATTAGGAGCCTGGAGATGGTGACCAAGTATGGTGCGAAACAAAATCCTTGCAGTAAAACATTTTTAATATCAATGCTGCGTCTGCATTCCAGCACATTATAACGTAGGTTTCATTGAAAAATAATTATATTGCTGTAGAAATAACACGACTTTTGGGGCTTCACTATATTAAAATGGGGAGAGGGATGTACTTTAACACAATAAAATCAGACAAGTCCAGGATAAGGAGGTGATGGTGATGAAATCCAGCGTTGTGAGGTGGGACTGGTCAAGAAGCAGTGGAGGCAAAGTCTGGAGATGGGAGTCAGTAGCAGTGAAGTCCAGTCCTGAGATGGGAGATTGCGACTTAGTGGGCTGGGACTGCAGGAATTGGTCCATGATAATCATCTGATGGGCAAGGCATTACATTGGACCAGGTCAGTCAACTCAGTCTTTATATCTATACGTGTATATATATATATATATATATATACAGATATCTATTTATATATATATGTGTATTAGCAGTTATCCTGTGGTGATGCTCACAATGAGTCAGAGGAAATGCTAAAGTGTGACAAGAAATAAATGTGATGCTTACAGGAAGTGTATGCTATACACAAGACTTAAAGATCAAGCTAGCTATAAAATGTGCTTTCACTTCTGAAACATGGGTTTTAATTCATCCTGGATTTATGGATGCAAATCTCCTCCTGCCAATGATAATGGCCTTGTAGTGAGATTGGACCATGTCCGCCTGCTTCTTCACACTGGTAGTCCTATATGAAGCAGCATGGAGAACTTGATCATCTCAGGAGCTGGGACAGAAGAGATTGAGGGCGAAAATTTCTTACTACATTGGTGCAGGGAGGGAGTTGTTTATTTTTGCATACCTGTCTCTCTGATATCAAGGGAGCTGAGAGGCAGCACAGGTGGAGTATTGCACACATCAGAACCAATGAAAAGCAACCCCCTGTGACCAGCAGTATTCCACCATTGTCCTGCAGACCCCCACTGCTGCCTCGGTACATTGTTGCATCAAAATAAACACTTTTTATTGCCAGAAAACCAATTTGACCACACCTGTTATGTGGTTTGGCATAGTATATGGTACTTTGGCTAAGTGTTCAGCCTATTTGGAGTAAGATAGTTCCCCAACAGTGAATAGAGGGCTTTTGTCTATACTAAAATGAATAATTTTTATTCAATGTGTATAGGTTGCCTCTCAGTAATCACATAACACATATTAACATCAGAGTAGCACCTCTCAGTCCGAAACCTACTTAAAAAATAAAGTCACTTTGAATTTCTTCTATTTATTGAAGAATTACTTTTTAAAAATTCTAGCTGGGTCAGTGCACAGCCTATTGTGGTACTGAGCCGTACAGACCAGACACGTGATCTTTGGTCTGTGCTTAGTTAGCTAACCTCAGCTGGGATAGTTGGGGTCAGTGCCCCTGAACAATGGAGGGGGTGGGTGGAGTGGGAGAAATCTGCCAGGGTTCCTGCTCCTGATTGTTATTAAGTGATCCCTGCTAGAAAGAGTGAGAGCGAGAGTGAGTGTATATGTGAGTGTGAGTGTGAGTGTGAGAGTGAGTGTGAGAGAGATAGTGACAGCGAGTAATTAATTTTCATTCAATGTGTATAGGTTGCCTCTCAGTAATCACATAACACATATTAACATCAGAGTAGCACCTCTCAGTCCGAAACCTACTTAAAAAATAAAGTTACTTTGAATTTTGTGAGTGTGAGAGTGACAGAGTGAGTGTGAGTGTGAGAGTGGGTGTATGAGTGTGAGAGTGTGAGTGAGTGAATATACATTGCGCTAGGGCAGAATTGGGCTTGGCTGTGATGTCTTTCATGGTTGAAGAATCCATTGAGACTCACAGTCTACGCTGACATGGAAGAACACAATAGGTGAAATACAGAAAGGTGAATAGTACCCATGGAACTGTATCCAGTGCCTTCAGGTCAGGAAGGAAGAAAATTGGAATGTGGGAGTGGGTGAAGAAAACTTTAAAATTATGCTCATGTATTTATGTATAAAAAGTTCAAAAACCTACGTCTGTTCTTTCAATTTTAATGTCAAAATGAACCACCTCCCTTTCCATTTGAACTATTCCATAGAATGATATGATTTGGACAGGAGCTAGGGAGGAGGTTAAAAAGCAGGATCTCAAAGGTAGTAATCTCTGGATTACAGCCAGTGCCACATGCTAGTGAGTACAGGAATAGTAGGTTAAGACAGGTTAATGCGTGGCTGGAGAAATGGTGCAGGAGGGAGGGCTTCAGATTCCTCAAGCATTGGGAGCAGTTCTGGGGCAGGAGGGATCTGTTCAAGATGGACGGGTTGCACCTCAATAGAGCTGGGACCAATGTCCTCGTGGGGAGGTTAACTAGTGCTGTGGGGAAAGTTTAAACTAATTTGGCAGGGGAAGGCAGGGCACCAGGATGAAACATTAGAGAGCAGAAACAAGGTGCACAGAGGACTGGGAGAGACAAAATGGCACTAGAGTAAATAGTTCAGAAATAGGAGGAATCAGACAGGGGGCAAATGCAAGGCAGTCTAAGATGAGTTTGGAGTGCACGTGTGTAAATGGACATAGTGTGGTAAATAAGGTTGGTGAGCTGAAGGCTCAAGTTGCCAAATGGGACTATGATATAGTGGCAATAACAGAGACCTGGTTCAAAGAAGGGGAGGATTAGAAAGTTAATATTCCTGGCTACAAGGTATTCAGGAAAGAAAGGGAAGGAAAGAAAGGAGCAGAGGGTGGCAGTATTGATCAACAAACTATTATAGCACTGGAAAGGGATGATGTAGTTGAGGGGGGTCAAAGACCGAATCTATTTGGTTAGAATTAAGGAACAATAGAGGAGCTATTACACTACTGGGTGTATACTATAGGCCACCAAATAGTGGGAAGGAGGTAGAGGAGTAAATTTGCAGGCAAATTACAGAAAGATGCAAGAACTATAGAGTAATGATAATGGGGGAACTTTGATATAGACTGGGACACTAACAGTGTAAAGGGCAAAGAGGGGGAGGAATTTCTTAAATGTGTACAAGAGAACTTTCTTGAACAGTGTGTTTCCAGCCCAAAGAGGAAGGAAGCAGTGCTGGATCTAGTTCTGGGGAATGAAGTGGGGGCAGGTGGAGCATGTTTCAGTGAGGGACCATTTAGGGAACAGTAATCATAATATCATTAGGTTTAGAGTAATTATGGAAAAGGACAAGGAACAATCGAATGTGAAAATACTTACCCAGAGAAGGGCAAATTTCAATGAGTTAAAAAGGGATCTTGCCCGGGTGGATTGGGTTCAAAAATTGGTAGGCAAAACAGTAACTGAACAATGGGAGGCCTTCCAGGAAGAGATGGTTCAGACACAGAGCAGACACATTCCCACGAGGGGGAAAGGAAGGGCATCCAAAGCTACAGCTCCCTGGATGACTAAAGATATAGAGATTAAAATGAAATAGGAAAAGGAGGCTCATGACAAATTTAAGACTCATAATACAGTAGAGAACGAGGCTGAATTCAGAAAGTACAGAGGAGATCTAAAAAACGGATTAAGAGGGGTAAAGAGAGAGCATGAGAATAGATTAGCGGCTAACATAAAACGGAACCCAAAAGTCTTTTATAAACATATAAATAGTAAAAGGGTGGTCAAAAGAAGGGTGGGACCTATTAAGGACAAAAAAGGAGATCCTCTTGTGGAGGCAGAGGGCATGGCTGAGGTACTAAACAAATACTTTGCATCCGTCTTCACTAGAGAAGAGGATGCTGCCATTGTAGCAGTAAAGGAGGAGGTAGCAGCGATATTGGATAGGATAAAAATAGATAAAGAGGAGGTACTTAAAAGATTGGCCGTACTCAAAGTAGAAAAGTCCCCCGGTCCAGATGGGATGCATCCTAGGTTACTGAGGGAAGTAAGGGTGGAAATTGCTGAGGCTCTGGCCACAATCTTCCAGTCCTCCTTAGATATGGGGACGGTGCTGGAGGACTAGAGGATTGCAAACGTTACACCCTTGTTCAAAAAAGGGGAGAGGGATAAACCCGGCAATTACAGGCCAGTCGGCCTAACATCGGTGGTGGGGAAACTTTTAGAGACAATAATCCGGGACAAAATAAATTGGCACTTGGAAAAGTCTGGGCCAATAAATGAAATTCAGCACAGATTTGTTAAAGGAAAATCGCGTTTGACTAACTTTATTGAGTTCTCTGATGAGGTAACGGAGAGGGTTGATGGGGGCAATGCAGTTAATGGAGTGTATATGGACTTTCAAAAGGCATTTGATAAAGTATTACATCACAGACTTGTCAACAAATTTAAAGCCCATGGGATTAAAGGGACAGTGGCAGCATGGATACAAAATTGGCCAAGGGCCAGAAAGCAGAGAGTAGTGATGACTGGTTGTTTTTCAGACTGGAGGGAAGTATACATTGGTGTTCCCCAGGGGTCAGTGTTAGGACCACTATTCTTACCATTATATATTAATGACCTGGACTTGGCAATAAAGAGTATAATTTTGAAGTTTGCAGATGACACGAAACTCGGAAATGTAGTAAACAATGTGGAGGATAGTAACAGACTTCAGGAGGATGTAAACAGACTGGTGAAATGGGCAGACATATGGCAGATGAAATTTAACGCAGAGAAGTGTGAAGTGGTAGGAAAAATGAGGAGAGGCAATATAAACTAAATGGTACAATTTTAAAGGGGCTACAGGAACAGAGATCCTGTACACAAATCCTTGAAGGTGGCAGGTGGAAGGTGGCAGATGTAGAAAGTTTCCAGATGTAGAAAGTTTGCAGTTGGTAATTTTATTTGAGGATTTAATTTAATCTGTCGCTTATGTGCCAAGCACCATTTTCTTTTCGAAGTCAGATAACTTGCCTGATCTCATTCCTTATCTTTTTCTCTCCGTATTACTGCTGCTCTCCAAAAATGGCTCAACATATTTTTAATCAAACGCAGGAATTGTACATGAATCACAATTTAATGAACCGGTGCTGACCCGTCAGTAGGAACGCCATATTTGGCCTCAGTGCCCCTGGGCTGAGGATGAGTAAAATCAATGAGGATTCCAGATCCTGATCACTATCCAGTGACTGTTGCTGGGAATTGCACAGGTGTGAATGCCAGGTGAGCGCAGGCTCAGGCTGGGCTCTGATTCCCTCTCCTCCATGGGTGATTAGACGCCTAACACCATGCTTAAGAGTGAGAGAGAGAGAGAGCAAGAAAGAAAGAAAGAATGACTGATTGACTTGCATTTATATAGTGCCTTTCACAATCTCAGGACATCCCATAGCACTGTACACCGAATGAAAGGCTTTTAAAGTGTAGTCACTGCTGTAATGTAGGAAATGTGGCAGCCAATTTGCAAATAGCAAGGTCCCATAAACCGCAATGTGATAATGACCTGATTTTCTTTTTTTTAGTGATGTTGGTTGAGGGATAAATATTGGCCAGGACACTGGGGAGAACTCCTCTGCTCTTCTTTGAAATTGTGCCATGGGATCTTTTATGTCCACCTGAGAGGGCGGATAAGGCCTTGATTTAAATGTCTCATCCAAAAGATGGTACCTCTGACAGTGCTGCTCTCCCTCAGTACTGCACTGCAGCATCAGCCTAGATTTTATGCTCAAGTCTCAGGAGTGGGGCTTGATCCCATAACCTTCTGACTCAGGAGCAAGTGTGCTACCCACTGAGCCATGGCTGGCACCTGATCTCCAGTTCAATGATGTGCAGGAGATACTTTCTCCCTGTAACGACACAGCCCCTAAGCTCTGAGAATTTAGCTAGAGAATGGCAGGAGCCAAGGCTTAAGAATCCCCAGTGATAACATCCACTGTCTAGGCTCATGCAAGAAAAATGCCCTATTGGGTCAGGTGCCCTCAATTATGTCAGTATCTTCAGAAGAAAAGGGAGATATATTTGGAAAATGTGTTCCTAATTGACCATAAATTCTTGATGAAAGATCCTTTGAAACAACTATTTTTTTTAAATGTAACATTTTTTTCACATGCTATTAACCAAATTATCCTTCATTAAGAAAAAAATCATAGCCTAAGGAGGCAATATAGAATCATACAGCACAGAAGGAGGTCATTCGGCCCATCATACCTGTGCCGGCTCTTTGAAAGAGCTATCCAATTAGTCCCACTCCCCTGCTCTTTCCTCATAGCCCTGCAATTCTTTTCCTTTTCAAGTAATAATCTAATTCCCTTTCGAGAGTTACTATTGAATCTGCTTCCACCACCCTTTCAGGCAGCGCATTCCAGGTCATAACAACCCATAACAGACATAACGGGAGCTACTGGGAGAGTGTCAATGTTCAGTGTCTCAGAGCGCACTGTAGCTCAGCCTGTAGTTCCCCGGGTGTCAGGTTCCCAATCTCAGCTGTACTTTCAGGGTCTGGAGCTAAGCAGAGCCTAGGCCCCTCTCTGAGAAGGATGATCCCAGGAGACTCACCAACCCATTCCATTCTCACTCATCTCTTAGTGCCTGGTGACACAGCATCATTGGCTGAGTTTGGTAGCAAGTTACCTGCCTGACTTCTTTCCCGGGGTGAGGTCTGCGGATCTCTGAGGTGAAAGAGTAGGAAGAAAAGTCTTTGATGCTGGTGTTCAGTGCAGGCAGATGATTTCTCTTTAGACTTGTTTCCTTTTCTCTTGCCTCTGTGCCAAGAACCACCTTGTCTCCACTTGACATGTCAGCTTGCCAGCGTTTGACAAGAAAAATGGGCTGGAAAGTTTGCACGTGAAATGAAGATGGGATCGAACACGGGTGTGATGCCCTCTGCAGTCGAATAGCCGGCTGATACTCACTGCCGAGGCTCGACACGTGAATAATGGCCGCTTGGGCCAGGTACCAGACAGCCGTTGACACCCATGGAACTGTACCACAGTAAGAGACAGCACCTACAAGCGAGAAAGAGAAAAAAAATCAAAGGGGGAGGAGCACCAATGCACTGTCCCATCGCAATAAGGCACCTTGTGTGGTAGTCGTGGCTCAGTTGGTAACACTCTCACCTCTCAGTCAGAAGGTTGTGGGTTCAAGTCCCACTCCAGAGACAAAATCCCAGCTGACACTCCAGCGCAGTACTGAGGGAGTGCTGCACTGTCAGAGGTGATGAGATGTTAAACTGATGCCATGTCTGCCCTCTCAGGTGGATGTAAAAGATCCCATGGCACGATTCAAAGAAGAGCAGTGGCATTCTCCCCTGTGTCCTGGCCAATATTTCTCCCTCAACCACATCACTAAAAAACAAATTATCTGGTCATTATCTCATTGCTTTGTGGGACCTTGCTGTGTGCATGTTTCCTGCACTACAACAATGGCCACACTTCAAAAGTACAATTGGCTGTAAAGCGCTTTGGGACATCCTGAGATCATGAAAGGCGCTATATAAATGCAAGTCTTTCTTTCTCTTTTATCTTTTCCAAAAGAACAAGTCGTGAGAAACAAAGCAACAAATAAGACAGGGAAAAACAAAAAGAATAATTTGAAGTTGTGATGGCATAGGATACGGGTCCCAGATTACCCGGTTCTGGTTGTTTTTCTGTAGTGACACAATGGTCAGTGTGTGTCATTAGAATGAAGCTCTGTTCCATTTAGCCCTGTACACCCCCACTGACAGCACAATAGCAAGCTAGAAAAGCACAGCTGAAGCTAGTCACACCAGACTGCAGTACTATCTGCATCTGGATCACCAGGCTGTGTGGATTGTTGACAAGATCTGTGTTCCAGCCCTGCGCTGGTCTAGTTATGCAGCTTAAAAGGGGAGCTTGTTATATTAAGTTGAATTCACCCGCAACTTATCATGGCTTTCTGATGCGCTTATGAAACTTAGGAGGAAAATTAAAAGTCAATTGAAATGAAAATCGGGAGAGATGTATAACGGGCGGCTGAATCGATATTGCCCGTTTTACACTATCGCCCAAAGTCAAAATTACCCCCTTTATTTTCATGTGTCATATGACTATCCTGGACTGTTTTTTGAGCTGTCAACTTTTCTGAAGCTTGGTCAGTTTTTTAAATGATTTTCTAGGTTTGCCTGTATTTTATACTGTCAGTTTCACGATCTGTTCCTGGTAACTTATTCTACAACTCTATTTACTTTTGTATCAAAAGGTTCTGTCTTACTTCCCTTCTTACTTCTAAACTCCTCAGTTTTAACTTGTGTCCCCTGGTATTTGAACACTTCATTATATTTTCAATGCAAGATCTTTCTATTACTGAGTAATTTGCTTGCTCAACTTCTTTTCCAGTCTTAAACACTTTGATTGGGCCACCTTGAGGAAAACAGCTGCAATTTCCTTAACCTTTCCTTCGAATTTACATTTCTGACAACTGGAATCATCTTGATTGGCCCCTCTGTGCACCTCCTTCTTATCTCCAGGTGATCAGAAGTACACTTAAGACAAAGTAAAGAAAGAACTTGCATTTATATAGCACAGTTCACCTCCCTAGGATGTGTCAATGAATCTTAATCAATGAATCAGTTTTGAAGTCTGGTCACTCTGGTTATGCAGGCACTGAGGTCAATTTTCACACTGCAAGGTCCCACAAACAGCAAGTGAGATAAACAGTTTAAAGTCAGTAGAAGAGCAGAAACAGACTTTTATTCTTTTATTCACCACCAAAAAATATACAGCTTACCTGACAATTTATCTAATTGCTACTTATGGGAAATTGTTGTAAGCAAAATGGTTGCCGGATACACTACATAGTGACTGCAATTCAATGGACTCCCCTTACATGAAGCACTTTGGAAAGTTTTTAACGTCATCACCAGAATGGTTCCAGGGGTGAGGGACTTCAGTTACGAGGATAGACTGGAGAAGCTGGGATTGTTCTCCTTAGAGCAGAGAAGGTTGAGAGGAGATTTGATAGAAGTGTTCAAAATCATGAAGGGTTTAAACAAAGTAAATAAAGAGAAACTGTTCCCATTGGCGGAAGGGTCGAGAACCAGAGGACACAGATTTAAGGTGATTGGCAAAAGAACCAAAGCAACATGAGGAAAAACTTTATTTACGCAGCGAGTGATTATGATCTGGAATGCACTGCCTGAGGGGGTGGTGGAGGCAGATTCAATCATGGCTTTCAAAAGGGAATTGGATAAATACTTGAAGAAAAAAAAATTGCAGGTCCATGGGGAAAGGGTGGGGGAATGGGACTAACTGGATTGCGCTTGCAGAGAACCAGCACGGGCTCGACGGGCTGAATGGCTCTCTTCTGTGCTATAACCATTCTATAATTCTATAAGGCACCACACCAATGCTTTTTTCTTTCTTCCTCCCTCAATTTCTTTCACTTTCTCTTTTTCTTTCTCTTCCCTTTCCCAATTTTGTTCTTCGTCTCTCATTTTCCCTTTCTTTCTCTCTCAGATTTCAGGTGAGGCTCAGAATAATTTTTCAACGTTTTTTAATTCTATTTTTCCCTGATCTGAATAGAAACAGATGTTCCCAATAAGTACCGCTTCTGTCTCTGAATAATTACACTGAAAGACAAACTTTAGTTCAAATAAAACCCACGAATGTCAGCGTTGGCATCTGCAATTCTGGTGTGATGTACACAGGTGCTTTCTCTGGTTGGCACAGAGGGCATCCATTTTGTCGCTGTATACCATGGACCATTGAGGCAAAGAGCATCCTTCAGTCACCTGTATCACAAAGACAGCTGCACAAAGTTCAGAGGGGAAGGAGGCATTGAGAATACGGCTAATAATACACATCGAATCCTTTGCAGTCACGCTTTGTGAACATAGGAGCAGGAGGAGGCCATTCAGCCCCTCGATCCTGTTCCACCATTCAACTAGATCGTGGCTGATCTGTACCTCAACTCCATTTATCCGCCTTTGATCCATATCACTTGATACCTTTACTCAACAAAAATTGTCGATCTCAGTCCTTGATTGTACTGTATTAAAACTAAAGATAAATCTATTATTAAATATTTTTATTTCTGCAGTTGCGTTTATTATTCTTAAAGTATTTTATTTGTTTCTTGCAAAATTATTCAGCTGATTATACCCTCAAAGGAACATTCTGTTTTGTTCTTGGCATGGAAAAGCAGGGGTTTAGTTTCCCCAATTTCACTTAAATATTTGAACAGAATTCAGGAGGAAATAAAAGCTTGGAAATCAGAAGGTCCAATTGTGGGAGCTCAGTCTGATGCTGTCTGACTGCACGCTAAAACGATGGGCAAACTCAGCACCAATACTGCCATCTAGTGTTCTACTTCTGTTTCACCGCTCCATTGTGCAATGAGAATAAAAGAGGGGAAAGGTGAAGCAAAAGGGGTCAATTATTGAGCAGTCACTGGTGAGAGGGAAGCTCCCCAATTACCAGCACATATTCAAGTACCCTGTTCATGGTTAAAGATTCTACACTATTTATATGTTATGTTACAATTAAAGATGAATGTATTATTAAATATTTTTATTTTTGCACTACAAAACTTCTCAAATACGTTTGGTGCCTTTTTGTTCATTTTTTTGTCCTTCAGCATCTGAAAAACATGTTGCGCCCCGACTGTCTGTTCCAGTGTTACACCCCGACTGTCTGTTCCAGCGTTACACCCTGACTGTCTGTTCCAGCGTTACACCCCGACTGTCTGTTCCAGCGTTACACCCTGACTGTCTGTTCCAGTGTTACACCCCGACTGTCTGTTCCAGTGTTACACCCCGACTGTCTGTTTCAGTGTTACACCCTGACTGTCCGTTCCAGTGTTACACCCTGACTGTCCGTTCCAGTGTTACACCCCGACTGTCTGTTCCAGTGTTACACCCCGACTGTCTGTTCCAGTGTTACACCCTGACTGTCCGTTCCAGTGTTACACCCCGACTGTCTGTTCCAGTGTTACACCCTGACTGTCTGTTCCAGCGTTACACCCCGACTGTCTGTTCCAGTGTTACACCCCGACTGTCTGTTCCAGCGTTACACCCTGACTGTCTGTTCCAGTGTTACACCCCGACTGTCTGTTCCAGTGTTACACCCCGACTGTCTGTTCCAGCGTTACACCCTGACTGTCTGTTCCAGTGTTACACCCCGACTGTCTGTTCCAGTGTTACACCCTGACTGTCTGTTCCAGTGTTACACCCCGACTGTCTGTTCCAGTGTTACACCCTGACTGTCTGTTCCAGTGTTACACCCCGACTGTCTGTTCCAGTGTTACACCCTGACTGTCTGTTCCAGTGTTACACCCCGACTGTCTGTTCCAGTGTTACACCCTGACTGTAAACCCCAGTGTTACACCCTGACTGTAAATCCCAGTGTTACACCCTGACTGTCTGCTCCAGTGTTACACTCTGACTGTCTGCTCCAGTGTTACACCCTGACTGTAAATCCCAGTGTTCCACCCTGACTGTCTGTAAGTTCCATTGTTACACCACAAATGACTATAAATCCCAGTGTTACTCCCTGACTGACTGTAAATCCCAGTGTTACAACCAGCAGGATGCAGGTCATTTTTATTTAATTTTAAAAAGCTATTTTTCTAGAAATAAATTTGCACTGTCTACAAATCCCAGCGTTAAACCCAGAGTGTCTGTAACTCCCAGTGTTACAACTGGACTGTCTATGAATCCCAATGTTACATCCAGGCTGTCTATCAATCCCAGTGTTACATAATGACTGTCTAAAATTTCCCGTGTTACACCTTGACTACCTGTAAATCCCAGTGTTACACCCAGACTGTCTATAGGTCCCAATGTCACAGCCAGACTGTCTCTTTATCACAGTGTTGCACCCTGACTATCTAAAATTCCCAGTGTTACAACCTGACTGTCTACAAATCCCAGTATTACAATCTGACTGTCCAGAACTCCCAGTACTACACCCTGACTGTCTATAAATCCAAGAGTTACACCCTAACAGACTGTAAATCCCAGTGTTACACCCAGACTGTCTGGAAATCCCAGTGTTACACCCTGACTATCTGTAAATTCCCAGTGTTGCAACCTGACTATCTGTAAATTCCCAGTGTTACAGCCTGACTGTCTATTACTCCCAGTGTTATACCGTGACGGTCTATAAATCCCAATATTACACCCAGATTGTCTATAAATTACAGTGTTACACAGTGACTGTCTAAAATTCCTAGTGTTACATTCTGACTGTCTATTACTCCCAGTGTTACACCTTGACAGTCTAAAATTCCCAGTGTTACAACCTGGCGGTCTATAAATCCCAGTGTTACACCCTGACTGACTATAAATCCCAATGTTACACACATCCTGTCGATAAATCCCAGAACTATCAGAGCTCCCTGGATGACGAAAGAGATAGAGAGTAAGATGAAACAGAAAATGACAGATGTCAGGCTGATAATACAAGTGAGAACCAGGCTGAATATAGAAAGTTCAGAGGGGAAGTGAAAAAGGAAATAAAAGAGGGGCAAAGAGAGAGTATGAGAATAGACTGGCAACTAACATAAAAGGGAATCCAAAAGTCTTCTTTCGGCATAGAAATATTAAACGGGAAGAAAGAGGAGGGGTGGGGCCGATTAGGGACCAAAAAGGAGATCTACTCATGGAGGCAGAGGCATAGCCAAGGTAGAAGATGCTGCCAAAGTCAAAGTAAAAGAGGAGGTAGTTGAGTTACTGGATGGGCTAAAAATTGATAAAGAGGAGGTACTAGAAACGCTGGCCGTACTTAAAGTAGATAAGTCACCAGGTCCGGATGGGATGTATCCTAGGTTGCTGAGGGTAGTAAGGTGGAAATTACGGAGGTACTGGCCATAATCTTCCAATCATCCTCAGATTTGGGGTTGGTGCCAGAGGAGTGGAGAATTGCAAATGTTACACCCTTGTTCAAAAAAGGATGTAAGGATAAACCCAGCAACTACAGGCCAATCAGTTTAATCTCGATGGTGGGGAAGCTTTTAGAAATGATAATCTGGGACACAATTAACAGAGACTTGAGCAAGTGTGGATTAATTAAGAAAAGCCAGCACGGATTTGTTAAAGGCAAATTGTGTTTAACTAAATTGATTGAGTTTTTTGATGAGGTAACAGAGAGAGTTGATGAATGAGGTTGATGTGGTGTATATGGACTTCCAAAAGGCGTTTGATAAAGAGCCACATAATAGGCTTGTCAGCAAAGTTGAAGCCCATGGAATAAAAGGGGCAGTGGCAACATGGATACGAAATTGGCTAAGTGACAGGAAACAGAGAGTGGTGGTGAACGGTTGTTTTTCGGACTGGAGGAAGGTATATAGTGATGTTCCCCAGGGGTCGGGAGTGAACAGGGAGGAGGATAGTGATAGACTTCAAGAGGACATAGGCAGGTTGGTGAAATGGGCGGACACGTGGCAGATGAAATTTAATGCAGAGAAGTACGAAGTGATACATTTTGATAGGAAGAATGAGGAGAGGCAATATAAACTAAAGGCTACAATTCTAAAGGGGGTGCAGGAACAGAGAGACCTGGGGGTGTATGTGCACATGTCATTGAAGGTGGCAGGGCAGGTTGAGAAAGCGGTTAAAAAAGCATACCGGATCCTGGGCTTTATAAATAGAGGCATAGAGTAAAAAAGCAAGGAGGTTATGATGAACCTTTATAAAACACTGGTACGGCCACAACTGGAGTATTGTGTCCAATTCTGGGCACCGCACTTTAGGAAGGATGGGAAGGCCTTGGAGAGGATGCAGTAAAGATTTACTAGAATGGTTCCAGGGATGAGTGACTTCAGTTACGTGGATAGACTGGAGAAGTTGGGATTGTTCTCCTTAGAGCAGAGAAGGTTGAGAAGAGATTTGATAGAGGTATTCAAAATCATGAGGGGTCTAGACAGAGTAGATAGGGAGAAACTCTTCCCACTAGCAGAAGGGTCATGAACCAGAGGACACAGATTTAAGGTGATTGGCAAAAGGACCAAAGCAACATGAGGAAAGACTTTTTTACCCAGCGAGTGGTTAGGATCACGAATGCACTGCCTGAGGGGGTGGTGGAGGCAGATTCAATCATGGCTTTCAAAAGGGTATTGGATAAATACTTGAAGGGAAAATCTTTGCAGGTCAATGGGGAAAGGGCGGGGGAGTGGGACTAGCTGAATTGCTTTTGCAGAGAGCCAGCACGGGCTCGATGGGCCGAATGGCCTCCTTCTGTGCTGTAACCATTCTATGATTCTATGATTCTATAAGGCACCACACCAATGCTTTTTCTTTCTTTCTTCCTCCCTCAATTTCTTTTTCTTCCGCTTCCCTTTCCCAATTTCGTTCTTCGTCTCTCATTTTCCCTTTCTTTCTCTCTCAGATTTCAGGTGAGGCTCAGAATAATTTTTCAACGTTTTTTAATTCTATTTTTCCCTGATCTGAATAGAAACAGATGTTCCCAATAAGTACCGCATCTGTCTCTGAATAATTACACCGAAAGACAAACTTTAGATCAAATAAAACCCACGAATGTCAGCGTTGGCATCTGCAATTCTGGTGTGATGTACACAGGTGCTTTCTCTGGTTGGCACAGAGGGCATCCATTTTGTCGCTGTATACCATGGACCATTGAGGCAAAGAGCATCCTTCAGTCACCTGTATCACAAAGACAACTGGACAAAGTTCAGAGGGGAAGGAGGCATTGAGAATACAGCTAATAATACACATCAAATCCTTCGCAGTCACGCTTTGTGAACATAGGAGCAGGAGGAGGCCATTCAGCCCCTCGATCCTGTTCCACCATTCAACTAGATCGTGGCTGATCTGTACCTCAACTCCATTTATCCGCCTTTGATCCATATCACTTGATACCTTTACTCAACAAAAATTGTCGATCTCAGTCCTTGATTGTACTGTATTAAAACTAAAGATAAATCTATTATTAAATATTTTTATTTCTGCAGTTGCGTTTATTATTCTTAAAGAATTTTATATGTTTCTTGCAAAATTATTCAGCTGATTATACCCTCAAAGGGACCTCCCATTTTGTTCTTGGCATGGAAAAGCAGGGGTTTAATTTCCCCGATTTCACTTAAATATTTGAACAGAATTCAGGAGGAAATAAAAGCTTGGAAATCAGAAGGTCCAATTGTGGGAGCTCAGTCTGATGCTGTCTGACTGCACGCGAAAACGATGGGCAAACTCAGCACCAATACTGCCATCTAGTGTTCTACTTCTGTTTCACCGCTCCATTGTGCAATGAGAATAAAAGAGGGGAAAGGTGAAGCAAAAGGGGTCAATTATTGAGCAGCCACTGGTGAGAGGGAAGCTCCCCAATTACCAGCACATATTCAAGTACCCTGTTCATGGTTAAAGATTCTTCACTATTTATAAATGTAAGGAGTCGTACAACACCAGGTTATAGTCCAAAAGCTTTATTTGAAATCACAAGCTTTCGGAGCTTTCCTCCTTCATCAGGAGGACTCCTTACATTTGTCCACACTATTTATATGTTGTGTTACAATTAAAGATGAATGTATTATTAAATATTTTTATTTCTGCACTACAAAACCTCTCAAATACGTTTGGTGCCTTTTTGTTCATTTTTTTGTCCTCCAGCATCTGAAAAACATGTTACACCCCGACTGTCTGTTCCAGTTTTACACCCCGACTGTCTGTTCCAGTGTTACACCCCGACTGTCTGTTCCAGTGTTACACCCCGACTGTCTGTTCCAGTGTTACACCCCGACTGTCTGTTCCAGTGTTACACCCCGACTGTCTGTTCCAGTGTTACACCCCGACTGTCTGTTCCAGTGTTACACCCCGACTGTCTGTTCCAGTGTTACACCCCGACTGTCTGTTCCAGTGTTACACCCCGACTGTCTGTTCCAGTGTTACACCCCGACTGTCTGTTCCAGTGTTACACCCCGACTGTCTGTTCCAGTGTTACACCCTGACTGTCTGTTCCAGTGTTACACCCAGACTGTCTGTTCCAATGTTACACTCTGACTGTAAACCCCAGTGTCACACCCTAGCTCTAATTCAGTGTTGCATCCTGACCGTCGGTAGTCCCAATATTACGCCAAGACCGTCTATCAATCCCCATGTTGCACCCTGTCTGTAACTCCCAATGTTTCACCCTGTCTGCATATAAATCCCAGGGTTACACCCAGACTATCCATAAATGCCAGGGTTACACTCTGACTGTCTATAAATCCTAGCGTTACTCCCTGACTGACTGTAAATCCCACTGTTGCAATCAGCAGGATGAAGGTCATTTTTGTTTTATTTTTAAAAACTATTTTTCTAGAAATAAATTTCCACTGTCTATAAATCTCAACATTACACCCTGACTGTTTTTAACTCCCATTGTTACACCCAGACTGTCTGAAACTTTCAGTGTTATACCCTGACTGTCTGCAAATTCCCAGTGTTAGACCCTGAATGTCTAAAAGTCACAGTGTTATACCCTGACTGTCTGTAAATTCCCAGTGTTAGACCCTGCCTTTCGATAATCCCAGTGTTATACCCTGATTGTCTATAAATCACAATGTTACACACTGAGGGAAAAAAAAAATTTGATAAGGGCGGTTTTTGGGCGCAGGTAGGCACGATGCAAGTTTCGGCCGGCCGGTGCACTCACCTGCAATCAGCGTTTCATTCCTGGTCTTGCACGTGGAATCAATGTAATTTGCACTTTCCACCACCAGGGGGAGCCTGATCTCTTAAAGGGAGAATGTTTCTTACAAATATCTCAACAGGTACCAGCTACCTTTATTTGCTGAATGTAACAGTCTGCACGGAGTCTGAACGCAGATCAGACATCGCACACGTAAAACACAGATGCATGTCCCATCCCTATGTTTACACACTGATGAGTTATGTTAAAACATTGAATAAAGGTTGTGCACTACTAAATCTCACATCCTCCAATCTGCATGCCAGACCTCACCAATCTACCGACCTGAGTTGGTACCAGGCCTGCGAGAGTGCGTGCACCAAGGTTCTCTGCTGATGCACGAGAGACCTTGGTGCAAGAGGTGGACAGAAGGAGGGACATCCTATATCCGCGGGGCAGGGGGTGGGGGGGAACGAGAGGCCCTCCAGACATATATCCAAAAGGCAGTGGGAGGCAGCGGGGGACAAAGTCAATGCCAGGCGCACAGCATCATGAACATGGATGCAGTGCAGGAAGAAGTTCAATGCTTTGACATGAGTGGTCAAGGTGAATGAGGTCAACTGTCAAGTGGCGTCTCCTACCAACTACACCACTAGCCACATCCACTGCACCATGCACTACACCCCCATCACCCACATACCAAAAAACTCTTTCCATCAGTACTCAACTCTTCCAACCAAGTGCTTCCTCTCACCCTTACACATTACCACTGTTTCAAGCCGCCCACCCACAACTCACAGGCCACACGCACTGGCAGCTATTTAACCATGACAGGCACACCACCCAGGCACGCAAGCCGCTTTCTTGCAGGAAAAAGTGGCGCATATCAGGAGGCAGCAAGTGGCAGTGGCATTTAGCCCATTGAGCTTGTTCTACCATTCGATGAGATCATGGTCGACCTGTGACCTAACTCCATATACCCGCCTTAGCCCCATATCCCTTAATATCCTTGGTTCACAGAAATCTATCAATCTCAGATTTAACATTCACAAGTGAGCTAGCATCAGCTGCCATCTGCAGAAGAGCGTTCCAAATATCTCCCACCCTTTGTGCGTAGAAGCATTTCCTAAGTTTACTCCTGCACGTCCTGGCTCTAAATGTTAGGCCATGTCCCCGCGTCCTCGTATTCAAGTCTAGGAGACCTCCAAAAACAGTTACAAATGTCTCAGCAGCCAGAAGCAATAATCCAGCCACTAACCTGTAAATCCTGCATGGTCCCTTTAAATAGCGCTGGTGGGGGGGGGGTCCTCCAGGCGCCCGTTCTGATGGTCGGGGTTAAGACTGTGTGTTAAGTTGAGCGTTAAGTCCCAAAATGGTGTCTATCACTTTAAATCAGCGTTGTACACTGATTGAAGCCATTTTCTCCCTACTTTACACGATTCCAGCGTTCGTTATCTGCGCCTGCGCTAACTCCTATACCAAGATGGTGTCCGGCGCACGTCACGCTGGAAACGTGTGTGCGCATCCAAGACGCCATCTTGGATGTCAGAGAGGCCGTGTAGCGCTGAAACAACGGGCGCTACACGGCCCAATTTAGTGCCCTGTCTGTCTATAAATCCCAGTGTTATACCCTGACTGTCCATAACTCGAAATGTAACACCCTGACTGTCTGCAACTCCCGATATTACACCCTGGCTGTCTGTAAACGGCCAGTGTCACACCATAACTGACTATAACTCGAAGTGTAACACCCTGACTGTCTGCAACTCCCAATGTTACACCCTGACTCTCTGCAACTCCCAATGTTACACACTGACTCTCTGCAACTCCCAATGTTACACCCTGACTCTCTGCAACTCCCAATGTTACACCCTGACTCTCTGCAACTCCCAATGTTACACCCTGACTGTCTGCAACTCCCAATGTTACACCCTGACTGCCTAAATTCCCAATGTCACATCCTGCCTGTCTATAAATCCCAATGTTACACCCAGACTGTCTATAAATTTCAGTCTTACACGCACTGTCTAAAATTCCCAGTGTTACACCTGACGTCTATAATTCCCAGTTTTACGCCCTGACTGTGTATATACCCCGGTGTTACACCCTGACTGTCTATAAACCCAATGTTACACTCTGACTGACTGTAAATTCCCAGAGTTACATCCTGACTGCCTGTAAATCCCAGTGTTACACTCAGACTGTCTATATATCCCACCCATACTGTCAATAAATCCCAATGTTACACTCTGACAGTCTAAAATTCCTAGTGTTACACTCAGGCTGTTGATAAATCCCAGAGCTGTCAGAGTTCCCTGGATGACAAAAGAGATAGAGAGTAAGATGAAACAGAAAATGGGGGCATATGACAGATGTCAGGCTGATAATACAAGTGAGAACCAGGCTGAATATAGAAAGTTCAGAGGGGAAGTGAAAAAGGAAATAAAAGAGGGGCAAAGAGAGAGTTTGAGAAAAGACTGGCAACTAACATAAAAGGGAATCCAAAAATCTTCTATAGGCATAGAAATAGTAAACGGGAATTAAGAGGAGGGGTGGAGCTGATTAGAGACCAAAAAGGAGATCTACTCATGGAGGCAGAGGACATAGCCAAGGTACTAAATGAGTACTTTGCATCTGTCTTTACCAAGGAAGAAGATGCTGCCAAGGTCACAGTAAAAGAGGAGGTAGTTGAGTTACTGGATGGGCTAAAAGTTGATAAAGAGGAGGTACTAGAAAGGCTGGCCGTACTTAAAGTAGATAAGTCACCCGTCCGGATGGGATGCATTGTAGGTAGCTGAGGAAAACAAGGATGGAAATTGCAGAGGTACTGGCCATAATCTTCCAATCATCCTGAGATGCGGGGGAGGTGCCAGAGGACTGGAGAATTGCAAATGTTACACCCTTATTCAAAAAAAGGTATAAGGATGAACCCAGCAACTACAGGCCGGTCAGTTTAACCTCGGTGGTGGGGAAGCTTTTAGAAACGATAATCTGGGACAAAACTAACAGTCACTTGGACAAGTGTGGATTAATTAAGGAAAACCAGCACGGATTTGTTAAAGGCAAATCGTGTTTAACTAACTTAATTGAGTTTTCTGATGAGGTAACAGAGTGGGTTGATGAATGCGGTTGATGTGGTGTTTATGGACTTCCAAAAGGCGTTTGATGAAGTGCCACATAATAGGCTTGTCAGCAAAGATGAAGCCCATGGAATAAAAAGGGCAGTGGCAGCATGGATATGAAATTGGCTAAGTGACAGGAAACAGAGAGTGGTGAACGGTTGTTTTTTGGACTGGAGGAAGGTATATAGTGGTGTTCCCCAGGGGTCGGTACTAGGACCACTGCTTTTCTTGATATATATTAATTTTTTTTTTTATTCGTTCACGGGATGTGGGCGTCGCTGGCAAGGACTTGGACTTGGGTGTACAGGGCACAATTTCAAAATTTGCAGCTGACACGAAACTTGGAAGTGTAGTGAACAGTGAGGAGGATAGTGACAGGCTGGAGGAACGGGCGGACATGTGGCGGATGGAATTTAACGCAGAGAAGTGCAAAGTGATACATTTTGATAGGAAGAATGAGGAGAGGTAATATAAACTAAAGGCTACAATTCTAAAGGGGGTGCACAACAGAGAGACCTGGGGGTGTACATGCACAGGTCATTGAAGGTGGCAGAGCAGGTTGAGAAAGCGGTTAAAAAAGCATAAAGGATCCTGGGCTTTATAAATAGAGACATAGAGTAAAAAAGCAAGGAGATTATGATGAACCTTTATAAAACACTGGTTCGGCCACAACTGGAGTATTGTGTCCAATTCTGGGCACTGCACTTTAGGAAGGATATGAAAGCCTTAGAGAAGGTGCAGAAAAGATTTACTAAAATGATTCCAGGGATGAGTGACTTCAGCTATGTGGATAGACTGGAGAAGCTGGGGTTGTTCTCCTTAGAGCAGAGAAGGTTGAGAAGAGATTTGATAGAGGGGTACAAAATCATGAGGGGTCTAGACAGAGTAGGTAGAGAGAAACTCTTCCCATTGGTGGAAGGATTGAGAACCAGAGGACACATATTTAAGGTGATTGGAAAAAGAACCAAAGGCAACCTGAGGAAAACCTTTTTTACGCAGCAGGTGGTTATGATCTGGAATGCACTGCCTGAGGGGATGGTGGAGGCAGATTCAACTGTGGCTTTCAAAAGGAAATTGGATAAATACTTCAAGGGAAAATATCTGCAGGGCTACGGGGATTGGGCGGGGGAGTGGGACTAACTGGATTCCTCTTGCAGAGAGCCAGCACGGGCTTGACAGAACAAAAGGTCTCCTTCTGTGCTATAACCATTCTATGATTCTATGATTATAGACTGTCAAGGTTAACATTAGGAGTTATAGACAGCCAGGGTGTAACATTGCGATTTACAGACAGTCAGGTTGCAACACGGAGATTTACATACAGTCATAGTGTAACATGGAGGTTTACACAATCAGGGTGTAACACTGGGAGTTACAGTCAGTCAGGGTGTAACAATGCGATTTACTGACAGTCAGGGTGTAACACTGGGATTTATAGACAGTTGGGAATTGGGGAATAACATTGGGAATTTTAGACTGTTAATCCCAATGTTACAGCCTGACTGTCTGTAAATCGCAGTGTTCCACCCTGACTGTCTAAATTTCCCAGTATTACACCCTGACTGTCTATAAATCCCAATGTTACATTCTGAATATCTGTAAATCCCAGTATTGCACCCTGACTGTCTATCACACCGAGTGTTACACCCTGACTCCTGTAAATTCCAGTGAGTTGGCTGCTTGGACTGACTGGAACTTAGGGTTCAATTTTGAAATGGTGGCAAGTTGGCAGCGGGGGGTGAAGGCACGCATGGCAAACCCAAATAAAAAAAACTTACCGTTTCCGACACGATCGCAATGTAATTGATGGTGATTAAAGTTCTTTCCGGGTTTTGCGCCCGGCAGCCAGTCTGATTGACAGGCTGGCTGCCGGCAGGAGCTGCAACGTCGAGGTGGGGGGGGTGGGGGAGAGAAAGAGAGAGCAAGACGTCATCCGGTGCTGGAATGGAAGATCGGGGTTGGGGGTGGGGGGAGAGGGGAAGATCAGGAGTTGGGGGGGGGGGGAAATCGGGAGGCGGAGAGGGGAAGATCGGGGAGGGAGAGGGGAAGTTCGGGGGGGAGAGGGGAAGATCAGGGGGACATTGGGGGAGGGGGAGTTCAGGGGGACATCGGGTGAGTGAAGAGGGGGAGATCTGGGGGGTGAAGAGGGGGAAATCGGGGGGGACATCAGGGGGGGGGGGGGAAGAGGGGGAGATCGGAGAGGGAGACATCGGATATCGGAGCAGGGTGGAAAGGTAGGTTGATTTTGTGTTTTAACTTTGTGCAATGGTTTTTTATTTAATTTATTTTGTTTCTTTTTGCCTGATCCGGCCCTTCACGTCTGGTTTTACCAGGTGTGAATCAGAAGCCGTGGGAAACCGCCCAGGTTAGTTAAAAATCGTTCTAATTACCTAATATGTCACAAGTAAAGTGCCTTAAGTACCTCATGAGGGTACATTTGGTTCTTTAACTATCCACCCGCCGGCTTTAATTGCCGGCGGGACTTCCGGGTTCGGGACGCTCGCGGGCACACAGGTGCGTCCGTGGGGATCTCGGAAGTCGGCGGATTGGAGCCAGCTTCCGAACCCGCTCTGCATTTCTGCAATTTTTGCAGCCCCACCACCACCCCCCCCAAAACCGCCCCCAACGCACCCGCAATTTAAGTTTAAAATTGAGCCCTTAGTGTTTATCCTTTCCCACTGGCTCAGAGAAAGGCTGAGAGGTCTGTTTCCTGTGCTGGGGTATTGTCCAAGCTCCAAACTGTTCCAGGACCCCTTTGATTGAGGTGACTTTCTTCCCCCTCCCCCCTCCCTTTTATAAATGCGCAATTTGAATAAGAACCGGAAGCCGCTCGGTTGTGATGCCCCCTACGGTTGCAGAGCCTGTATATACTTACTGGTGATGCTGGCATGTGACCAACTGGTGCTTGTGGTAAGATACTGAGAGATGCTATGAAACCAGAGCCGAGTCCGCAGTTGAGAGAGAAAGACAAATATTTCTGCAGAACAGCCCGCACCAAATGTGTTTTAGATATAAATTGTTTGCGGCTAACATTCGGGTCTGGTTATCAAATTGGAATCTAATAACAGTCAGTAGGGAAGGGTTTGTGGGAGGCAGCAGCCAATGCTGTCGATCTCCTGCTTCTGTGAGAATTGCTCGACCCCCTCCTCTTCACAAGTAATCTTTTGAAGACTGCAGTGCGTCCTTTGTCCTGCTCTGTTGCATCGAGCCTGTAACAGCTGTTATGACTTAAAAAGCAGCACACCACATAAGTGTCATTTGGCTCCGTTGGTAGCATTCTGAGTCAGAAGGTCATGGGCTCAAGCCCCAGAGTCTTGAGCACATAATCTAAGCTGAAACTCTAGTGCAGTACTGTTGGAAGTGCCCTCTTTCGGATGAAACATTAAACCGAGGCCCCGTCTGCCCTCTCAGATGTGGCACTATCTAAAGAAGAACAGGGGAGTTCTCCCCAGTGTTCTGGTCACTATTTATCCTTAAACCAACATCACTAAAAAAGATTATCTGGTCATTTATCTCATTTGCTGTTTGTGGGATCTTGCTGTACACAAATTGGCTGCCATATTTCCCTACATTACAACAGTGACTACACTTCAAAAAAAGTATTTCATTGATTGTGAAGGGTTTTGGCACATCCTGAAGTTGTGAAAGACGCTTTATAAATGCAACTTTTTTATTTTCTTTGCACAGAATTACTTGCCCTGTCCTTCTCATGGATCCCCCAGGCACAGCTGCCAATTAAAACCATTAGCCCAGGGTGATTAACAATCACCTAGGATGTTTGGAGTTGAAGAAGGTGGCTTGATTCATTGATCTGTGCCAAGCACTCTGAATTATGTGCCAATGGTTATCCAAGTTTAATGATATCTCTCAGCCTGTCCATACTTGACCACATGGGCAGTCTGCAACAGCGCAAAAGGAGATTGTAGCATTCCAATGCTGTCCTGGCCGGCCTCCTACCTTGCACCCTCTGTAAACTTGAGCTCATCCAAAATTTTGCTGTCATATCCTAACTCGAACCAAGTCCCGTTCACCCATAACCCCTGTGCTCGCTGACCTACATTGGCTCCCGGTCTGGCACTGCCTCAATTTAAAATTCTCCTCATTATTTTCAAATCCCTCCATGGCCTCGCCCCTTCTTATATCTGTAACCTCCTCCAGCCCTACAACCCTCCGAGATCTCTGCACTCCTCCAATTCTAACCTCTTGCGCATCCCCAATTTTCATCACTTCACCATTGGCGGCCGTGCCTTCTGCTGTCTAGATCCTGAGCTCTGGAAATCCCTCCCTAAACTTCTCTGCTTCTCTCTCCTCCTTTGAGACGCTGCTTAAAACCTACCTCTTTGACCAAGCTTTTGGTCACCTGTCCTAATATCTCCTTATGTGGCTTGGTGTCAAATTTTGTTTGATAATCGCTCCTGTGAAGCAACTTGGGATGTTTTACTATGTTAAAAGTGCTAAATAAATGTAATTTGTTCATGAAAGACCAAGGAGTCTTAGCTTGCAGCCATGTGGACCTCTGTGCACCTTTGCTCAATGGCACCAACTACAGATTTCACTCATGCGTAGTTCGTTTGTGACCAACAGCATGGCTCACGCCCATGGTGCCTTCTTTTTAAGGCAGGAAACCAGCCAACACTCATTGACCTAGGAAAGGCAAGGCTATCATCTGGAACCATGACAACACCTGTACAATTTCCCAGAACACGAGCTGATCGTCGATATAATGGCTTTCATTAAAATTGAGGAGTAATAATTGGGCACACTTGTTAAAGTGCATGGACCCATCTGGAGTGTCTCGCAATATAGTCTCATTTGGTCGCCAAACCTTTCGAAGGCAGAAGAGACAGTCTCTTCAATCTGGCACTTTAGACATCTAATAGTTGCAATGTGAGTGGCAACTCTCCCTGCCGCTACAGCACACAGCAACCTAGGAGCAAGGTGAGTGCAATTAATTAAACAAAAATTCATTCACAGAAATTGCTGATCTCACACTGGGAAACAAATCAGTCAGTGCTGCTCCCTCTCAGCTGGACTGCTACAAACTGACGCTCACCTCTTGCTCCCAGCAGCACGGCTCTGCCTCGGGAAGTACCTCATGAACCGCAGTGGGTACAGTTGTGTAGTGGTTATGGTGCTGGGGATCAAATCCCACAATGGCAAGGTGTGAAAATGAATTCAATAAATCTGGATATTTGTGGGCTAGCACTAAGATTACCTAGAAAACTGCCGGATTTTCATGCAACCCTACTGGTTCACTAATGTCCTTCAGGGAAGGGAGCCTGCCACCCACTTGGTCTGGCCTACACGTGACTCTTGTCCACACCATATGGTTGATTCTTACTGCCTTCTGACGTGGGATAGCAAGCCATTCAGTTGAACAAACAATAAAAAGCCTACCACCACCTTCTCAAACAATGAGGGACGGGCGGTAAATGCATCTTGCCCACATTCTAAGACAAAATATTTTTGAAATATACTGTACAAGCAGGGTTGTTGGGAGCAGATGTCAGCCCAGTGCACTCGCACCGAGAGCTTCGGCTGCACAATCTGTCTGATTGTTTCATTTTCCTACTGCAGATCAGCTGTTTCTGCTGGCATTTTTTGGAGTAGGTTTTGTTCGATTAGGAACTACTCAATGGGCCATTTGAAATTTGGAAGTGGGCAAGATCTGTGGGAATAAAAACAGAAAATGCTAGAAATACACAGCAAGTCAGTCAGCATCTGTGAGGAAAGAAACAGAGTTAACACTTCAGGTCAAAGACCTTTTGTCAGAAGATCTGTGGGGTTAGACATCCTCATATTGAAATTCTAACAAAGAGTTCCCACCCGAAATGTCGACTTTACTTTTTTATTTCAGATGCTGAAGAGCATGCTATGTATTTCCTTCACTTTCTGATTTCATTTAAAATTTCCAGACTTCAGCTTTTACTTGTTTATCAAAACACGTGACCAATGTTTTATGTGCGACACACATAGAAATAGACCACATTTTAGTACCAAGGTGAGTGAATGTCAATCCTAATGAGTCAAGTGTAGCTTGGCAGGTCTCAATTGTCTGTTTAGTGTCAGCTGTGGCTCAGTGGAAGCACTCTCACTTCTGAGTCAGAAGGTTATTGGCACATAATCTAGCTGGCACTTCAGTTGGAGGTGTCGTCTTTCGGATGCCCTCTCAGTTGACGTAAAAGATCCCATGGCACTATTTGAAGAAGAGCAGGGGAGTTCTTCCAACAATTATCCGGTCATTTATTTAATTGCTGTTTGTGGCAGCTTGCTGTTGGTTGCTGCATTTCCTACATTACAACAGTGACAGCAATTCAAAAGTACTTAATTGGTTGTAAAGCGCTTTGTGACGTCCTGAGGTCGTGAAAGGCGCTATATAAATGCAAATCTTTGCTTCTTTTCTTTCATTGACAATAACATCAACGTAATGCCTCTTCACGCTTTGAAATAATAAATTACATCCTATCCTAAAGCAGTGGTAAAGACTCGGATTGAATTACATCCATCGGTGCAGGGCCAAGCAGAACAATACAGTACACTTCTAATATATGCATTTGGGTCAACCAATAACATCAAAGAGATGGTTGGGTTACTTCAACTGAATTTGTCTTTGACATCTTAATATATTAAAAAATAAACCAGGTTTATATTTTACCTGGGTCTCGTCCATTTAATACTTATTCGGACAAGCTCCTCTTTTAATGATTCTAAGGAGATTTAAATAAGTTATGCTTCACCATGAGATAGAAGTCCCTCTTTGTCCCATGATTCCCCAGGCGCAATTACTAGCGCCATCTTTGAGCGGGGCATCAGCCTTCCTTTCACATATATTTTACCAAAACAGTATAATCGATCAACAATAATTATAACCTACACAACACATTTTAAAATGATCCAAACTGATTGTTATAACTTCCTAATTATTACTTGCATTCTTATCTTCTAGAGTTATGAACAAGGAAAGTATTTTTTTAGGCGCCATCTTTGAAGGGGGCACAGACTCCATGTTGTGCCTTTTGTCCCACAATTCACCAGGTGGCTGTCCATAGCGCCATCTTTGAAGGGGGCACGAGCCTCGCTTCCCATATGACCTGCTATCATATAATCTAAAGTACGTACGTTTGTGTTTTCAAATTACATACAATTCTGAATGTTCTCGGGTAAAGTTATTGTTTAAGATATTTTATTTTCGCAAGGGTCTATTTAGAATAGGTTCTAAACCATAGAAACCATCTGAGCACTTATTAGGTGGACTCACTCTTGTTACAGAATCCATCTTTGTGGGGGGCAACAGCCTTTCTCCCCAGATACTCTTTCGGATATAACCTGCAGATTACACGTTTTCCAATTAGATAATATTCTTAAGTGTTGTATTTATCGCTTGAAGCACTTTTGCGTCAGTTTGTGTGGATGAACAGTTTAGAATGAAACTAAATAAAAGTATATTTAAGGACGCCATTTTTGTGCGGGGCATGAGTCTCGCTTCCCATGTGCTCTGCCAACGGTGTAATCTACCGAATCGTATTTGCGTTTCAAATTACAGAAAACTCTGACGTGACAACGTAATATTATTCTTCGAGATACTTTTTGGCCAGTTTCTGTTTGCGAATGACTTTGCAACAGATTTAAATTAAAGTACATTCGCAGCCGCCATCATTCAGTGGGGCGCGGGCAGAATGTCGCCCCACAATTCTCCAGGCGACTGTACATCCGCCATCTTTATGCGGGGCACGAGCCTTCCTCTATGAAATCTCCACGTTTGAGTTTTTAAGCGAACGCTTACTCATTCGCGTGAAACAATTAAAGTAATTCTTGCGCAAATTTCAATGAGTGAATTACTTGAATGGTATGTTATTGAAGTACTGTGGCAGTTGCCATCTTGGTGAGTGAGTGTGGGTGGAGGAGGGGGGGGCTCTGGGCGGTTGCCCCTCTGTGTCCCACAATTCCCGGGCGGGTGCCCGGATGTGGACGGTGGACGATGGCGGCGCCCAGCGCAGCGGACTCCCCTAGTCGGAGCTGGCCGAGCGCAGCGGCCGATGCCCCGCCTGAAATCGCGGCTCCCACCTGGTCAGAAGTGGAGGCCGACCCTTCTACTGACCCGCCGACCCCCAGCTGGACTAGTGGAGTGGTCGAGAACCCGGCGCCCAGCCCGAGCCGGCCGGCCGCCTGCCGCGGCATCTCCTGGACCCCGGCCGAGACCAACGCGCTGATCGCTGTGTGGGGCGACGAGCGGCTCCAGGACGTGCTGGAGGGCAATCTGCGGAACTCGCACATATTCGACAGGATCTCGCAGGCCCTGCGGGAAATGGGCTACGAGAGAAGCGCCAACCAGTGCAAGGAGAGGATCAAGGTACCCGAGACTCTAACTAGCAAAGTAACCAGGACACTGGAGGTAGTAACTAGTGTCTTGGGTAGTAACTAGTAATTAGACACTCCATGGTGCCATTTAATACCCTATAACTAGTAACTAGTACCTGCAACTAATGTTCTGTAATCAGTAATTAGCATCCTGCAATTTATAACACTTAGCAATTAATGCCCTAAACCTCATTATTAATTGATCCAGTTTGGGTATTTTGTAGAACCGTTTCTATAGAAAAAAAAATGAACAGTTCCTGCAAGTGGTTCTTGCTCCCTTCGACCTGGAAATGGTACTTGTTTAGTTGCTGGACCAGAGGATTAATAAATACAGTAATCTGTTTCCTGGATAAATGGAGTCTTGATCTATGCTACCACACTCACAAGATCAGAATGAATGTGGAAAGTTCATTATGATCCATCCATCTAAAATAAAACACCCGCAGCCTCTTAAATGATTTGAGTTTTTCCCTCTACAGCTCTACCTTCAAGTCCCCTCCATATGGTGTGAAGCATTTTCTGACATCTCACCTAAATTTGAACCTGTGACCCTTTGTCTGATTGCCACATTTTAGCTTGGAGTAATTTTTCAGATCTACCTTTTTCATACCATTTACTCTCTCATATTTGCTGAGGGCCTCCTTCTAAGACTAGAAAGGCTAAGTTTCTCCAGCCCTCCCTCATTTTAATTCATTTGACACCGGAGATCAGCCTCTTCTCCAACTCGCATCCAGGGCTTGAATGATTCTTGTGTGTCTCGGTGTCCAGAACTGACTGCAGTATTCAAGGTGTGGTCTGACTAGAGTATTGAGAATGACTTCCTCCAAGTTGTCCTCTACTGTTTTACCTATGTGGTTAGCATACTATTTTCATTGTTGATGACTGCTCTGCCGTGGTTGGACATGTTGAGATTTCTTTCAGCTTCACCCGTGGTTATTTCAATACTATTCATGGGATATTTATGTTATCCATTTTTCCTAAATATGTGCAACTTAAACCTCAGCTCTCGTTCTGTCCACTTATATGTTTATCCAATTTCCTTTGCAGTTCCTGATCTTAAGCTTTAGAGTCAGTCGCCCTTATTATTTTAATATCATCTGCAAATTTAAGCAGTTTGCATTGCATTTCTGAATCTAAGGTTATAGGTTCAAGAAGAAAAAACCTTCCATGACCGGTGGGCACCGCAGGGTATAGAGTCTATTTTGGATGCCAATTATAACATAGTAATTTTATTAGTGTTTTTTCTATTGCTTTATTAAGCGTATTGTGTAATTGGATTTTTTGTTTATTATGTTAGTGGTGCCCTAGGGCACTTGCCACAATGAATTTATGTTTATGTTTCATATCACTGGGGCAACTTAGTGTCACCCCTATTGGTTAATTAAAAAAGACCCACTCCAGAAATTTAAGCACATAATCCAGGCTGACACCGGTGCAGTACTAAAGGAATGTTACACTATCGGAAGTGCCATCTTTTGAATGAGTCGTTAAACCAAGGCCCTGTCTTCCCCTTGAGGTGGATATGAGGTCGTATGATACTATTCTGAATTTGTCTTGGTGCCCTGGCCAACACTTATCCTTCAGCCAATACTAAAACAGATTATCTGCTCATTTATTTCATTGGTGTTTGTGGGACCTTGCTGTGTGCATTTCAAAGGTACTTCATTGATTGTGAAGCACTTTGGGGCGTACTGAGGTCGTGAAAAGTGATATATAAATACAAGTTAGTTCTTTCTTTCAAGTAATTAATTTTGGTTTGGCTGATATTAATCTCCGATCAGATTTCACCGATAGTCAATGTATTCAGTTAAATTAAATAAAGGAGAGGCACAAAAGTTTGGCATTCATTAAACAAACATTAAGAATAGCCCATAATGGGTCAGTTAGCCATTGTAAGATTTTCTGAAGAAATATAATAGCCACATTAGTTTTGAATAACAAAGTCTAGTTAATGGCCAGGTAGTTTCTTAGGTTTCATATTCTCGTATCAGTATAACATATATTGAAACGTCTCAAGGAGGACATTAAAAAACAGCCTTTTGTCTTATTTGTTATCAGAGAAAGCAAGAACTTGAGTACTGTTCAGGAGAAATAAAAACAGACAGTGGAAACACACAGCAGGTCAGTCAGCATCTGTAAAGAGAATGAACAGTTAATGTTTTGGGGATCTGCTTTCAACCCCTTAATTCTTTTCAAGTCAGGTTTTGTGACAAATTTAGCAATGTTACATTCACAAATATTGAAATGCTGCACACAAATATCTGAATCAATATATTAGTACAAGTGGGAATCTCAACTGGATTCATATCAGTATAACAGAACATGCATTTTTGTGCTCAAAGATTTTCAAATTTCCAGACAAAGCGATTTGTTGGGAAAGGTGTAATCAAATTTAATGGGCGCACAATTAGCTGGAGCAAATAACAGAAAACCTCTGCTTTTTATATTAATGCAGCAAACAGTAATTTAAATCCGTGACCACTGTGATCTAGGCACAAAAAAGCCTTTTGCTTCTTCAATTAAAAATGAAATAATCAGTAGCTAAGAGCCTACAAGGAACAGCTAGTATCTTGCATCTCACTGATCTCATAACTTCTACCTTGTATCTCACTAACGCTCCGCCTAAACTGGTAACTAATACCCTGCACATCACTAACTCTTCGCCTAAAATAGGCAAAGAATAAAATAGTGTCCTGTTCCTAAACCAGCAACCTGCAACTCTGTACCTCTTCACATAAAGAAGAATAAACTTGTATTTACGTAGCACCCTGTCACGTTGAAAGCACTTTACAAAAATGGACTACTCTTTTGGAGTGCAGTTACTGTTATGTAGGCAAATGCAGCAACCAATTTACGCACAGCAAGGTCCCACAAATGAATGGATGAAAAATAATCTGTTTGCCGGTGTTTGCCTCAAAACTCACTGTTCCTCCTCTTATAGTGCTGTGAGATCTGTTACATCCACCTGAGTAGGCAGGTGGGATCTTGCTTTAATTTCTCAACTGAATAATGGCACCTCCGATAATGCAGTTCTCCCTCAGCACTTTCTAAAGTGTCAGCTCTAGTGGGGCTTGAACCTGCAACCGTCTGACTGAGGCAAGAATGCTACCAACTGAACCAAGTTAACTATTGAACCAGCAACTCGTACCATGTGCCTCACTAACCACATAAACCAGGCTAAGAATACCATATGCTAATCAGTAACTAGTATTCTGCTTGTAAACTAATAAGTAATAATTTGCACCTCACCAGCCTAGGCCATACCATCTGCACCAGCACTATACACGCATACTGTGTATCTCTCATCCTAACTAGGTAAATTGTAACAAAAATCAGAGTGACAAAATAAACTAGAATACATTTAAAATTGCTCTCTCCCTCTTGTCCAGAGAGTGGTTTGCTGTGGTGTGAGGCATTTGAAAGAAAGCTGAAGCCTCTGTTTAGTTAGTTGCCTTTAGATTCAAAACTTTCCCTTTGGTTTAGATTTCAAGTCACTGGGTTATGAAAGGAAATCCTCTTTTTTTTAAAAGTAAGGTGAGGGAGTCTTGAACTTTCCAACAGAAAAGAACAAATATTATAAAAGAATAATATTGTATCTTACCAACTCTGACCAGTGTACAGTGATGATACTAAAATTAGGCCATGTTAAGAGTCTTCCCAATGATTCAAGGGTACTATGAACTGTGAAGTGTGGCCATACGGGCTCAAAGTCCCTGTGTTGAACCCTGCTTTGTGCTGAACAGATCTCAGGCAGGATGGGAGTTGGGGCACTATAATTGGCTTTGAGCTGTTTTTATATTATGGGTTAGGGCAGCAGAAGAGTAGAGTTCAAAAGCAGAGTCCCTGGACCTATAGGTGCTGCGAAAGGAGGGTTTTGAATTCCACTTTTTAAAAAAATTAATTTTTGCCCTCATTTCTGCTCAGTACATTTAAATCAAACTCCTAATATTTTTACATTTTGAGGAAGGAATCAATTTCCTAATCCCAGCCAATCTCACCTAGCCCTTGGGATATATGACGTGATGTATGTCATATTTCTCATCCGTGTTATGTGTTGTTTAGGAAATGAGATCATGTTTTTGGTGGACAGGAACAGAGTGTTCTGTGCAACCACATGCAAACTAGAAACTCTGAAAAGGGAGCAGAGGTGCTACTGTCTGCGAACTAATCAGTATGTTTAAAAAATAAATATACGTGACAGAATTTGGTAGAATCATAATTGGCTGTTGCACCACCTACAATTACAAATTTAATATGTGTTGCATCTTTCAAAATGCATCAAAACAGTTGAGATGAAAAAAAAACATCTTATTATACTCCTACTTATAGCATAGCTAGAGGATACATAAGATTTGGAATATCTCTTGTTTTTAATTTTCTTTCCCAATAACACTGACTTTTGTAGCGGTCCCATAATAATAACCAATAAACGAACCATTTGATTGTAGTGTTAATACTGGAATGACACTTGTTCTAAATATTATTAGACCAGCATTCCACTGCTAAAAGGTAAATTATTTTTTTAATTAAAAGTAAGCTGCGCACTTCTGTTGTGTAAATAAAATACTGCAGAGGACACTGTTGTTTGCCATTTACACCACTTGTGAAGGAGACCAATATAACTCACTAGTTGTATGGTCTTCTATGTATGTCTTCTATGTTTCTATATATGTAGGATGAAATAAAAACAGAAAATACTGGTAATGCACAGCAGATCACTCAGCATCTATAAAGAGAGAAGACAGGTTAATGTTTTGTGTATAGACCCTTCTTGAGGGGAATGTTTCAGGTGTAGACTGGTTTTGTACCTGAAACATTAACCTGGCTTTACCCTTCAGAGGTGCTGATGGACCTGGTGTGTATTGCCAGCATTTCCTGTTTTTAATTTGCACGTGCAATGGATATTGCGATGAACAGCCCTATATGCAATATCCTGTTCCACTTGATGACTACACATAATGCTGTCCAAGTTTCCATCCTGACTTGGACGCATACCACTATTCATCGTCGCTGGGTCAAAATCCTGGAATTCACTACCTATCGCCATGATAGGAGCACAAGTACCACAATGGTTCAGGAAGACCCATAGCAACCTTCTCGGGGCTGGGCCAAAAAAAGCGGCCTTGTCAATGTCGCCCACACCCCTTGGAACAAATAAAGTTGATATTTCTATCAGTCATAGAATAAACCACACTTGTATATTCTGTTTAAACAACAGGCATGGACACATTTTGTTTCAGTGGGAAATTACTCAAATGCCCAACGAGCTTCTATGATGCATTATCTTATGTGAGCTTCACTTGTCTCCAGACACAGCTGTGTGCCGTCTTAAAAGGGGCCTTTGTTCTAAAAATATGAGGTTGTTTAATCTTGGGTGCCCGCACCTTCGCGGGTGCATCATAGTCCTGGCGTGAATATTTAATTCTGGACTCTGTACGAAAGGGAATAAGAAATCAGTGTATGTCACTAATTTGCTGTTAGTCCTTCTATGGAATGAAGCACAACTGTATCCCATACAGAAGGTGGCACGTGCAATGACTATGAAGCAAATTACTTGGCACTATTCTGTCACTATTGTGGGAGGAGCTGCCTCTGTCACCATGGTGTCACACAGTGTAATAAATTTGATCTTGCATGGAGAGGATGTCATCTTTGTGTCTTTCCTGATTTATCTCGATGGGCCGAATGGCCGCTTTCCATGCTGTAGCCATTCTATGATTCTATGATATGTTGGGTAAGCGAGAATAATTCTTAGTGAATCAAGCTTTTTACAAAATAAACCTAAGGGAAAACCTAGGCCTGTATTGCAGAACAGCACCAAGATCAGGCGAGAAGAACAGGTCGAACAATTAGTAATCAGGAGATACAGAACTTGAGTTTCAGAATCAGTGGCTGGTGGAAGGAAGAGAAGACTGAGGGGGATCAGGATTTCCGCTGTTCTGGGATCCTGAGAAAGAATGTGTTGTCTCGGCGAGTTTTGATTTCAGCACAGGTATTTTTTTTTAAAACTGCTTTTAAGGCCTGACTTCTTTTCATTCCCACACAGACGCTAAAGAGGTGCTATAGTCGGGTAAAGGAACGAGGTCGCGGTAAGAGAACCTGTAACTACACATTTCAGCAGCTGGAGCAGGTCTTCGGACGCGTCCCTGTCGTGTGGGAACCTCACACCTATCAGCCTGTCCTTATCGACAGCAGCGGGCTCTACCAGGACGCAAAATCGGACACTATTAACCTAGAAGAAAGCCGGGAGGTGCAGCCGACTGAGTTGGAGGATTGGGGGAACCAGAAGCCAGATTTGCTCATCAAGCAGGAGCTGCTTATGAACCAGAAGCAAGAACTGCAGGCGTACCAGAAGCAGGATACCTCGGTCTACCAGGACGCAGATGAGGACGTGGGTGAGCAACCTGTTTACTTCATTCTTTTAGTATAACCAGAGGTTTATAGTCTCCAAAGGGTCTGTTTGCAGCCACCATATCTGTCGTTGCTTTAGCTCTGGTTAGGCTTCCCCAATGTCTCTGTGGGTTGATCTATTGCTTTGTATGGTACCGAGCCATGAAGATCAGGAAGTCCCAGGTTCGTCTTAGTGGCGCAGGATGGAGACACTACACAAGCACGAGTCATCACCTTCAGGACAAGGGCAGTAATTATCTACGGCCATCAATAATTATCCACTGCCATGAATGGGACTGTCAGTAGCCCTTTCTGGCCACTTCTAGCACCAAGTAGGTCTGTCAATAACACCCAAGGGTGCTATAGCCAATTGTAGTGTGCGCTGCTGTGAGATCAACTAACTCAGAACAGACCAGGGATCGAACACGAGATGCTTCCTGATTCAGTTACTCACTCGCTAAACTTGTTGAGCCACAGAGAGGGGAGTCTGGAGTTCTGCATTTTAAACAAACTGGAGTCTTCCCTTTACCTTTTCTTGTGAAAAACCGACATTCTAAAGGATTGTGTCAGTGTGTGAGAGTGGGAGCATCAACAGCTTCAACATTCCTTTCCCCTTAATTCTAAAAAAAAATCCTTCTCTTCAGGGTACTTCATCCAACAGCCTTGCTGAGGAAGCTGTTGAATATATGGCTACAAGTTGGATGTGTCCAACGTGGGTAAAGTTTTCACTTCCCTATCAGAACGTACCCTGCAGTTCTATTTTTTTCCCTTCAATTTCAGCCTCCCTGGTTCTGAAGGTGCTGGTTCATGCAGAAGTACCTTGGTGTCAGTTGTCCTCCAGTACTTCATCCATTCTTCATATATGACCAGGCAGTGAGCACCAACACCCTGATTGACTATGGGAGGCACCAGAACCAAATGTGATCTTGTCCTCACCTGATAACTACACGTGCACTTTCCAGCAGAGTGATCAAGAACAGGAACCATGGCTGATTTAGCCCCTCCCCCTCGCCCTCGCCCTGGATCATTGAGGACAGTTATAGTACTCCTATTGGACCTTGAAGTCAGCACAGACCAGAGATTGAACCCGTGACTTTGGTGGGAGTAAGGTCAATCAGAGGGGAGAGTTATGCTTGAGTGGCAATTAGCTGCAGAGGGTAGTGTATGCCCTTTTTTGGTTGCTGGCATCAGGTGAGGAGATTAAAAGTATAGTAATAAAAGGGGGACATCTACCCAAATACCTCATTTTTAAAAAGTAGCTTAAAAAGAATCCTACACTTAACATAATTTTCTTGGCAACTTTCCCCCCTCTAGTTTTTCCATGCATAAAGTTTGCACTTCCTCTGAGGAGAGTGTGATGCACAAGACAAATTGGCAACAGTGCTGACCCATATTTCTTAGGATAGGTGAAAACACTCAACAAAGTCGTGGCTTCACTTCCAGCATGGAGCGTGGGCAAGAATGACTGCAATATAAAATATAACAAAGGCAGGTGTGTCAAATGAGACTTCAGCCCTGCTTAAACCAAACCTGTCAATCCCAGTGAAGCCTGTCTGAGTGCCCAGTTGTCTCTTTTTCAACGATGACTGCTGCAGCCTGCAGCCACTGAGGCAGGTCACCAATGCAAACATGTTGGTGCCAGTGTTGTGATGTTACATCAGCTGCTGCTCCCATCGCTGCTGCAGTACAAGTTTGCAGAAATTGACACTTTTTATTTTGTCTGTCAGAAATATTCAAGAACCATCAAAATCAACAGCAAATGTTACTTTGCGTAACCTACTGTGAGGTGAGTTTCCAAATCAAGCCTTTATGACAGAAGCTTGATTTTAAACTGTTACCAGCACATTGATCCACACACATGGAAGTTTAGAAGTGGGTTATATTCGCACCTTAATCAAAGAGAACATTTCAATAATGTATCCCTTACAGTGGCCACAGGCTAGTTTATTTGTTGGAGATTGACGAGGTCACATCATTGACATGGCTTTCAGTCTATAGAAATTGCGCCTCTCATTGGCAAAACCAACCTATAACATCACATGACTAGTGCTGCACTATCACAAGCTTTTATTTGCCTGGCAAATGGATTACCAGTATTTACCCTCTTTTTATAGATGTTCGTACGCAAACACCCTTTAGTGTTGTGTAATACATTTCTTGTGCGTGTGGTGCTCTTAATTCATCACCTCAAATTAAAATGCAAGTATGTGTTTCCACAATAATGATAAAAAGAAACACTGGTGAAAATCTGAAATGAAGCCTGTGGTGTTAGTAGTTCCCTCTGAAATTTGGACTAAAATACTGCAGGAGCAAAATGCTGGAAATGGGCAAGTGACCAAGTCGTGTATCTCAATGGTAGATGGACATTTTGGGTGGGTTTTAATATTAATGGCCCGCTCTTGTTCAGACGTGTTGACTGATCCTGCTGTGCATTTCCAGCATTTTCTTTATTAATTTCAGATAATCCGGCCTCATTTGGCTTTTCCTTCCATCTTCTCGGTGGAGTTGTCTGTGTACTTCAATAGATTACGCTGCATAATGTAACAAAACAACATGGCCAGCATGGCGAATATGGATATAGAAGTCTTCACTCTTGAGGCTGAACATGGCCAGTCTGAACATGGCCAGTCTGAGTAGTCCACTGTCCCTCATTTTTTACATCATCTCACTCCTGACCCATATGGATTTTTCAAAAGGCTTTATTTTAATGCTAACAGTAACCCATTAATTTTAAACTGGTTTCTGTCGCCGTTAAAATAATGCTGATCGGAAAATCCAGACTATCCTCTGTATAAGTGTGGTTCTGAATTGCACCTCTTGATGGCACTAATAGCTATATTGAGTAAAGCCAGGCAGAAGGCCCGCTGGTGCATTTATCTCCATCAATGTTGTCACTAGGATTTTAATAAGGTGTTATTATGGGCATGAGATTTCCATACTGTATCACACGGAACTGTGGAAAACATCCAGCAGTAAGTACAGTTATAGAATTTGCACGTTCTGAGCTTGGATTTTGACTGAAGAGATCATTTTGACTTGTGGGTGAAATCGTGACGGTGATAGGTCTGTCACTGGTAGTGGTTGTGGCAGATTGAGAGGATCACTCGAGAAGTGTACAATACAACATTAAAGAACGGTGGCTTGCAATAGATTTTTTTTTCTATAGATCATTGGCATAATGGTGCTAAATATTCCCAGTGACAGCACTGCATCATATCCTGATAGTTAAAATTGTGCTTTTCACAGGTTTTTTTATATATGGAAACAAACTCCCTCTAGCTAGTTAATGTAGATCCTGTGGGTTAGTTATTAATGTACTCAATGATCCTGGGTTTTATTTGCCCAGATTTTGGGGTGTGTGTGTGTGTGTGTGTGTGTGTGTGTGTGTGTGTGCGCGCGCTCGCTCTCCTTCCCCCTCTCTTGCTCCAACCAAAGGACGTTACCGAGTATATAAAAAAAATGTATAAGTGCAATGAGTTTCAGTAGCTCAGGTCCGAACAAAAAAAATGTTCAAACTGATGCTCACTGCATCTAAACCCCATCCATTTTGCTGACTTGAGGTCTTTAATTATTGGGAAATGGAATAATTCTTGCTGGTACAGTAGGGCATGCCAACTTTATGTGTGTGTTAAACTTTGTGATAAGGCAGGGAAAGCTGTACATCTGCAACCCCCATGACATAGATAAGGGTCCCAGTGGGTCATATTTCGGTCACTACTTTACCATGTATTTGTTGAGACCTGTCTCTCTCATGCAAATGCGCCTCATTTGGGAGATGTTTTGTGTTTGTTTCTTTGAGACGAAGGTTATGTGCACAAGTACTTACTCATTGGGATCCTTGTATAGCAGACCGTGGTGTGGCAACAGTGTGAGTCGGCAGACAGAGTTCCTCACCACTAACAGAGAAGATTCAGGGTCTATAAGTGGAGCAGGAAAAGCATAGAAAAATGTTAAACAACTTGGATAAAGCTGCTGTAACAATTTACTAGAAAGAATGCATCACTATTGTTTTTTTTCTAAAGTCGAACAATAGCAAAGGATTCTAATTAAAGAGGAAGTGTAACCTATTGAGTTGCTGCTTAATCCTAATTGTTGTAACAGATGATATCTGAACAATTAATGCTGCCCCTAAATTTCTCCCTTGTTTGAAAGCAGAAGAATGCCAGTTAGAGGCAGCCTGGGAGCAGACATTATGTATCGAGTCCCTCTTCATTGACTAGAAGAGCCTGCTGCAGTGGTATCATAAATTGGGTTTGAGAATAGTGGCCGACACTCGGGGTGGTTTCTTTACAAAATGGTTGTTGAATGCTTGTCTTTGACCAGCAGTCTGAAAGGATGAAATTGCAGATCCATGGAGGGCTGATGGGTGCTAGTATGCCCCTTTATAATATTGGGATTATGTTCAATAGGCTGCACTTCCCCTTTAATAGCCTTTTGCTCAGGTTTTGTCTCAGCAAAAGAAAAAAGTTTTAAAACAATAGAAATCTATATAAATAAGGTTGATGACCTAAGGGGAGGCTGTGGAGGTGTTAATGAGCTTGACCGTGTGAGGGAGATGGGTTAACATGCAGCTGTTGTAGCACGACTGGCTTAATGACTTTTCTGATCTTGCGTCACCTCCCTTACACTGTCACCCTTATTTCATTCCCTACTAAAGACCTCAAATCATGTCAGCATTCCCTAATCATTGCTTTTGAAGGGAGGGGAGAGAGACTCCTTGCAATGTTCAGTGTTTCACTCCCTGACAGCTGTCATTGGAAGAGTGAATATTTCCAATTGTTCCCAGTGTGGAACTTTGGAACAGATTTAAAAATACGGCAGTGGTTGGGATGCAATGACTCTATTCAGCTTGCCCGCTTGTGTCAACGCTGCGGTTTGAGTTGTTGATCTGCAGGGCTTTCTCTCTTTCCCCCGCCGCCCCCCCACAACTTCAGGGAGAGTCTGTGGCCAGAATGGTGGGTACTAACATGACTTTGAACACAGGTTGAACCTGCCTCGCAGTATAAATGGGATGAATTCAGAAACGAGGGAACTGGCTCATTGCAGTCTACCCTCATTGGAAGTGGCTCCATACTATAACCTGGGTATAAACGGAGGCAAAAACAGTTACAACACGGGTGAAGCAGAATCTAGGGGCACGGCTCCATTTTGTTTGTTCTGTGTACTCAAGCCTTTGACCCAGGTTGCTGTCAATCTGCTGTACCAGTCGAACTCATTTTGTACAGTCACTTCCTGGCTTCAGCAATTTGCTTATCAGTTGGTGTCATGGTACCAGCGACCTAGCTTAAAAAATGGAACAGAAATAAAGTTTCCTTTTAAAGAAAATGATTCTGAAGATCCAGCTAGCTGTTTTAAAAATTGCAGTAGTCTTACATGTTGCAGGTTTTGCTATTCTCTAATGGCAAGAAAAGTGACCTGATTTCCCTTTAAAAGTTGATTGTGTGAACTCGCCATAAGTAGTGTGCTATAACAGTTGGTCGATTGTCTCCTTAGGAACCTTGGGTGCTGTTTGTGTGTTCAAGATTTGTATCTTGACTAATTCAACAATTACTCTGTAATCTAGTTAATGATTATCCTCCTCCCCAAGAAAAGCTCCTCACATCCAACAAGAGCTGTTGGATTTTATGTAGCGTATCCCATTGAAATCTGTAATTACATTGATTGACTAGCCTGCACAACATTTTCACGGGGAAAAGAACATTTCGAGTTTCACGGCTGCAGTTTGCAAGAGTTGCCAAAGAGGTAAGTGCGTGTGGATCTGTATCTGCAGGATTCTGAACCAATGGATTCACCCGGTGGAACTGCACAGATTTGCTTTCCCATTGTCGGTGACCTGGGAACAAATTTGTGCTGACAATTCAAAAATCTGTAGTTGATGATAGTAATTGAAACCCCTTGACTTGTTTACGTGGTAGGCAAGCAAAGGCAAACCTAGGTCTGAGATCTGAGCCGACAGGGGTATTGAGAGGGTTTCATGTATCTGACAAGTCTTTAGTTTCCAAACTTTCTGTTTCCACATCGTGCTTCTTTACACGTCCTTGAGTGTTAAGAAATGTTATTTTTTCTGTTTGTGTTCTCCCCTTTTCTGGAAGCATTGATGCAAATTGGGGTGTGGTTACACAGGCACTGCTCTATTACCATGCCCAAGTGGCCATTCTTCTTGAACTTAGATAGTGAGTGTCAACCGGCTATTCAGCTATGAGGGAATCACAGCTGAAGCGGATCATATTTAGACACATGCATTTTCCAGCAGGAGAAGCAAGATCCCTGGCTAAGTTGTTTTTTATGAAGGACACACACTTATCGTAGTGCCCTTACTGCCACCCTGGTGGAGATCAACTGACTGGACACAGGCTGTAGATGTAAGGTGGGACCTTTGTTTTCTATATGGCCCAGTTCCACTGTGGACATTACACTTGCTAACTAAGTATTGGCAGAACCTATAATTTTATTACTAGCTCTGGGCTTAGTATTATTTTGTTTTGATTAAATAAAATTACTCCTAGATGCAGGCATGTCATTGGCTTTACCTCTCTGTCCTCCTTTAAAACCCTCCGAATCACCTACCTCTTTGAACAAGCTTTTGGTCACCTGTCCTTTAGCTCGGTGTCAATTTTTGTCTGGTTACGCTTCTGTGAAGCACCGTCGGACATTTTAATGTGTTAAGGGCGCTATATAAATGCAAGTTGTTGTTTGACGTGGCTGCGTACCCCAAAACTAGAGCTAGTGAACCCCACCAGTGTTCAACTACATCCTTAAGTTATCACATAACTCATCACGTGATATAAGCACAATTTACTGATTGGAAGCTAAACCCTTTTTTTATCAATTTTGTAAATGTGTGCAGTAATCAAGAGAGGCTGCAGCTCTTTGCCACTTTTAAGTACGTTCAGATAGCTCCAAAGTCCTAGTAATTCTCATACCCCGGTTATACTGATGGTTCTGGTTCTGTTTAGGCTGCACCAAAAGCAGAATTTGTATTTATTTAGACTGGCACATTTTAAAATTTAATGGACTGTGTGCACTGTTGTTTCTTGCATTTCAGTAAAGGGTAATGGCTATAAAACTTTTGAACTGTCTACTTGAACTAAAAGCCATAGCAGTACCAGGTTTGGGCTTTGTCTGGAAAGAGCATTTTGAGCTGCGTAAAAGGAGGGTGAAGTACTGGGTCTGTTACTGGTCTTGGGAGCAGTTTGAGGGGGTGAATTAAAAATATCTGGCTTTTAAGAACAATATCTGGCTCATGTGCAATTTTCATATACATTCTATTACTTCAAAGTCATTCTTGCTTGAAAAAAATTCAAATGATACAGTTCAAATTAAACAATTTAAACAAAATAGCACAAGAGGAGGTTTTTGCTTGAAAAAAAATTTGAATTAATGGATAATTCAAATTAAGTAACTTTGAATTATGAGTAGACTGTCATGTAATGGTGTGCAGTTTGAGACCAAAATATGTTTTATGATCATCAGCATACACATGCGTAAATGCGTGCATTTCTCCTCCTTAGGGCAGTGTGAGCAGGATAGTCAGCAATTTCCCGACCAAAGTTAACTCATCTCCCGGTCGGTGATTTTTTTTTGTGTGTGTGTGTTGTTGTCTAACAGCAGATCAAAGTGCAAGCCCAGTGCAGCCAGCTCAGAAAGCAGGAAAAGATAGCGCTGGCACATGAATACCCAGAAGTGTAGGGCACGCACCTTTGGACAATGCAGGAAGAGAAAGTGGGGCACTGCCAGCAGGTGAGCATGGTTAGTTTGTGCAGGGAGGAGAAACAAGAAGTAATGGAAGTAGAGCAGGAGTGCAAGAAAGTTTAAAAATTCAGAGATGGGGAGATCCCCAAGGTCAGACATTGGGGAGGGAAAGAAAGAGGATGGATGTTTAGAGCAGGAGTGAGATGTTAGAAATCTCTCCCCTAGTGATGCTGCAGAGACTAATCCCATGACAGCTAGTGAACAAATCTACAGGTAGGAGCATAAGCCAGAGAACACTATCACGGTATTAACCGTTATTGATTCAGTGGATCCCATAGAGATATTTTGCAATTCTATATAGGTCAGCTGAGGCAATGACACTTAAAAGGCTGGATTAGTATTACATTTTCTCATGTTCTGCCTTTCACCTTATAGCACCAATTCACCGAAACCCTAGCAACACATCATGGTTCTGCATCAGGCAGTCTGGTTGTTAGTACATGCAACAATTCTCAGGAACTGAGATCTATGATTTTTATCCAAGTCACGTGAAATTACGATAGGCTTAATTTCCTGTAGTCGAAATACCCCATAAAAGAAAATCAAATTCCTTTTAATGTAAAGGTTAAGTTGAAAACTAGTTAGTCCGACAATCAAATTGATTCTTGTTCAATTGTGTCCAATTCTACCCCTTTTATCCACGGTCTACCCTACTTGATACCTGTAGCACGGGGATAAAACAATCGGGTGAAAAATCATTTATACTGTTTGAATTTCACCGTTCTTTAATGTGTAAATGTGTGTGTTTGTTTGTGGACTAGATGCTGCAATTTGTGCTCTTTTTTTTCTTCAAAGCATTCTTCTGTTGAGCCGGTGCTAGAAATCAAATGTGGGAGGATACTGTAATTCCTTTACAGTCCAGTGATGATAAAGCAGAAAAAAGTTGCAAGATTGTCCTGGTAAATTCAAGCACAAAAGCCAGCTTTATTAGACTCATTTATTCAAGGAAAATTGCAATAAACTCAGATTTTAATTTAATATCAGTTGTGCTAAAGTGTCTTGTGTCCTTTCCCATTTTTGAGTAATTGGTAAAAGTGCCCTTATTCCTGAATCTGAAGTATTGTAATAACCAACCTTGCATAAATTAAGTTTTTTTTTAAGATTAAAAATATATCAGCTGCTGGAATTGATTTAACATTAAACAGAATGTATGGTTTCTAATATAAAAATCAACATTTTTGACAGGAGAGGAGAAGGAATTAACCCCAGACCACCACCCCCTCCCACAGGAATGTGTGATTTCCGCAGGGAGAGGGCAGCATTTGGAAGGAATGTGTACAATTTCAAAATTTGCTGCCTCCGTCCCTGCTTCTGATTGTACACAGATCCCCATGAAGCAGGAACCAAACTGAGTTGTTTTGTCTATTTCTGTTTGGTTCTAGATTGCAGGTGTAAAGTTAGGCTACGATACTGCACTTTTTTTTATTGGATCGCAGCCATTTTGGCTCAAAACAAACAGCATAACTGCGCTATCAATCTTCTATTTGAACTGCTACTCAGAATGTGACTGGGAGCAGCCATTTTGTGTTGAATCCCCTCTTGAGGGCTGCCAGTAGCTTTATGTTTCCTATTAGTGGTGGCATTGAGGAGGGGGTATTCTACAGAAAATCTTTGCTCCCCAGACTGGTACAGATCGGCAGTTTTAAAGAAAGCACAAGGGTAAAGCCTGAGAGACACGAGTAAAACCATAGATATCTCCCTTTTATATCATCAATTACATGGCAATTCAAGTGAATACACTTCCCCTTTACCGCAGTATGTTGGACTAGATCCACATCTGTGTTTTTCTCTCTCTCTTGTATGCAAAGCAGCTTATTTATATGGGTCTTAAAGGGACACTGTGACCATTTGGGGAGGGTAAGACTCTGAAAAGCATTGTGTTTATCACCATTAGGGAAAATGTTTTCTAATTTTATTTATGGGTGAGGGTGCCTCTTTAACCTTTCGGATGAGATGTTCAACAGAGGCCTCGCCTGCGCACTCAGGTGGACAGAAAAGATCCCATGGCACTATTTTGAGGAAGAGCAATTGAGTTCTCCCTGGTGTCATTGGTTTAAATGGTCATTGCTGTTTGTGGGACCTTGCTGTGCGCAAATTGGCTGCTGCGTTTCCTACATTACAACAGTGACTACACTTCAAAAGTACTTCGTTGGCTGTAAAGCGCTTTAGGACGTCCTGAAGTCACGAAGGTGCTATATAAATGCAAGTCTTTTTTTAGACAAGATTAACCCAATGACATGGCTCGTAAAATGTACAAGTTATTTTTCTCCATTTATATCTCCACACTCATTTCTTCTGGAATGAGGGGAATGGAGGCCACCAGCTCCAGGACCTCTGACTGATGCCATGAACCTGACCGGAGTTGTACAAGAGCAGGCAGCCTGTGGTGACTTGGGCAGTGACTCTTGTTTTTTTTATCTGTTGTAGAGATGTGGCTAAAATTAGTTACTTGTTGTATTGAGGGTTGTGGTTGCGAGCTGCTGCACTGCAGGTCTGTGGTGTATTCCATTATACAACAGCCCACTGTGCCCTCACCCCATCTTTGCCTTTTTTTTGGACTCATCAAGGTGAATGTTTGCCAAATGAAACACTTTCCCATTTCAGTCATCTAGTGCCACCATCAAGCACAACCAGGTCAAGTATAGCTTAAGTTAGATGCAGTGTAAATCTTCCACTACTCTGTCTCAATTAAATGCTTTAATCTCAGAAGCAAACCCTATACTGCATTAGTAAGACATTTTTCATGTCCCATACTAAAGAAAGAACTTGCATTCTGAGCCAGATGGTCAAGAGTTCAAATTCCACTCCAGGACTTGAGCACATAATCGAGGCTGGCTCTTCAATGCAGTACTGAGGGAGTGTTTCATTAAGAACATAAGAAATAAGAGCAGGAGTAGGCCATACGACCCCTCAAGCCTGCTCTGCCATTCAATAAGATCGAGACTGATCTTTGACCTCAACTCCACTTTCTCGCCCGATCCCCATATCCCTTGACTCCCTTAGAGTCCAAAATTCTAATAGTTCATTGTTGGATGTCCCATCTTCCAGGTGAAACGTTAAAGCGAGGACTGTTCCAGGCTCGTAAAAGATCCTGTGGCCCTTTTTTGAAGAAGAGCAGGGAGTTCTCCCTGTTGTCCTGGCCAACATTTATCCCTCAATCAGTGTCACTAAAGCAAATTAGCTGGCCATTCATCTCATTGTAACTCATGGGACCTTGATGTGCACAAATTGGCTGCTTTGTATGCCAGCAAAACAATAGTGACTGCACTTAAAAAGCTGGGGACATAAAAGGTGCTATATAAATGTACGTTCTTGCTTTCTGTACAGCACTTAGTGTGTCTCAGAAGGCCTCCAAGAGCTTTATATAATAACTGTACAGTGCAATTCATCCTGTTATGCGGCAACAATTTTGCACATAGCAAGGTCCCATAAACAGCATGAAACGAATGACCTGTTTTGAATGTGTTGGTTGAAGGATCATTGTTTGACAGGATTGGATTGTAACACACAATTCTAGAGGTGGAAAGCCACTGTGCTAGCCTAGTATCCTACATTAATCCATTGATACATTTGCTGGAACACAGTACTGAGCTAGATATTTTTAAATTAACAGGCCCTGTAAATATTTGTGAATGTTTAAATGTGTAATTAGTGTCCATGTGCAGAGTAATCACTTCAGTGTAAAAACACTTGCTTTCTCCTGTTATCTGGTGTTAATTTCTTTTGACTAGAGTTGTGTGTGTAATTCCCCCGATAGTCCAATGGGGTAAACATTAATATAACATTAAGCCAAATGGACCACACGGTACCAGTTTAATTTCCCACCCTAAGCTGATTTGGTTGATTTTAGCTCAGTAGAACATAAGAAATAGGAGTAGGCCATGCGGCCCCTCGAGCCTGCTCCGCCATTCAATAAGATCATGGCTGATCTTCGACCTCAACTCTACTTTCCTGCCTGATCCCCATATCCTTTGATTCCCTTAGAGTCCAGAAATCTTTCGATCTCAGCCTTGAATGTGCTCAATGACTGAACATCCCATCTCCTCATCTCTGTCCTAAATGTCCAACCCCTTAACCTAAGACTGTGTCCCCTAGTTCTAGACTCTCCAGCCAGGGGAAAAATCCTCTCAGCATCTACCCTGTCAAGCCCTCTTAGAATCTTATATGTTTCAATGAGATCCCCCCTCATTCTTCTAAACTCTAGAGAGTATAGGCCCATTCTACTCAATCTTTCATCATAGAAAACTCTCAATTGAGTTTCTACAATTGTCCATTCATTGTGGGCCTCTTGATCCAGTACAATTAGTCATTACCTAAACCAAGTAGTGACCAGAACAAAAAGCATTTCCACCTTGACCTCCAGAGTCATCTTAGATAGAAGAAGTGTATCATAACCCCGGCCTTCTCTGCTGTATCTGCTTGGTAGTTGGCTTGAATGGTTAAGCTCAGAGCCCTGGAGCTGTGTCTCTGCTGGCAACTGGCCAGCCTAAAATCCCAGCAAAGATGCTCACTTTTTGACCTCCAGATATGTTTTAGTTTTCCAGCCAGGCACTTCTGCCCACATGCTAGGGCCCATTGCTGGGGATTCATGGAGCCCTGACCAACGTGATGCCAGATACAACTTCAAGAGCCCCCTGACCTCTGTCTCCAGGGAAGGCTTCTTTTTCTGCTTGTAGCCTGTTTTGACTTTCCAGCTGTCTCGAGCTCTCCCCCGGCCTCCAGTTTCAGTTTTAACAGAAAGGCAAGAAGTTCTGAAAGTCCAACTTCCTGGGGGTGGAGGTGGTTGGAGGAGAGGCATGATCTATCTGGGATCCTCTGCGATCCAACTAAATAAGCAGTGCTACATCAATTCTTTTTCTTTTGAGTAAGACAACTTATTTAGTCCTGAGTATATAGGAACTAACGGGTGCTTCCTGCTTGCCCTTCTGCGATTGTCCAATGATTAAGTGTGTTGAAGTTCAGGAGCATTTCTTCATGTAGTGAAAATTAATGTGTCTCTTTTCTATTTGACCTCCTTACTCATTTTTGCTGCTTTGCCTTGACTGGCTTAGAATAGCTGTTTCCATTCACTGCATGTAATATTGGGCATCTGATGGTGTTAATGCAGTAAAAACTTTAGCTGTGTTCCAGCACATGATTGCATTACTCTAGGTGTTACCCATTTTAACTGGTCTTAAGCTAGGATAATGAAATCAGAATCGTGTAAAACCATAATGGGAATACCGGGACATGTTGTTAATGAGGTACTGCTGCCTGTTAAATGGTAAGTGTTGTCTGGATTATACGCTTCCTGATGACGCGTTTGTTACTTTCCAGTATCTTACTGTTCCTAAATTGGTAAATTTATTGGTGCCACATATTTTATATGGTGCACTAATGAAGGAATTTAATAGCAACACATGATGCAGACAGTTATGTGATATTACCATTATCTGATTTACAATGTAATATTTTATGAATTTGAATCTCTGCATTCAGTCTTTAACATCCTGGTCACTTTAATAATAGTTCCTGTGTTCTATTTTGCTGGTATGGAGGTGTTGAACCAGTAACATACTTCAGCAGAGAAACATGTTGAGTTGTGTGGGCAAGGCTTGGCCCAACATTGTAACTCTTTTTATTTTCCTTTTCCTGACTCCTAACTTGTGCTTCTACTGTTCAATCTAAAACTGTTACTAGGATTAGTTAAAGTGTAATAGCGGGTATGTGAAATTTCTGTGCTATGTCCACTCGACCCGTGAAAAACAGCCAGCAGCATAGTTAGATCTCAAACTTGGGTTGTCTAGAGAGAGCATTTTGAGCTGTATAACACTGCGGTGAAGTGCAGGTCTGTTCTTGGTGTTGGGAAGAATTTGAGGGAATGAATTAAGAGTATCACCCAAAAAGCACATTGCATAACATTAAAGTGTATTGGCTTACAAGCAGAGTTTCCTTGAAAAATACCAGTACAAACACATTAAATATCACCGAGAACACTGGAACGCTGTGCACATGTACTGTTCTCAGACAGTAGTTAAATTCCTCTTAGGTCAAACTAAAGTTGTCAAATTAGCCACCTCTATTTTTAATCACCGTCCCTCTTTTTTTCCCTAGAAGAAATGAGTTTTGTGAAGAAGAAGCCACCAGCAAGGCGCGATTCTACAGAAAACATGCAGTAAGTCGCCCACCACAATTTTGAATGCAAAACTCTTGTAGGTTACTGGACGGTGCGGTAGATTTGAAAACACGTAGCCAATGCAAGAATATGGAATTCATTTCACAGCTCCCCAGATGGTGCATTTGATTTAAAGTGCCAGGTTCGATCCCTGGTCTGTGACTTCAGTGATCCTGATCTAGAGAGCCAAAAAATCAGCTAGGGTTTGCACTCTAGATCGCTGTCCAGTGATTGCTGCTGGACAGCGTGCATGTGTGTGTCAGTGTGAATGTGTCAGGATAAATAAGGTGCAGCTGAGATGCCATTCGCCATAGGATAGTCTGCTGACTCTATCTATCTAGAGGTGTCCGTGGAACAGCAAACGTTGGTACCTCTTCCCAACACTGGAACCCAGTGTGAAGAGGACCTCACTTCAGGTGAGCAATGTTAGTCTGAAGATGTTTTGTTGATTAAGTATAAGTTTGCCTTAAGCTCAGTACTGGTTCTGCAATGTGGCAACTTCCAGATTGAAGGAGGGGAGATTTTGGAAGGCTGCAGAGCCAGTGCCAGATATCCCGCGCAGTGTCAGATCTCTAGTTGTGTTTTAAAAACTGTGTTTCAGATAGCATTACCTTTTTCAGTTGGCATTATGTTTTCTGTTTGTTTAAACAATCCAATTTCACAGCTGTACCGCACGTGGAACTGAAACTGATGCAGCTCTGTAAAAATAGCACACCCAACTGTAGCACCAACTCAGATGAAACAGAGTTGTGAGAATATTTACTTGTCTAAAATTGATGGCAAGATGGTCAATGAATGCACTACCTCTTAACAGTGAACCATCTTTTAGATCAGTTGCTAAACTATCTGCCAGTGCTGCTAGATCGGGCATATCCAAACTACAGCCTGTGGGCCACATGCGGCCCCCGAAACTTGTCTGTCCAGCCCCTGAAGCCCAGGCTGCTCTATCGTATTTGCACTTGTATTCCTTATTTGCTGGTTTGTCCCATTTAAATTCTGTGGGCCCGTAGGTTTGGACTGGGCTATTCGTAGTGCTTACACCTCATTGGTGGATAAATCCTAAATGCTAACACCAAGATTTGTTCATATCAGCAACTTTGAGATCTATACAGCTTCATACTACACACTAAGTGATCACAAAGACAAAAGGCTTGACGCTCCTGTGCTAGACTTGAAGGATCCTATGACACAAGTTGCGAAGTAACCTGCTGTCTGGTCAAAACGCCTCTCCCAATAAAATCTCATCGTTCACCAATACTCCCTCCTGTGTATTAATTGAAACAAGAAATCTGATTGGCTTTATCCAACCTAAATATCTTAATAAATGTGCTTTTTATATTAAAATTATTCCAAATCTGTATTTTTCCACATTTCCCTGTGCAGAGGAGCCATTCACCACCTTCTAATGTGGCCGTCCCCAATTAATACTTAACTGCAGTCATTATTACCTAAGAAGCACCCCTCTAAGAGCAGTGTGTCTCTGGCTTAGTGCAGTGCTCCATCTAGTGAGGAAGACTTGCCACAACTGTTGAAATAATGGGCAGCCAGGGAGTTGGATCTACAGATTAGTGGTTGGGAGAATAATGTTCAACTACTGCTATTACCTCTGTTTGGGGAAGCAATGTCCCACTGTACAAAAGTCACACTTTCATATCCCCAGAGCTGAGTGGGTGGCTCGGCTGGTGTAATAGACCATCTGTCAGGCTGCAATCCCAATTTATAATCAGATTTTATGCTACATGTAATATTTTAATAGAGTAGATAGGGAGAAACTGTTTCTACTAGCATGAGGGTCGGTAACCAGTGGACGCAGATTTAAGATAATTGGCAAAATAGCCAGGGGGGAGACGAGGAGAGATTTTTTACTCAGTGAGTTGTTACGATCTGGAATGCTCTGCCTGAAAGGGTGATGGAAGCGGATTCAATAGTAACTTTCAAAAGGGAATTGGATATACTTAAAAAGGAAAAATTTGCAGGGCTGTGGGAAGAGAGTATGGGAGCGAGACTAATTGGTAGCTTTTTCACAGAGCCGGCGCAGGCATGATGGGTCGGATGGCCTCCTGTGCTGCATGATTCTGTGTAAGTGTTGCAATCTGTGTGCTGTTTGTACAGATATCATTCTTTACTATTTCCTCCTCTTCTTTTCAAGGAAGCCGGAGATTCTGCAGGCCCTGACGGCACTGTTGGACTCTGTCCAGCCAAGATGGCAGGAGTTCCAAAGTTACGACGACCTCGGCAGTACACACTTCACAAATAAACTTGGAATCTTCGCCATTGGTTATAATACGAGATGGGTAGAGGATATCCGGTACCATTATGCCGAAATCAGTTCCCAGGTGCCGGTTGGAAAGAGACTGAAGGAATATTTAAACCCGGATAAACCGGAGGGCAAAGTGATAGCTGTCAAGCGTCAAAAAATGAACTGGAAGAAAGTCTATTACAAGCTTTTTGAGATCACGAAAAGTGAGGCGCGCTGCCTCGAGCTCCACTTTGCTTTCGAATGGATACCCATCGCACTTTCCCGAGCGGCCGGCGACAACACTGTACAGTATTTGCTCCCGGGCGGGATCCCGGACACCAATGGGCTCTACGTGATTGGCTGCGAAGATGCGGAGGGCGAGGTTTTTTCCCCACGGCGAGATTACGGGATAAGGGTGCTGCCGAGGGTCTCGCTGCGGCGCGATTCCGGCGGTGCCTCCGCAGGACCGTCACTTTTGGAAAACGAACTCGGCGGCGAAGTGAAGTCGAAAATCCGCTACTGTTACCTGGGCGTGGCGGAGGAGAAGACCATTCGCCAGTGCATACTGCAACACTTTCAACCACCTGTCAAGATGTTGGGCATGGAGTCGTGTACCATCAACAACTTCCTCTCTGAAAACTGTCGGGCGGGAGCCATCTCCAGATCTATTTACATCAAATTTATAGAAGTAGAAAAGGAGTCTCTCTCTGCAGGCTGCGTGATTGAGTGTTTGGAAAAAGCCATGGGATATTCTTTACGATTCACAAAGTAAATCCCAACCGTAGTGCACGTATTCAATTGTGATGTGCAAAGCGTTCTGCCTGGTCACATTTAGAGCTGTAACAATGTCAGGGTTTTGATTTTGAAGCTTCCGACACTCGCTATACTAAGGATTTCGATGCCGTAGTGGCTGAGGGAGGGATTTGGGGAGAACAAAATTGAGCCACCCGTTTCAAGACTGTGGGTGGAATGGATTGGAAGCACAAGACAGGAGCCAAAATCATGGAGAAGAAATTTGCAGTTAATAGGTTCTAGGGAAAGAAGGTTCGACCCTGGAAAGTGAACGTTGGAGCCTTGGTACCTTAACAAGGCTTTAATGGTCTGAAGTCTTGGTTACAGCCCTATTGATGTACAATCCAACCAGTTTACAGTCTAGGTCAAGAATACAAGCTGTGAGAGCACCTACTTGTTAAAGTGGTCTGATAGTATATTGGGATGCATGCTTCACTCGTATTCTGTGGTCTTGGGGCTGCCCAACACTCAAATCCACCAGCCACTCTTGTGGTTATTTAATTGGGTTAGGGGCCAAGCTGCTAACTGATAAGTTGAGTTGCAAAAATGCATTTTGATTGGGGGCGGGGGGGTGGGGTAGAAAGGAGGGAGGGAAAGATGGAAACAAAATGGGGCCTCAGTCTGCTGCAAGCATGCCTCCTTTGTTGAGAATAGCATTGAACTCATGGGAAAAAGTCTGGGTACTTTTCTGTTGTTCAGGAGGCTGCTCTGGAGTAGCCTCAGAGGGCCAAAGTGTCAATCAAACCTCCTTGCTATGACAAACTATTATAACCTTCCCCTGTTATCAAAAACACAATCCCGTGGACCTCATTTTATATTGGATCCTGACCCAGCTCCAACCTGCACAGCTGCGATTGTTCTGGCACTTACTGATGTGCGCAGTGCCTTGAAAATATCCTGGGTTTGTTTCCAGCATGTACTGAACTATTGGGAAAGTGGAATGGAAGTAGATTGCTGGGGAAAAAAGTGTGTGAAGGAGTAGAGCGAGGAGGGCAGCTGAACCCTTGATGAGGAGAGCCCTGCTGCAAACCACTCTCCTGGGCTCCCTAAGTTGAATGATGACGGTGAATAAAGTAATCAGATGCCCTGCATTGGCCATTTCTACCTGGAGCATTTTAAATCAATAGTGCACTCTACCTGGACAGATAACTGATACAATTTACCACCTTTGCACACGAGTATAAGCAGCATCCTGGAATGAGATTCAAGGCAAAGCTTCCCAGATTGATTTGTATCTTCAGTGATTTTCTTTTAAAACAATCCTAAACTGATCACTTTTTTTTACAATTTTCTTTTCTAATCTTATATTTATTCATTGCAAAACGAGTGCTACCACTAGACAATCGGAAGTAAAATGCTGTGATAGGACCAAATAGTTTGAGGAAGATTACAGCCTAAGTGGTCCTTTGCAACTTTGAATCTAATAAGCCACTGTTCTGACTATGAGTTTGTGGCTGTGCACATGGTAGTGAAATCCATCAGGGTTTCCAGTCCATTGTGGGTACATCAAAACCTACCATGAGTGAGTGGCATTTGATCTATGTGGGGGCACCTTTTTCAATGTAGATTTTAATACCGATTAACTGCCATGGTTCTCCCAAAGCAAAGCTGGTCCAGTGGAACCTTTCTGTTTTCAAGTTAAAATTCCAAAATATTTAAAGTAACAGCCATTTCTAATTTCTAAGTCATTAAGTTTTCCCTTTTTTTAAATTGCAGTGTCCACATCGGTTTTTAAATTACTGTTGGTGCTCCATGAGTTGAGGCATCTTTTGCGTTGTGGTTTCTGAGTTTGAGATACTGTGAGGACCCAAGAGACTGAGTAATAGAGAAACTGCTGCTGTCACACTTGGCTTCCTTTGGGCCAGTTATTTTTCTTAGTGAGAGCACTGATCCCTAAAGTGTCTTAGAATCTACTCCTGGCTCGCCAAAAATATTGTCCCCAACTTGAAACCATCGGGTATCTATACCCTTGCAGAAAAATCTCACGGAAGGCTTCAAATGGGTCGGTCAATAGATAACACCGTAGTTACCTTAAAATTCAAAAGTGTGCTGAATTCTGCAGAAAAACCCGAGCAAACATGAGCCTAAATTTTTTTTTTAAAGTTAAAATTAAAAAGCAGGTCCAATAAAAGAGCAGTTCTTTCCCATTCGTCTCACAGTTCCTTGCAGGCCACGGACAAAACTGCAGCAGTCACAAAGTTTTATTTCCCAGGCTTAAAAATAATGTGGTGCTTCATTTCGATAGTATAAAAGTTTGAAGTTGAAAGTGTAGGCTTCCCCAATTGCTCAGTTGGTTACTATTCTCCAAACTGTAGATCAGAATTAAATAGATGAGAAAAGTCCCAGGTTGGATCCCCAGTCTGTGCTGACTTAGCTGATTCTAGATGGGGAGACAGTAGGAACATCGCATTTGGGCTCTGCACCAGGCAGGGCTCCTGCTCCTGATTGCTGCTGAAAAGTATGTGGATGTAAGTCATGTCCTCATTGACAGTTGATAGCACACGCTATTGGATAGGCTGCAATAACTAGATCATGCTAGGCTATGATACTTCAACTTTATTCCCTCCTCCCCACCTCTAGCTCGCTATCACTTACTGTCTAGATTCATTTGAAGAATGGCTACTTGGGTGAGATAACAGAAGACTTGTCAAGACCTGTGAGCCGTACGTCATGAATTGGCGCCTTCAAGTGAGGAGGGAGAAAAGTGGGGGTGTAGCAAAAAAGTGGAAATATTTTAGGAAATTCTTATTCTGGACAGTCATGCCAGGGACATTGAAGTTTTGGGAGTGCAAAATTTTGCTTGGAAACAGCTGAAAGTTGAATTATATAAAGCAAAATGGCAAGAGATCATACTTACCATTCCTGGTACTCGCCCCCACACTGAAATTCCTCTTTCAGGAGTCCGAAGTTCATCTTTCATTCCTTTCTAATCTGGAGTCAAGTGCAATGCCACTGCACCATGGTATCTGTTCTTCCATTCCTTTTGCCCCACACACATGACCCTTAACTTTCCTGAGTGTGGTACTTTAAGTAGAAGCACTGTTATGTTGTAGTCAAAATGCACCATTTTAATTTACGATGTGCCTTGTGAAGGATCGTGCAATTATGCTGAAGGCAGGAGCATTAAAGTTAAATGAAAAACATCAAGTCCCTCTGCATCTCAGACATATTCAGTTGTTCAGAGTAAATGAGCGCCTAATCTCACTGCTGAGCCCGAAGAAATCAAAATAAGTACAAAACCTCAAAAGTCTACACTGGTGCTTTTAGGAAATCACGGGAGGTATTGGCCCCCATGGAAGTTGACCGGGAGAGAGGATGATGGGCAGGATTATGCTTGGTAATTGATGGAAACACAAATCGTCAGGGTTTGGGGTTGTGTTTTGCACCATTCGCCATAATCCAGTGAATTAAACATCAAACATGGAAAAATCGTTGAAGCACTGATGCTTTAGAAAAGTTTCATCACAGCCCTTGCATTTACCATCATGGTTTTAAGATTTAATGAGTCACTCAGTAAACACATGTCCTGGAGCCATGGAGATAAGTATTGAAGCAAGGGCATGTTGTAGCTTTTAATATGGCTTCTCTGCTAATGAGAACCAGGCATAGTATAGGATGCGTTGGGAAGATGTTATAGTGGGCTCCAAGCTTCATAAGAGTATTTTTAATATTTGCTTTTCTAGTGCCAAAAGACCTAGAAAGGGCATGTAATATATTTATGTGACTGTAGTACAGTGGGGTACTCTGGACATTTTCCCCAGGACTATCACCCAGTTTGAGCCATTGAGTGAGGGCCCAAGACCATACTGTGTTAGAAGTTTCCAGCTGGCATGGAGCAGCCCTAACCTTGGTGCTATTCTGTGGAATCACTTTACTGCAGCAGAACAAAGGTGCATGGCACTTGAAGTTGCAAACCTAATTTCCTAGAACACCAAAAAGTAATGACACCACCTAGATTTTGTATTCTGTTATTCTGCAGAAGGTGACTTTATTGATAAGTGTGGAACACTCGCACATTTTTAAACAGTAAAATGTCCTGTTGAAAATACTACGGCTGTGCCAGTTAGAGTCAGAGGTCCTCCTTGGTAAGGGGTTGTGAGCTTGACTGGCTGGTACCGCAGGGAGTTAAGTACAGTGACCACCCTTTAAACTTCCAGTAACTTTCTTGGCTATTCTGCTAGGCTGTCTAATCTAAAGGCATTCTTATGTTGCCAAGAGGTAAGAATGTTCTAGTATTAATCACGTTCCCAAACTGCTTAGTTGATTTTGCCTCACACAAAATTACACTTGCATTAAATAGCAGAACTCAGGGCAATGACCAACTATTCCTCATTTCACCTGAAAACTTACAGAATATTCTTCAATTCCTGTTGCATTCTTGAGGGGTGGTCTCACAAGCTCTGTAACTGAAGTAATGGTCTTTCAGTCGGTTGAAGCACCATAAATCAAAGTTGGGGAAACAGTTTTGCAGAAACATGAAAGGGGCAGCCTTGCTGTTGGGGATTAGATTTATGAGTATCATTACAATGTTCAGCCTTAAAGGGTGAACCCTGCTCCCAGCACATTAAATTACTGTTTTAAATCTTTTACTTTAACAAAGCTGCTGGCCTTTATAATATGAAAAACAAAAAAGTGAAAATACTGAAGGGGCGCTTCTGAAACCCTTCCCGGCCCACGCTTTTTGGGACTGAGACTGAGACTGCTAGCTGTCTGCAGTGTGACTGCGTTGTAATAAGAGGCAGAACTTGTGGGTTTATTTCAATACCTGATCCTGGGTAACTGCAGAGGTCGCCAGTGCCACATAGTTGATTTTTTTTTTTAAGTACTTGCATTGGACACTATGTAAGCTTTGAAATTATTTATGCCGCCTTGTGTTGCCCTAACCTAGAGTTTCTATATATTCAGTAGCAAAAGAGTTAAAAACTGTCATGGGAAATCTTAACTATGAAGAAGATAAGAATTTTGGTAACAAATTGAAACTGACCTTGAGAGTACGTTATGTATAACTGCGAGCTAAACAACTGAGAAGTGGGTTAATCTGGATCAATGTATGAACCCAGTTCTAGAAAAACTATGCAAACTACCTTGGTCAAACTAAGTCTGGCATTAACATAGATCTTTTAATTCAAATTTGATACCCATTTTCCTGCTGATCCCAAGTGAAACGCATTTTATAAATAATAGGAGCCAAGTGCATTCAAATCAAATCCAAATTAAAGCGACCCATCTCCCGTTCAGAATCAGCTTTGTGTATAAATTTGATTCAGTCCAGCTAAAAGCAGTATTGGTTTCCTTTTCAGTTTTCTCCCCTTGTATCCTGAAGGTGTTGACTCATCTTAAGGTATGGTTCTTTGGGTGCCAGTAACCCTCCGGTATCTCATCCATTCTTGGTTTGTGAACCTAACTAGGGAACACTGGCAGGTTATAACTGGAGGGCATGACAGTTGAGCCCAACCTTGATCTCGCCCAACAGTCACATGGTGCACTTTCCAGTGGCAGTGTCATTGGATAGTATGTACTTTCCAGTAGTAGTGTCACTGGTTAGTGTGCACTTTCCAGTAGTGGTGTCACTGGATAATAATCAAGAACAGAAACCATTGCTCGTTTTATTTCCCCTCCCAATCTAAGGGCGCTGAAACCATTTATAGACTCTGCTGTTGTCCAGGACATCAGCTAATGCAATACAGCTCGTGAATCAAATCTGGAACCTGGTGGTGTGTATAGTTTAGTTATGTACCTGATGGTGTCCTTGCCCACAAGACCTTTGGGGGAGCTTCCAACTTTATATTTAGAACCACTCTGGAAGATATCTCCAGTCCCTCATTCCTTTGGAAAATGTTAAACTCTAATTCTGCTGTTTTCAGCTGCTATCCATTTAGCTTTGTTAATTAGGTCTGTGATCCCTCTGTTTAGAAGTGCAGTTCAATAAGTGTGTACCCAGAACCTAATCACAAACTGCTGGTGAGAAGTTGCTCTGGTCTAGAACTTGGAGAGTCTGGAAACATTCCAATCCTGCCTCAAAAAGCACAGGACTGCTCTGTACATACTATTATAATAGTATCATTCAGTAAAGGCACTAATGCTTAGGACCCTGGACCTACAATAATAGTGTACATCTCACTTTGCTCTCATGGGTCACCATAGTGCACACGGTGGTGACACTTGCCTAGTTGCAACATTAGGTTCTCACATTGTGCAAGCATTCAAAGGTGGGAGTTTTAAGTACTCTCTAATTTACATAGGACTACTGGAGTTCCCTTATAAATGAAGACCAAATGAAACAGTCAGCAAAACAAAACCCAAATCACTGGAGAAGTCCCCAGAGCAAGCCACCGTTCTGAACGGTGATAACCAGGCAGGCTGAACTGTATCGTTCTTAGTATAGACACTGTTGACCATATAAAGATGAAGATATAGTTAGAGGTAACTTTAAACAAAAATTGTATTTTTTACATTTTTGTGTTTGATTTTTCCAAAAAGTTTTATCTCAGATGTTTTTTTGCCCTCTGGTGACTAAGCTGTCTAAAGCTTTGATTTTAAATAGGGCAGCCATTCCTCTTGTTACGTAGCTGACCAATGATGCACACGGACAGTATGACAAAGCCAGATTAGGACAAGGTGTGAAGATGTTTCATCAGCAGTCGGCTGATGGTTGCATTGATGTCCAAGTATCCACGTTTAGTGGTGGAATTAAAACCTAACTTCGAATTTGCAACACAAAAAAAACACAGAATGGCAAAGAAAACATGAACATGTTTTTTCCATTTTTCTTAACTGAAATATTATGTGGTATTTATCCCTGCTGTTATTGATTATATTGTAATACTTTATGAAATGATTTATCCTTTAAGAAGGAAAAGGGCATCTCTGCTGACTAGCAAATGCTTGTGACTAAAAATAAATATGGATTAGAATGTTGGTTCCAAGTGAGAGAGACATAAGATCTTTTGATTCACAAAATCGGGGGAAATAATCCTCACCCACTGCCCCTACTTAAGAATGTTAGGGATTTTCCATTATTTTCAATGGGAACACCCAGCGGCTTTGGGCTGTTCTGGTGAGATATGTCTTGTATTCTCTTGATGCAGCATTAAGCTATAAATTATTAGATATTAAAGACCATTATGACTATTCTGGTTTGTGTGTGTATATCTGGAATAGTGAAACAATACCTCTTGGTTTTTACCATTTAGAAGCTATAAGGCTTACAACAGTCTGCACTTGTATAATACCTTGAACACAGCGGAATGCCCCGAGGCGCTTTAATGCTGAGCCGGAGTTGGGAGAAGAGCTAATGGATGTGACCAAAGTGATGGTCAGGGAGGTAATCAGCAAGAGGGGTTGTGGTAGAGAATTCCCGAGCAGGGGCTTGATGGCTGAAGGCTGTGTCATTAATGAGGCTAAGAGACACACTGCTTTTCACTACAGGATTTGTTACTTCCCCTTTTTTCTGACGGATTTGTTTTCAGAATTTTGTTTGTAGTTTTGTACCACATGTTCCTTAATTTATCTGGTCTAATATCTTGCAGTTGACAAGGGACAGTAGTTGCTTCTAGGTCAGTGTCCTTGCAACTGGCCAGAGGTAGGATATGGGAACTCCCTCCCCTGGTTTGCCTGCCCACTGATATTTCCTCCCCTCTAGGTGGGAAACGGCATAGCTTCTACTTGGTGTCAACCTAAACCTGTTCTGTGGCACTGAGCTCAATGCTATTGCACAACTTGCCATGCCAATTAAAGCAGGGAATTGTAAGATTGTGTTGGCACCCAAAGAGTCAAATGTCATTGGAATCAAGGTTGGCTGACCACTGATACTGCAGTGGAGCTTTAACATTTTGCAGAGGCCGATAAGTTGTTGAGGTGTTCACTTGTCACTACCATACCTGAGGTAGTGACGCGAGGAGTCACAGAATCAACCAGCCTCTGAGGCAGAATTAAACTTTGCTGTCTACTGAGCTATTAAGTGGAGCACCCTATGGAAGCGGAGCATATCACCACTAGGGAAGACAATTAACATTGTTCAGATAGGCCCCACACCAGGTGCAATGCGCAAGTCCTGAAGGTGTCCTAGCGCTGAAGATAGATGTGACACTGCAGGGGTGAGTATCCATGGTGGGATATGTTAATACTGAAGAACAATAGATGTTCTAGAATTGTCAAGATCCTTCAAATAAAGAACTGTTTAATATCTAGGACCATTTTTTTGTTGTGACACAAATGTCCCTTCAAATCTTTGGAAGACTGACATATGTTGCTGTTAAGAGATTATATCACACATTACTGATTGGCCTGATGGGAAGATAAGAAATGAAAAGACAAGAAAACACTTTAATGGTTTAGTGGATAAGTGCATTACCTGGTTTAGTACTGAGTCATACCAACACCCCAGGTTGACCTCTTCTGTGTTGGCTGATCTGTGAAGCAATCCTAGAGTTGACCTCAGTGTCCCCTGGTTCTGGAAGTGAAGTCATAAGAATCTTTCACCTAGTTGTTATCCTATAACCCCTGATGGAAAGTACTTAGGTGTGACTAACTGCTTAGATTGGATTTAGGCTCAGCTGTGCTGCTCTCAATAGTCAAACTGCTAGGCCAAGATTTATTACCTCGCCTTAGCTGATCATTGGCCGTTTGGATAAGATACTGGAGGACTAATCTGCAATTTATTCTGATTGAGGAAGCTCCTTCAGACGAGGAAGGGCAAACCTGGTCAAAATATCATAAAGAAATGGAATGAGAATGAAGAGGAAATGTTGGGAAAGAGGTAGAAGAAACGCAAAAAAAAAGGGAAATGAGTGCACAATACAAAAAAAAGCCCAACTTAGGCATGTTTTCAAAATGCAAAGTGACCAGAGACAAGACTATTAAATTGCAGAACAATCTGGTGCTGGAATACCAATAAAGAAAAATGATTTTGGATTCCAGAAGCAGGCAATTGTCATAATCGCATTTAGATTTAATCTAACTACAGTTAAATGAGTTGGAATTCTATATTGGATCAGATCTGGCTGACAAGCAGAGACTCTGTGTAAGACTGTGGAGGAACTCAAAGGGCACAACCTTGCAGCAAAACTGAGTTGCTGGAATTTCTCATTTTGCCTCCAGCATCCCAATCCTTCCCATTTGATAAGCACATTGAGTAACCCCAGTTGGTTTTCAATTATTCGAGCTCTTGCTGACTGCTTGTTTTGGTGATGTGATCCTTGTTGTGAAAATCTTAGGGTTTTAATGTGGGAAAAAATGCTTGACATGCATCCTGTTTGCATTGTGTGAGTCACACTTTCTTTCGCAGTCCATCAAGGAGACTGAATCATTTTGTGTATAATCTTTGATTCAGGATGTCTGATCCTTTTTCTTTTGGTGGGATGGGGATGGCAAGAATGTGTAGATCTGTAAATTGGCAATGACCCAAAAAGTGGCTGTTGCTATAGTAAAACAGTTTTAGGATGTATTTTCTTTCGAAAGGGAGCATTTGGTACTTTCCAGTACAGTACCTTACCTTCCTGATTACTAGAAGCCCACTGTCATGGTAGCTAGTACATTGCAGGTGATGTTTTACAAAATTGAGCCGTGTCAAAACACCAAATTGTGGCAGTAGCTTGCAATAACGTTCGGTAACTTGCTGCAACACATTACAGTTACCATAGCAACAATAAAATGCCTTCTGGGAGGCATTGTAACCACCCAGGTTCCAATATGCCACACTAACCAAATAGCCATGTAAGTAGGTTCCTTACTTTCATGCTTATGCCAGTGTGACTCTCTAGGTGGCTTTTGGGAGATGTGCAAGAGTGGCCATGATGAATGCCATCTGATTTCCTCGTCTGGATGGAAACATAGGAACACATGTAGGCCATTCAGGCCCTTGAGCCTGTTCCACCATTCAATTAGATCATGGCTGATATGTATCTCAACTCCAGTTACCTGCCTTGGTTCCATATCCCTGAATACCCTTACCTAACAAAAATCTATCCATCCCAATTTTGAAATATTCAATTGACCCAACCTCAACAGCTTTTTGGGGGAAAGAGTTCCAGATTTCCAGTACCCTTTGTGTGAAGAAGTGCATTCTGACATCACCCCTGACCAGCCTAGCTCTAATTTTAAGGTTATTCCCCCTTGTTCTGGACTCCCCCACCAAAGGAAATAGTTTCTATCTACCCTATCAAATCCTTTAATCATCCTAAACACCTCAATTAGATCACCCTTTAATCTTCTGTACTCAAGGGAATACAAGCCTAGTCTATGCAACCTGTCTTCATAATTTAACGCTTTTAGTCCCGGTATCATTCTAGGGAATCTGCGCTGCACCCCCTCCAAGGCCAATATATCCTTCGTGAAGAGCGGTGCCCAGAACTGAACACAATACTCCAGAAGGGATCTCGCCAGAGCTTTATACAGCTGTAGCATAACTTCCACCCCTTTGTATTCCAGCCCCTTTGAGATAAAGGCCAACATTCCATTAGCCTTTAAAATTATTTTTTATACCTGTCCACTAGCTTTAGTAATTTCTGTACATGGACCCCTAAATCTCTATGCTCATCCACGGTTCCTAGCTTCTCATCATTCTTAGGTCCAAAGTAAACTCACACTTCCCCACATTGAACTCTTTCCACAGTTTTGCCCACTCACTTAATCTATTAATGTCCCGTGCAATTTTCTGTTTCCATCTACACTACTTACTGTGCCACCTAACCCTAGTGTCATCAGCAAACTTGAATATACAGCTCTCTATTCCTTCATCAAAGTAATTGATAAATATAATGAAAAGCTGAGGCTCCAGTACAGATCCCTGGGGACACCACTAGTCACATCCTGCCAACTGGAGTACAAACCTATTTACCCTACTCTGTCTCCCTACCTGTATCAATAGATTGCCTCCAATTCCATGCGCTTTCATTCTCCTGTCTCCTGTGTAGAACCTTTTCGAATGCCATCTGGAAGTCCATATAAATAACATCCATAAGACACTTGCTTGTCTACCACAAAAAATTCAACTAGGTTGGGTAGACATGACTTACCCTTTACAAATCTATGCTGGCTCTCTCTGAGCAGTTCATATGTGTCTAAGTGCTCAGTTACTCTGTCCCTAAATACAGATTCTAGTAACTTCCCCACAAGACATTAGACTAATAAGTCTATAATTTCCTGATTTTTGCTCCTTCACCCTTAAATAATGAAGTGACGTTGGTGATTTTCCAATCAAGGAGGATAATTCCTGCATCAAGAGAGTTTTGGAAGATCATGACTAAAGCATTTGCAATTTCCTTAACTACTTTTAATACCCTGGGGTGCAAATCATCAGGTCTTGGAGATTTGACAATCTTCAGTCTCATTTTCTCCTTTACCATTTTTTTTTACTTATTAAATCTAAAGTTCCTTGCCTTGATTTACTTTTTTAGCTTTCCTTGTATCTCTGGTACTTTATCCTCTTCCTCCACAATGAAGACTGTTACAAAATTAATTATTTAGCAAGGCTGCCATTTCTTCATTTTCAATTGCAATATTAATTGCTTCTGTCTTTAAGGGGCCCATATTACCCTTAGCCACCCTCTTTTAATATACTTTTAAAAACTTTGTGTTATCTTTGATACCCCCGCAAGTGTTTTCTCATTCCCATTTTGCAGCTCTACTTTTTTTGTATCCCTTTGCTGTTCTTTATATCTCTTCCAGCCTGCGGGATCTCCACTACTCTTTGCATTTGTGTAAGCCCCCTCACTTCCCTTGTTGACCAAGGTTGTTTAATTACACAAGTAGAGCTCTTGCCCTTTAGGGGTATGTACAGGTCTTGTATTGTACCAAATACTTCTTTGAACAACTCCCACTGTCATCTGTATTTTTACTCGTTAACAATTCTGCCCAGTTCACCATGGTCAATTTTTGTCTCATTCCTTCAAAATCAGCCTTACCTAAATTTAAAACCTTTGGTTTATGACTAACCTTTCTTTGAATTCAATATTAGGATTCAGACAATCATGTTATGGTTACTGTTCCCTTACCTTAGATTGATGACCAATTCTGAGTCATTACTCAACACTAAATCTAGTATAGGGAAGCCCTTCTCATCAATTCAGTACCACCCCTACCTCAAAACCCCTCAAAGTAAAGCTCGGTTAGCTCCCCTGAACCCTTGGAAGTTAAAGTGATGGAGGCACTACAATTTGAGTTGGGTGGAAAGAAAAATGGTCTGGGTTCCTGCTTGATCAGTGTAGGCTTTGAGTGAGAACAAGATTGGGCTTGAGTCTGATCTACTCTACAGTTCATCAGCGTGCTGACAATGGCCATCAAAGGTCACATGTATAATGGCTGCTCCTCTGAGCTACCCCAGTAAGCAGTTGACATTTTTAGGAGAGAAGAAAAGGGACAAAAAGAGGTGAGTGTGGGAAAAAATAAGTGAGAAATCAGTAACAAAGCCCATTTAATTGGAATTCGTTTCACGTTGATTGGTTTCACTGTGAACAAGATTTTTCAGTAAATTGTGGAATAGTGACTTATTTAGGAAGTTCATAGCTAATGTGTGCACAAGGCCAGAAAAAAACTTCTGCTTGATGGCTGCCCAAAAACATAAATCTAATTCAGACTAGATTTTGTGATTTGTGAACAAAATGGGCATTTTTCTGAGTCAATATAAATCTTGAATTTTCAGAATCTGACCCCACAGGGAGTCATGCTGACCTACAGTGCACCCCACCAAGCTTAGTGTACAGTTGTAGTTTAAATTCAGCCTTATATGAACAACATTTTTCTATTTCATCACATAATTTAGTGACTAATGCACCTGAATTAATTCACAAACTTGACATCAGGTTTGAATCTGTAAAGACTTGTGACCATAGCACTAATGATCCCAGACTAGCTACCATTGGCACAGAGCCGATAAGATCAGGAACATCCCAGGCTAGACCTGAGATAGAAAATCTCAACTGGGGCAACAGTAGGGCTGTTGTAATTGGCCTTATTATCTCTCGACTATTTAGAGGGTAACATCAGCCAGGATTCCTGCTTTGATCACAGCCAATGCCTCCTGTTGCAAAGTACATGTGTAAGGATGTTGGGTGAGGATAGGCTGAGTTCTGACGCCGTCTGTGGTCAAATAGTCTACCAACACTTGCTGTCTAGATTCTCATGAAAATCGGTCATTTGCTTGTGGTACTGGAGGGCCGTCAGCACTCGCATGACTATGGCAGCAAGAGCATCTTCAGGAGAGGATGGAGAAAATTGGTGGTGGGGAGGAGGGGGATGATCCAAAATTGAATAATACAAGGAGTTTTGTTTGCATGCAGTAATTGGGGGAGGGGGGGGTAGGGTTAATGGAAGCATGTCTCTGGGGAAGGGAAGACGCTCATATAAACCACTCTGCAGCTCAACCAGGATAATTGCTGTTGGCCAAGGATTGTGAAGCGTTTGTGGGCAAGTGCCTTTCGAGATGACAGTCCAGCAAAGAAAGTGAGTAACAATGAAAGGGGAATGTTCCGGGAAACAAGCCAATGGATTATCAGGAGAGTATACGTGCAATCTCCCATCACCCCAATATAAAAACCCATCAATGCTCCCTCTTTGAATGGTGAAAAAAAAATCGAAGTGATGTAATGGAGTGTTCTTCTGAAGCTATTGTTAAGTGTAAGAACACTGGCATCGATATCCTGACAAACGTTAATCAACAGGACCAAATGAGTCCTTAACTCAACAATAACTTCTCGTCAAGGAACTGTCTACCATTTAATCAACCAGTCCATGCCTGGGAATAAATGATGCCTAAACTTGGCTCACTAAACTGTCTTCCATCAACAAGTTTGTATATCATTAGCATTTCCAATACCAACCTCCCATCAGGATCCAAACAAGCTACTGAGTGAATGAATTAACCTTTTCTTGCCAATTATCTAAACAAAATTAGATGTCAAAGTCATGAATTAACAATTATTTATTAACATTTGAATCATCGTTATCAGCACTTAAACTTCAGCAATGAGCATACAAATAATTAGTTGAAAAGGCTAATTGCCAAAATTAATAACAGGTTACAAAGGACGATCAGTTATGTCACAGTAATTAGCAATAGCTGCTTGCTGATTATAAATTTATAATTGATACGTGATTGATATAAATTGGTGAGGTTAATTTAGATTAATGTTCCTGATTAGATCCAGTGATTCATGCTGGAATGTGCGCTTGTGCAGCTGTTTGACAAGGACAGAATTGGACTTGGCTTTGGTGACTCCCACAGTTGAATAGCCTTCCCACATTCACACTGTAGGCCGACACATGAGGACTAGCTAATTGGGCCAGATACCAGACGGCTGTTGGCACTCGTATCACAGCAGCAGTCAGCAGATGAGGGGAGAAAATCGGAAAGCATCACATTTAAGGAATCTGCTCTGTAATGACTGAATCTGTTTTCTGGCAGGCTTGCTCAGAGCTGGAGTTTGCCAAACCAAACTGTTGACCTCACTGTTTGTTTTAACATTATCTTGGCTGCGCACTGACCAAGTTAGGCATCGTCTGGAGTTTTGAGAGCTACCATTCCACATTCCTCGTCTTTCTGTTATATATTCTGTTTGAGACGTGCTTGAAGATTGATCACTGTGCATTGCGGCTTCTGTTCGAACTAGATCAAAACAAAATATATAAAAAACTCATAAAATACATTTGTTGTAAAAAGTCCTTTCTTCATAATCCTAACTATAATCTTTCATAGTTCTCTAGACCTAACTATAATCTTTCAAAGTTTTCAAAGTTCCCTAGATTCAGGAACTGTCCCTCTGGATTGGAAAATTGCACATGTCACTCCACTTTTTCAGAAAGGAGAGAGAGGGAAACCAGGGAATTATAGACCAGTTAGCCTAACATCTGTTGTGGGGAAAATGCTGGAGTCTATAATTAAGGATAGGGTGACTGAACACCTCGAGAATTTACAGTTAATCAGAGAGAGCCAGCATGGATTTGTGAAAGGTAGGTCGTGCCTGACAAACCTGATTGAATTTTTTGAAGAGGTGACTAAAGTAGTGGACAGGGGAATGTCAATGGATGTTATTTATATGGACTTCCAGAAGGCATTTGATAAGGTACCACATAAGAGACTGTTAGCTAAGATAGAAGCCCATGGAATCGAGGGAAAAGTACGGACTTGGTTAGGAAGTTGGCTGAGCGAAAGGCGACAGAGAGTAGGGATAATGGGTAGGTACTCACATTGGCAGGATGTGACTAGTGGAGTCCCGCAGGGATCTGTCTTGGGGCCTCAATTATTCAAAATATTTACTAACAACTTAGATGAAGGCATAGAACGTCTCATATCTAAGTTTGCCGATGACACAAAGATTGGTGGCATTGTAAGCAGTGTAGATGAAAACAAAATTACAAAGGGATATTGATAGATTAGGTGAATGGGCAAAACTGTGGCAAATGGAATTCATTATAGACAAATGTGAGGTCATCCACTTTGGATCAAAAAAGGATAGAACAGGGTACTTTCTAAATGGTGAAAAGTTAAAAACAGTGGATGTCCAAAGGGAATTAGGGGTACAGGTACGTAGATCATTGAAGTGTCGTGAACAGGTGCAGAAAATTATCAATAAGGCTAATGGAATGCTGGCCTTTATATCTAGAGGACTAGAGTACAAGGGGGCAGAAGTTATGCTGCAGCTATACAAAACCCTGGTTAGACCGCATCTGGAGTACTGTGAGCAGTTCTGGGCACCGCACCTTCGGAAGGACATACTGGCCTTGGAGGGAGTTCAGCGTAGGTTTACTAGAATGATACCCGGACTTCAAGGGTTAAGTTACGTGGAGAGATTACACAAATTAGGGTTGTATTCTCTAGAGTTTTGAAGGTTAAGGGGTGATCTGATCGAAGTTTATAAGATATTAAGGGGAACGGATAGGGTGGATAGAGAGAAACTATTTCCGCTGGTTGGGGATTCTAGGAGTAGGGGGCACAGTCTAAAAATTAGAGCCAGACCTTTCAGGAGTGAGATTAGAAAACATTTCTACACACAAAGGGTGGTAGAAGTTTGGAACTCTCTTCCGCAAACGGCAATTAAAACTAGCTCAATTGCTAAATTTAAATCTGAGACAGATAGCTTTTTGGGAACCAAAGGTATTAAGGGATATGGGCCAAAGGCAGGTCTATGGAGTTAGATCACAGATCAGCCATGATCTTATCAAATGGCGGAGCAGGCATGAGGGGCTGAATGGCCTATTCCTGTTCCTATGTTCCTATGTTTATGTTACCGCATCTGGAGTACTGCATTCAGTTCTGGGCAATGTACCTCACAAAGGATATATTGGAGGGGGTGCAGTGCAGATTCCCTGGAATGAAACCAGGCTAAAAGGATTAAATTATGAGGACAGGTTGCATAGACTAGGCTTGTATTCCCTTGAGTTAGAAGATTAAGGGGTGATCTAATTGAATTGTTTAAGATAATTACAGGATTTAATAGGGTAGATAGAGAGAAGCTATTTTCTCTGGTGGAGGAGGGGAGAATCCAGAACAAGGGGGCATAACCTTAAAATTACATCGAAACGACAGCACAGAAACAGGCCATTCGGCCCAACTGGTCTATAGTGGCATTTATGCTCCACACGAGACTCCTCCTTCCCTACTTCATCTAACCCTATCATCATATCCTCTGTTCCATTTTTGCTCATGTGCTTATCGAGTTTCTCTTTAAATGCATCTATGCTATTTGCCTCAGCTATTCCTTGTGGTCGCGAGTTCCACATTCTTATCACTCTTTGAATAAAGAAGTTTCACCTAAATTCCCTATTGGATTTATCAGTGATTGTCGTATAGTTTTGACCTCTACTTTTGGACTCCCCTACAAGTGGAAACATTTTCTCTACGTCTACTCCTTCAAAATCTTAAAGACCTCTATCAGGTCACCCCTCAGCCTTCTCTTTTCTAGAGAGAAGATCTCCAGCCTGTTCAGCCTTTCCTGATAAAGATATCCTTTCAGTTCTGGTATCATCCTTGTGAATCTTTTTTGCACCTTCTCCAATACCTTTATATAATATGGAGACCAGAACTGAGCACAGTACAAGTGTGGTCTAATCAAGGCTTTATACAAGTTTAACATAATTTCTCTGCTTTTCAATTCTATCCCTCTACAACTGAACCCCAGTGCTTGATTTGCCTTTTTTATGGCCTTAATAACCTGTGTCGCTACTTTTAGTGATTTGTGCATCTGTACCCCCAGATCCCTTTGCTCCTCTACCCCATTTATACTCCTATTATCTGAGTAGTATGTGGCCTTCTTATTCTTCCTACCAAAATTAGAGTTTGACTGTTCAGGAGTGATGCCAAGATGTACTACTTCATGCAAATGATAGTGACAATCTGGAGCTCTCTTCCCCCAAAAAGCTGTTGAGCTAGGTCAATTGAATATTTCAAATCCGAGGTTGATAGATTTTCATTGGGTAAAGGATATAGAACCAAGGCAGGTAAATGGTGATTAGTCATGAGCTAATTGGATGGAGGTGCAGGCTCATGGCCTACTCCTGTTACTATGTTCTGATATTCCTAAAACACCCTCCTCCCGTCAGTTGACCCCAATGTGACCATATTTTAAAGCCCTCCCCTCTTCCTGTCATGTGACATGAAACCGCACAGATAAAATGGCAGCAGTTAGTGACCTGTCACAAAAGATACCGCTGTTAAACAAAGCTCCAAAACAATACGAATGGCTAGATATAATATAAGACAAGTTTTTAAAAAAATGATTTTTGAGGTTGGGTTCAGGGTCAAAATGTATGGTTTATCATGTCATTCAAATCCTTTAAGAATGTTGCAGTTTTGTTTATTTTTGTTTGTTCCTACACAACGTCGCTGCTATAAGAAGATTTGTGTCGGAGTTACTCACTATCAAAGGCCAAAATCCTGCTCCAAGGTCACCATCACAGACCTACCAGAAAGGAACTTTTTTAAATAACTTTTACATGTTTTGCTTTTTGTAATATCTCTCTCCTTCCTCCATTGCTGGTAAATGCAGTGTTTTTGGTTGTGTAATCTGGTTACTGCTAACAACATGAATAATAACACGACGTAGTTAGCCAATCGGAAATCAGCAGGAACTTTAAATCATTCCTTCTTACAGATCTAATATCAATGGATCTGATAAATTGACTGAAGCTTTCAGTGGTCACTAAGCACACCCACGGCAACTGGCTTAATGATTTTTTTTTGTCTTCTTTTCCTGCTGATTTTTCCCTTTACCACTCCTTTCCTGAAGGTGTTGATGATGAATGTTGGCTAGCTATTCGACTACCAGGGCATCACTACTGAGCTCACACCTGTCCTCAACCAGCAACCACAGAGGAGCAGCTCCAGCAATGGTCACTGGAAAGCACTCCAGAGCTAGAACCTTGGCCAATAGCCCCCTCTCTTGCCCAATGCTACTGAGCCTAATTGTAGCATCTCGACCACCACCATGGCTGAGATCAGCTGACTCAACACAGTGAATATCGAACCCAGGACCTTCCTGGTCTGCATGGCTCAGCTGCTCGCTGCTGTAAAAACTTAATGGTTCACATCAGGGCTTCAGTTAGTATCGATTTGAACTCATTCAACGGCAAGAACTTGTGTTTATATTTCACCTTTAACATAGTAAAACATCCCAAGGTGCTTCACAGGTGAGTTTTCAGACAAAATTTGACACCGAGCCACATGAGCTACGTGACCAAAAGCTTGGTCAAAGAGGTAGGTTTTAAGGAGTGTCTTAAAGGGGTTTGAGAGGTTTAGGGAGGGAATTTCAGAGTTCAGGGCCTAGGCAGCTGAAGACACGGCCGTCACTGATGGGGCAAAGGAAATCGAGGATGTGCAAGAGCCTGCGGTTTCACAGCTGCTGTGAATGTGAGAACTCAAGCATCTGGGAAACTGAGATCTGTGGCAGGCACATCCTGCGAATGTCAAAACAATTAGAAGAAGCTATAACAGGAATGACATTGATTCCAAAAGCAATCCCCGGGGGTTTCTATTCTCGCTGTTAAAAGCAGGTGTTTGTTAAATGGAGTTTGTCTTACTGGGAGGTTAAGCTGACTTGCCTTGAAAGTCCTTGTGTCACCACATTTCTTGGTTGCAGGATAAAAACAGATAATTATAAAACACTAAAGGGTGTTGAGACCTGGCTGTTAGAACAAACCTTTTTATTCAGTTCTTCAATCAGGCACAGTTTGAAGCAAAGAGCTTCTGTTGCTATGTCCCCTGCAAAATGTGTATTGTGTACAGCGTCCTAATATTACAACTGGACAAGTTATTTCATTGTTGACACTGGCAGAGTGATTGCAACCAGACGGGTAACTCTAAGACTTGATCTTAAGAGTCGTAAGTTTTCTCTTAAGACTTGTTTTTGTTAGTCAACTTATGTTAAAAACATTACTGCCATGTTAAAGCAACACTGTGAAATATGAACTGTAATTAGAAAGAAAGAATTTGCATTTATATAGTGCCTTTCTTGTCCTCAGGATGTCCCAAAGTGTCTCTCACAGGCAATGAACTGTTCTTGAAATGTAGTCACTGTTTTGTAGACAGCTCCTACAGAAATGCACTTTTGTGACTGGACATAGAGGCCCACGATTTCTACCCACACCCCTCCCCGACTTTACGGTGGATCAAGGGCAGGTGGTGAAAAGGTGCTCGGGGACATGATCTGCCAGATCCTTACCTTTGTACATCCTCACCCATTTCTCAAGGGTAGCGCTGAAATCGCACACAACCCCCCCTCCCCCCCTCAATGTGTCTGTGTCAAAATGAGGGAAATATGGCCTCTGACATGTTGCTTGCCATATATCCTGTTTGAACACTGGAGACACTGGCTGCCTGTTTGAGGGTCAGAGGAAGAGGGAGAAAATATTTTCCTGGCTGCCAGGCCTGCACAAGCCCTCACGGTGGGTGACCTGGCACAGGCTGAAGAGGGAGAGGCAAAATTTTCTTTTAAAAAAAAGGCCCGTTTTAAGGGCAGTCCAAAGCCTACTGTGTCAGAGTTCCACCCTCGTCAGCAGGGCCCCCTGGCAGAGTCTGGGGCAGGCAAGATATTTTTCAGGGGCTGTTTGGATATGAGTTTGCCAGACCAATCAAAACTAATACCAATAGCTTATTTTTCAAATAGGGATTTCACAGTAAGGTTCAAATAAAAACATTATTACTTCCATTAATCTAACAATTCAAATATATCAAATGAAAAGAAAAAAACAGTCTTGTCTGACAAAAGCGCAAAGTCCAAACGATGTGTTGTTGGTCCATCAATAACTTCACCACTATTCACTGCAATATCCCGGTGAATGTTACAATGTCAAACCCAACTACTGTAATGATTTTTCATGGTCGAATTGCGAAGGCAAGTCTTTAATTGCCTGACTGTGGAAAAAGATCTTTCTGGTCTTGTGGTTGAAAGTGGTCAGGTTACTAAGATTTGCAGAAGCTTGTGCACATTTGGCTAAAACAGTGAATCACAGCGGGCATGTGCCGAAATCGTAGACTTTGGTTTTTCTGCAGTAGTTTTCCACTTTTGACCCCACGACTTCATTTCAGCAAACACTATTGAAAAATGATATAAAGTTTGTGGAGTGTTTGAACACCGTGAATTCCCCCCTCCCCCAACCCCTCCTCCCCCACCTATGCCTCTGTTTGGGCAGCCCGAGGATAGAAACTTAGCTGAGGTCCGGGGGCCATCTTCTTGGCAGGTGGAAGTCCCACGGAATGGGGGGAGGAGGGGCGGAAAGCCGAGGCCATATTATTCATACTGTGTTAAATGAACATTTAATATCGGCACTTACACAGTGGTACACGTACACAGTCCACAAATGAAGGAACACTTTGTAATGTGGTCCTATAGATGTTCAGCACCAGACTGAAGTAATTAGAATGTTGAACTGTACAGTCCGAAAACTATTTTTAAAAAAAACTTGGGAGATAACCATTATATTGGTTGTCCATTATTTTTAGTCACATGTATATTGCATTGATCAAAATTGTGCTTTAAAATGCTCCCACTAAATTGATTTGAATCACTTTCTCTTATATCTCCATTGTTTAAGTTCTTGAAACGTAAATTGCAAATTTTCAATCTTGTTATATCTTTAAGTTTTGCAACAGAAATACTGCTGCCCTCAAAGGGTAAAGACAAGGCCTGTGCTTGGCTGGGAGCCGTTTGTTTTTGTGCATCTTCAGTTTTTAACTTGCAGCTATTGTCTTCTTATCGGGGACATGTCTAATGATAAGAATCGTGTAGATCTGGACGCCGCTGCTGTCACTCAATCCTAGGCCACAAGAGGGCAGCATTGAACCAGAATGCAACGTGGACCATGTGTAACTGCTCAGTATGCGGCCCCAGAATTCCTGAAGCTTTGCTTTTGCCTGTTGCCAGATGAACTGACCTTACACGGCGAGAGGTCAGCTCATTTAAATATTTTTGTAGTGCGTCTGGCACGTAGTGCATGAAGCGCTGGAGTAACACGTGTCAGGGGCTGAAATGCTTAACATTAATCAGGGCCAGAGTGATCTCCTGGACTAGTTTCGATCGCCTAAAGGGGTCGGAGAGGAATTTTCCAGATTTCTTTCTCCAAATTGGCCTGGGTTTTTAGCTAGATTTTCAGCTCTCGCAGGAGATTTCATGGCTTTTGGGTGGGGAGTGTATATATTTGTAGACGTGCCAAAAGCACTACAAAAATACTTAAATGTTGTCATTTTATTTTGGCACAAAGATGGCGGGGACTTAGCTCCCCTTGGCTGTTCAAAACCAAAAAGACTGAGGGCAGGCAAGGAAGGCTGGCCCGATATCAAGAAGAGAGCATCGAGAAGCACCCATATCAGACTCAGATACTCCAGCTGCCCTATTGGGTTTCAGGCTTAGCTGCTTAAAAACAGGAGGCCAATGAAGCTGGCGCACATTATGGAACATGGAGCAGATCAAGTGCAGAATAGGCCTCATTACCAACCCCAAACTAGTAGGAGGTAGAGAGATACAAACCATCTTGCATTTTGGTATAATCAAGTTGCTGCTTCTGTGGAAGGTTGTGGGTTCAAACCCCACTCCAGAGACTGGAACACACATTCTAGGCTGACATGCCAGTGTAGTACTGAGGGAGTGCTGCACTGTCGGAGGTGCAGTCTTTGGGATGAGACGTTAAACCGCAGCCCAGTGTGCCCTCTCAGGTGGACGTAAAAGATCCCAAGGCACTATTTCGAAGAAGAGCAGGAGAGTTCTCCCGGGTGTCCTGCCCAATATTTATCTCTCAACCAACATCACTAAAAACAGATTATTTGATCATTTTCACATCGCTGTTTGTGGGATCTTGCTGTGCGCAAATTGGCTGCCGCGTTTCCTACATTACAACAGTGACTACACTTCAAAAGTACTTCATTAGCTGTAAAGAGCTTTGGGACATCCTGAGGATGTGAAAGGTGCTATATAAATGCAAGTTCTTTGTTTTTTATTTGATGTTAAAGTTTGATCTTTATATTTATTTGAATATTATGCCCCCCCCCAACCTCAGTCTCCTACTGTAATCTCATTTTAAGCTGCGTATGCTGTTTTCCCCTGGGGTTCTGATAGTCTCCCTTCAGAGTTATGTTGGGGTTGGGGAAATCCGGGAGAACTCCTGTGTGATTTCAGTGCCAGTGTCATTAACCATTTCTGTTCCAATATTTTATTTCAAGAACACAAACAAATAGATTACAAGCTGAAACAGGAAAGTGTTGGCCATTTAACAAGTAACAGTCCATCTGTAAACATTTTAAAACTTAAAATGATCAAAAATCTTTCTATTATATCATACCATGGTTTTCACCCTGATCTGGTAGTGGTTACTTTCATCTCTGTAACATTGCCCATCTCCGCCGCTGCCTCAGTTCATCTGCTGCTAAAACCATTATCCATGCTATTGTTACCTCCGGACTCGACTATTCCAGTACTCTCCTGGCCGGCTGCCCATCTTCCATCGTCAATAAACTTCAGCTCATCCAAAACTCTGCTGCCAGTATCCTGACTTGCATCAAGCCCCGTTCACCCATCACCCCTGTATCGCCAACCTAGATTGGCTCTCGGTCCTCGACCACCTTGATTTTGAAATTTTCTTCCTTGTGTTCAAATCCCTCCATGGCCTCGTCCTTCCCTATCTCTGTAATCTCCTCCAGCCCGACAACTCTCCGAGATCTCTGTGCTCCTCCAATTCGGGCCTCTTGTGCAGCCCTCACTTCCTTCACCCCATCATTGGCGGCCATGCCTTCAGTTACCTAGGCCCCAAGTCTGGAATTCCCTCCCTAAACCTCTCCACCACTCCACCTCTTTCTCTTTCTTTAAGACACTGCTTAAAATTTACCTCTTTGACCAAGCGTTTGGTCACCTGTCCTAATATCTTTTTCTTTGGCTTAGTGTCAAATTTTGTTCGATAACACTCCTGTGAAATGCCTTGGGACGTTTTACCACGTTAAAGGCGCTATATAAATGCAAGTTGTTTTGAACTGTAGTCACTGTTGTAATGTAGGAAATGCAGCAGCCAATTTGCATAGAGCAAGGTCCCACAAACAGCGATGTGGTAATGACCAGATAATCAATTTTTTTAGTGATGTTGGGGTTGAGGGATAAATATTGGCCAGGACACCGGGGAGAACTCTTCTGCTCTTCTTGGAAATAGTGCCATGGGATGTTTTATGTCCACTTGAGGGAGCAGGCGGGGCCTCGGTTTAAGCTCCCATCCAAAAGACAGCACCTCTGACGGTACTGCACTGGAGTGACAGCCTAGATTTTGTGCTTATGTCTCTGGAGTGGGACCTGAACCCACAACCTTCTGACTCGGAGGTGAGAGGGCTACCAACTGAGCTACAGCTGACACCTAGATGTTAGGTCATGTAGGTGGAGCGCACTTTGGATGCGCTGTGACTGCCTGGAGGGAGACAGAAATATCACCCCCCTCCCCCACCCGTGAGACTTAGTTCTGCAGGAGTTTACCCTCAAAGTCCTCGAGGGCACTTTTCAGAGCAATCCACAAAAAGATGCGTCAGGCTAGTGATTTTGCGTATCTCATTGTAGGTGACCTGACGAAGGAGAAAACCTCCGAAAGCTTGTGATTTTCAAATAAAACAGTTGGACTATAACCTGGTGTTGTAAGATTCCTTACATTTGTCAACCCCAGTCCATCACCGGCATCTCCACATCATAGGTTTGGAGAGACAGTGTTGGGGCTTTCAGGAGTTGAAACTACTCCAGCTACTCCAGTCACTAACCTGTGATTTAATGCTCAGCCAAGGGGTCAGCTGGCACAGGTTCTCGAAATGAAGTGAAATGATCAAAGAAACTGTGGTGGCGTTACTGCTAAAACAGGCCTAGGTGCTCAAAACTATTGCTTCTGGGTGAGCACCAAGGATGGATCTGAGCCTGGTTGGTGCTGATTACAACACACAACAAGATGCATTGGTTCAACAAGTGAATCTCTGCATTGGCCAGTCTCTGACAAATACAACAGCAATCTACCGACAGACGAACCTTCTCCTCGGGGATTTCCGAAAGGACTTGCTCGAGTACACGGAATCAACAATCCCGGGTCTCTGCCAGCAAACGGCCGGCTTTGGTCAATTAGTCACCGTTGTTCAATTCCTTCACCAATCAGTATGTCATACTGACATTGATAGGAGTCAGCAAGTCATCATTAACATCCAGGGACAAAAATGAAGCAGTTGTTTTTCCAGTGTATGATATAAATTGCTTCTTATGGTATGGATGTACTAACTATTAAATTTGGGTAATTTCCTGAGTTATTACTTGGGAGATAGTTCCTGAAAAGCTCAACTCTATTCAGTTTTGATAGCTTCTGAACGCTTATCTGTTTAATGCGATGATGAGAGATACATATTTGATTTCCTTTGTTCCTGGTTGAACATCAAAGGAGCTGAGAAGCATGTTTTGAGCAAACTTGTTCCAATTTAGCAGTCCTCCTAATGCCACCCAAGAGATAGAGAATTGCTATGTTCTGTGTATTGCTAAGAATCTGCTGTTTGTCTTTGCAATTATTTGCTTATCTATTTATTGGCAATAAATCAATTTGGTAGTTTATAGCCCAAGTTATAGTCTAATGGAATGTTAATTCCACCCTTTTCAAGCCAAGGAGATCATGTGTAGACAGGTGATATATCCAGTAAAACCAAATTAAATGGCATGGGTTTCTGTCTGACCCCTTGGTACAATACAATGACTCAGATATTGGTTGTGCAAAGGCAGACTCCAGTTTACAGGGAGCAAGTGCTCATTTACAGAGTGGTCTTTGACACTGAGTACGAGGAAACCATCTGAGGGAAAAGTCCAAAAACAGAACAGCTCCTGGAATCGATGATTTGTTTTCTAAACTTCCAGATATTTCTCTCACCTCTTTAAAGATGAGGAGCATGAAGGAAAGGGAAGGGCTGAGAATCCCATTCAGAAGTCTCGGAGCTAGTTTCTAGAACACCACTGACAAAATTTAGGAGGAGTTGGTCATCAGTTGGCAAATTCTTTCAGTGGCTTCAATTTAAATTTTAGTTTGTTGAACTGGGTGGACATTTATTTCTACATGGTCACAAAATCTACAAATTAATCCGTTTAAGGATCAGATCTGGTCTACTTTAGACCTACCTTGTTTGCTCACTATGACTTTGGTATTTCCACATGTGTGAAATTATAAACAAATAAACGGTGGCTTTCAGACCACAAAGGATCTCTGTCCAAGTTCTTGTTACTGTGGGAGGTGTCATTGCTTGGGATGGTTGCTGTCATTGTCTCGCTGAACAGGAGCACGGCATTCAACCGACGTGTGGGCAGGGCTTTTCCAGATACTTTTTTTTCACGCCCAACACAAAGGTTAGCTCCCGTTGACAAGACACGCCTCTTATGAACTGAAGCGAGACCTTGTGCACAAAGTAATCTGGGATAGCATGCCATGGGCAAACAGTAGACCTCTTTACTGTCGTTGGATTACAGGCAAGATTTCCACTGCGCACCTATGTCACTTCAGAGGATGACTGATGTCAATTGCACCAGGCTCATTTGTAACATACAAAACTAATGAACAGATTTATTAATTGGTAGAGACATTCACAGAAATAAGTAGTAACAGACAATTGTTGAAGGCAGTTCCAATAACATAGCAACTTTGAACCAGTTTGTTAAAGGGTTAAACATATAAACTAGACAGTTGAGTTCCTTTCAACTACTTTATTTGCAGATCTTCAAGACAAAAGGTCGGAAAACACTTTGGGGTAATGAAGCAGCTGATCCCTATCTGTTACAGTCTTTCTTGAAATTATTGAGGTGTTCCTATCTATGGAGCAGTGCCCTGCCTCAGTGTTTGTTGTAGCCAGATCAATTCTGGTAGATCAAAAATGCCTTAGTCGTTATAACCATAGCATTCTTTAAGATGTAATCACTGTTGTAATGTAGGAACGTGACAGTGAATTTGCACACAGCAAGTTCCCATAAACAGCAATGAAATAAATGACCAGATCATCTGTTTTAGGTTGGGGAGGACACCTAGAGAACTCCACAGCTCTTCTTCAAATTGTGCCATGGAATCTTTTAAGTCCATTTAAGAGGGCAGACGGGGCCTCGGTTTACTGTCTCATCTGAAAGATGGCACCTCTGACAGTGCAGCACTCCCTCAGTACTGCACTGGAGTGTCAGCCTAGACTATGTGCTCAAGTCTTTGGAGGGAGGATAGAACCCACAATCGTCTGACTCAAGAGGCGGGAGTCCTACTACTGACATCTGTTGTTACCGGACTAGTGATTACATGTTACCATTTGGGAATTCATGATTACTCTTTATCTTTTAAAACTTTTTTTCTCTTGGCAACAGCAGGTAATCTTTTACTAGAAGTAAATAGTTTTACTTATTTTTTTAATTTATAGAATTGTCTAATAGCAAATAGGGGATTTAAATCTGCTCTTATTGAGTACAGTCAGGTTTGTAAGTAGAAAATGTACTATTGTACAGATCTTTTCAAGCACTGCGGCTTCCCCTCTCCCCACACACCAACTGATGGTTCATTTTGCAACCATACTTTCCTGGAATTTAAAAAAATTATGCAATCTGGTTACATTTAAAAACGTTCCCATCCAACAACCCTCCACATTTCACAGAGACACCCTCCCCTCCACCTCTCCCCCAAGTTCAGAGAGGCACCCTCTCTCTCCAACCCCACCAGTTCATGCCAGCAGTCCTATCCCTCTCGCCCCTCAATTCATGCTCAATGTACCGCTCTGGACTAGTTCACACTATTTTTCTCCTTCTCAATGGCACCCTGGAGCTTCCTCATTCCCAGTGCTTTACTCTCACCCACTTTCTCTTGGGGTTTCTCTTCCTCTCCCAAGCCCTGCTCCCAGCCAGTGCCATTTATGGCCTTTTCTCTCTCTCTCTTCATCCCCAGCACCACTCTCAGGCTTCCCCCTCTCCCTCCCTCCCCCTCAGGTTTCAAAGGCGGCGGGAAGGCTGAGGGGGGCATGTAGCTGTGGTGGCAGTCACATGAGATGTCATTGATGACTTTGACCAGGATGGTCTTGGTATCGTGGACCAATGAGAAGCCAGATTGATGACGACAACAAAGACAACAACAACGTACGGTTATAGAGCCCTTTTACGTAGAAAACGCTGCACAGCGAAGCAATTAGAAATAAATGGACGCTGAGCAGGAACCCTGGATGATTGTCCTCTCCTCAGCAATAATGCGAGTTTTGCACCTTTAACATGCCTTGGCTCAAATCTGCTAAAAGCACAGATCAGGGATTGAACCTGGGACTTTTCTGGTCCACATTTTTAGTCATATATTGAGTATTAAAAAAGAGAAAAAGGAAGACTTGCATTTATATAGTGCCATACACAATCTCAGGACATCCTAAAGCACTTTACAGCCCATTAAGTACTTTTGTTGAAGTCTAGTCACCGTTGCAATGTAGGAAACGCGGCAACCAATTTGCGCACAGAAAGGTCCCATAAACAGCAATGTGATAATGATGAGATAATTTGTTTTAGTGATATTTGTTGAGAAATAAATGGCCTTGACACTGGGGAGAACTCCCCTGCTCTTCTTCAAAGTAGTGGCATGGGATTGTTTACGTCCTCCTGAGAGGGCAGACGGGGCCTCGGTTTGATGTCTCATCCAAAAGATGGCACCTCCAACAATGCAGCACTCCATCAATACTGCACTGGAATGTCAGCCTAGATTTTGTGCTCAAGGAAGGATATACTTGCCTTAGAGGCGGTGCAATGAAGGTTCTCTAGATTGATTCCTGATGAGAGGGTTGTCCTATGAGGAGAGATCGAGTAGGATGGGCCTATACTCTCTGGAGTTTAGAAGAATGAGAGGGGATCTCATTGAAACATATAAGATTCTGAGGGGGCTTGACAGGGTAGATGCTGAAAGGTTATTTCCCCTGGTTGGAGAGTCTAGAACAAGGGGACATAGTCTTAGGATAAGGGGTCAGCCACTTAAGACTGAGATGAAGAGTAATTTCTTCACTTAGAGGGTTGTGAATCTTTGGAATTCTCTAATGCAGAGGACTGTGGATGGTGAGTCGTTGAGTATATTCAAGGCTGAGATAGGTAGATTTTTAGACTCTAGGGGAAACAAGGGATATGGGGATCAGGCGTGATCTTATTGAAAGGCAGAGCGAGCTCGAGGGGCCGTATGGCCTACTCCTGCTCCTATTTCTTATGTAAGTCTTTGGAGTGGGACTTAAACCCACAACCTGCTGACTTGGAGGCAAGAATGCTATCAACTGAGCCACAGCTGACACTATTAGGGGCGCTCTATTTCCAGGAGGATGTATTCTTTCCTCCTACTTTTCGGTTCTACCCAGTGCCAATACCCACATCATTGGTCAGAAGTTGGGCGAAGAAGTGTTTGCCAATAGCATGTTGTGAGACAGAAACACAAAGGAAGTTTGCAAGAGTACCATGGGTAACATCAACTTTTTTTTGTTCTCCTTGTGGGGATGAGCCTAACTCCCCGCTGGGAGACTTGGACCTGTAAGTCGTTATGTGGGCAATGATTGGTCATCAATGATGCTTCCTACCATGCGATGACATTGCAACATTTGCCAGAAGATTCCAATTACTCATTCAAAAAAAACAATTGGGGAAGGGGCAGGACAACAGTGTTTTAAAGTTGAGGGGATGACTTAAATTGCAATCTCACCCTCTAAGTCCTGTTCCACCACCCCCTGCAGTTTGGAATGTAGAGGGAAATGATCAAGGCCACTGACTTACTGTTTCCATAGAAAAATGAACAGAATCATCGAATTTGATCCTGAAAACATAGGTGAAAATATAACAAAACCCCATGAAATAAAATGGAATTTGACTTATTCAGTCATCATAAACTAGTCAACCTAATTATAAACAGGCAGGATCATGGAATTCAATGCACAAAACACTGGTAAAATCCTGTGATAAAAACAGAATTAGATTTACTCAATCCTGAAAAAGTAGTGACCTCGGAGATTATATCTATTAAACTGTATTTTCTCCATTGAAAATATCCCCTAACATCATGAATGATTCTATTTGGCTTTTTGTCCAGTCATTTGCCTGCAGCATCAGGTTAGACTAATACATGGTACTGAAAAGCCCATGATTTCTTATCTGCCTTCAACAGTAGATCAGATAACACTCATTCACCAGCTATATGCCTTATCATGATTTCCAGCATTCACAGATTTGGACCAAGTTCTGTGATAAAGTGCGATTTTTTTTTTTGCCGGTTGTCTTAAATCTGTGTCCTCTGGTTACTGACCTACTTGCCAATGGAAAGAGTTTCTCTTTATTTACTCTATCAAAACCCCTCATAATTTTGAACACCTCTATTGAATCTCCCAATAACCTTCTCTGCTCTAAGGAGAAAAATCCCAGCTTCTCCCGTCTCTCCACATAACTGAAGTCCCTCATCCCTGGTATAATTCAGGTAAATACTCTCTGCACCCTCCCCAAAGCCTTGACATCCTTCCTAAAATGTGGTGGCCAGAATTTGACATAATACTGCAGCTGAGGCCTAACCAGTGATTTATAAAGGTTTGCGGTTTAAAAATTAAATGGCCCACCTAATTACGGGGCAGTCAATGCACCCTCCGTCACCAATAACCTCATAAGTCCCACACTTTGTTCTGCCCAAGTAGCAGCTGCTCCCTTCATACTGCAGCAGGTGCCTGATTCCTGCAGCAGCCTTTTCGTGTCTCTACCCCTCCCCACCCCCCACGGCGAGCTTCCAAGCGCAGATGGGAATCCCGCCAGAAGCCCACAGAGAATATTTCAACGAGGCTGGCCCTACGAAATTCTCCTGGGTTTGCTGCGAGTCCGTTGGGATGGTGGAATGTCCCGGCCTGCCACATTTCTAGTGTCAACGCTACTGATAGGGAACATCCTGGCTGATAGTTCTAGTACTCTGACCCTGGGCCTGTGTGGTGCAGCCTAGCTGAATTATGCCTATTGTTGGTGTCAGATATGGCTCAGTTGGTAGCACACTTGCCTTTGAGTCAGAAGGTCATAGGTTCAAGTCCCACTCCAGAGACTTGAGCACATAATTTAAGGCTGATACTTCAGTACAGTACTGAGGGAGTGCTGCATTGTCAGTATAAGACATTAAACCAAGGCCCTATCTACCCTCTTAGGTGGGCGTAAAAGATCCTATGACAATATCTTAAAGAAGAGCAGGGGAGTGTGTCCTGATCAACATTCATCCCTCATCCAACACCACTGAAAAACAGATTATCTGGCCATTATCACATTGCTGATTGTGGGAGCTTGCTGTGATGCCAAATTGGCTGTTGAAATCACAACAGTGACTGTACTTCAATTTTCAGCACCATACAATATAAACTAAATGGTACAATTTTAAAGTGGGTGCAGGAACAGAGAGAGCTGGGGCAGGCCAAGTTGAGAATGCTGTTAAAAAAGCTTACAGGATCCTTGGCTTTATAAACAGAGGCATAGAGTACAAAAGCAAGGAAGTTATGCTAAACCTTTATAAATCACTGGTTAGGCCCCAGCTGGAGTAGTCTGTCGAATTCAGGGAACCACATGTTAGGAAGGATGTCAAGGCCTTAGAGAGGGTGCAGAGGAGATTTACTAGAATGGTACCAGGGATGTGGGACTTCAGTTTCGTGGAGAGACTAAAGAAACTGGGATTGTTCTTCTTAAAGCAGAGAAGGTTAACAAGCGATTTAATAGAGGTGTTCAAATCATGTATGGTTTTGATAGAGTGAATAAGGAGAAACTGTTTCCAGTGGCAGAAAGGTCAGTAATCAGAGGACACAGATTTAAGGTGATTGGCAAATGAACTGGAGGCAAGATGAAGAGAATTTTTTTTACGCAGCGAGTTGTTATGATCTGGAATGCACTGCCTGAAAGGGCGGTGGAAGCAGATTCAATAATAACTTTCAAAAGGGAATTGGATAAATATTTGAAAGGAAAAAATTTGCAGGGCTATAGGGAAAGGGCAGCGAACAGGACTAATTGGATAGCTCTTTCAAAGAGCCGGCACAAGCACGATGGGCCGAATGGCCTCCTTCTGTGCTGTATCATTTTACGATTCTATGATTCTATGATAGCTTGATGGGTTGACAATTGTAAACAATTTTACAACACCAAGTTATAGTCCAACAATTTTATTTTAAAATTCACAAGCTTTCGGAGGCTTCCTCCTTCCTCAGTCCATCACCGGCATCTCCACATCATAGCTTGAAGGGTCACATTGTTGCATTGGTGAGCACTCAAAGACTGAGAAAGAGACTACAGGACTTAAGACTCTATGTTATGGGGGAGGGGGATGGACTCATGGAACTGAACTTGTTTTCATTGCAGACAGGAAAAGAGATTTAGGGTCTTCAAAATGCTGATACAAAAGGCGGAGAGGTAAATAGGCTTTTGGACATAGACTGTAAGCAGAGAACTGTAGGAGTAGAAACCCCTCCTCCCAGAGAGAGATGGATATGTGCAACATACTCCCAGGAAAAGCAGCTGAGACAGAGATGATTAGCTCATTAATAAAGGAGCCGGATAAACATCTGGCAGGGACCGATGGTTATAGGGATATATACAGATTAAAGTGAACAACTAATTCACCTTTCACAATGGTGGTGGGGGGAGGGACAATGTTGTCTGGAGCAGAAGGCTACAATTGAAACAAAAATAAAAAATTTTACAAATGCTGGGAATCTGAAAGAAAAGCAGTAAATGCTAGAAATACATATCGGGGCAGTTTTTTGACATTTTTTTTATTCGTTCATGGGATGTGGGCGTCGCTGGCAAGGCCAGCATTTATTGCCCATCCCTAATTGCCCTTGAGAAGGTGGTGGTGAGCTGCCTTCTTGAACCGCTGCAGTCCGTGTGGTGAAGTTTCTCCCACAGAGCTGTTAGGAAGGGAGTTCCAGGATTTTGACCCAGTGACGATGAAGGAACGGCGATATATTTCCAAGTCGGGATGATGTGTGACTTGGAGGGGAACGTGCAGGTGGTGTTGTTCCCATGTGCCTGCGGCCCTTGTCCTTCTAGGTGGTAGAGGTCGCGGATTTGGGAGGTGCTGTTGAAGAAGCCTTGGCGAGTTGCTGCAGTGCATCCTGTGGATGGTACACACTGCAGCCACAGTGCGCCAGTGGTGAAGGGAGTGAAGGTTTCGGGTGATGGATGGAGTGCCAATCAAGCGGGCTGCTTTGTCCTGGATGGTGTCGAGCTTCTTGAGTGTTGTTGGAGCTGCACTCATCCAGGCAAGTGGAGAGGCACCACCCCTCCTCCCCCCGAGGGCATATTGGGATTTGGGGCATACATGATTGTTCAACTATTTAAATGCTAGAAAAATGGTGAGCAGATGTGCCAGAATGTCCAATATTCACTGGCCAGCGAGGCTCCTACTAAAAGCACGAAGCTACATAATGACCACTTAAAGTCCGTCAGCATCTGTAAAGAGAAAGACTGGTTATTCTGTCCTCAGGCTAGAGTTGAGTGGCAATCTGAGGATGCATCAATATGAAGAAGGAAAAAGAAAGAAGTGGTGAGTGTTTTTTTTAAGTTTTCAAGTTTATTTTTGTTAAGGTTTGTTAATGATATAATAAATAGTGGCATGGCAGGGCTCCTCAGTCCTGTCAAATGCACATCCTGTGCCATGTGTGAACTCCAGGACGCTTCCTGTGTCCTGGACAACCACAGGTGCAGGAAGTGTCGTCAGCTGGAGAAGCCCGAGCTCCGGATTTTGGAGCTTGAGCAACAGCTGGCATCACTACAGTGCATCCGCGAGGCTGAGAGCTATGTGGATAGGACGTTTCAGGAGGTGGTCATACCGCAGCTTAAGAGAGTGCAGGCAGAGACGGACTGGGTGACCACCAGACAGACAAGGAGGACCAGGCAGGTATTGCAGGAGTCCTCTGAGGGCATCTCGCTCTCTAACCAGTATTCAGTTCTGGATGGCTCAGCTGTATGGGGGGGGGGACGTGGGGTCAGGGGAGCAATAGTGATAGGGGATTCTACAGTCAGGGGAACAGACAGGCGTTTCTGCGGCCACAGACGTGATTCCAGGATGGTATGTTGCCTCACTGGTGCCAGGGTCAAGGATGTCACTGAGCAGCTGCAGAACATTCTGAAGGGGAAGGGTGAACAGCCAGAAGTCGTGGTCCATATCAGTACCGATGATACAGGTAGAAAGAGGGATGAGTCCTGCAGGAAGAGTTTAGGGAGTTAGGAAAGAGATTCATAAGCAGGATCTCAAAGGTAGTAATCTCCAGATTACTCCTGGTGCCACGCGCTAGTGAGTATGGAAATAGGAGAATGGGGCAGATGAATGCATGGCTGGAGAGATGGTGCAGGAGGGAAGGCTTTAGATTCCTGGGACATTGGGATCAGTTCTGGGGAAGTGGGGCCTGTGCAGGCCGGTCAGGTTGCACCTCAACAGAGCTGGGACCAATGTCCTTGTGGGGAGGTTCGCCAGTTCTATGGGGGAGGGTTTCACCTAATTTGGCAGGGAGATGGGCACCAGGATGTAACATTAGAAAGGAGAAACAAGGTGCACAAAGGATTGGGAGAGACAGATAGCACTAGAGTAAGAAATTGTACAGTATTAGATGGGATCTGACTAAGAGAGAATACAAGAATATCTGAGATAGGTTTAGAGTGCATGTATGTAAATGCACGAAGCGTAGTAAACAAGGTTGGTGAGCTACAGGCGCAATTAGCCACATGGGAATATGATGTTATGGTGAAAACGGAGACCTGGCTCAAAAAAGGGCAGGATTGGGTACCAAATATTCCTGGGTACAAGGTGTTCAGGAAAGATAGGGAAGGAAAGAAAGGAGCAGGGTGGGGGGCGCGGGGTGGTGGTGGCAGTATTGATTAAGAAGAATATTGCAGTGCTGGAGAGCGAAGATGTCCTGGGGGGCTGAAGGACTGAATCTATTTGTTTAGAGTTAAGAAACAATAGAGGTGATATTACACTACTGGGTGTACTCTATAGGCCACCATCTAGTCGTAAGGATGTAGAGGAGCAAATTTGCAGGGAAATTACAGAAATCTATTAATTCTATTTAATTCTATGTGCAAGAACCATAGAGTAGTGATAATGGGGTACTTCAACTATCCTAATATAGACTGGGGTAGTAATAGTGTAAGGGGCAAAGAGGGGGAGGAATTTTTGAAGTGTGTTCAGGAGAACTTTCTTGACCAGTATGTTTCCAGCCCAATGAAGAAGGAGGCATTGCTGGGTCTGGTTCTGGGAAATGAGGTGGGCCAAGTGGAGCAAGTGTCAGTGGGGGAACATTTAGGGAACAGCGATCATAGTATCATAAGGTTTAGATCAGCAATGGAAAAGGACACAGAACACTCTAAAGTAAAAATACTCAATTGGAGGAGGGCCAATTTCAATGGGATGAGAACGGATCTGGCCCGGGTAAATTAGAATCAAAGATTGGCAGGCAAACTGTAAATGAACAATGGGCGGCCTTTAAAGAGGAGATGGTTCGGGTACAGTCTAGATACATTCCATTGAGGGAGAAAGGTAGGGCAACTAAAACCAGAGCTCCCTGGATGACAAAAGGGGTAGAGAGTAAGATGAAGCAGAAAAAAGGGGCATATGGCTGATGTCAGGTTGATAATACAATTGAGAACCAGGCTGAATATAGAAAGTTCAGAGGGGAGGCAAGAAAGGAAATAAGAGGGGCAAAGAGAGAGAATGAGAATAGACTGGCAGCTAACATAAAATGGAATCCAAAAGTCTTTTATAGGCATGTAAACAGTAAACGGGTGGTAAGAGGAGGGGTAGGACCAATTAGGGACCAAAAAGAAGATCTACTCATGGAGGCAAAGGGGATGGCTGAGGTTCTAAATGAGTACTTTGCATTTGTCTTTACCAAGGAAGAAGATGCTGCCAAAATCACAGTAGGTGAAGAGGTAGTTGAGATACTGGACGGGCTAAAAATTGATAAAGAGGAGGTACTAGAAAGGCTGGTTGTACTTAAAGTAGATAAGCCACCAGGTCCAGATGGGATGCATCCTAGATTGCTGAAGGAAGCAAGGGTGGAAATTTCGGAGGTACTGGGCATAATCTTCCAATCATCCTTAGATACGGTGCCAGAGGAGTGGAGAATTGCAAATGTTACACCCTTGTTCAATAAAGGGTGTAAGGATAAACCCAGCAACTACAGGCCAGTCAGTTTAACCTCGGTGGTGGGGAAACTTTTAGAAACGATAATCCGGAACAAAATTAACAGTCACTTGGACAAGTGTGGATTAATAAAGGAAAACCAGCACGGATTTGTTAAAGGCAAATCGTGTTTAACTAACTTGATTGAGTTTTTTGATGAGGTAACAGAAAGGGTTGATGAGGGCAATGCGATTGATGTGGTGAATGTGGACTTCCAAAAGGCATTTGATAGAGTGCCGCATAATAGGCTTGTCAGCGAAGTTGAAGCCCATGGAATAAAGGTGACAGTGGCAGCATGGATACTGAAACAGCTGTGTGACAGTGACCAAATAATCTGTTATACTGATATTGGTTGAGGGATAAATGTTGGCCAGGACATCTTGATGTGGGACCTTACCAAGCGCATAGTCAGTGACCAGCTAATTAAATGATAAAATAGTGTGTGTCACCTATGAACCAGAGTTCTTAATATTAAGCAATGTATTTTAAGTAATTTTGAAACTCAATTCGTGTACCTGGGGTTGGGCCAGGTAGAGTTGTAAAGTTTTTATTGGCCTATCTTTATGGAATTTCATGTTTCTATATAAGAATTGTCACTGCAATTCAAAATGATTCATTGCATGGGAAACACTTGCTCTGAGAGATGGGATAAAACACTGTATAAATACAAGTCTTTTTCTAGTTAACCAATTCGGAAGGCGGGGATATTTTGCTTTTAAATTTGTAAATGACGTCCTGCAGGTGCATGATTGACAGATCGTGAACGCGCCGTGCAACCAATCAAGGCAAAGGTGGTGATTGACAAGTGCTTACCAGGGGGGGCGGTGCGTGTTGTCAGACAGGTAGGGGTTTGATTGACAGCCGGCTCCCGGGGATCGGAGAGTGTTACAAGTGCTCCAGGGCACCAGTGCCAGATACGGCAGCGCTGATGTTCCGGATCGTTACGCTCAGCCTCTGCCAGTCAGCGTAGATTAAACAAGCGCATCAGTGCAGCAGGTCGATGTCCTGAATTAATACAAATCGGCTGTTTGCAAGCTTCTTGTCCAAGAGATTACTTTCTAGGGAAACTAAGCCGGAGCTGCTTGTTTCTTCCATCGAGACATTTGGATATTAAGCAGGGGGAATCACCATGGATGCAGTGAAATTGATACTGTGGGTTTCATTACTGGTAACACCGACTTTATTTAACGGTAAGAATGGTTTTATTTAATTATTAGCGGTAAGTGTTTTATTTATAGAAACTTGCTTTATTTGCGCTAAGCAAATTTAAAGATTTTATTTGTGTGTATAATTAAAGGACACTCCTCTTACTTTCAACATCTCAATTTACAGGTTAACTGAGCGTTAGAATTACAGCTCCGATACAATGTACAGAAAACATAAACCACAATCATTTCTGCTAATGTTGCAGTTTAATTCCTTCTCAAAAAAAAAGTTTTGAAATATTTGACAAAGTAAAATAAACCAGTGGACTCCCTGAGGTATTCGCTTATCAAAAAAAATAAATAATCCAGTCTGGTTCTTGGACTTTCGGTTTGAATCGATGAACGGAAACCTTTAGGGAAAGGAATGTTGCAGGTGGAGTGAACGTAAGTCAATCGTCCCTGTCTTGTGTAACCGACTCCGTTCATTGTAAAACATACCTCCACGGGAGACACACAACTGGAGAAGGCGACATGTTTTCACCTTCCCTCCCCAACTCCAAAAAGTGACATAAACTTCCAAACAGTTTAACCCCACTCCCGCCACGGTGAGACACAAAAGGTAAACGATTTGTCTTCGGAGATGAGACTTCATCGACCTGACACTGGTTTCAATGAACCGTGAACTCCCCCGATGGCCTCTTTAGTTTTTTTTTGTTAGAAATGTACCTTTCATTTATTAAAACAATAGCAAATAGCTGATTAAAAACTTGTCTGGAACGAAATTTATCAAAGATGCTTTAAAAACAACAACGTAACAGTTTTGTTTTTGCATTGAGATACTCAGGGATGATGACACTGAGAATTCCACTTTTTTCAAACGTATATACAATCGAGTTACATTGAGACTACAGCACAGAAACAGGCCTTTGGGTCCAACAGGTCTATGCTGGCGTTTATGCTTCACAGGAGCCTCTCCCTCCCTAATTCATCTAACTCTATCAGGATACCCTTCTTTCTATTCCTTTCTCCCTCCTGTGCTTATCTAGCTTCCTCCTTAATGCATCTATGCTATTTGCCTCAATTACTTCTTGTAGACACAACTTCCACATTCTTACCACTCTTTGGATAAAGAAGTTTCTCCTGAATTCCCTATTGGATTTATTAGTGACTATTTTATATCTATGACTTCTAGTTTTGGACTCCCCCCACAAGTGAAAACATTTTCTCTGTCTATCCTATCAAACTCTATCATTATCTTAACGGCCTCTATTAGGTCACCCCTCAGCCTTCTCTTTTCTAGAGAAAAGAGCCCCAGCCTGTTCAATCTTTCCTGATAAGTATAGCCTCTCAGTTTTGGTATCATCCTTGTGAATCTTTTTTGCAACCTCTCCAATATCCTTTCTATAACAGGGAGACTAGAACAATACTCCAAGTGTGGTCTAACCAAGGTCCTATACAAGTTTAGCATAACTTCTTTACTTTTCAATTCTATCCCTCTAGAAATGAACACTAGTGCTTGATTTGCCTTTTTTATAAGCGTAATATGTATATATATATAAATATAATAGATTATTTTAAAATATTGAAGCATGGATATTTTAAAATGTCCCTTCTGTGTTAAGAGGATAGAATAACTCCTTACAGGACTCTTGCAGATTTTTGATCTTCTAATATTCTGCAATCCCAATGCTTTGGGTTCACCACTCCAGCAGCTTCTGAACTGGTTACTTGACTTCTGGCATTAGAAAGCAGTTAGTGAGCTCTATAAATGATCCCACTTCCTGGCACCATTTATGGGCACTGGACTGCTCCTGTTTGCTGGGAATAAAAGTAGCTCTTGAATATTGGACTAACAGTGGACTTTCCAACCCCTGTATGAGTTAGGTTGTGAACCTTCTTGGGGTTTTCATCATATTTTATTGGTGACTTTTATAAGTCCCTTTGGGATAATTTGTAGTTGATTTTTGTGTAAATATGATGAGATTCCTGGAGAAAGATGAAAGAAAGACTTGCATTTATATAGCACTATTCATGACCTCAGGCTTCATACAGCCAATGAAGTACTTTTGAAGTGTAATCACTATTGTAAGGTAGGAATCAGCAGCCAGTTTCATGCACAGCATGGTCCCACAAACAGCAAGGTGATAATGACCAGATAATCTGTTTTAGTGATGTTGGTTGAGCGATAAATATTGGCCAGTACACCTGGGAGAACTCCCTTGCTCTCCTTCGAATAGTGCCATGGAATCTTCTATGTTCACCTGAGGCGGCAGATGGGGCCTCTGTTTAACAGCTCACCTGTTAGATGGCACCTCTGACAGTGCTGCATTCTCTCAGTACTGCACTGGAGAGTCAGCCTAGATTTTGTGCTCAAATCATTGGAGTGGGATTTGAACTCACAACCTTTTAGGATAGAGTGCTACCAATGGAGCCACAGCTGACACAAAACTACTATAATCCACAAGGCAACCTTAATATTTAGGAAACATATGGTTAAGAGACTGTAGCGGGGTTCATGGGCCATATAGCTGGTTCCTTTTAAAGGAAAAATCAGTGCACTGACCTTAAAAGTGTTTCAGCTCCACGAGAAATAATGCAAGTTTTGAATTTTCTGCTTAGAGGCAACTGGATTGTGAACATGTATTGTGTGTCTGTACACTGTTCAGATAGTGACCAGTGACTCATTCCACTCTGTTAGTACCCGTTATGACGATATCTCCTGTCATAGGTTTACTGGACCTATTCATGTTCTATTTTTAAGGCCGTGACAGTCCATTTAATGCGAAAAAGATTTGCAGTCAAGGACTACATTGTTTCAAACAAGCAAGGTGAAAATTTATTATCAGTTGTGGCTCAGTGGTCTGTCCTCTCGGGGATGTAAAAGATCCGATAGCACTATTCGAAGACGAGCAGGGGAGTTCTCCCCGGTGTCCTGGCCAATATTTATCCCTCAACCAACACCTAAAAACAGATTGTCTGGTCATTATCACATTGTTTGTGGGACCTTGCTGTGCACAAATTGGCTGCTGCGTTTTCTACATTACAACAGTGACGACACTTCAAAAGTGCTTAATTTGCCCTAAAGCGCTTTGGGACATCCTTTGGTCATGAAAAGCATGCCTTGAGATGTGTGGACACTACCATAGTATCTCTTGGCTGCTCAGCAACAGAAATGAGTACCTGTGCTACACCCATTGGGTTTCTGATGTCTAATAGAGTTTGATGTTTGAAATTAATCTCATCTTTTATCTCTTGGATGTGGGTGTATTTGACTTACTGTAAAAAGTCCAACATTAAACTAGATCTCGTATGTTTTTGAAGATACATTAGTCTGTTGCAGAGGGAGATTTACCTTAGGGTGCCCATGGTGTTTCCGAGTTACATTGGGATGGATCTTGCAGCACTCAGCTCTGTGAAAGGAGAGAGCTAGCAACATAGGATTAACATTGGTGTAACTTTTGGTAAAGTTTTCTGTGCATTATGTGGCACTGATGCAAGAGAGAATTTAGAAATGAAATAGAAGTACAATTTTCAGCGAGTGACTGTTTAATACTCCACCTTACAACAACAATAACTTGCATTTATATAGCGTCTTTATAGAATCATAGAATGGTTACAGCAATGGAAGGAGGCCATTTGGCCCATCAAGACCGTGCCGGCTCTCTGCAATAGCAATCCAGCTAGTCCCACTCCCCCGCCCTATCCCCGTAGCCCTGCACATTTTTTCCCTTCATGTACTTATCCAATTTCCTCTGAAAGCCATGATTGAATCTGCCTCCACTACCCACTTAGGCTGTGCATTCCGGATCACAACCACTGGCAGTGTAAAAAAGTTTTTTCTCCTGTCGCCTTTGGTTCTTTTGCCAATCACCTTAAATCTGCGTCCTCTGTTCTCGACCCCTCTGCCAATGGGAACAGTTTCTCGCTATCTACTCTGTCCAGACCCGTCATGATTTTGAATACCTCTATCAAATCCTCTCTCAATCCTCTCTGCTCCAAGGAGAAGAACCCCAGCTTCTCCAGTCTATGCACATAACTGAAGTCCCTCATCCCTTTAACGTAGTAAAACGTCCCAAGGCGCTTCACAGGAGCATAATCACACAAAAATTGATATGAGCCAAAGAAGGAGACATTAGGACAGGTGACCAAATGCTTGGTCAAAGAGGTAGGTTTTAAGTAGGATCTTAAAAGGAGGAGGGAGAGGTGGCGAGGCAAAGAGGTTTGGGGTGGGAATTCCAGAGGTTAGGGCCTAGATGGCTGAAGGCAATGGTGGGCCGAAGGGAGTGGGGGATGTGCTCCAGCAGGGTTGTTGGGCTGGAGGAGGTTACTAGACATGGAGTGACTTACTGGGCGGTGTTGCTTTAAGATGATGCTTCACCACTGTCAAACTGTTTTGAATTCTGATTTCTCACCAGTTCCTCTAACCTTAGCTATGAATGATGTGGAGATGCCGGTGATGGACTGGGGTTGACAAATGTAAGGAATCTTACAACACCAGGTTATAGTCCAACTGTTTTATTTGAAAATCACAAGCTTTCGGAGGCTTTCTCCTTCGTCAGGTGAGCGAGTGTGGGATTCCATGGAAGGTCACCGCATTTATATTCAGAGAACAATACCTGGTGATTACAGATAATCTTTCCAACTGCCCGTTGTCAAGGCAATCAAAGTGTTCGGACAGAGTGATGTTACCTACAGGACCACCGAATACACAAACGGCCAGAACACAAAACAGAGAGAGAGAGGGAGAGAAACATCCGAAAGGAAGAGAAAGACAGAGAATGACCCGTTGTGTTAAAAACAGATAACTTTTTTTCGCTGGTGGCGTGACGTGTAGCGTGACATGAACCCAAGATCCCGGTTGAGGCCGTCCTCATGGGTGCGGAACTTGGCTATCAATTTCTGTTCGACGATTTTGCGTTGTCGACAACGCAAAATCGTCGAACAGAAATTGATAGCCAAGTTCCGCACCCATGAGGATGGCCTCAACCGGGATCTTGGGTTCATGTCACGCGACACGTAACCCCACCAGCGAAAAAAAGTTATCTGTTTTTAACACAACGGGTCATTCGCTGTCTTTCTCTTCCTTTCGGATGTTTCTCTCCCTCTCTCTGTTTTGTGTTCTGGCCGTTTGTGTATTCGGTGGTCCTGTAGGTAACATCACTCTGTCTGAACACTTTGATTGCCTTGACAACGGGCAGTTGGAAAGATTATCTGTAATCACCAGGTATTGTTCTCTGAATATAAATGCGGTGACCTTCCATGGAATCCCACACTCGCTCACCTGACGAAGGAGAAAGCCTCCGAAAGCTTGTGATTTTCAAATAAAACAGTTGGACTATAACCTGGTGTTGTAAGATTCCTTACACTTAGCTATGAAGATATAGCTAGAATATCTGACCAGCTGACACAGTAAGAGGAAAGCTGGACAGTGTTTTGCCTCGGGCTGCAACAGGCTTTCACTGTGGGAAGATTATCCCAGCTCTGGGAAACTATAGATCAGAATGACTCCATGTGTATTTATTCAGCATTTTAAAAATATGCATGTATTCCAGAAATAATGGAACATTAAGTGTAAATCACAATATATACTGGCCATAGAATCGAGTGTTTCTTATAAAAAAAGTTTGATATGACTAAATGATAATTCTTCAGCGTGAACATCATTTTACATAAGTGATGTGGACAAAAAGGAATCCTATAAAATGATGAATATTACCCAGTTTAGTGAGAACCACTGGGCATTACTTTATTAGGAAGACAGCTGAATAAAGTGGAAGATGGTCACATTGGTGCCCCTTTAATTTCAGCCATGCTGATTGTGTACTATTTTTATTCACACATGGAGTATTAAATGATCTGTTTGTACCTTTTAAAGGGACATGGTCTTCATGAAAAAAGTGTTTGGCAATTTTTTATTCATTTGTTTGGAAATGCACTCTATGCAGTGATCCATCAGGTGTATGACATCACTGGAATGAAAGATATACTAGAATTTTGTGGTGCTTTTTAAGGGGATGGGGAAATATCCAAGCATGACATAAGACAGTCTCCTTTTATAATCCCTCAGATATAAATTTATGGTATTAAAATGCATTATTTACAGTCATGACATAGGAATGATAATGCACTAGTTCTAATATTGATAGCAATGTCCTAAAGTTTTTTGATACAATTAGCTTTTGATTCAATTATTCCCCCTTTCCCTGTACTCTTCCCCCTTTCCCTGTACTCTTCCCCCTCCCTGTACATATTTTGGACAGCACTGCTATTTTGGAACTGGATCTGCCAGCCAGAACAGTGCAGTCCAATGTACATGCACTAACAGCCAAACTCAATTGACTGTGATCTGGAGCAAGAATCCTTGCTGATATTCGTCTCCATTCCCAAGCTTAGCGACACCAAAGCCAATTGTAGTGCTATCAGTGCTAACCCACTGAGATCAGCTAACTCAGCACAACACAAGGGTTTAACCTGGGACCTATCTGCTCTGTGCACTTCCACATCACAATACCCAGTGCATTTCCTCACAGTGGTTCCAGTCTTCATCTTGTTCTTTTGATTCCAGCTTTAGAAAATCAACTTCAAAAGCTGCAGTTGCCTAAATATCTTTGTAGCTAAGAGATTAAGGTTATCACCCATCCTGATTTGGACTAGCCACTCTGTGCCCATCCTGATTTGGACTAGGCAGTCTGGTTCCCATCCTGATTTGGACTAGACACTCTGGTTCCCATCCTGATTTGGACTAGACAGTCTGGTTCCCATCCTGATTTGGACTAGACACTCTGGTTCCCATCCTGATTTGGACTAGGCAGTCTGGTTCTCATCCTGATTTGGACTAGGCACTCTGGTTCCCATCCTGATTTGGACTAGACACTCTGGTTCCCATCCTGATTTGGACTAGACACTCTGGTTCCCATCCTGATTTGGACTAGACACTCTGGTTCCCATCCTGATTTGGACTAGACACTCTGGTTCCCATCCTGATTTGGACTAGGCGCTCTGGTTCCCATCCTGATTTGGACTAGGCAGTCTGGTTCCCATCCTGATTTGGACTAGGCAGTCTGGTTCCCATCCTGATTTGGACTAGGCAGTCTGGTTTCTGAGTGAGATGCACATAATGTAAACCAGGCACTAAAGGCCTGTTTCCAGATGCACGTTCCTGGAACAGAGCCATGTCCATTGGAACCTCATGTCAGAAAACTATGGGTGCACCCTCAAGATTTTCAACTCATGAATTATAACAGATGGAAAATTATGGGGAGCGTGCCCAACACTTCCTGATATCCAAGGGTCCTTGCCTGGAGTATACATTTGGAAAATTGAGAGAGTCTGCTTTCCAAAATATAAGTCCATTTTTTCTCTTCCCGTTACTTTTACGATGTGAAGGTATTGACTGCTGAGGTTTTCACTGAGTTTTCATCAGCAGCTAAGCAAACATCAGAATTTGCAACCTTATCTCACCCGTGCCGACCTCTCTGCTTCCAAGCTATCAGCCTTTGCTCGATGGGTTGCACTCTCATCCGAGTCTGAAGGACATGGGCTCAAGCCCCACTCCAGAGACTTGCGTGCACAAACTAGGCTGACACTCCAGTGTAGTACTTGAGAGAGTGATGCACTGCCTGAGGCACTGTCTTTCAGTTGAGACGATCCACTGAGACCCCATCTGCCCTCTCAGGTGAACGTAAAAATGTCACGGCGCTATTCGAAGAAGTGTTGGGGATTTCTTCCAGTATCCTGGTTTGTCCCTCAACCAATGTCACTAAAACAGATTATCCTGCCCTTTATCTCATTGCTGTTTATGGGACCTTGTTGCAAATTGCCTGTCATGTTTCCCTACATACATACATACCTGGCATTTATATAGTGACCACATTGCAAAAATACTTCATTGCCTGTGTAGCATTCAGGGATGTCCTTAGGTCATGAAAGGTACTATATAAATGCCAGGTATGTATGTACATCTTTCATTCTTGTTTCCTCTCCTTTTCTTTCATTCCTTCCTTCCAACTTGGTAAAAGTTGGCACCCCAGTAAAAAGTGTTCCATCCAAAATCAATGAGTGTGAATGGTGGATTCCATCGGAGGGGGACCCTCCCTGAGCTACTCAGTTATCTTATGACCGATATATTGCACATTTAAAAAAGAAACAGGGATATATATGTTGATAAAGAGTCCTTGAGGATAAGGCCATTGTATGCTCTTAGAGGAAAGCTCCTGCATAATATACTGTGAAGGAACCGCTTGACTGTTCTTGTAGAAAGTTCTCATATTCCTCAGCCAGTCTATCAGCCTCTGGGATGGCTGGAGTTGAGGACAGCTGAGCTTGTGTGTGTCTCCAGTACGTACTTGTGACAGATTATGGAAAGTTTCTGCTTGACACTGGTATGTTTGCTTTTTGTGTGGACATGAGCTGTTACTGTTGAGAAACTTACCCACTGTTTTTCTCACGACCCCAGGGCAGGGGGCAGCGTTTTGCTCAAGAGAAAGGAAACAAAAAAATAATGTTACTGTACATAAAAGTGACATTAGAAGCAGTGCCCGCCCCCTCCATTAACCCTCCAAGGACCAGTGTTTACATCACAAACCCAACGGAGAGGATCGTACCATGTTGTTGTAATTTAAAGTTCCAAAATTTACTCTGCTCTAAAATGGTATGTTAAAGTACTTGCCAAAAGTTTGTGCTACTGTGAGATTTTAAAAAATGACTGAATTAGTCTATCCCTGATAATCCACTCATTTTTGAATTATCCAATAATTTGAATTACACAGAAATAACATAGCAAAGTGGGATTTTAGTGCTATCAAAATAATTAATTATCAGATAATTTGACGTAAGCAACTTTGAATTACGAGTAGACTTTAAAAAAAAAGTACTCATTTTTCCCTTTCTCTCCTGAAGAGCTGGCTCACAGTGGAGAGTAATTCTACAGGCAATGGCAGCCTTCTAATACTTTGGCCAAATAGTCATTCTTAGCATGTGAGCTTAGACAGTGAGTGTTGACAAGCTATTCCTTCATGAGGGGCATCACAGATGAGTCCATTCCTGACCACACAATGCACTTTGCTGCACAGGGTAGGAGTGGAGATTCTGGATTATTCTCCGCACCCCCCCTCACCATTCCCCCCCCTCCAATGCCCCCACCTCACACAGTTCAGAGGCACTGAGGCCAATTGTAGAACCTCTGCTAACTGATGGTTCGAACCTGAGCCCTTCCGAGAGTATAATAAATCTGCCAAAGTAATTCCTATCCTACTCTGGGAAAAGTGCCAGAGCAGCACTTTGAGAAGATACAATAGCCTTTTGCATTGCAGAAGAAAAGGAAGCTGCAGTAGCCCAAAATAGATTGGAGAATACACACCCTGAACAGCAGCACAAAGCCTCTGCTCCCAGTACACTAGGAAAGCCATCACATAAGCTAGAAGGGAACGTGATTCTCTTCTCATAGCCAACATGGAGCGACTCGTTGCAAATGTGTGGTGCTATGAACAAGGTGATGATCATAGATGTTTTCTGATCTATATCCTCCATTCCCAAACAGCAATCCACTAGTGTACCACCAATGTAGCACCAGGACCATCGAGCCAAAGGCAACGAATTTCAAATTTGAGCTTTCTTTATATATATATGTATATATATATTATGTCACACAAACCTGAATCCACATCACCACCCGAACATGCAAGAGTCCTCGGTGAACCTCTCACTTTGCAAGATGAGTCCAAAAGGATTAAACTCAGCTTCCCCATCTGTCTAGAAGATGTTACCCAAGCAGAGCAATTAGGCCCAAGGGAACAAATGGATTTTTACATTTTTATGTTAAAAATGACTGCCTCCTGAGCTGGCTCTTCTGTTACATGAAGCCCTCCAGCAAGTGATACTACTGATAGGGAGAGGGAAAAGGGACAGAGGGTCATAATGCCGACTCTTCTGCCCATTTGCCCGTGATGTTCATTTCTGGGGCTGAAGCAGGTAGGGAAGGTTAATTATTTAAGTCTCATGTAAATAATGTGGGAGTGACGTATAACATCTCTGACATCATTGTCCAAGGATTCCGCTGAGCAGCTGCCTGGAATTAAGAACAATCGTGTAAACTTGACATTAGATGTTGCTCGGCTGTACTTTGAGATTGGACAATCTCCAAAAGTGTATAGTAACATTAGGAACAGGAGTAGGCAGTTAGCGCTTCGAGCCTGCTCCGCCATTCAATTAGATCATGGCTGATCCGCACCTCAACTCCATTATCCCGCATTTATTCCCTATCCCTTGATACTCTTTTCCAACAGAAATCACAGCCAGCAATTATCTAGTAGGTTGGTGGTGGGGAAGGTTCATGGAACAAAACCTTTGGTGCAGTAGATACAACGCCCTTCCCCTCATTGTTTGTGAGTGTCGAATCTATGGGAGTAATCCCAAGCAGCGCTTGCTAAGCACATTTAAATGCGTTGAATCCAGGTTTGGATGAGGTCCAGTCAGTCATGTCTGAGGGGTGCGTTGTCTGATTTACAATGGGACCTGGAGAGAAGAGGAAAGTTTGGCTTCAAGAAATCTGGACGTTCTCTTGCTGAGAGGGTAGTGTATTGCTGAGATGAAAATTGTCATTGTTGAAGTTCAGGAGAGCTGGATTCAGTATGCAGTTAGCTCCCCTCATTACACATCATTTCAAAGCAGTGTAGCAGTCTGCAAATGAGCATAGGAACATAACTGCACATACTTGGAGCTGCCATTGAATTTACCAGCAGAAAGCGAGCACAGCCAAGTTTCAATTTTATTTTTAATTTTAGGAACTGCAAGACAAGAAGATGTGGCCTACAAATATGATTTTAATGATCCAGTCCTTTTATAAGCCTAGAAATTACTGGGTTTTTTTATTCGTTCATGGGATGTGGGCATCGCTGGCAAGGCCAGCATTTATTGCCCATCCCTAATTTCCCTTGAGAAGGTGGTGGTGAGCCGCCTTCTTGAACCGCTGCAGTCCATGTGGTGAAGGTTCTCCCACAGTGCTGTTAGGACGGGAGTTCCAGGATTTTGACCCAGCGACGATGAAGGAACGACGATATATTTCCTAGTCGGGATGGTGTGTGACCTGGAGGGGAACGTGCAGATGGTGTTGTTCCCATGTGCCTGCTGCTCTTGTCCTTCTCGGTGGTAGAGGTCACGGGTTTGGGAGGTGCTGTCGAAGAAGCCTTGGCGAGTTGCTGCAGTGCATCCTGTGGATGGTACACACTGCAGCCACAGTGTGCCGGTGGTGAAGGGAGTGAATGTTTAGGGTGGTGGATGGGGTGCCAATCAAGCGGGCTGCTTTGTCCTGGATGGTGTCGAGCTTCTTGAGTGTTGTTGGAGCTGCACTCATCCAGGCAAGTGGAGAGTATTCCATCACATTCCTGACTTGTGCCTTGTAGATGGTGGAAAGGCTTAGGGGAGTCAGTAGGTAAGTCACTCGCCGCAGAATACCCAGCCTCTGACCTGCTCTTGTAGCCACAGTATTTATGTGGCTGGCCCAGTTAAGTTTCTGGTCAATATTAGGATACAACAATTAATGTTTCTGTTAAAATAGTGGACAAAGGAACACCATCGGAACATGTTAACTGACCGTACACTGATATTGAAAACAGGTAAGCTCTCTTGATAGCTTAGTGGGTGGAGACACTGACCGGTGTAGTATTGAGCCATGCAGACCACAAGGCCCCAGGTTTGATCCCTGCTCTGTGTTAGCTGATCTCAGCTTGGGCTGTAGTCTCTGTGCACCTACTACAGTGGTGGTGGTGGTGGGGGTGGAACAAACCAACCAGGAATCATGGTCCTGATCACCATCTAGTGACCCCCCTGCTGTAAAGTTCATGTGTGTGAATGTTGAGCAAAAACTTGACCAGGCACAGCCAAGCTGCCCTTTAAAAGTCAAAATGTTTGCTTACACTCACTGACCAGTGTTACGTATGAAGAATGGCCACTTTGATGAGGTAATCAAGGCTGCCAGGACCCATAGAGCCCATCAGGATTCAGTGCCTTGAGGAATGCAAGCTATAAAATTGTTGGGGAGAAAGAAAAGAGATACAGTAAATACTTTGTAAGGAAATCTCATCCTAAATAGTTAAAGATGTGTTAACTTTATGCAAACATAGCTTCACCAAATTCAAATTCAGGTCAGAGTATAAAGGATTTGAACAACATACAAACTGACCTGAGTGTTGCCTGAGAAAGCAGCCCCTCCTCCTCTTAAATCGCCCTGTGTGTCAGATTGTGCATTTTGGCAATAGTACAACTGCACCTGACCTGGGTAGAATTTCTCCATGACATGGAAGGATTGTCTGTCTGCCCAGTAGAAAGGTGTGCATTCACTGAATCATTCTGCTATTGCCGGTGACTCCTGAGCCAGGCTCAATATTCCCAACTGTTGAGAATTTTAAAGAAAAGTTGACTCAGATTCACTGAGCCCAAACTCCATTACAGATGCTTTGGAGCTGATTCAAGTACTTGGCTATACTTTCTGCCTTAATTTTGTTTTTGTGCTGCTCCATCAGGGCATAGGATAAACATAGAATCAGGAGTAGGCCATTCAGCCCTCAAGCCTGTTCCACCATTTAATTAGATCACGACTGATCTGTATCTCAACTCCAAAGACAAAGCAGTGAAAGAGATTTAAATTAAAGGGACTGTATCATGCAGGATAGAGTCAATTGAATTTTGAAGGCATTTGGTATGTTTGAAGTGGGAGGGAGGGGAAACGGTGGGGAAGAGATGGACATTTTTCTGTCTGGTCTTCTTCCTTCCACTCCGACTTTTGCTGATTCCACAGGTTCTGCCCATTTTCTGGTATTTCGCCCAAGGGGCTATTGTTTATCAATGAGGCTGGACAATGAGTGCTGGTAGGCTGTTTGACTGGAAGGGGGGGGGGAACGGGGGGGATGGGGGGAACGGGGGGGTGGTGGTGGTGGTTGTGGACAGAGTGTCATCATTGCCAAGCTTAAACCCTGCCCTTATCCAATGTCTACACACATGCAATTTCCAACATCACTGGATAATGATGGGCATTACAAACCCTGACTTGACTTCCCCTCCCTTGCCCAGAGATATTGAAACAAATAGTTCTGCTGTCCCCCATTGAGATCAGATAACTCACCACAGATGGGATGTTTAACAAGGGATTGTTCTGGTCTGTATGGCTCAGTTCCATACTGAATGCATCTACCAAGTGAGCCACTGGGGAACTGGTCCATCATAACCTTGATGTATTTGAACCCTCTTAAAGATCAGATTTAGGTTGCAGCATTATACCCTTTTAATATATTTTTCAATATTTCTTTTGAATAAATGTTTTCCTCCTGTTTCAGCTTCTTTCTCCCTACTCTCTGCCAACTTACGACCTCTGGGTAGATGACGTTCTGTGCCCTGACTGACAATCCCTCTTGTGTGCTTTTTTCCCTTTGCTTCCCCACAACTGATTAACTGACTAGGGTCTCCCCTTGTGGATGCTGTGAGGGCACTGCGCCCTGTGTGTTGGAATGTCTCGGAACGAGCGATAACAACACAGTATCCCACCGACAGAGGTGATCTCGTCACATCATGGAGCTGTGCCTCCGCTCGCTCCTTCTCCAATAGATTCCAGCCTGAACAGGAGCCAAGGGGTTGGCAGATGACGAGGTCCTGATCTCAAACCATGGAGCAGGCCCATGTGTCCACTCTTAACAGTACGTAACACTTCACTATTGAAGGTGAAGGTTAAGCCCTGCTGCCTTTGATGGCCATAACATGAAGGATGTTGGCCAACAATGTGATCTCATCAAGTTAATGAGATCATGGTGACTCCTTTCAACTCTGAAGCTTTTAACCCTTTTACTTCTTACAATGTCAGGAAGTTTACATCTTTTCTTAGGAAATATCCCAGACAGTTGAAGCCTGACTAATGAGGGGGGAAGTTTAAATCCAAGGCAGTTCAGGTCCGAAAATTCAGACAAAAATGAAAATCTGTAACAGAACTGTAAAAGTGACGTTGCCAGTGGGTGCAAGCCAAGCAACATAAACAATAACCATTCAACTTATTTACATGATATATACTCTGTCTAGGCTACTTCGTATACCAGGATTGGGCTGGCTGCAGCCCTGAGCTCTCGCAATCCAACACCTAAACCCCAGCCAACCCTACCTTATTTGTACCTATATTTCTTGTAGACTGGTTTGTCCTGTTTGAGTTTTGGGGATAGAAAGGCCTCTTCTTGATGCTGTTGCCTCAGAACACCAAAACCTGCTGCATTAGCAACTTGAAATATATGCAAAGTAAAGCGAATATGGATTTAAACTACAGATGTGGTCCCCTCGTGCTCCATAGTATGTGTCTATGTAGTCCATGAAGACAACCCTGCCTTATAAAGGAATGTTCTACAAAGCCAAAGCTTCTTTACCCCCTAACCACCCCCTAAAAGTAGTAAAGTGGAACTCCATAATATTCTTCTAACCTTACAATGTGCATTATTTGTTTTGAATAGTTCATTTTCATTGCATGGTCCAGTAGCCCAGGGACCATTATGTTCCCTAAATATTTGATAAAATAAAAAACACTTTAATTTATGTAGCAGCTTATCACATTGTTGAAACATCTCAAAAGCATTTTACAAAGTAAATAATTTTTAGAGTGCTGTTATTGTTACATAGAGAACCATAGCAACCATTCTGTGCCAGAAACAGCAATGAGGTAAATGACCAGTCAGTATTTTCTTTGGTGGCGTTGGACAGCACACCAACATCAACAATAACTTGTATTTATCTAACACCTTTAATGTAGGAAAACACCCCAAAGCAGTTCAGAGACGTGAACAAAGACTAGGCGCAGAGCCAATGAAGGAGAGATTAGAAGGGTGAGCACAAGCTTGGTCAAAGAGGTGGATTTTAAGCTGGGCCTTAATAGAGGAGAGGGTTTTAGGGAAGGAATTCTAGAGGGGTCCAGGTGGCTGAAGGAATGACTGCCAAAGGCAAAGTGGGGGGGGGGTGGTGGGTAATGTATCACAGGCCTGGAGTCTGAGAATGGAAAGTTATAGGGTGGGGTTACAGGGCTGGAGGAGGATTCAGAGATAGGGAGGGATGAGGCTATGAGGGGATTTAAAAATGAGGTTGAGAATTTTAAATTTAAGGCTTTGGGCAATGTGGGAGGGGTGAAAAGTGCTGGATAGGATATCGCCAAAAGAGTTTTGGATGAGCCGAAGTTTACGGAGGATGGAGAATGGAAGGCCAGCCAGGAGAGCATTGGAATAGTTGAGTTTGGAGGTGACAAAGGCAAGGATAAGAGTTTCAGCAGCAGATGGGCTGAAGTAGGAATAAAGGCAGGCAATATAATGGGGGTGGAAGTAGGCAGTGATGAAGAGGATATGGAGTCAGAAGCTCGCTTGGGGTCAAATGGAACGATGAACGGTCTGGTTCACCCTGAGACAGAGGCCGGGCAGGGGGTTGAATCGGTGGCGAGGGTTACGAGTATGTGGTGGGAGCCAAAACGGTGGCTTCTGTCTTCCCAATGTTTAGCTGGAGGAAATTGCGGCTCATCCAAGACTGGATGTCGGACAAGCAGTGTGCCAACACGGAGGCAGTGGAGGGGTCGAGAGAGGTGTGGGGGCAGTAGAGCTGGGTGTCATCAGCAGACATGTGGAAGCTGACCCCATGGCCTAAATTTTAACTCGGAGTCGGGAAGATGGTGGTTGGGTGTGGGGGGGTGGTGGGCAGGGAGGGGAGGGTGGTGTGGTTGACTGTGCCAAAGGCTGCGGAGAGGTCAAGGAGGGATAATGTACCACAGTCACAGAGGACCCCCTGCTGTCCTCTGAATGGTACCATGGGATCTTCAATGTCCACCTGAATCACTGGAACAGGCAGACGGAGCCTTGTTTCAATCTCACCCAAAGGATACTTACTATATTTTTAAGAACATAAGTTTCAAAATTACATTGTGTGATATAATCATATGAGCACTTAACACATTCATATCAAATTCTTTTCACTGCCATTTTAATGGAGGTGTTGATCTGTTTCAAAGAAATTGATTGATGCCTCTCAAAGGGATTTTATGTGAGCATGTTGAGAGTTTGTACAACAATACTACACATGGTGAGGCTATAACATTGGATAACTGGGTGATATTGAAAGGCACTAAAGGAAAAGTTTGTAACTTTAATAGTTTTGTTGTGGGAGGGGGGGGGTTGAAAAACTTTGTCTTAGCTGGCACAAGCCTAGACACCTTTTACAGGAATATATTAATGAAAGCAGGACCCAGAGAATGAAAGAGCACCATTTGTGGGACAAGGTTCCAGAAACTGTACACAAAGAATGAACTTGCATTTATATAGCGCCTTTCATGACCTCCCAAAGAGCTTTACAGCCAATGAAGTACTTTTGAAGTGTAATCACTGTTGTAATGTAGGAAACGCGGCAGCCAATTTACGTACAGCAAGCTCCCACAAACAATGACCAGATAATCTGTTGTTTTTAGTGATGTTGGTTGAGGGATAAATATTGGCCAGGACACCGGGGAGAACTCCCCTGCTCCCTGATCTCGGGCCTCGGTTTAATGTCTCATCCAAAAGACGGCACCTCCAACAGTGCAGAACTCCCTCACTACTTCACTGAAGTGTCAGCCTAGATTTTGTGCTCAAATCTCTGGAGTGGGACTTGAACCCACGAGAGCGTAACTAGGACCAGCATGTAGGATCCATCCTTTCCAAATGATCGTTAAGTGACTGATACCATCCTGCAAGGGTCTGTCCCGACTCTTGTTTGTTCTGCTATTCATAAGTATGAGCAGGTTACCTCTTATACCATTCTAAAACCCTTTTATGATGACAAACTATTTGCCATAAGGGAGATTTATTGCATTTTTAGACTAGTTAATCAGCTAGACTACGGGATGGCAGATGAATTTTAAAGGAGATGTAAAGTAATACCTCGTCTCATTTGATATTCTTTGTATGTGAGCCCAATGAGTGCTGGTGGGCTGTTTAGCTTTTGGGAGGGGAACTATCATGGTTGAGCCCTTGTCTTAAAAATATTTGAATGAGAGATAATGTGTCCTTTAACCACAATGTGTAACTAATGTTTGCCAGCAAAGCCACTAGATGATGCAAACAGTCTGATGTAAAATATGTATATGTTTTTAAATATATATCCTATATATATATATATGTATTTTGTCCTGATGTTGGGTTCATTTCCCCTCCTTTGGAATTTCCCCCCACTTGAGACACCACACAATGTATTCCCAGCCCTCTGATCATTGCTACTTCCAGCCAGTTCCTAGGAGATTCCCCTGATGGTTTTTGCCTCTTCCCTCCTCTTGGGGAGGTGCTTCCTCAGACTTTCTGGTTGAGATTGGACAACTGCTGTGTGATAGATATCGTGAAATCCATTTGCAAGGTGAGTGGAGCTGTCGGGGGAGTGGCGGAAGCCAATAAATTGAACTAAGATCAGAATATACAGGAATACCTCAATGAGCTGTTACCTCAGTGCCAAAACCTGTAATAGAATGAAATTTTGGCAGGAGTGTGGGAATGAAGGAGGCGAGGAGGTTCTCATTTTGACGTCAACTGGGCAAAATACCTAGAATACAAGATTGATTTTCCACGCTAGTTTGTTGCTGGAAACTGACATACCAGACAGAACCAATTATGTCTCGTTTCCTCCACCATGTCAACAAATAAAGGCTCCTCAATGTTTCCAGTGGATAAATGGGAACAGGAATAGGTCATTCAGCCCCTCAAGCCTGTTCCACCATTATATTGGATCATGGCTGATCTGTATCTCAACTCTATTTATCCCTTTTTGTTCTATAATCCTTGATACCTGAACAAAGCACTAGTGATCTCAGTCTTGAAAATTTCAATTGATCCCCAGCATCCACAATCTTCTGGGGAGAGAGTTCTAGATTCCCACTACCCTCTGTGTGGCAAAATGCCTCCTGATTTCACTCTAAAATTTTAAAATTATGCCCCCTTGTTCTGGATTCCCCCACCAGAGGAAATAGTTTCTCGATCTACCCTATCGATTCCCTTCATTTTAAACACCCTGATTAGATCAGCTCTTGATCTTCTAAACTCAAGGGAATACAAGCCAAGTTCATGCAACCTGGTCTCATAATTTAACCCTTTGAGCCCCGGTATCATTCTGGTGAATCAGTGCTGCACCCCATCCAAGGCCAGTATACCTTTCCTGAGGTGTAGTGCCCAAAACTGAAGGCAGTACTCCAGATGGGGTCTGAGCAAGGCTCCATACAACTGAAGCATAACTTACTCACTTTTGTATTCCAACCCCCTTGAGATAAAGGCCAACATTTCATTAGCCTTTTTGATTGCTTTTTGCATCATGTAATGTGATATTGAGGCATACAGACTAGGAAGGTCCTGGTTCACTCACTGATCATTGCTGAGTTAGTTCATCTCAGCTGGGCAGTAGTTTTCCTCACTGACCCTAGCAGTGGGGAGAGAACACTCAGCCAGTGTTCCCACTTCTCAGGGACTCCTGCTGGAAAATATGTGCGTGGATTTTGGGTGAAGACTGGTTTGGGCTTTTGCTCGTCGGCAATATCTAGGCTCACGTGAAGATTGGCCACGTCTGTAGGGTACCGGGGGTGGGGCGCTCCTGATGCCCGTGGAATCGGACCCCAGCATGAGTCGGAGGAGGAGGAGGAGGGGAGAAAACAATAATTTTATTTTTTAAAAAAAGCTGTCCTGAGAAAACAGGAAAATTCGTTTAGCTATCAAAGGATTGTGTCGGTGTATTTTTGAGAACAGCATTTAATGACAGTGTTACAGGAGTTTAACGCTATATCACAGTTTTAAATAAAGGTGAGAAGTAGTGATTTGTCTCCTTCAGGAGGGTGCTGTGCTGCACAATAGGTTCTACTGGGAATTTAATAATGAGTATATTGTCCTGTAGGATGGAACTTCACACCTGCTGGGATTAGGGGAGGGGAATTATATCTCGTATGCTGGTGCTGACTGGGATTGGGAAGATGCTGGTGCTGACTGGGATTGGGAAGAGGCTGGTGCTGACTGGGATTGGGAAGATTCTGGTGCTGACTGGGATTGGGAAGATTCTGGTGCTGACTGGGATTGGGAAGATGCTGGGACTGTTTTGTACTGTGCTGATTTCTTGAGCAGTGGGAAGGATTGGGTAACTACTGGCAGGCTGGTAATTCCTTTCCGTTCCACTACTCAATCTGTCTGTCCTTTAATGTGGCTATGTCGATGAGTTCAGTGCATTTAATCAGTTCACCCTTCATGGGTTTTTTAAAAAATGGACCAACGATTTTCTGGGCATGTCGCATTGCATTATGTCTCGGGTCTGATGTCCCTTGTTACTCGATTCAGGAGAGCCAAATTTGAGGGATCATCAAAGGGAAAGTTCAAAATACTCTCATCTCGATCTCAAAAATTTTTTAAAATGGAAACAATGTGATTTTTTAGCAGCTTCCCTCCAGAGTTGCTTCAAAACTCAGCTTGGGGGCCACATGTATACTTTCAACGGAATTCAGCACTTGGTCCTAAATCTAAACAAAGGAAACTATGAAGGTATGAGGAGTGAGTTGGCTATGATAGATTGGGAAACTTCATTAAAAGGCATGAAGGTGGCTAGGCAATGGCTAACGTTTAAGGAACGAATGCATGAATTTTACATTCCTTTCTGGCGCAAAAACACAAAAGGAAATGCAGCCCAACCATGGCTAACAAAAGAAATTAAGGATAGTATTAGATCCAAAGAGGAGTGATATAAAGTTGCCAGAAAAAGTAGCAAGTCTGAGGATTGGGAGCAGTTTAGAATTCAGCAAAAAAGGACCAAGAGATTGATTAGGAGGAGAAAAATAGAGTATGAGAGTAAACTTGCAAGGAACATAAAAGTGGACTGGAAAAGCTTCTTCAAGTATGTAAAAAGAAAAAGATTAGTGAAGGTTGGTGGTAGGTGCCTTACAGTCAGAAATGTATAATGGGGAACAGGGAAATGGCAGAGCAATTAAACAAATACTTTGGTTCTGTCTTCATGGAAGAGGACACAAATAACTCCCCAGAAATGCTAGGGAACCAAGGGACTAGTGAGAAGGAGGAATTAAAGGAAATTAGTATTAGTAAAAAAAAGTGCTGGAGAAATTAAGGGGACTGAAAGCTAATAAATTCCCAGGACCTGATAATCTGCATCCCAGAGTACTAAAAGAGGTAGCCATGGAAATAGTGGATGCATTAGTTGTCATCTTCCAAAATTCCATAGATTATGGAACAGTTCCTGCAGATTGGAGGGTGGCAAATGTAACCCCACTATTTAAAAAAGGAGAGAGGGAGAAAACAGGGAAGTACAGACCGGTTAGCCTAACATCAGTAGTAGGGAAAATGCTAGAGTCTATTATAAAGGATGTGATAACAGGACACTTAGAAAATATCAATGGGATTAGACAAAGTCAACATGGATTTATGAAAGGGAAATCATGTTTGACAAACCTACTGGAGTTTTTTGAGGGTGTAACTGGTAGAATTGATAAGGGAGAACCAGTGGATGTGGTTTATTTGGATTTTCAGAAGGCCTTTGATAAAGTCCCACATAAGAGGTTAGTGTGCAAAATTAAAGAACATGGGATCGGTGGTAATATACTGGCATGGATTGAAAATTGGTTAACGGACAGGAAACAGAGTGTAGGAATAAATAGGTCTTTTTTGGGGTGGCAGGCAGTGACTAGTGGGGTACCGCAGGGATCAGTGCTTGGGCCCCAGCTATTCACAATATATATCAATGATTTGGATGAGGGAACCAAATGTAATATTTCCAAGTTTGCTGACGACACAAAACTAGGTGGGATCGTGAGTTGTGAAGAGGATGCAAAGAGGCTCCAATGTGATTTAGACAAGTTGAGTGAGTGGGCAGATGCAGTATAATGTGGATAAATGTGAAATTATCCACTTCGGAAGGAAAAACAGAAAGGCAGTGTATTATTTAAATGGAAATTCCTGGGATGGCAGGACTGTCATACGAGGTCAGATTGGGTCGACTCGGCCTGTATTCACTCGAGTTTAGAAGAATGAGAGGGGATCTCATTGAAACATATAAAATTCTGACAGGGCTAGACAGACTGGATGCAGGGAGGATGTTTCCCCTGGCTGGGGGTTCCAGAACGAGGGGTCATAGTCTCAGGATACGGGGTAGGACATTTAGGATTGAGATGAGGAGAAATTTCTTCACTCAGAGGGTGGTGAACCTATGGAATTCTTTACCACAGAAGGCTGTGGAGGCCAAGTCACTGAATATATTTAAGAAGGAGCAGGGTAGATTTCTAGACACAAAAGGCATCAAGGTGTATGGGGAGAGAGTGGGAATATGGTATTGAGATAGAGGATCAGCCAAGATCGCATTAAATGGCGGAGCAGGCTCGAAGGGCCGAATGGCCTACTCCTGCTCCTATTTTCTATGTTTCTATGACTGGTCTGGGACCCCAAATGGAGCCACCTACCCTTGCAGTGCTTTCCCACGAGCATGCAGCAGTTTCCAGTCAGTATTGTATTTCTCTGAAGTTCACAGGATGGCCCATACTTTAGGCCTCCATGGTTCTGCTCTGAGATGCACACAGCCCCCTCTCCCTTTAACTTTATTTTAAATTCACAAGCTTGCGGAGGCTTCCCCCTTCGTCAGGTGAACCTGACGAAGGGGGAAGCCTCCGCAAGCTTGTGAATTTAAAATAAAATTGCTGGACTATAACTTGGTGTTGTAAAATTGTTTACAATTGTCAACCCCAGTTCATCACCGGCATCTCCACATCATCCCTTTAACTTGCCAGACCAGAGCTTAAAATTATAGGTCTTTGCAAAGTAACAAATCAGCATTGTTCCTATACTAGTAATATAACTAACTGTTCCTGTTTTCAGGTAGAGAAGGGGAGTAATTTGAAGATAACATGCCCCCTCTGGAATTTCACTCTTCTTTTAAGAATGAGATTTGTTTGCACAAGTGGCTCTCATTGCAGATTGCTTTATATTCAAACACATAAATGACACGGAGAATATGGACTCAATTGGAGTGTCTGTTACATCTTATTTATATGCTCTGGTCTGCTTATCTCCATGTCTTCTTGATGCTGTTCAATCTAATGGGAAGGGGGGAGGAATTGGATGCTTCGTTGTCCCAGGGAAAGAACTTCTTAGGAAAAAGAAATGTGAACAACATGTGCTGCCAAGTCTGGATATGGTGTAATACTTAAGGATAACTGATATACTGGCAGTAATTACTCGTAGCATCACAAAGCCACGGGGGTGAAACTGGAGCAGTGTAAGGGCACCAGGAAAATCTGAAAGATTGAATTACAGCCTCATGGGCTCTGCAGTCTTTAGTATGTGCTATATAATAGTGTTTTTAATGTTAAAACTTGTTTTACTATGACAGTGGGAGAGGGGGTGTTAATATAAAGGTGGGAGAGGGGGTAAGGTGGTGAAAGGCCAATAGAGGTGCTAAAAGCTGAAGGTGAATGCCACACACTTTTGGAATGGAACTTTGATATGACTTGGGGGCAAAAGCAGTCAAAATGGGGACTTGTAACACCTCTGTGGCCTCTCCCTCTAACTTACCTGATGCCACCATTCCTAATGAAGACCCGTTGGTAGCCGGAGATCGGCGATTCCTGTTAAAAGCGAGAGAATTCTGCTGTTTTACTTTTAAACGCGACAGCTCACGAGACCAAGGGAGCCGTGGGACTCCACCGCTCTCAGAACAGCAATGACAGTTTGTTTATATTTATAGCTGCGGCTGACACAGTGGGGTTAAGTTTCAAGTTAGCGCTGGAGTGTAAAACTGACGTTGCGGTTGAAATCGATGGAAAGGAAAATGGTGCGGTTTCTATAATGGGCCCCCAGCCGGCAACACCAGTTTTACACTCCAGCAGCAAGTTGAAAATCACCTCCAGTCTTTTTCCCAATTTCTGCACCCCCCACCCACCTTATTTTTGAAATGCTGCCACCTTACCCAAGCTGCCAATCTTCATTTGTGAACCTGGACAGCGAGTGTTTGCTGGCTGTTCGACCATGGGTGGGGCACCACGGACAGAATGTGATCCGTGGCAGCAGATTGCCGGCTAACAGCGCGGAGCAGGAACCCCGGCTGACGTTTCTGCCCAGGGTTAATGTATCCGGCAGGTTTGTGTTGAGGTTGCCGTCGGCTGATCAAGATCCGTGCTTGAGGAAGCAACGGCACAAACTATCCCGTTAACGCCAGCTGCTGCTTTGCCCAGGTGCTAACCGGCTGTTGATGAAACTGTAGCTGGAGCCTTGTGGATCAGCTGCTCTTCACCTCGAAAAATACAGACTGGAAGCTGTTTAAATGACTCTGCAGAAAGTAACCACTGATTCAGAAGGGAAAGGGCAGGGGAGTGGGGCTACTTGGATAGCTCTTTCAAAGAGCCAGCACAGGCACGGTGGGCCAAATGGCCTCCTTCAGTGCTGTATCATTCTATGATTCTAAGTATATTGGCCCTCTGAGGCCAGTAAGGTTTAAATGCTCTTCACCCACTTCACGGAGATCACCATAGTAACAGGCTCCATACAATCATAGAATCATAGAATGATACAGCACAGAAGGAGGCCATTCGGCCCCATCGTGCCTATGCCGGCTCTTTGAAAGAGCTATCCAATTAGCCACACTCCCCTGTGCTTTCCCTGTAACCCTGCTCATTTTCCCCCTTCAAGTATTTATCCAATTACCTTTTGAAAGTTATCATTGAATCTGCTTCCACCACCCTTTCAGGCAGTGCATTCCAAATCATAATAACATGCTGCGTTAAAAAAGTTTCTTCTCATCTCACTTCTTTTTTTTGCCAATTACTTTAAATCTGTTTCCTCTGGTGACTGACCTTTCTGCCGCTAAAAACAGTTTCTCCTTATTTACTCTTATCAAAACCCTTCATGATTTTGAACACCTCTATTAAATCTCCCCTTAACCTTCTCTGCTCTAAGGAGAACAACCCCAGTTTCTCCAGTCTCTCCATGTAACTGAAGTCCCGCATCCCTGGTCCATTCTAGTAAATTTCCTCTGCACCCTCTCTAAGACCCCATCATCCTTCCTAAAGTGTGGTGCCCAGAACTGGACACAATATTCCAGCTTAGGCCTCACCTGTGATTTATAAAGATTTAGCATAACTTCCTTGCTTTTGTATTCTGTGCCTCTGTTTATTAAGGCAAGGATCCCATATGCTTTTTTTTAACAGCCTTCTCAACTTGTCCTGCCACCTTCAAAGATTTGTGTATGTGAACGTCCAGGTCTCTCTGTTCCTGCACTCCCTTTAAAATTGTACTGTTTAGTTTATATTGCCTCTCCTCAATCTTCCTCTTCACACTTCTGCTAAACACAACATGGGAGGAAATATGGAGCAATATTGCTGAGCCGTTCCTGGAGGTTGGGATCGGAGGCCTAAGTAGGATGTTGAACCTAGCCAGATCTCCAAGAAGGAAGTATGAATGAGAATGCCAGGTGAGGATTGTCTGTAGCCATCCTTGGACTGTCCATCAACTGGACTATCGGTGCCTGAGCTAGTGTGCTGAAGTTAGATTATTAGAAAGTGAACATTGCATGCTCACAGTTGGTTCATTGGGTTAAGTGCATCCTGTTGGACAGAGCTATTCAATACAAGAAAGTTCCACTTCAGTCAGCTCTGCAAGAAAGTAAAAGTGTGTGGATAAGATCAGGACAGGTTCAGGCTCAGCCCAGGTGTCCTGACCCCTTCTGGACACCCACAACCTTGGTTTGCATAAAGAATGGCGACTGGCTCCCATCGAACCATGACCCAGCCTTCAGCAGAGGAGGTAAAGAAGCAGCAGTGTTTTTTGATTATGTATAGATAGTTAGCTTGTTCTGTTTGCCTCATGTAATGAAATCTTTTTACGACTAGTAAGCATGAGCTCCATCTCTGGGTGCATCATAGATTTCACGGACCGGCCCAGGACACTCTGTGCAGCCTCCCATTACAATAATACTACTGGCCCAAAAGGATTTGAAAGAGTTGCAGGCTTCTTTCTCTCCATCTCTTCCTTTGCCCTTCCTGCCAAGGCCTCATAAAAAATGATACTTCACAGTTAAGCTGGTCGCCTTGCTCTCTGTCCAATTAAAATTCTATTACTCCCCCCCCCCCCCCCCCTCCCCAAGATGATGTAATGATTGATGAGACTATTCTTGATGTTGGTCAGACAGCCGTTCCTAATTACATTTCTCATTGCTTTTCCCCAAGTGCAGCTTGTAGGGAGCCATTGAGTTTGCCAAATGAACATGGTTTTGTAACTCAGTAAAAGGCTTTAAAAGGGATTGATTTAAACAGGATTGAATTTAGCAAAGTGTTTCTGACGCAGGCTGAAACTGGTAATTAATTTGAATTAATGATCAGAGAAAGTAGGCCCAATAATGAACCATTTTATGACTGGGGTTTTAACCTTCTTTTGACACTGACCACTGATCTGATATTATCAGCAGTCATTGAAGTAAGCACTACCAACCTCCACTGCCTCCTGTTTAATTGTTAACCAAGTAACTGGCTTAGTTACAACTATTTAGCTACATTAGTAAATTAATAACTTGGAATCCTTTGTCGGGGATTGTTCAAAATTGGTCTGTATTTTTAAGAGGGTATGAACAGCAATCCACCTGGGGTTTAATTTCCACAATATGCTATATTTTGACATTGGAGTTTAATGCTAACATGTGTAATTGATCTATACTATTGTACTACAGCTGTTAACCCCGATTTAAAACAACTGGATTCTGTTCAGTCTTACTCTGACTGCGTTCGTGTTAAATGTACTATTTTAATACCCTAGAAGGTTGACAGGTGTTTGTAAGTCTATGCTGCACACCTGTACCTACTCACGACAGACACCAATAGCACCTAGAATGTGGGAAGCAGTTGCTAGGCAAATTGTATTTACTTGGGTGGGCCTCACATATGGGCATGTGACTTTCAGTTCCAGTTTAAGTTTCTGGGCCCACATGTCAAATGTCACATAGGTGATCCATCTAACTTGTGTTCTCATCTGTGAAGCGCCTTGGGATGTTTTACTACGTTAAAGGCACTATATAAATGCAAGTTGTTCTTCATAGGATGAGCCACACCTCCTGATGTGCGTTCAGTGGATTCCAAGTCTATTTTCATGGGGTTTTGAACAGACGTGGTGGTAAATGGTGCAAGAGAAAAGGAATGGGTGGAGAGACTGGCAGCAGTGCTGAGATGAAGGGCTATTTATCTTCAGTGCGGTGAGCTGAACAATTTTAGTTGGTTATCTCGTGGTTACTTAAACAAAGAATGGGTTGGAGAATAGAGGAAAAATCGTGAGGGATAAAGCTCAGGAATTGGAGGATTATGTACTGCATAATAGGGAACAAAATGTTGGCATTCTTCCCAGGTGTCATCGCATATAGTTAGACACTGGCAGTCCTCATGGAAATGGCCATTTTTTACTTTTTGTGTGTCAGCAGGCTGTTTGACCATAGGGAGCATCACAGATGAGCCTGACTCTGCTGTAACCTGATGTTCACCTGTGTATTTTCCAACGGGGAGTCACTGGATCGAGATCAGGATTGGGAACCTTGGCTGTTTGGCTTCCTCCCGCCACTTAACCCAGGAATACTGAGGCCAACTGCAGTCCTGGAAGCTAAAACCCCTTCCCCTATAGCACAGTCTGTGAACTCTTTTGGAAAGAAGTTGACAGTTTTGAACATTCCCTCTTAAGAATGAATCACTTCCAATATATGTGACTTAAATGTGCACACTTTTTAAAGAAAAAAAAGCTAAATTCTTCCCTATTTTGTGTGACATTGTCAGGTGAGTAGATCAACAGGGCTGGGGGGAGGAAGAGATAGTGCCAGCCCACTGACTACTGGATTCAGAGTATCTTAATGCAGATCACAGCGAGGTACTGGAGTGGTACTGGCAAAGGGGACACCTGGTTGATCTGAAAAGGGAAAAGGCGGGTTAATATTTTCAGGTACAGATCCTTTGTCACAACTCATGCACAGTCGGTTTTGACGAAGGATTTCCACCCAATTCATTAATCTGTCTTTTCTCTTTCAGATGCCGACAGACTTGCTGTTTACTTTCAGCATTTTCTGCCTTTAATTTAGATTTTCAGTTGCACTTTTTCTCTCTACCTCACCTGGTATTCACCATCATTCACCGTTTAAATGAAAACATGGTGGTAAAAATCAACACATCCCACAGCACTGTTCAAAGAAGAGCAAGGGATTCTCCTGATATCCTGGCCGACATTTATCCCTCATCCCTCAGTACTGTCTGTCGCGCAAACTGCTCAATTTGGCTGCTGCCTTTGCCCATATAACGCCAGCGACAACACTTCAAAAGTAATCCATTGCTTCTGAATTTCTTCTGGGATGTCCTGAGGATGTGAAAGGTGCTATATAAATCAAAATCTGTTTGTTCATTCATTCTATCTATAATGTCGGGTTTTCCTTTTGTGACTCATTCTAAATCCAGTTCTGTAGATCCATGTTATTCCTTTGCTTTCCATGATGGGTTGCAGTCTTTTGCTGCTGATTTAACACTGCAAATGCCTGAGAAATTCCAGAATATGGAGTATTGGGTTCGAACTGTTCAGTCTGGTACGAGGGCCTCTATTTTTATTAGGGGGTGTGGGGGGAGGGAGATGGGAGAGGGGGCTTCCTGCGTGATCCGAGGGAGGCCCAAGGACTCCTTGCAGGGGGCCTGGGGGGGGGAATGCTCCTGCTCCTCCTGGCCCACAAGGAGTTCTGACAGAGTACATTTTTAAAACTTGCCATGGGCCTCTTCTGGCCAGACGGCTCCTCCTGCCCTGTGGTTCTGCTGATGGGCTGCAGACAGCGCCACCACCCCCGCCTTCCACTTAATATTACGTTGTGGCTCTGGTGACTTCATCGGGCCGTGACTTGTGAATATTAAGTAGGCCCCCGCCTGCCTTTAACGGGAGCCTTATCGACAGCCTGAATCGCTGCCTTTAATATTACGGTGGCCAGGAACGCAGTGGGTTGTTGCCAGGAGGTAGAATTTTCAAATTTTAACCCCCTCCCACGCTGTATTCTTGCTGGGCAAGGGGGGTTTTAAAATCTCGGCCTTAAGAGGTCTGGTTTTTGAATGGGTGGTCCAGAAATTCTACGAATATAAAGCAAACATAATTATTGGTTTCACACTGGTCTTTGCATCTAATGATGTTGAAGCCTTGAGTATTGAGGTTTTGAATGAATTTTCTTCATTGTCAAAGCAAATCCCAGAACATGAGCCCCGACCACACCCTCTGTCCTATTCCTATCTCATCACCTCTCCTGTGTTTGAGCTTGGCGAAAGATACCAATTCTAGGGGTATTCTGCAAACATGTCACTCAGCCACATAGACCCTTTTAGTAAAAAAATAGCCTGCACAAATTTTACTAAACAAATTAAAATAAAACACTGAAATGGGGGAGAATACATTTGATAATGTACTTTAATTATAATTGGATCTGGTCTCTTCAGACATAATCTTGACCACAGGATTTTCCTGACAAACATCGTCGATGAGACATTGCAAGACCAGTTGGCGCTGGCCAACCTCTAGTTTTCTTTCAGTGCGTAGTTGTGTGTGACTTTTAATTCTGTTGGGAAGGGGGGGGCGAAGAAAAGAAAATATACTTGAGCAGCCTGCAGTTAGTGCTGCGTAATATATACTGTGGAGTTAATGCCTTGCTAATCCGCTGCAAAATACAACATGATTATACCCTTCCATTAATCCTCATGCCCACATGATTTTGCCTGCACGACATCCCCACAGGTGATAATGCTCTGCTGGTGATTTCTGTTGACACTAGGTTTAATAGCTGACAATCTCACAAGCTCTCATAGGTCAGCGGTAACTGAATGATTTGTAAAATAATTTATATTTTAAAAATTATGTCCATATGTCGAAGGGCTTAGAACTCTGATTCAATCTTTTAACGTACATGATATTCGAAGCCCTTGACTGAGTTATAACTCTTTCCTGCCCAGACATTTCAGATCTATTCCAGTGCATAGCTTGGTACGACTGTTGAATGACCAGCTAATTTACAACACACAGTCCAGTATCGAGGTGGCTATTCTTTATGTGCAAACTAGATATTGAGGGCATGATTTTAGCTCGGAGCCGGGAATCCAGCCCGTCTGCGTGAGGAACCTGGAAACTAAATGAGTGTGTCGTAATCTGCAATTGCAACTCAATCGAAGGTAAGTACTTGTGCTTCCGGCTTTCCCACGCGCCAGGCAGCCAGATTGACAGGCTGGCTGCCTGTCGGAAGTGAAAGGAGCTGCGAATCGGAAAGGGGGGAGAGACGGAGAGATCGTGGGACGTGGAAGAAATCAGGGAAGGGTGTGGGGGAATGTGGACGACATCGGGTGGGCCTTGGAGAAGACCGGGGTGGAGGGGTGTCCACAACAGGTGAGCTTGTCGGGCCTGGATGAAGCACTCTTGTTCCTCCGGACCCACAAGCAGTGCAATAAAGGTACTTGCCTCATAGATCCGGCCCTTCCTGCCTGCTTTCACCGGACGTGATTCAGAAGCGATGGGAAACCCGAACAGTTAAGGTTAAATTTGTTTGACATTTCTAATACACAAAAAATTAAGTGCCTCAACTATTGCAATGAGTTACATTGCCCCTTGAAGTATCGGCCCGTTGGCTTTAAGTGGGGATGGGGCTTTGGGTTTCTGTTGCTCGCGCATCCAAACACGCCTGGGTTAAACCCGGAAGTGGGTGTGTTGGAGCCAGGATGTGGTCCTGCTCCAAAAATCAACCATTTTTACTGCCCACCCCCCACCCCCCCAACTCACCCGTTCGTGGGGGTTAAAATTACCCCCTGATTGTCAGCGGGCTGTTTGACCCTTGGGGATTCACTCATGAGCTTGCTGCTGTCCTCACCCGACATCCACATAGACACACTTGCCAAAAAGGGCAGGGGGTTCATGGATGGTGATTAGTGGCGGGGAAACTTGGTTGGTTTTTCCAGTCCCTAGTCAGAGGCAATAAATTCAAATTTACCACATCTACCGCTGCACCGGCTGAGTTCAGCTAACTCGGGACAAACCTAGCGGCTTCCGAGTCGGCATGATTCAGTGTCACAGACTTGACTTTGGCAATTTCAAAACAGCACGGGTACATCCTATTATGTGCTGTCCTGCGTTAGATCAGATGGCAATTTACCGATCAACTTTATGGTTCATTTAAAATCTCAATCTCTTTTGATTTGTGATGTGGAGATGCCGGTGATGGACTGGGGTTGACAATTGTAAACAATTTTACAACACCAAGTTATAGTCCAACAACTTTATTTGAAACTCACAAGCTTTCGGAGGCTTCCTCCTTCCTCAGGTGAATGTTGTGGAAATGAAATCCTCGAACCCTTCGCATTTATAAATCACAGAACAATACCTGGTGATTACAGATAGTCTTTCCAACTGCCCGTTGCCAAGGCAATCACAGTGTGCAGATAGAGAGGTGTTACCTTCAAGGCCACCGAATATACAAACAACCAAAAAAAAACAGAGAGAGAGAGGCAGAAACATAGAAACATCCGGAAGGAAGAGAAAGACAGCAAATGACCCGTTATATTAAAAACAGATAACATTTGTTCGCTGGTGGGGTTACGTGTAGCGTGACATGAACCCAAGATCCCGGTTGAGGCCGTCCTCATGGGTGCGGAACTTGGCTATCAATTTCTGCTCGACGATTTTGCGTTGTCGTGTGTCTCGAAGGCCGCCTTGGAGTATGCTTACCCGAAGGTCGGTGGCTGAATGTCCATGACTGCTGAAGTGTTCCCCGACAGGGAGAGAACCCTCCTGTTTGGCGATTGTTGCGCGGTGTCCGTTCATCCGTTGTCGCAGCGTCTGCATGGTCTCGCCAATGTACCATGTTCCGGGGCATCCTTTCCTGCAACGTATGAGGTAGACAACGTTGGCCGAGTCACAGGAGTATGAACCATGCACCTGGTGGGTGGTGTCTTCTCGTGTGATGGTGGTATCTGTGTCGATGATCTGGCATGTCTTGCAGAGGTCACCGTGGCAGGGTTGTGTGGTGTCGTGGACGCTGTTCTCCTGAAAGCTGGGTAATTTGCTGCGAACGATGGTCTGTTTGTGGTTTGGTGGCTGTTTAAAGGCGAGTAGTGGAGGTGTGGGGATGACCATAGTGAGGTGTTCGTCGTCATTGATAACATGTTGAAGGCTGCGGAGAACATGGCGTAGTTTCTCCGCTCCGGGGAAGTACTGGACGACGAAGGGTACTCTGTTGGTTGCGTCCCCTGTAATCACCAGGTATTGTTCTGTGATTTATAAATGCGAAGGGTTCGAGGATTTCATTTCCACAACATTCACCTGAGGAAGGAGGAAGCCTCCGAAAGCTTGTGAATTTCAAATAAAATTGTTGGACTATAACTTGGTGTTGTAAAATTGTTTACTTTTGATTTGTGTAAGTGGATTTTTTTGTGTGGCATTGTTTTACAGTGAGTTGGGTAATATACTGTTTTATAATGACAGAAATGTTATGTAACATGCAGTGTATTATTCCGCTGCTAAAGTGGCTCTGTGTTTAAGAGGGCTTGTCCTTCTTTCAAGACCCCAAAGTCTAATTCCAGTGTGGTTGAGTTTAATCAGAGTTTAGTTGCAGATTGGAATTATGTAAATTTCTGCCTGCCTTTACATTTCTCTTTTTAAAAATATATATATATATATACTTTTGACATTTTGACGTGTGACAGACACTTTAAAACCTTTTATGTAGATAGCTATAGGTGTGTAGATTTAAAAAAACTCTCTCCCACATGCCCATTATTCCCTAAATAATTTATTTCCAACCATAATGGAAACAATGGTCAAAGTGGAAACGTTATCAATACTCCTGGTTCACTCGTGATTTGCAGGAGTTTTTTTGATTGATTACAAGTCTTATGACCTTGAAATGAGTTTGACTTTCTCCACGTTCCAACTTTCTTTCATAAACCCTGAACATTTTGAAGAAAACATTCCACAATTCACCAGAATGATACTGGAGCTCAAAGGATTAAGTTATGAAGACAGGTTGCATACAGTAGGCTTGTATTCCCTTAAGTATAGAAGATTAGGGGTGATCAAATTGAGGTGTTTAAGATGATTAAAGAATTTGATAGGGTAGATAGAGAGTAACTATTTCTGCTGGTGGGGGAGGCCAGAACAAGGGGGCATAACCTTAAAATTAGAGCTAGGCCATTCAGGGCTGCTGTCAGGAAGCACTTCTTCACACAAAGGGTAGTGGATATCTGGAACTTTCTCCCCTAAAAAACTGTTGAGACTGGGAGTCAATTGAAAAATTCAAAACCGAGATTGATAGATTTTTGTTTAGTCAGGGTTATGGACCAAGGCAGGTAAATGGAGTCAAGATACAGATCAGCCATGAACTAATTGAATGGCAGAACAGGCTCGAGTGGCTGAATGGCCTGCTGCTGTTCCTATATTCCTCCCATCCTAAATCACAGGGCTCTCGAGTTTTCAGCAATACTGAAGCATTCATCGATGGACGCACTGTCAAATACACTTCTGCCATCTCAGCGGATCTGAAAGGTATTGTATTTGGTGGACATCCCATTGTAAATAGCTGAGGTGAGAAAAGGCCCCTCTATACGGAATAGCATATTGTACATGCTATTCAGTCACATGGTCCAAGCTTACACCTTCTCCGAACGCATCCCATGTCGATCTCCCTGCTAATTGCATCTATCACGAAACATGGAATGTGTCTAAATATACAACCGTAATGAGGATCAGTGTGCAGCAGCCTTTATCAACACCAGTTGCTTCCTTCAAGTAAGAACTCTTGATTATACAGGGCGGTATTAAGGTCCTTGATGCACGAGAAGAGCACGAGAGTCATATTGTTCCAGTTTTGATCGAGATGTGTGACAGCCTGGGCTTAAGGGGAAGGCATGAGCTAAGCATGGCCACCCAAGGCTAATTCTAGCCTAAACCGCTCCTGGAAGGTGGACATCAGGTCAGCAGCTGTTGGTGTTACCAGAGTAGGGTGACATTGGATTTTCTTAAGCTTGTGATTCATTGAAGGTAGGACAGCACAAGCAGAAAACTTATACCTGTGTATTATTGAAAGAAAGCAGTGCATTTATATAGCGTCTTTCTTGACTTCAGGACATCCCACAGTGCTTTACAGCCATTGTAGTACTTTCGAAGTGTAGTCACTGTTGTAGTGTAGGACAATGAGGCAGCCAGTCTGCGGACAGCAAAGTCCCACAAAGAGCAATGAGATAAATGACCTCAAAATCTTTTATTTTTTGTGAGTGATGTTGGTTGAGGGATAAATGTTGGCCTGGACACAGGGGAGAACTCCCCTGCTGCTGTTCAAATAGGGATCTTTCAAGATCATCTGAGCAGACAAACAGAGGTTTAACATCTCGTTTGAAAGATAGCACCTCCGACATTGCAGCACTCCCTCGGTATTGCACTGGAGTGTCAGCCTAGATTATGTGATCAATTTTCTAGACTGGGCCTTGTACCTACAACCTTTTGACTCCGAGATGAGAGTGCTTCCACCGAGCCAAGGCTGACCCCTTTATTGAGCCTCCATTAGAGGAGATTTCTCAAATGTCCTTTGTAACAGTGCAAGTATCTTCACAATCAACCACCAGTGCCTGAGCCGGCTGCAGTGGCGGAACTTCAAGGCAGGCAGACAAGCAATGGATAGAATCAGATGATAATGTGGGATTAGGCTGGGTGGCTCACTTTCGGCCAGCGCGGACACGATGGGCCGAATGGCCTCCTTCTGAGCTATAAATTTTCTATCTTTCCATGATTCTTTCTATGTTGCATTGAATTAATCTCCTGATCACAATTAATCCTTCTAACCGTCCTCAATAGCCAGCTCTGTACCTTAATAGGATTTGTGCTGAAAACCACTTTATGAACACAATGCTCTTCTAGGGGTTGATATCAGCCTAGTTCAGCTTGTTGTTTATTGCTTATGAAAGAAGCTTGATTGATTTGTAGCACCCAGAGCCTGACTATAAAATTAATAGGCAAACTATAAAATCTTTCTTTAAAAGCCTCCGTAGGTCCTGAACTGTGTGGGTTAGTCACGGAGGGGATTGATTTCAGATATCCTCCATTAAGATCAGTTACTTTCTTTTGCTTTTTAAGATCACTTAAATCTGTGTCCTATTAATTGTCACAACACTTCCTTCTCTTGGGAGGGGTTTGGGGGTCAGGGGAGTGGGGTGGGGGGTGGGGTGGCAGAGGAGGATGGAGAGGGAGAGGGAGGGGGAGGAGGGGGAGGTGGGGGTGGGTATGGCTTGGACTGCAGCCACTGTCAAAGACACTCCACAATTAGCTAATTGGGTGTGTTTCTTTCCTCGATCTTTAAAATAAATAGCCCTCCCCTGTTCATACACCACAACCTCCTTTATTTTAAAGCAAAATGCACAATATATTTCTTTTTCCTTTGATTCAGTCATGTGGAGAGACTAGAGAAACTGGAACTGTTCTCCTTCGAGCAGAGAACGTTAAGGGGAGATTTAATAGAGGTGTTCAAAATTATGAGGGGTTTAGATAGAGTAAATAGGGAGAAACTGATTCCACCCGCAGGAGGGTCGGTAACCAGAGGACAATAATTTAAGATAATTGGCAAAAGAACCAGAGAGGAGATGAGAAATGTTTTTAAGCTGCGAGTTGTTATGATCTGGAATGCAGCACCTGAAAGAGTGGTGGAAGCAGATTCAGTAATAACTTTCAAGTGGGAATTGGCTAAATACTTGAAAAGGAGAACTTTGCAGGGCTATGGGGAAAGAGCAGGGGTGTGGGACTAATTGGATAGCTCTTTCAAAAAGCCGGCACAGACACGATGGGCTGAATGGCCTCCTTCTGTGCTGTACGATTCTATGATTCCCTTTAGTGCTGAGAGCATCTTAGTCTTAGGCTTCATTAGACTCTGCTAACAATCTGCAACTGGTATATGGCTGGCAGAATCCCTGTTATACTGCAGGCTGCGAATTGCACTCCCACCACCATGAGAGAGCTCTGCTCGTGTGTGCTACATTAACCTGCAGAGATCTGCCCTTGGACAGTAAACTTTAAGCAGGAAATGCTGGGAACACTCAGCAGGTCAGGCAGCATCTGTGGAGAGAGAAACAGAGTTAACGTTTCAGGTCGATGAGCTTTCGTCAGAACCGGAAGAAGTTAGAGATTTAACAGTTTATAAGCAAGTACAGAACTAGGGAAAATGGTGGGGGGGGGAGGAAATAATGAAGGGGAAGGTCTGTGATAAAGTGGAGGTCAGGAGTGATTAAATGATAAAAGGAATAATGTGCAAGGCAAAAGGGGGCAGTCAGAGGACAAATAAACTTTAAGCATCGGGAGAGGACGATAAGTATCGTGTCCATTTTCCTCAAAATAATTTTTAAAAATACTCTCAAGTTTATGAAGTGCAGTAAAGCTCCAGCAGATTCCCCGAGCGCTTTTCACACTTGGCTTGACGCTGTGCTGGAGTTATCCGCCGTGTGGTGCCACCAGTGTGAGGTAAGCTCCTGTAGGGGGTCTTGCCCTGTCGCACTTCAGCTTGGATTGGAACCTGATTCTGGAGTTACCACTGTCACGTCCTGTGTTGCTGCAGCGGGGAAACAAATTTGCAGCGACTCAGAAGAGGAACTGTGTAACCACAGCCCTCCCATTCTTGTGAATAATTAGCCAATAGCTGTGAAGTGAAGTAAGTCGTTTCGGTTTTCCAGCTGAATGCTTGGCCCCTTTAATGCCTGTGAAACCCACATGCTTTCTTTTTCTCAGGAAGTTAAAAATATCCAGTGTAATAATTCCGACTGGTTCGTAACAGCGCGAGCATTCCCAGAATTCAGGGATTTTCCGATAATGATCAAATGAAATGAAGTTGCCAAGAAAAAGGACAGAATTCTCACAGCGAGCACTGTTTGTGAATCTTGGTTGCTTTATTTGCTGCAGTTTGAACACTCCCCCAATGACTTTTGACACTGCTAGTCCTCAGTGTGGTCACAGTTATCTCTGCTTTGCAACTATTTAATATTGGAAAGTTTTCATTTTCTTTGAGTGTTGTAAAGATTAGTTCTATATTTGTATATGGCTTGAAGCTATACACATTTGGATGAAGGATGCAAATAAAGTGAAATTGTTCTCACCACCCAGAGAATAATTGACGCCTGGGAGTCTATAATACACAGGGGATTTCAGTGATATTTTGGCAGCCTGCTGATGTGGGAACTGTGTTTACACAGACTGATGGAGTAGAAAGTGATATATGAAGAAAGGGTAAAAGTTCTTTGTTGAGGCATAGTAAGGAGGGAGCTTTGCTCTGCGTCTATCTCTGCTATACCTTACCTACTTGATGCTCACTAAGTTTAAAAAAAAGCAAAAAACGTGTTCCACTCCCCCATCCTAACATCTCTCTTCGTTGACCATAAAATTCAGTTACTGTGATTTTATTTCATGTAGCTAAATGCCTCTCTGTGTGGAAACAAAGTCACCTAATGAGGTTTTCTGTCTTGGGGATTTTGTAATCATAGAATCGTACAACGCAGAAGGAGGCCATTCGGCCCGTCGTGCCTATGCCGGCTCTTTGAAAAAGCTATCCAATTAGCCCCACTCCCCTGCTCTTTCCCCAAATAGTCCTGCAATTTTTTACCCTTCAAGTATTTATCCAATTCCCATTTTGAAAGTTACTATTGAATCTGCTTCCACCGCCCTTTCAGGCAGTGCATTCCAGATCACAACAACTCGTTGCATAAAAAAAATTCTCCTCATCTACCCTCTGGTTCTTTTATCTTAAATCTGTTACCCTAAATCCTATCAGTTATTCTTGAAAAGGGTTGAGTTTTTTTGGAATTAGACCCTGGTCTCTGAAGACGGTTTGCTGTCAGTCAGATTTGTATATCATGTTATTGGGTGCAATATCAGTAACATATTAGTATTCATATGAATTTTTTTGTCTGTAATTTAATGACTATGTTAAAACGGTGGACAGAGGAATTTCACGCAAATGCTTCAGCATGTTCATTGCTCATTTCGTACAGGGCGATTTCTGGTCTAATTATAAGATCAAGTGTTCTTTTGTATTCTGAGTGGGAACGGAGTGCCAGAGCTTATTTTTGAGAGGGGTGAGGTTAGCGATGTAATCCTGCAACCTGGCACTCGGTGAGGAGCAGCACTCACAGGGACCTTGGGCACAGAGCTCATGATCTTCAACCCAGTGGCCAAAAAATGATATGCTTTGTGACTGTGATTTCCCAGGATATGATCCCTCCAAGCTCTACTCCCCACTGTTTGATAGACTAATGACAGCATTGGGATGATTTTTCTATCTGAAAGGCATTAAATAAGTGTAAGTTATTGTTGTGAAAGTCTTCCTGTCAATTAATTTTGTTGAAAAGATCAGAACTTGAGATCACATATTTATTTTGTTAGAAAAAAAGGTCAGTATTGAGCTGAAATAGTGAGGCTATCCTGTCGCTTTATAGATCATTTGGTGCGACTGCATTTAGTATACTGTGTACAGTTCTGGTTGCCACAGCACAAAAAGGATATTGCAGTTATTGAAAGGATACAGAAGGGAACAATCAGAATGATTGAGGGAGTGAAGGGATTAGATGATGAGGACCAATTATGTAAATTGAGCATGTTCTCTCTGGAAAAGAGAAGGCTGAGAGGTGATGTGATTGCTGTTTCGAGGATTCTAAAGGGACTAGGTAATGTAGACCATGACAAGCTATTTCATCTAGTCCAGAACAGTAGAACCTGAGGAAACAGCCTGCACGCGAAGGGGGTTAAATTCAAAACTAATCTGTGGAAACCTATTTCAGTGAGCGAGTGGTCAATCTTTGGAACAGGCTCCCTAGGGAAACGGCGGAAGCAGTTAGTATTAATTGATTCAAATGCAAATCAGATTGGTTTCTTTCATTTTGGGCTGCAGTATATGAGTAATTTGAGACATGACATGTGGTAAGTGTAGCAGGCTTGGGAGGAAAAAGTTGACTTTGGACCTATGGTTCCCAAAGCTCTCCACCATGGTTTTTTTTTCTCATGTCACGTCTGGGTCTGTTAATTGATAGAGATTGATTGCCATGATTAGTCAACAACTCCATTATCATTGTATCATGTGACTACCAGAAAGGTAGAAGGCGACTTAAATGGACCTGGGTCTTTAGTCGTCTAGCAATTCCTATGTTCCTATAGACAAAGTTGCTTCAATTTGAAAGTTATGGACATTGTAGTTTCACAGGGTGCCTTCATATGGATTTGGTCACTGACGTAGGGACAGATACTGCCCAGTAGTCCTCAGCCATTACTGGTGTAATCCAGTAAGTTTTGAAGGCTAGACCTTAGCTGGAGGAGGCTGAGTCTAGTTCTACGTCTGACAGTGGAGATGGAATGTGTCAGGGAAGTGATTTGAAATTTGGTACAGACTGTTCTCATGGCCAAAAGCAGGAAATGATGGCAGGTCCCACATTCGGATTGATCCTCCCAAATGGCCACTCTCTGGCCGATGCATCCTGACACTGCAGCGAGTGAGTGAGTCAAGCTGAACTTGGTAGCAGCTGGTAGAAATCACGATAATTTGGGCCGAGAGGTCAAACACTCCTTGGCCTATCCTCCCGAGAGAAATGCATGAAGGATATTAAGATGATAAAGAGTTTCTGATTTTACTCTTTTAAGGAAAAGCTTAAATGTTCAAAAGGTCCCAGGGTTATGTAGCCCTTATTATGGTCCACAGTCTTTCACAGGCATAATTTTCTGCCATCCAGATTAAAGAGAAATCACAGCTATTTGATTCTGCAAAATGCCTGTAAATGGCTACTTCTGTTTTTATTGCTGTTTATTTAATGATTTCCTGGAGTTTTGTCATTTTCTCCTTCTTTATGGTCTCCTTGGACCATTGTGTTCCTGGAAGGAACCTTTAACCAGGTCTCTGCCATGCTGATCTTCAACCAGCATGAGATTGACCCAGAGTGAAACCTTCTCTCTGATGCACACATATTTCCCCTTCACTTCTGTGGGGAAGTACCTCACTTCAGTTTGATGCTTTGCCCAGAGAGGTTAAGCAGAGATTGACAAGTCATTGTTACAAACTGCGTGTGCAAATCTGTACTCATTACTTTCAGGTGTTCCTCTAACCAGTTATAACTTCACTTCATTTGGAAGTTCAGCTTTGCTACCGGTCATTAGAACAAGGCCAATTGAGAGCTATTCTTTGCTGGGTGCTGGAAGTGAGGTGGGGCCGAATGGAGTTGAAGCTGGAAGCAGGAACCTAGGATGAAGAGATGAGCACCTCCCTGCAATTATCTGCTACATACTGAATTCCTCACCTGTCCCTCTCTGGAGAGGTGCTGGATGGAGGGAAATGGGAAGATGAATGATCATTGGGCAATGATGAAAAGTGACTAAGTGGAAAAGAGTTAATCTTTTCTCTCTTGGGCATTTGTTTGGTTAAATGGTGTGAATTCACGACAAACCATTTGCTGTCTTTTCTGTGTATCATTATATTTTTAAAAGATGGAGTGATCTAAGTCTAGAATATCCAATTTTCAAATTTAGATCATACTGGGATTCATGAAATGCTGAAAAATGTTCACTGTTCAACCCTAAACCATCTTTGTGTATATCTGCTAGGGATTTTAATGCATGGTTTAAGATGATGTGGCTAATAATATAACCATCCCAAGCCTCTCCCCATACCTTCAATCCTTTATACTTCAGTCCAGTTGAGTGGCTGTGTCTGCTGGAGATGAAGTTGAGACTGGAGAAAGTCAGTAGACTTGACCTCAAGCACCTATTAAACACTTGCTGACTACATCTTCGGCCAATTCGATTCACTCCACGTGATATCAAGAAATGGCTGAGTGCACTGGATACAGCAAAGGCTATGGGCCCCGACAACATCCCAGCTGTAGTGCTGAAGACTTGTGCTCCAGAACTAGCTGCGCCTCTAGCCAAGCTGTTCCAGTACAGCTACAACACTGGCATCCACCCGACAATGTGGAAAATTGCCCAGGTATGTCCTGTCCACAAAAAAAAGCAGGACAAATCCAATCCGGCCAATTACCGCCCCATCAGTCTACTCTCAATCATCAGCAAAGTGATGGAAGGTGTCGTCGAAAGTGCTATCAAGCGGCACTTACTTACCAATAACCTACTCACCGATGCTCAGTTTGGGTTCCGCCAGGACCACTCGGCTCCAGACCTCATTACAGCCTTGGTCCAAACATGGACAAAAGAGCTGAATTCCAGAGGTGAGGTGAGAGTGACTGCCCTTGACATCAAGGCAGCATTTGACCGAGTGTGGCACCAAGGAGCCCTAGTAAAATTGAAGTCAATGGGAATCAGGGGGAAAACTCTCCAGTGGCTGGAGTCATACCTAGCACAAAGGAAGATGGTAGTGGTTGTTGGAGGCCAATCATCTCAGCCCCAGGGCATTGCTGCAGGAGTTCCTCAGGGCAGTGTCCTAGGCCCAACCATCTTCAGCTGCTTCATCAATGACCTTCCCTCCATCATAAGGTCAGAAATGGGGATGTTCGCTGATGATTCGCAACCCCTCAGATAATGAAGCAGTCCGAGCCTGCATGCAGCAAGACCTGGACAGCATCCAGGCTTGGGCTCATAAGTGGCAAGTAACATTCGCGCCAGATAAGTGCCAGGCAATGACCATCTCCAACAAGAGAGAGTCTAACCACCTCCCCTTGACATTCAACGGCATTACCATCGCCGAATCCCCCACCATCAACATCCTGGGGGTCACCATTGACCAGAAACTTAACTGGACCAGCCATATAAATACTGTGGCTACGAGAGCAGGTCAGAGGCTGGGTATTCTGCGGCGAGTGACTCACCTCCTGACTCCCCAAAGCCTTTCCACCATCTACAAGGCACAAGTCAGGAGTGTGATGGAATACTCTCCACTTGCCTGGATGAGTGCAGCTCCAACAACACTCAAGAAGCTCGACACCATCCAGGACAAAGCAGCCCGCTTGATTGGCACCCCATCCACCACCCTAAACATTCACTCCCTTCACCACCGGCGCACTGTGGCTGCAGTGTGCACCATCTACAGGATGCACTGCAGCAACTCGCCAAGGCTTCTTCGACAGCACCTCCCAAACCCGCGACCTCTACCACCTAGAAGGACAAGAGCAGCAGGCGCATGGGAACAACACCACCTGCAAGTTCCCCTCCAAGTCACACACCATCCCGACTTGGAAATATATCGCCGTTCCTTCATCGTCGCTGGGTCAAAATCCTGGAACTCCCTTCCTAACAGCACTGTGGGAGAACCGTCACCACACGGACTGCAGCGGTTCAAGAAGGCGGCTCACCACCACCTTCTCGAGGGCAATTAGGGATGGGCAATAAATGCCGGCCTTGCCAGCGACGCCCACATCCCGTGAACGAATAAAAAAAAAACATTGAGAATGAAGGTGGGGAGGTTCCAAGTTTCAATTTGCAAATTCCACCCCGTGGCCAAATTCAGATTGATTAATTCAACCAGCAGTTTCAGAAAATTCTTCCAAGCAGTAATTTTTCGCTTCCTAAGGAAGTGTATTGTTCTCTCTTCTAATAAACGGGACCATCTGTTACTATCCAAACATTCACCATGTACCAACACACACAAGCTGGGCTTTGTAAATTACTTCTCCCTCACACCCAAGATTGACATAACCTCAGATTTACTGCATTATCTACTACTTACACATTGCAATTAAAAGACTAATAGTTACCGATCCTTGTGAGCCTGTGAAAGGGTGGGGGGAAGGCAAACAAATTCACCCTGGCAACATTCATTAATACGGCAAAATTTTCTCTTCAAATTCAATGCTGCTAATTAAACATTATGAATATAACTTGACGAGAAACTGTATACTCATTAAACAAAAATGCTTTAAGATCTGCAATGTTCTAAAATTAATTTTATGGCTTATATATTAAAACCCGTTGAGCGTGTTACAACCATGTTAGTCACTTGCACCTAACTATTGCCTTCTGTGCATTGCCCTGAGTCAGACCATTTTCTTCTGTGTAACGCCCATGACTGACCGATAGTGTCTGTGTAGCAACATTCCTACAGAGAGGTTGTGTAGTGAGAAACGGTGGAATTCCCTTTTTATTTGAAAACTAAGAAGGACGTAAAAGCCCATGTATGTCAAATCCAGGAGAGCATTAAGCGACTTCCTGGATGTGGAATAAATTGGGTATCAGCTGCTAATAGGGGGAGTTTTCTGAGTAAACAGCACTGATTCTCTCCCGTCACGTTTTCCTGGAGGTTTCATCACATGACCTCCCGCCTCCAACCGCCCCACTCGGCCAAATAGCCTTGTTCCCCATCTCCAATTTTTTTTATAACTAATAAACAAAAGAGTTCAAAGAAAATGGAAAAAAAAATCACAATTTGTTTTAATGCCTCTATGATTTTTTATGCTTCTCGTTATGCATTGTCATCTGACATGTCTATCCTGAGGTAATTGTTTTTTAAGTTGGTGATCCCTTGACAGGTTTGTGATGAGATAGCGGAGAGGCCAAAGTTGAAAATATCAAAATAAGCAATACTTCTCTTTCAATAGAACTTAAGGTCACCCAGTATTTATTCTCCATCTACTGTCATAGATGGTTGGGACCAGGGAAACTGGCTGCACTCAGGGTCAGGTAGGGTCAAGCAGAGAGCTGGGGCCCGATTTTACCAGGGGTGCGGGTTCCCGGCGGGTAGGCAATTAGTGGGTTTCCCGCGCGATCGCAGCAGGCAACACACTAATTGGAGCCACTTACCTGCTCCTCCGGGCTCCCCTCTGCTGATCTGCGCATCGGGCGGGCTGCGCATGCGCAGTAAGATCTGTCAGCTAGAGGCGCTCTATTTAAAGGGGCAGTCCTCCACTGACAGATGCTGCCACAAACAGAAAAAATTACAGCATGGAGCAGCCCAGGGGGAAGGCTGCTCCCAGTTTAATGATGCCTCACCCCAGGTATCATTAGATGGGGTGAGGAGGAGGGGGAGGACAGAGATCTTCCCCCCCTGGCGGCCGGGAGGAAGCGGCCTGCCTCTGCCACCAAGAAGGCCTGGCTCGAGGTGGCAGAGGGGGTCAGCTGCGCCACCAACATATCGCCCACCTGCATACAGTGCAGGAGGCGCACCAATGACCTCAGTAGGTCAGCCACAGTGAGAACATGTAGTCTTTCCCCTACACTCCGCCTGCCACAACACTGCCCCCACCCCACATCTCCTTCGGCACTGCCAACACTACTCTGTCACATGACCCCTCATACCAACTCAAACCTCATCTTACCTGCACCTACTCACCTCGCGAGTACTCATCCCGCCACTACCACGCAACCCAATCCTCATACAATCTCATGGCTCTATCCCATACTCACCCTCTCGTGCATCTCTCTCACGGCCAGCCTCACTCAACCTGCCACCACCTGTGCTGTAGCCACAGGGCATGCATCACATATGTGCAGTAGGCAGCGTAAGGCAAACGTGTCATGAGCATGAAGGGGATGCACAAGCGTGTTTGAGGGTTTGTCATGGTTCTTACTTCTATTGAATTAAAGAACAACTCACATCACACATTATATTGGCTCCACTAGTGCCATGTCTTCGCGAATCCTGTCCGGTTTGTGCAATAATGCCTGCTCCTGGGTATCCCTATGAGGACCCACCACTGATGCCACCCAGTGTGTCACTGCAGAGTGGGTGTAGGTGTATTTGCAGGGCTCATCTGCGCAGACGACTGAGAGACACCGGAGATGTCCCCGGTTGCAGCCTGGAAGGCTGTGGAGGTGCCCTCATGGGCACCGAAACCCAGGGGGCGTCGGCCCAAAGCATCTACCAGGTCAGGGCATGAACAGGAGCAACCTGCCACCACCTCTGCTGGAGCCACAGGGGTAGCACCACGTAGGGCTACCAGGAAACGAAAACCCAAAGTTCCGTGAGCACACAGGGATTGCACCAGGGTGTTTGTCTATTTGTTATCTTTTTATTTCCAGTCTTTGAATGGCAACACGAAATAAAGTCACTTTTTCTCACCAATGCTGCCACCTCTTGTCCATAATTCTGCGGCTTGTGCAATATGTCCCTTCCGTGCGCCTCATCATGACGACGACCACCCCGTCCCACCCATTGGGCATAATACAGTGGGTGCAGGTGTACAGGCACCACTCTTCTGTGGAGGGAGCCTGTATGGACCCTCGTCTGTGCACGTTATGACATGTGAATGCCTCACACAGTGTGATGTTAGGAGAACTGTTGGCATATGAGTGCCTCCCTGGCCTGACGAGCATGCAGGTGAGCCGGTGTTCGGGCCATGGGTCGTTCCTCCTCCTCTCGCTCGTACTCCTCCTCCTCCTCCTCCTCCTCATTGTCATCCTCAATGTGGCTGGCGGGTGTGCATGGGGCCTCCTCCAGCGGCACCCCTCTCTGTAGTGCCATGTTGTGCAGGGCACAGCAGACAACTATAATTCATCCCACTCGGAGTGGCGTATATTGGAGTGCTCCCCCGGAACGATCAAGGCACCTGAAGCGCATCTTGAGCAGCCCTATGGCCTGCTCAATTGTAGACCTGGTAGCAATGTGGCTGTCATTATATCGATGCTGCGGCTCGGTAATGGGGTTCCTCAGAGGTGTCATAAGCCACATGTGCAGGGGATATCCCTTGTCGCCGAGGAGCCAGCCGTTGCCGGTGTTGGGTGCGTGGAAGAGGGGCGGGACGGTGGACTCCCTGAGGACGAAGGCATCGTGGCAGCTGCCGGGGTATCTGGCGCACACGTGTAGGAATCTCTGGCGGTGGTCACAAATGAGCTGGGCGTTCATGGAGTGATACCCTTTCCTGTTGATGAACAGCCCTGGCTCATGTGGAGGTGCCCGTATTGCTATGTGGGTGCAATCAATTACACCCTGCACCCGTGGGAAGCCAGCCATGGCATGGAATCCAACCGCCCTCTCCGTCTGGCTGCGCTCATCCATGGCGAAGTTGATGTAGGTCGAGGCCCTGCGGAACAACCCATCGGTGACCTGCCTTATGCACTTGTGTGCAGACGACTGAGAGACCCCGGTGATGTCCCCCGTGGCACCCTGGAAGGATCCGGAGGCGAAGAAGTTGAGGGCAGTGGTGACTTTGACGGCGACGGGTAAGAAGATGCTGCTTGGTCCATCCGGGAGCAGCTCGTCATTAAGGAGGCTGCAGATGTCGGCGACTACCTGGCGAGTGACTCTGAGCCTACGTATGCACTGCTCCTCGGAGAGGTCCATGAAGCTGAGCCTCGGTCTGTAGACCCTGTGCGGAGGGTAGTGCCTCCTGCGACGCATCTCTCTCTGTGGATGCCCTCCATCCTGCTGTGCAGGTGGATGTGCCACAGCACCATGTTGTGGGGATGCACGTCTCTGAGGCGGACGGCGTGGACTGCGAGGCTGTTGAGGCTGGTCATGCTGTTCGTCCTCTGAGGATGTCAACGCAGCACCCATCTGGCAGGTGTAGGTCTGTGGGGTTGTGCACGGTAGAAAAGTGTGTCCTCGCACAGGAGTTGCGGTTCCACGCCGGTGAATCTTCTTGCTTGGAGGAGGGTGGTGGAGGGCAGGCGTTGCCCAATGTTACGGAGTGTCCTCCTGCGTTGGTGAAGGCTCTCCCCACCCCCCCCCCCCACCACCTGTGGAATGCACATTGGCAGCTGCCACGGGCTGCTGGCTGCAACACGTCCGTTGGGAGTGTGAGTGTTTCCCCCAGTATGGGAAACAGTCTCATTTCACTGTAAAATCCCACACTTGTTAAAAAAACAACTCAATCAGGTCATTTAATGACCTGAAATAGCTACATAAATACACTCAAGTGGAACCCCGCTGGCTTTAATTGCCTGCGGGATTCCCACCAGCGGGGGCTGCGCACGCACCCCCGCATGTCAGCGCGGAACCCGGAAGTGGGCGGGATCGAGGCGCGATCCGGTCCCGCTCCTCGATTTCGGGATTTTAGAGGCCCCCCCGCCGAGAACGCACCCGAGACCGGGTGCTAAAATCGGGCCCCTGGCTTCCCGTCATCAACTCTAACTGACCTTCCCCTTGTCCTTAAACCTAGCTGCTGACCTGACCAGGCTTCCTCCATCCCCTCCTTAATGCTTTCTTTGACTTTGACCATAATAGAACGGTGCTGTGGAGACGACTGCAGGGAAAGATATAAAGAGAGAGAAAGACAGAGGATCGATTTTAACTGCAGGCCAGTTTTCGGTGGATGAGTTTTGGTGTCTGTTCAAAGCTCATCCACTGCAGCAATAAAAGAGGCCTGGGATACTTTAACTCCTGGGTTTCAATTAAATGCCAGCGGCTGACTTCCCACCCGTTCTGAGTGGGAAGCGATGGAAATGCGTGATGGCCTGGAGGCTTCTTGCTGAGACCAGGTGAGTGGCAGGATCGGCTGCCGCGCTGACATGCACTTCTGCTTTCCTTGTGGGGCCAGGAGGAGCAGAAGAAAAATATAAAATTTACCTTTTCCGGGCCTCTTCTATCATTGATGCACTGCCCCGCAGGGTTGGCCAGGTGGGAAACTCGCTGCCGCTTCTCGCTCAGACTGCCTAGTAAAAATTGCAGTCGGGTCCCAATTACATCATCGGGACCCAACATGCAGATGTTAAAAAGGACCCCGCCGGCTTTAGATGGGTATTTTTGCCGCCTGCTCAGGACAGCAGGTTAATATCACGGCAGGTTAGCTCTTGGCAGCTCCTGGATGATTTTAATTACCCGCCCGCCCTGTTTCCGCTGGGCAGGTAGGGTTAAAATCACCCCCAAAGTGTATGGGAAGTGTGCAGAGAGAATAAGACATTCAGACGAGAAGAAACAGATGGAGAGATTTCCACAAAGGGAGAAAAGAGAGAGAATGTTTTGTTGTCATCTCTGTATTCATGACTAAGTTTAAGAGGCATAGAGAGAATGAAAGAGAGGGAGGCAGAAGAAATTGAAGACAAATCAAAAAAAAAAGCACAACACAAAGAATTGAAGAATGACAAACGAGCAGATACAGAGTGACGATGAAAATTAAATGCATATGTAATGCCATGACCAATCAACTAGTATTAGTAAAGATATAACATTGAAACTAAAATGGGGTAGATGGATTTTCTTTAACTGTCCGCCTTGTTGCACGCCCTCCATCACTAGTTTAATCTGTTCTCTGGTTATGAATTTAAGCAAAGGGTGAAGATTACCGCTCTGACTGCTAGGCAGGATGATGCGGTGATCCCAGAACATTTATAAAACAACATTACCAATAGGTTGGGCGTTACACTGCAGGATAAATCAACTATTTGCCAACACTAAGGGGTCTTATTTCTTGATTGACAATAAGATATTAGAAACCGATTAGAGTGAATTGCTGAGGAATTTGGAAATCAATTTGTGTTCCACTCAGTAGGAGCTTAGCAAAAAAAGTAACATGGCTTTCTCCGAATAAATATATATTTGTTCTTTCCAATTAGCTACTTATTGTTTCACCCTCTTCTAGAATCTGACAGTGTAAGGGTGAGACCTTGTGTTCTGTGGCTCTTTTACTCCTTCCAGACTGTCCTTTTAAAGTGATTTCATGAGACACAAAGTGCTAATATTTAGCTTGGAGTCCTTCCATTCTTTGAGAGTTTACTGCGTGTCTTTTCATGGGGAGCTCTGATACGGGTCACAGGAACAACATCAAATAAATTCTCAGGCTGCTGGATAAAAAAAGGAGGGGGAAACCCACCCCACCAACCCCCCTCCACCCCGGCCTCCTGATTTACACATTTTTCTTCCCGTTTATTTTGAGTGGCTGACGCCCTCTCTGAGCTGTAATTTCTGCACATTTATCTCTGACCACAGGAACTTTCGCTATGGTGAGTTGTACGTGGAATGTTGGGGTGTGTTGCAGAGGTTTGATTTGATAATGGGAGGTTTATATGAAGGGTACCCGATGGGGGGGACGTGGTTTATGAGAAACAAAACCTAACAAATGGGGCAGGTTCCATTATTCACAAGTGCCACAGGTGTGTGCGAACTATTAAAGCTACAAGATGGGCAGTTTCATCTACTAATCTGGATCTGTGGTCTGTTTGATTTGAGAAAATTCACATATGTAAACAAAAAAATAAAGAGTTTAAATTAATTTTTAACCATTTTGTAGAATAGTTGTGGGAGAGCAGATAGTTGAAAAATTTAGCTTTAGATAAATACATGACGATTTTAGTTCAGTGCAGCCATTAAAATCAATGCAAATTGGTCATAAGTTCACTTGGGTTTTCATTTTATTTATTTCATTCATAAAATCTTAACACTTATAAATTCATTGCCCATATATGTTAGTCCTTTCCATGTTGAGTGTGGTGGATGTATTAGCTGTAAGTTCATTGGGTTCCCTTTAGCAGTTCACAAAAATCAATCAGGTTGGGGTTGGCAGACGGATGAAGTGTGTTGGGGTTGAGACAGCTACTGGGAGTTGGGTTTGGGTTTGCAAGGTCGTTGGTGGATATTTTGATGAAGCTTTGCACATTCCATGGCTTGATTAAATAAATGTCTGTCAGTTTTCACAGTTACATGCCAATTTGGATGCTTGAGAAGTGTGAAGGTAGTATTAATAGAAAGAAAGAATTTGCATTATACAGCGCCTTTCATGAGCTCAGGCCGTCCCAAAGCACTTCACAGCCAATTAAGTACTTTCTGAAATGTAATCACTGTTATAATATAGGGAAATGCGGCAGCAAATTTGCACATAGCCAATTCCTGCAATCAGTAATGAGATTAATGACCACTTAATCTGTTTTGGAGATGTACGTTGAGGGATGAATACTGGGATACTGGCTGAACTTTGAATAGTGTCATGGGATCTTTGGTGCCCACCTCAGAGAGCAGACGGGGCCTCAGTTTAACATTTTATATGAAAGTCGGCACCTCCGACAGTGCAGCATTCCCTCAGTACTGCGCAGAAGCATTAGCATGGATAATGTGATTAAGTCTTTGGAGTGGGGTTTGAACCCTGGCCTCTTGGCTCAGAGGTGAGCATGCTACCATTGAGAGGAAGAGTTGTGACCTGTTAGCCCACCCACCCAAATAGATACCTCCCCATTAAGACAGAGGAGGAAAGAAAACAGAGGAGGAGTTCCATCCCAACCGCACTCTTCCACACTTTCCAATGATTGACTCAGAGTGGCACTGGTAGAGACCAAGGAGCAGGTGAGCAGCACCAGGTGTGTGCAATTGGGAAGACCAGGCTAATTGGAACAAACTCACTTTTCCACCCCACCCTCTCTATAAAGCTTCTTGCAGAGCTCACTGTACTGCCTGCTGCGCTGAATCCCCAGTGTTTGTTTAATCATTGTTTGTTTGGACCTCTGTTGGTCTGATCTTTTAGACCTCCTTATCTCCCATCAGCAGCCCTTCCTGATGTTGCTGGGAGTCACAGTACAGGAAAATACAGTTTTAGCTGTGTATCAGAGTTTAAAGGATGCAGCTGTTTCCTGGTAACACAGAGGAAGCGGAAGGTGAAAACGAGTTGTGGTTACAGTGGCATTTGGAGCTGTCATCGACTATTTTAAACTGAAGCGTTTTTTGTTAGTAATTCATTCTGATGAGAACTGAACTCCTCTTTTACCAACCCGGCCACTTTCAAATGTATTTGAATTTTATTTATTTTAAGAGAGAAATTGATGTTTTGTGGCACATCTAAAAAAAATTCTAATCTTCACAACTAAAACGATTTTTATCAATGCTGGACTTTTGGTTTCATGTTAATTATAAGCTTGAAAAGCATCGCATTGTAATTGAGGACTGATGGTAATCCTTGAAGAGTGTAGTCCCTCTCCTGATGGATCAGTTGGCTAAAGCACTGGCCAGTGTGATTATGAAGACTACAGGCCAGGAAGGTCCACGTTTGATCGCCAGTCAGTACTCAAGTCAGCTGGTCTCCGTTGAGGCAATGGTAATTGCAGTTGGCCTCAGTGTCCCTGAGCGAGGGAGTGGTAACATTATCTAAAGTAGCTGCTCCTGATCACTATCCAGTGAGCTCTGTTGTGTGGAAATATTTGGGATCGGATCTGCCTGTGATGCCCCCGTAACCAAACAGCCTGATTACCCTCATTGACTAGGTTCACGTATGTAGACAGAGCCCACTTGAGTGAGGTACTGCACGGTTGCCAGTCCCTGTGGAATTATACTCAACAAGAGATGGTGTCTTGAGGAGGGAAGAAAACCGAGATGAGGGGGAATATCTTAAAAGCAATTCTTCAATCATGAGCTGCCGATTTATTGTTGGATGCCCAATATTGCTTTCTACCTTGTTATTATGACCTTAAGCACAAGAGTTGGTTCTGACATGTGACAAACGGGAGGCTGGGCATTGTACTTTTTGAATGGGATGCGGGGGGGGGGGGAGGGGGAGTGGGAGGTGATATCTAATGGATGAATTAAATCCAAGACGCAGCTGACCTGGAAACAAGTATTCGTTTATGATAGAATTGGAAAAGAAAAAGTGCCATTCCCAGGTAGGAGGCACCAGAGTGAGGATCATGACTTGCAGTGGACTTCTAGAGGAGGGTACCACTCTTACAATCACTCAAAAGGTGCTGTGGTGGGATTTCTACATTTATGAACTAAGATTTGGTGAATAGCTGATCCAAATTAATCCTGAGCGGTCTTGTAATGCTGTAGTTTATGACGTGCCTCTCTCCTTTCTGGTGCACAGTAGTGAGGGTTAAATGAGGTGGTGTTTCAGTAAAAATGCTTATCTGTAAATGAGCTTGATTCCGCTGCAAGTTCAACTATTAATGTAACGTTGTGGGAGTTCCTTAGTCATTAATGGGAGGATAATCCATCAAGCCACATTGAAAAGAAATGGCCCCGGGGAAGGACGGAGAGGTGAGGGGACACCAGTAATGGATTGATTTCGGAAATGCATTAGGGGTGGAGACGCTAGTGAATTTACAGGTCAGTGACCTTCCAACCCCGGGGCGGGCAAACAGGAGTCAGCGCTTTCTCTGAGGACCCCACAGCAACTGGAGTGAAATACCAGTGTTATAAGGGACAGTCATTGCAGCAAATACAAAGCACAGACCAAGGGAGAGGTTGCTTTTGTTCTGGTGCTACAGAAGCTCCATTCAAACTACACCGTACATAACGTAACCCTTTAGAGTCCTCTTGTAATACTTCTGAATCATCACTAGGACCAACCAATGGAATCAGACTATAAGGTAATATCTTCCAGCATATAAGGTGCTATCCAGGCATTACCAGATCTGTTCTTATCGACTTTTAGAAGGTGTATGGCAAAGGGAAAAAAGGACAGGAGGAGTAAAAAAGGGAAAATGAACAATAAAACAATTCTTAATGTGGCTGGCTCGAGTTATTGGCCCTGAGTTTCCGCAAGTTTTCCGGTGCACTCCTGCCATGAGTCAGACGGGAATGCGGTGGATGGCCCATAAATTGGGCTGGAACCTGGATATGACAGGTCACGACCTGCGCACCTGTCTCTTTCCATGGGGCCTTGTTTGGAGTGCAATCCCAAACATGGTCCTCTGCATCAGAGAGGGAGTGGCCAGAGTGAGGGGGAGGGGAGGGGGCTCATAGTTCAGGAGTGTCTTTGGCTCTGCCTACGATCTGCCAGGTGGCCAACATGCCAGGTGAGAGAAAGTGAACCATTCTGCTCACTTGGGAATTCAGGCCTGGACAAATTCAAAACGCAGACCAAGACAGGAAGTAGCCACCTTTACATAGACTGGGGTTCAGAGGCCCCAACCAAAAGGCTGCTGGGCCTGGATCATAGAACATAGGAGCATAGATTTCAGCTGCAATATTCCTCCCTCCCTTGCCCACCCCCCCACCCCCAGCAGACACTCAAGATGGGCCCATAGTGACACGGGTATCTGCCAGAAATATTTGAAACAGGGAATCTCCCACCAACCCTACATTCTCTGGGGCCAGTGGCAGAAATTCACAGCGGGCAGATCCTGCCACTTATGCCAAGATCGATGGGCCATCTGTGTTCAGGCCCATTGTACACAGTGGCCCCCGAATTAAATGCGGTGGTGGGGATGGGGGTGGGGAGGGTTATTCTTCCAGTCTCCTTCCATAACTGTCGGGAGGGGAGACTGGTGGAACCCCCAGGAAAATGGTAGAGACCAGATTCCAAATGACAGTGAGGGGCAGAGGTGGGCTGGAAACACCCTACGTACCAGTTCACTGGGGACCCAACGTATCAGTGACTGGGCAAGGCGTACTGATCCCCACAAGGGCAGATGTGGGCCCCATTGGTGGGATCCAGGTCAGGCTAACAGCCTGGAGCATGAAGTGCCTTGAAGTAATTTTTGTATATATTAGAAAAAGGTATCAGGATTGCCCCCCCCCACCCCCCTACCCCCCCAGGCAGGGTGGGGTAGGGGGGAGGTCTGGACAACCCTCTCTTCCCCTGCCCCCCACCTGGCGGGCAGAGGTAGGAGTTTCTGACCATATGGGACAGGCGGGCACCAGAGCTGTATCCATAGTAGTGCTTGCACGTGCCCGCCCCGTGCTAATAAGGTTCCCGCCCACTGACCTTGCAAACTCCAGTGGGGTCGGCGCTGGTGGGCATGGGCTACTGCTGGATCACACCCTGAGGAGCTTCAGCCTCAGTATTAGCACAGTATTTGCAGGGTCATAGGCTGATAGCAAGACACTGAGATAAGGAATAAGGTGACAGAAACGTGCTCACTTGGGGAGCCCCCACGACAAAATGTTTTATACCTTAACTTTAAAAATGTTGTATTTTGTAGCAATAGAACTTGGTGCAGTGGAGTGGCTGGTCTGGTGAGGTGACACGTGCATCAGATCAGGCTCTATTTTGCTGACAGTGAGACTACGTTACAGTCTCAGTTAACCTGTCGCAAGCAGGAGTCAAAGTGACAAAATATTGACGGACGATTTGGCTCCTGTTTGTCCGTAAAAATGCAAGGAATTCAGAGAAGTCGGAATAAACATGGTATAACTTTCTGGTGGCTTTTGATTGTGCCAACTCTTCTATAGTTACGCTCTCGCTGCAAGAAACACTAATGGGTTCTGTAGATGAATTTATGGCAACAAAATAAACTTAGATTCTGCCTATTTCCTGCCCTGCTACTCTGTCCTGATCACTTGAATGTGATTTTCACAAGAACCGAGCTGAGTTACTCCTCCTGTGACTCTGAAAAAGATTAAACTCTGTAGAAGCTCCTCCAGCAGCTTAGTTGGTAAATGGACGACCCCGGATATACGTGAGCCAAACTGATGTGGAAGCTGCCAGGTTTGATACTTGGCCTGTGATGAGTTAACTGGCAGTGGAGGGCGGGGTAGGGGGGAGAGGGTTACAATTAGGCTCAGCATCCTAGGGAAAGAAAAAGTCAGTCAGGATTCTTGCTGCTGATCCCTATCCAGTGCTGTCCCTCGCTGTCTTGGGTGAAGTACCTAGAGGACTGGCAAGGCTCATGGAGCTGTGTCCCAACATAGAATCATAGAATTAAACAGCACAGAGGGAGGCCATTTGGCCCATCGTGCCTGTTCCGGCTTTGCTATCCAATTAGTTCCACTCCCCTGCTCTTTCCCCATAGCCCTACAAATTTTTCCTCTTCAAGTATTTGTCCAATTCCCTTTTAAAAGTTATTATTGAAACTGCTTCCACCACCCTTTCAGGCAGTGCATTCCAGATCATAACAACTCGCTGTGTAACATTTTTTTCCCTCATGTCGCCTTTGGTTCTCTTGCCAATCACTTTAAACCTGTCCTCTCTGGTTGCTGACCCTTCTGCCACTGGAAATAGTTTCTCCTTATTTACTCTATCTTCTTGATTTTGAACACCTCTATCAAATCTTTCCTTAACCTTCTCTGCTCCAAGGAGAACAACCCCAGTTTCTCTAGACTCTCCATGTAACTGAAGTCTTTCATCCCTGGTATCATTCTAGCAAATCTTCTCTGCACTCGCTCTAAGGCCTTGACATCCTTCCTATAGTGTGGTGCCCTGAACTGACACAATACTCCAGCTGGAGCCTAACCAGTGTATTATAAAGGTTTAGCATAACTTCCTTGCTTTTGTACTCTATGCTTCTATTTATAAAGCCAAGGATCCCATATGCCTTTTTAACAGCCCGCTCAATTTGTCCTGCCACCTTTCAAGACTTGTGCACATATACCCCCAGGTCTATCTGTTTCCAGCACCCCCTTTAAAATTGTACCATTTAGTTTGCCTCCCCTTATTCTTCCTACCAAAATGAATCACTTCACACTTCTCAGCGTTAAATTTCATCTGTCATGTGTCTGCCCATTTCACCAGTCTATCTCTGTCCTCCTGAAGTCTGTTACTATCTTCCTCATTGTTTATTACATTTCCAAGTTTCATGTCATCTGCGCACTTTGAAATTATGCCCTGTATACCTAAGTCCGGGTCATTAATATTTATCAAAAAGAGCAGTGGTCCCACCACCAGCCCCTGGGGGATACCACTGCACACTTCCCTCCAGTCTGAAAAACAACTCACCACTACTCTCTACTTTCTGTCCCTTAGCTATTTTCATATCCGCGTAGCCACTGCCTCTTTAATCCCTAGTGCTTCAGTTTTGCTAACAAGTCTATTACGTGGTTCATTATCAAATGTTTTTTGGAAGTCCATATACACAACATCAACCGCACTACCCTCATCAATTCTCTCCATTACTTCATCAAAGAACTTGAGTCAGTGTCTTCAGGAGAGAAGGGGTGCAACCTGGATGAGGAGAACAAACTGCCCACATGTGGCAATATGCAGTAAGCAAGTGAATGCACAACATATTGGTTCCACACCACATAACAGGCAGAGAGATTTTACTAGGCAACAATGATGGGTGGTCTTTCATGATTGGAAGAAGCAACTTCAGTGAAAATCAGTGTGATGTGCTTTACCAGAAGGTCTACTGTCCTGTTTATTTAGTCATATTTAACCTGATGGTCTGAATTGTCATTGATAAGGTCATTTATACTTTAGTTTACATGTTTGGAAACTCTAATATTTCATGAGGAGATGTCATTCAGAATATGCTCCGGGCCATAAAGTACATTAGTTACAACTTTACGTCAACCTTCACAGAGCAAAATGACAAACAGAAATGTTTCCTCTGGCTGTTTTGTGTTGTTGGTGCATTGAAACCAACACACAATGTGCCTTCTATTGTGCTCATTGTGACATCTGCACAATAAATTCTGTCATGCCACCATTCTCCATTTTATGATTGATGCAGTCTGCTTGGCAGATTGCGACAAGATGTGTTCATGGGTGGTGTGAGCTTGGAGCACATAGCTGATGTAGATCGTGTAGTGAACAGGTCATGCACAATATATTAACTGTTTTTATTTAAGAAGACGTATATTGGGATATAACTATTGTAACACTGCAGCTATAAACTGGGTAGAGGTTCTTCAGGTAAGGCTTGCTGGCTGCAGTCAACTAATTGCATCCAGCTTGAGAGAGCAGTCTTCCAAACTTGCGGAGAAGAGCTTAAGGTTTGATTTTTTTTTTTGTCAAGGAAATTGCAGAATGGGAAGAAGAATTACAATTTGAAAGATGGGCACCAAATGGCCTTGTTGGTAAAGGATCTCAAATTCAAATCTAGTGTACACATCGATCCCACACTACATTTGGCCTCAGTATCCCAGGCTGGTGGGGGGAAGGTGGGAAATCAGGTGGTGCTTCACTTCTTTATTCAGAGACCCCTGGAGGAGGGTGCCTGTTGGAATGCCATCAAGCCTAGGTTTTTCTCTTGGTGCCCCTAATTTTTCGAGCATTATTGGGGCACACAGGGATTGGGCTGGCAGCACTTCCACTTCAGCCTCTGAAAACTTGGGGGCTTCCTGTCCTGCAACAGACTTCTCAAGCATTCTGCAAAGATTTACAACCCTGCTTTTTTAGCTCAGTGATGGGGTCTGGCCCTTTTAAGCTGCTGCAGATGTTTAAATCTTGCAACAACACGCCATTTTGTGTTCCCAATCAAAGGTATTTATGCTGCCAGGAGCCCGACCTGAATTTTCAAATTAGGCAGACCCTGGAAGATTTAACAGGGTCAGCGCTGGGTCGGTCAGGTGGATGAAGATCGGCCTGGTCAAATGCCGGTCAGTGATCGTGCCGGAGAAAAATCCAGGCCCCAGTGAGCAAAGAATTGGGATCAACGGTTCACTAGCAGCCATCAATCACTGCCTTGGCTCGTGCATGAAGAATGGTCACTTAGGTAAGTTATCAGGAACTGTGGAGCTTTAGAAAAGAAACTCACTTGGATTTTTCTTCATCAAGTGTTAAGGATGTTCCTAAGTGCTCCACAACCAATGAATTGGAGTGTGGCCACTGTTGGGTAGGCAAATGCAGCAGCCAACTTGCACACAGCAAGGTCCTAGGAACATCACATGAATAAGCTGTTAAATCAGTTTCTGCTGGTGTTGGGTTGAGGGACGAATGTATATCCAGCAAAAGTTACACATTTGAGAAGAGGGGAGAACATTAAAAGAGAAGCAGCAAAGATTCATGAGACATCTGTTTGGAATGAGACAAAAAGAAAAATCTGCTTCCTGAGATTAAATATCAGACCAATCTTGGGACGATTGTGTAAATTATTTTAGCTCTGCTAATGATGAGGATGCCTTCCGTTAACTGCTTTTGTGTAAACAGTCTGTTGGGGCTCGAAGGAGAAGTCTATTTCTCCACCACTAATCGCCCCAGAACAGTAAACGCCCAAGTCTCCCCTGAGCATTTGTGCAGCTCAGAGATAAAAGTGTTGTTAAAACAAACCTTTATCGCTTTAATTGAGCTCTTCATCTAAGTAAACAAATTTAAGTGGGAGCAAGTAGACCTTACATAATTTGTAAATGATTGGTTCCTATTGCTATTGTCCCCTGCTGTCTATCTGCAGCAAGCATTATACGTAAAGAGGGAATATATATTGTACAGAACTGTCATGTAATCCTAAATGTTAAAAAGGGAAAGTAAAAAGAAAGAAAGGACTTGCATTTATATAGCACCTTTCATGACCTCAGGACGTTCCATAACGCTTTACAGCTAACAAAGTACTTTTGAAGTGTAGTCACTGCTGTAATGTAGGAAACGTGGCAGCCAATTTGCGCACAGCAAGGTCCCACAAACAGCAAATGAGATAATGACCAGGTAATCTGTTTTAAGATAAATATTGGCCAGGACACTGGGGAGAACTCCCCTGCTCTTCTTCAAAATCGTGCCATGGGATCTCCTACGCCCACCTGCGAGGGCAGAAAGGGCCTCTGTTTAACGTCTCATCCGAAAGATGGCATCTCCGACAGTGCAGCACTCCCTCAGTACTGCACTAGAGTGTTAGCATAGATTATGTGCTCAAGGGAGATGTCTGAACACCAGAGTCTCTGTCACCACTTGTTACTATTCTTTAAAGCTGTAATTGGTGTGTACAATGAGAACTCCCTCAGCACAACCCCTCAGAGAGAGGGGCAGGTTGTTGCATGAACACAGATGGGGGTACCTGAGTACCACAAGAATAGTGATCCAACCTATCAGCACCCCAAACAAAGTAGGTTAGCACCTGAGCACTATGCTCTATCTCTTGGGCCAGGACCAATAAAGCATCCTGAATATGTCTCACTGGTGTAGCAGGATGCACAGCTACACTAATACACATATCGAGTGAAAGTGCACTCCAGTATGTGCTGTGTAGGCAAAGTGCATAGAACCGCACTAACAAGTGTGAAATTCTGAACAAAATATACTTTTATTTTTAAATGGGGTGGGGACGGGGGGAGTTGCTGTAAACTGTGTGGAGCTCCCCATGGAATATGTTGTTGTTCAGCAGATTGGGTTAGTGGGCTCTAGGCAGCAATTCCCGCTCATGAGGTCAGTGGAAAGGAACTTTATCATCTCATGTTGGGGGATTTCTTCACAAGATGTCTGCTCCCAGGCTACTGTCTGACCTTTGGTAACATTTTGAGTTACATAACACATCAGTGGACGATATTTCCTGTTAACTGTTTGCTTTTCCTTTCCAATTCCTCCTCCCTACCATCACCGGAGGCCACTGAGTCAAGTTTGGCCATGGTTTTACAGGAGCAGCGGTATTCCGATCCTTCTCCTGTGGCCATTCCCAACATGTGAGCCTAGACAGGGGCTTCCACCTTCCGTAAACTTAAGGTCATCCAAAGCTCTGTTGCCCGTATCCTAACTCACACCAAGTCCCGTTCACCCATCACCCCTGTGCTTGCTGACCCACATTGGCCACTGGTCCAGCAACGCCTCGAATTTAAAATTCTCACCCTCATGTTCAAATCCCAAGATGGCCTCGTCCCTCCCTATCTCTGTAAGCTCCTCCAGCCCTACAACCCTCAGAGAACTGAGCGCTCCTCCAAATCTGTTCTTTTTTGCATCCCCGATTTCCTTTGCTCCTCCATTGGCGGCCGTGCCTTCAATGGACCAGACCCTAAGCTCTGGAATTCCCTCTCTAAACCTTTCCACCTCTCTCTCCTCCTTTAAGACACTCCTTAAAATCTATCTCTTTGACCAAGCTTTTGGTCACCTGTCCTAATACCTCCTTATGTGGCTTGGTGTCAATTTTTATCTAATAATACTCCTGTGAAGCGCCCTGGGATGTTTTATTACGTTAAGGACGCTATGTAAATGCAAGTCATTGTTGTTGTTGCTGACAAGCTATTCATTCATGTAGTCAGATCACTGCTGAGCTCAATCCTGCCCTCACCCAATATCAGTCTAGTCTGTACAATAGTACAGAAGGGGTTTTGTTCATTGTAATTTGCTACCTGAATTGGATCTAGATTATCTGGCATTGCCTATGTTTGCACATAATTAATATGATTAAATGTCTTTTAAAATTAAATCTGAAACCTAACTGAAGGTAGTGCCGGCCAAGTGATTGCTCAGGTCTCTTGTGCATCACCCATCCTTTCGCCCCACCATTGGCGGCTGTGCCTTCAACTGAGTAGCTCCTACTTTCTGCAACTCAATCCCTAACTCCTATGCCTCTCCACTTCTCTCCTCTCCTTTAGGGCCCTCCTTAAAACCCACCTCTTTGACCAAGTCTTTGGTGACCCCAAATAATTTCTCCTCTTTTGACTTGGTGTCTATTTTCCTTATTTCTCTGTGAAGTGTTTTGGGACATTTATTTAAGTTAAAGGTACTATATAGATGCAAATTGTCATTATTTACCGGCTCGGTCAGCTGATTTTCCAATCTTATTGCTCATAGGACTTAAAAATTCTTAGTATTTTAGTGTCTCTAAATACTGTGGGAACTGGTGACCCTGATGGAAGCCCATCTAACTCACCAAATTTTATAAGCCTTTTTTCCTGCTATGCATTGCACATAGGATCCGGGAACAGGTGTGGTTGTATTAAACTCCACACTCTATACACAATGAATGGAAGTATTGGACTAATCCTAATGTTTTCCTACAGGTTTCTCTGACATTCACTCAATGTTAATTTATAGTTTTGCCCCAATGTTCTCCTGTCCTCAGGTGCTGAACCAGGCTGGGCTGCAGTTCGTTAGATGTAGCCCAATGGCCTTTCTTCGTGTGGCAGCCAGACGGTGTCAGCAGCTATTCAACCATGGGTTGGAAAGAGATGCACCACACCTGAACTCATTCATGTAAATTTTCTTAGTAGGAGTCACTGGATAACAATTGGAAATATGAACTTAGTATCCTATCTCTTTCCTCTAGCTTAGTGGTATGGAGACCATTTCCACCATCACTGGAGCCGAGATCAGCTAACTTGGTAACCTGGGTCTTCCTGGTCTGTGTGGCTCAATTGAAAACTGGGCAGCACCTTTATTAACTGACCCAATTTTTAATAAATAATTCTTTTATTAATAAGGTCTCCCCTTTATGTGCACAGTGTCCCCTTCTCATGCCCAACCTGTGTAAACAGTTCCCAGGCTTCTGCCTGTGATACCCTGGGGGAAAAAAAAGAAAGACTTGCATTTATATAGCGCCTTTCATGACCTTATGAGGCCCCAAAGCGCTTTACAGCCAATGAAGCACTTTTGAAGTGTAATCACTGTTGTAATGTACAAAATGCAGCAGCCAATTTGTACACAGCAAGCTCCCACAAACAGCAATGTGATAGTGACCAGATAATCTGTTTTTTCAGTCATGTTGGTTGAGGGCATGAGAAATGACTACCAGGAAGCATACAGGAGCATCCAACATTATTTGTTGTAGCTTCCTCTTTTGATCCAACAAAATCTTCATGTTTCAGATGTATATCAATCACCTCCAGGATTGTCCTTCCTCTGTTCTAACTTATTGTGTTGGCATCTGTGGCATGGACTTGTATCCTAGCGCTCATTGACTTGGCACATTGGTACCCCAACTTTTCAGTCCATTGTTTCGTTCAACTCCTAAACGATTTTACGAAACAAAGTGCTTCAGAATAACCTTAATAACCTTAAATAGACTATAAGTGGACAGTCAATGAGTTTCCTGCAATTACTTCCCCCTCCTCTTTATATCTCTGCTTAACTCTAGTTCCTGGGGGCATTTCCCTTATTATAGCAATTGAATCTTAGTTTCCAACATCCTGTCACTAAAGAGCAAATATTTATTACCCATTATTGCTCAGGAAATCCCTTTCATTTACATCAGGTTAAATACCATCAGACCTCAGAGAGGGTGGCTCTGGTCTTGGAACATTATCTGGGAAGCTGAAAGCTGGAGTGTTCTGTATAGCACCAGTCCGCACTGACCCTGTCTCTCTCTGCTTGAAGATGGACCAGCACCAGGGTAGAGCGGTCTCAGGACTTGTCCATAACACAGAGTTTCTGTGGCAGAGCCTGGCTTGTTAGCTTGCTGCTGAGTGTTTATTTAATCTGCAAATAGTTTACTTGAACTGTGATCTCTCCACTTCACGCAGTGCAAATATTCCGTGAATAGCAAGTCGCTGGTGCCAAGATGTCGAGCAGTTTGCTATTGCTCATTCCTTACGTTGCTGGGTCCTTTTGATTCTTGCGATCCACGACTGAAGTAAAGATTTTCATTTAGAAATAGAAATTAAAAATAAAACACACTGGGGGAAGAATTCGATAGGGCCTATTATTGGGCGTAGGTAGCGTGATCCGCTATTAACCCGCGCCCAATGGCCCCTGCGCAAGCAGGACGAGAACTTTGTCCTGCCTCAGTACTCACCTGCAAGCTGCGTTCAAATTCAGGCCTTGCACATCGATTCAATGCAATTTGCACTTTCCATCAGGAGGGGGAGCCCCAATCTCTTAAAGGGAGGATATCTCTTTAAATCTCTTAAAGGTAGACAGTACCTGTTATTTGCTAAAAAATAAGAGTCTGCTGTCTGCACTGAGTCTGAATGCAGATCAGACATCATACACGTAAAATACAGATGCAGCTCCTGTCCCTAGGTTTACACATTGATGAGTTATGTTAAAATATTGAATAAAGGTTGCGCACTACTAAATCCCATGCATGCCGGACCTCACCAACCTGCCGATCTGAGTTTGTACCAGGCCTGTGAGGATATGCACCAAGGTTCTCTGATGATGCATTTGGTGCAAGAGGTGGACAGAAGGAGGGACATCCTATATCCTCGGGGGCGGGGGGAGGGGCAAGAGGCCCTCCGGACATATGCCCAAAAGGCAGTGAGAGGCAGTGGAGGGCGAAGTCAATGCCAGGCGCATAGCGACACGGACATGGATGCAGTGCGGGAAGAAGTTCAATGCTTTGACACAAGTGGTCAAGGTGAGTGAGGTCAACTGTCAAGTGGCGTCTCCTACCAACTACACCACTAGCCGCATCCACTGCTCCACACACTACACCCCCATCACCCACGTACCAACAAACTCTTTCCATCAGCACTTAACTCTTCCAATCAGATGCTTCCTCTCGCCCTTACACATTACCACTGTTGCAGGCCGCCTACCCACAACTCCCAGGCCACGCACACTGGCAGCTATTCAACCATGACAGGCACATCACCCAGACACATGTCCCGCTTTTTTGCAGGAGAAGGTGGTGCATATCAGGAGGTAGCAAGAGCCAGTGGCATTTAGTCCCTCGAGCCTGTTCCGCCATTTAATTAGATCATGGCGGAGCTGTGACCAAACTCGATATACCCACCTTAGCCTCATATCCCTTAATACCCTTGGTTCACAGAAATCTATCAATCTCAGATTTAGAATTCACAATTGAGCTAGCATTGCAGAAGAGCGTTCCAAACTTCTCCCACCCTTCGCGTGTAGAAGCATTTCCCAAATTTACTCCTGCACGTCCTGGCTCTAAATGTTAAGCTATGTCCCCGTGTCCTAGCATTCAAGTATAGGAGACCTCCAAAAAGAGTTACAAATGTCTCGGCAGCCAGAAGCAATAATCCAGCCACTAACCTGTAAATCCTGTATGGTCCCTTTAAATAGCACTGGTGGGGGTCCTCCAGGCACTCTAAGACACATTCAAATGGTCGGGGTTAAGACTGTGCGCTGAGTTGAGCGTTAAGTGCCAAAATGGTGTCTATCACTTTAAATCAACGTTGCACACTGATTGTATCTATTTTCTCCTTACTTTACATGCAGCTGGCGTTCGGTATTTGCGCATGCACTAACTCCTATATCAAGATGACGTCCAGCGCACGTCACACTGGAAATGTGCGTGTGCAGCCAAGACACCATCTTGGCACCTCGAGTGGCCGCGTAGCGCAGAAACAACGGGCGGTACACGAGCCAATTTAGCACCTACTGTTTCTCTATTTTATACCCACTGTATTGAAGGCTGTTAACTGAGGATTCAGACTAAAACCCATTTCATCTAGATTGCATTTAAACACATAAACACTGCAGCGAATCATGTTACAGCATAGAAGTACTCCATTGTTTCCTCTAATTCCCCCTTACCCCTTCCCTTGTGATGACGTGCGCTGCTGTACAGTTCCAAAAGTTGTCAGCAGGCCTTTCATAATTCTCTGTGACGGCTATTCAGATGAGACAGAAAACTGAAGCCCCGATTGTTAGTTCCAGTGCTCAGGTTGTTTTCTAAAACCCTGTGGCAGTATTTGCAGAACAGCAGAAACTTTTCCTGGTGCCCTGGTCATCATTCCTCCCTCAACCAATGCCAGCAAGAAAGCACTTGCATTTATATAGTGCCTTTTATAACCTCAGGACATACCAAGGTGCTTCATAGCCATTTAAGTATTTATGCAGTGTAGTCACTGTTGTAATGTAAAGAATAGGGCAGCCAATTTGTGCTCAGCAAGATCCCACAAACAGCAATAAAATAAATGACCAGATCTCTGTTTTAGGTGTTGGTTGAGGGATAAATATTGGCCAGGACACCAGGAGAACTCCCCTGCTCTTCTTCGAATAGTGCCTTGGGATCTTTTACACCGGTTATTCATTGCATTGTCCTTTGTGGGACCTTGCTATGTGTAAAATGGCAGCCACTTTTGCCAAAATAACAGTCGTTGTACCTGAAAATAATTAATTTCAGGGAAGAGCTTTGACTTTTTTGAGAAATATGATAAGGTGCAATATAAATGGAATTTTTCCTCATTCCCCGTGTGAGGCTAAATGATGATTGTTAATGATGGGGCAACAGGTTTGTCAGATCATGTTCCACTTCACTCAGCATCCACACATCCACACTTCCAGCAGTTGTCGCTGGTCAGTGGCAACTCTGACTGAAGGAGAGTGGAACAAGACATTTAACATTGCACAAAACACTGCAACTTAGAAGAACTATTATATTTATATTAATAATACATGACAGTGTGCTTTCTCTCTTTGTTATGGGGGACGGAGTAATGTTTCTAAATATATTATTCATAACCATATTTGACTTTTCACGGGCTTTCAAATGATTAGTTAATATGTGCGCCAGATGGAACCTGCGATTTGTTTAGGTACGATATCTGAGTATGGGGAGGGGAGGGATGGTGGGGGGGTGTTGGTGAATCTATTGAATAATTATACCTCCCAACACAGATTCAAATTGGCAGGCCTGACTGAAGAGACTAATTGTTCCATCTCTAACCAATGAGTGACATTGGTTTGTTTCCTGGCCTTTTTAATCCTTCATATTTGTTACCTTGCTTGTCTGGAGGTACATTTTTTACAATTAATGTTTTCTCCCTTCCATTCTTTTAAACTATTTATCGTATTCCATTCTTTTTTTTTGCATATCTAGTGCTGTCGTCTTGCGAACCTCCATTCGTTCTACTTCCCTCAGCATACTGATTTGCAAAGTCCTCAAACTAGTGTTCAGATCCCTCCACGGTCTTGATATATCTTATCTCACCAATCTTCTGTAGCCATATGCTTATGGTTACTGCTAACAAATGCTCGCTGATGAATATTAACAAATACCATGTAGTGAATAGTGATGACAAATACCCTCAATAAATGGATTTCCTTCTCGGGATTCCATTGTTCTTGTGCTTTGAGGAGAGGAGAGGATGAGGAGAAGATGGGAGCCAGCAGAGTGTGACATCATTCATGCAGGCAACACTAGACCTGTAGGTATCTACACCGCAGGGTCTACAGACCCAGAAGGTTCTATTTATGGATTTATCTAGTGTGTGTGAGGACTGCATTTTCCCCCCTGAATGCAGTAAATGAGATATACCAGCTGTTGAAACCAGCCTTATTAGTCGTTGATGGTGACAACAGCACTGAATTATCATGCATCCAAATATCTCCAAGTGAACTCTGCTGACATTCGTCACACCAGTCATTCAGCAGTGTATTGGTGCACATCCTATAAGGGGTGATCTGATCGAAGTTTATAGGATATTAAGGGGAACAGATAGGGTGGATAGAGAGAAACTATTTCCGCTGGTTGGGGATTCTAGGAGTAGGGGGCACAGTCTAAAAATTAGAGCCAGACCTTTCAGGAGCGAGATTAGAAAACATTTCTACACACAAAGGGTGATAGAAGTTTGGAACTCTCTTTCGCAAACGGGAATTGATACTAGCTCAATTGCTAAATTTAAATCTGAGATAGATAGCTTTTTGGGAACCAAAGGTATTAAGGGATATGGGCCAAAGGCAGGTATATGGAGTTAGATCACAGATCAGCCATGATCTTATCAAGTGGCGGAGCAGGCACGAGGGGCTGAATGGCCTACTCCTGTTCCTATGTTCCTATGTTCCACAGGTGACTGATGCACTTTACTGGTGTGCCTCTGAGTTTATCAACTTCTCTATGGACCCAGAAAAACAAAGTGAGAGAGAGACCAATCAATTCTTCCCTCAAATGCAGGGTGGTATCAATGTAGAGCTTCCTCCTCATGTCTGCTCGGGGGCCTAATGGCTGCCAATCCTCTATCCATGGCACTCCTTTCCCTTTGTTTGTTCGCATGTTTTTGCAAAGAATACAAAGATTTAGACAAGCGACAGATTAATTCACAATTTTCTTTCGCTCTTCCATTGTGGTAATTCTTTCATGTGGAAGCAGATTTAAAAGTAACTTTCCAAAGGGAATTGGATAAATACTTGAAGGGAAAAAATGTACAGGGCTATGCGGTAAGAGCTGGGTAATGGGACTAATTGGAGAGCTCTTTCAAAGAGCCGGCGCAGGCATGATGGGCCGAATGGCCTCCTCCTGTGCTGTACCTACTATGATGCTATGTGCAGATTGTGCAAAAATCTCACTTATCACTCAAACACTGCAGGAAGTGTGATGTGTGACAATGGAAAGGCAGGAGAGAGATGTGTGTCTGTGGGGGGTGGGAGAGGGGGGTGGGGATGAGGGTATCTTGTGCTTCATAACTATCTCAATTACCTCCTCTATTTACACTGCATTGTCTTACAGAGTGTAGAGGTGAGTCATGTTTCCAGCGTTATTTCAGTATCTGCATGGGCTTTTGTGCCTTCAATTACCTTAGCCAACCTGGTGAGATCATTAAAGCATTTGAGGCACTGAATTGCCACCTGAAGGTGGTTGAGGTGGCACTTATTGAGCCACCTTCCTCCAAACTGCCTGAACCTTCTTTTCATGCGGCCAAAATGCATTTCTGTTCCTGCCCTTATCTGATCACATGACCTCCGTCGTAGCTTCAGAAAATCTTGAAGTTTTGGCCATTGCAGATGCTCCTTCTTCTGCTATTAGAATTATAACGAACTCCAGCACTACCTCCCTCCCTCTTTCTCCCTGTCGTTTCCACTTTCTCCCTTTCTTTCCCTCTTTCACCCTTTCTTTCTCTTCCCCGCTCCACCCAACCCCGCCATCAAAATGTTTTGCTTCTGGCCCTTTAAGCTGCTGCATCTACATTGGATTTCACTCCCTCCCAGAAGCAGACAACCACTCTGGGTCGTCCACTTAAAACCCACCCTGCGTACTAAATTTACTCCCACCCACCACTAATCTTCAATCCAGGGTACTGAGGCCAGCTATTGCACTCCCACCGGCCTGGCTGACATCAGTTAACACAGCAGAAGTTGGGGATTGAACCTGAGATTTCTTTGTCTACGTGGCTTAGCTCCACACCTTACCGTGCATTTACCAACTGCGCCAGGAGGACGAGGCACCTTTTATTCTCATCTGCCATGTTCACAGATTACCTATAACTTCAGCAGGAGGCAACTTGATGTGGCGCAGGTCATACTTAGTGACCATGAAAGGTTTTATGGTCACTAAGTATGACCTGCCGCCATAGGTCATACGTGATTAGTTTTCATACGAACCTACGAAATTGACGGGCAGGAAAAGACCAGCTGGTCCATCAAGCCTGCCCCACACTAAAATCATATAAAGGAGCCCTCCTAACACAGAGGTGGGCCTGAATCCTGCTGATGGTCCCCATATATCGATACATAACTGCCTATCTCTCACTCGCTCACATACAGATAGCCCAGTTGTGCAATGCGTTTTTTGCTTATACTTACCGAGTGGTATGATGTGGGTTGCACACAGCAAGCTTCTGAATCTGAATTCCACGGGGAAGATGCTAAGGGGAGTATTGGGAAATTGGAAAAAGAAAAAAGAAAGACTTGCATTTATATATCGCCTTTCACAACCCTCAGGAAGTCCCAATGCGATTTACAGCCCATGAAGTACTTTTGAAGTGTAGTCACTGTAGTAACTTAGAAAACGCAGCAGCCAATTTGTGCACAGCAAGGTCCCACAAACAGCAATGAGATAAATTACCAGAGAATCTGTTTTTTTAGTGATTTTGGTTGAGGGATAAATATTGGCCAGGACACCGGGGAGAACTCCCCTGCTCTTCTTCAAAATAGTGCCATGGGATCTTTTACATCCTTCTGAGAGGGCAGGTGGGGCTTCAGCTTAACATTTGGAAGGTCAGTCACCCCTCCTGTCAGTCTAGGCCACTTCCTAATGGCCAGTTACAAAGTGATATTTGCTGAGACCTGGGAGCTCATCGTCCCCTACCCCCTCAGAACTGGAGTTTAGGCAGCCCCTCCCTCCCCCACATTGATCGTTGTTGTAAGAGCCAAAATCGCAATGATGTTTGGCAACACCTGATGCTCTGCGTGATGGGAGAAGGAGCAAGTGATATGTAAATAGTTTTGTTTTACTTAGGAGCACTGCTGCATCCAATGCTGTGCTCAGTTGGCTGCCTGAAAATCACACTATCTTCAGACAGGTGGTCAGGCAATAAGGACAAAACACTACCAGGAGCTCAACAATGGCACAGTGGATCATTATTGGTGTTGGAGAGCCCAGAAGAGGGAGTGGCATAATTTTCTTTGATGCACTTTTTAAAGGGCATAATGATATAGTAGGTAGATGGGAAAGTAGGGTTGAGGTCACAATCAGATCAGCCATGATCTTATCAAATGGCAGAGTAGGCTCGAGGGGCCGAGTGGCCTACTCCTGCTCTTAATTCGTATGTTCCTATGGATGATCTAGTTTGTGCCAACCTGATTCAAATCTCTTGCCTCACACTTGGACAATTCATTCTCCACTGGGCGCTGAGCTAACGATTGTAAAAGGTCCACTGAACACTAGAATTTAGAATGAGTCTGGTGTAAATAGGGAATTAATTTACCGAGTAACAGAACCTTTTGAAATACCCACCATGCTAGCATCCTGCTGAAGGGGCTGCTGGACTCACCCTTGCATCACAGTGTTAATGTGCAGTTAACTGAGGCACCAGTCACTAGCGCATCAACTTTCATCTCACATCAGTCGTTGGCAATAAATTTGCAGAGTTAATGTATAATTGGGAATATCGAGCAAAGAGAACACTGTTCCCACTGCTCCAGAGACCAGGAATGTTCAGCAAACCAGCTTTCTGGCACTAAATTGTCAAGACATCGCTATAGCTTTCCACACGGTGGACTGTCGTTTTGTGCCTTTTGTTCATAACCCTGAGGGTGATGCTGAAAGGTAGGTGCAGCAGCTCACGATGGAAGGAGGAGGGGAGAGTCATCAGCAGCGTACATTTGGACACCACCTAGTAGCTGTATCAAGAGTAATATCACCAGGGAGCAGGACACCTCCCTGTCCTCTCGGCCACCAGTGGTGTATGGCCCCAAAATAATTTTAGAAGTGAGAGATAATCTGAAATAAGATAAACGGGCTGTGCGAATTTGCAGGCAGTATTATTTTTAAAACATGAGTAACTCATCGGAGTAAACAGGAGCACAGCTTGCATTTATTTAGCGCTTTTAATGTTGAAAAATGTCGCAAGGCGCTTCGCAGAGGCCTAATCAGAAAATAATAGGCACTGCCTGTAATAAAGAAGGAGATATTAGGAAGAGTGAAAAGCTTGGTTATACAGATGGGTTTTATGGAGGATCTTAAAGGAGCAGAGGGTGGTGGAGAGGCGAAAGGTTTTAAGGAGGATATTCCAGAGCATGGCGCCTAGATGGCTATCAATGCTGGGATAAAGGGAGGAGGGGATGCACAAGAGGTCAGAGTCAGAGGAAGTGAGAGCTGAATTGGAGGAAGTTGGTTGTAGGGCTGGAGGAGGTTACAGAGATATGGAAGGGTGAGGTCATGAATGAGTTTTTAAACCGACGGATGAAAATTTTAAGTTTGAGGCGTTGGAGGACTGGGTGATGGGTGAGTGGGACTTGAACTCAGGATATTGCACATCTGAGTCCCTTGTGCAACGGCAGGTTTTGTCTGTAGTGAACAGTCACATCCTGCAGGTGCAGTTTATAAGAAAATTGTTGAAAGAGCAGCCTTTATATCAAATGCAAGTACTTCTGAGCCATGTGTGCAGATTTGTTGCTGTGTTTTACACAAGATTAAAGTGTGGGGGAATTTTAAGGGCCATCGTTGCAGTGATTTACATCATTTTGCCGGGTTTGTAAAGTTCTTGTGTATTTTTAAAAAACTTTAAAAAATGAATTTCAAGCTGGAGAGTGAAACACTCCCCCATTTTCCCCAATCCCCATGGTTTCACATATTTAACAATTGAACCCTCCACCCCGACACTGTCCCACCCGTTGTGGGTGGGTTAAAATTACCCCCCCCCCCAGTGTCAGCAACAAGCACTCCCAAGCGAGGTATGTTGGATAGAGAGAAAGAAAGAGCTTGCATTTATACAGCACCTTTCATGTCCTCAGGACGTCCTGAAGCACTGCACAGCAAATTAAGTACTCCTGAGGTGTAGTCAATGTTTGTAATGAAGGGAAACGTAGCAGCCAATTTGCACACAGCAAGGTCCCACAAAGAGCAATGAGATAAATGACCAGAGATTAAAACTGTCAACAATGTGCTCAGTCACAACCTAAGAACTGCGCCTCCTACTGCACCAGTGTGATGTTTCTCACATCAGTCATCCTGTGACCTCCCTGAATGAGTGCCAATTAATCATCATGTCTTATAAGTAACACTTTGCGGTACTTTTTTTAAACCACAGGTATTATATCCGTCATAGCACAAATCTTCCAGTGGCCAGTGCGGTGTGGGCTGATCTGGAATTTAAAAAACTGGTGTTAGTAAAAAGTGACGATGAAGCTGTCGGATTGTCTTTAAAAACCCAACTGGTTGAGAAGGAAACCTGCCGTCCTTACCCGGTCTGGTCTATTTGTGACTCCAGTCCCACACCAACATGTTTAACTCTTAATCGCCCTCTGAAGTAGCCTAGCAAGCCATTCCATTGTACAGGGCAACTAGGGATGGGCAATAAATGCCAGCCTTACCAATGACACCCACATCCCGAGAACAAATTAAAAAGAAATTTGAAGTTTAAAATTTACTAAGCTTTTTTTTACAAAAAAATCTACAATAGACAGAAAAGTGAAATATATTTATACAAAAGTAGCTACTCTAAGCTCAGTTAGGGGCTCAGTGCATAATAAAATTCATCATGTTGATTTAGAAGGCCCAGATTCAATCCCTGGTCTCTGTTAATTTTGTTTTTTGGGTGGGGGCTGCATTTGGCCTCAGTATAATGGGGCTAATGGGAGAGAAACAAGCCAGTTGTACTGCTCTCCAGTGATGCCTGCTGGAAAACTTGCATATGTGAGATGAAGGCAGGATTGGGCTCAGTTGCGATTTCCCCCATGGCTAAATAACCTGCGGACACTCGCTGTCTGGTCTTGCAAATTAAGAATTGCCACTTGTGTAAGGCATGAAAGAGCTGTTGGGCCTGTTAAATTGTGACCCAGTTTTCAGCAGAGGAAAGGAAAGCCTTCCCTTAGCAACGAGCCTTCCCTCAACAAAGGTAGAATGAACTGTAGTGTCACTTTGACTGGGAAAGTGAAAATAGCCTTTCAACTTTTGCCAAGTTTGGTGTTGTGCAAAGGACAGAATAGGGGTGGGGTCAGAGGGGTGGGGTCAGGTCCTGAGATCAGACATTTGCTTTACTGCTGATGAAAATTCACTGGAAACCTTAACATTAGACAGGTAAATGGGGGGAAAGTGACCTACTGTCTTAAAAATCAGACTTTTGGTTTGGTCTTTATACTTAGCTTTTAAGTAGTGTATCTGGGAATTTCTATGTCCATTTAAATCCTAGGCTTGTATCTAAGAGAAAATCCACCATAGGGTCATTGGGTAGATGAGAGAGTTTCAGCCCCTCCTGCCTTATCCATCTAGAATTTTAAAAAAAACTTACATTCTCCCAAATGTCATATAATAGTCTCTTGAATGGATGTAATGTTTTCACCTCCCACTACCCTATCCAGAAGATCCCAACAAGTCTTGATCACCCTGCATGACGTTCTTCTTGACATTTATCCTAAACTTTGCCCTTTCCAGTTTTGCTCTGTTTCTTTATATCCTGCCTTACCTTGAAGTGGTGCTCTGGATTTAACCACCAGCCCGCTTGATTAGCACCCCATCCACCACCCTAAACATTCACTTCCTTCACCACCGGCGCACTGTGGCTGCAGTGTGTACCATCCACAGGATACACTGCAGCAACTTGCCAAGGCTTCTTCGACAGCACCCCCAAACCCGCGACCTCTACCACCTAGAAGGACAAGAGCAGCAGGTACATGGGAACAACACCACCTGCACGTTCCCCTCCAAGTCACACACCATCCCGACTTGGAAATATATCGCCGTTCCTTCATCGTCGCTGGGTCAAAATCCTGGAATTCCCTTCCTAACAGCACTGTGGGAGAACCTTCACCACACGGACTGCAGCGGTTCAAGAAGGCGGCTCACCACCACCTTCTCAAGGGCAATTAGAGATGGGCAATAAATCTGGCCTTGCCAGCGACGCCCACATCCCATGAACGAATAAAAAAAACTATAACCACTGAATATCTCTGAAGGCCCCCTTCTCCATCACCTTCATGCTAAGCTAAAGAGCTCCAATTTCTCTAGCCTTTTCCTCGTTACTCAATCCTCTGATGACAGGGATTAGCCTCATGGCTCTGCTTCGCACTTGAATGTTACCCTTGTCGACCCATATGGAGCCATGCACTTCATGGTGTGGTCTGGCCCAATTCATTGTAAAGTTTTGGCATGACATCTTCTCACTTCTACTCAACTGACCTCACAATACAATTTAGCATTTGTTTATCGCTGTTCCACATTGATATGGGTCTATAAACATATGTGTGCCAAGTCAAACCATGGGGCTGAGCTGATGTTATCCAGAACATTGAGATGATGGAGTTAAAACATTAATTTTCAGTGTTAAAATAAATAGAAGTTTGATACAGAGAGGAAAGGGCCGAGCCAAACATTAAAGCATTTTTAAACAAATATCTTTTGTTCTTCCAAACATGCATCAGAACATGTGTCTTTGTAATAATGGAAGCTGAGGCAAATGCACATGCTGATGTAATAATATAGCTACTGGAGAATCTCAGAGGGTTAAACAGGAAACTGGGTCCTTTCAGCTGGTAGAAGTTTTCCCAGAAGGTTTTTTTGCGTCTTTTAAAGGTCACGGCCTGTGTTTGTGGCGTGGGAAATTATTAACACATGCTAGGCCCAATCAATGGCCCCATTTCCCGACATTGTCTTGCAGGGACGTTCTCTTCGTCATGTAAGCAGCCGACCGTTTGAAACCAGCAGCTGTTACATCCAAATAGAGAACGTAGAAGAGGCACACTGTAATCTTCCTGAGCCTGGCTATTCTGAGGTGCAGGAGGCACTTGTTCTCTGATCTGGCCAGCATGTTTTGCAGCCTACTTCCAGATTTGCTGAGTTCACCGTTTATTCCAGCTAACCGTAGACATTCTGTTGCTAATCTGTGATCTTCAGGTACATGCTGTACCTTTCAGGTTTTTGAGCGGATGGTCTGGAAATTTCTAAAATATAAAATGTGTAATCCAGTTTTTTATAAATAGCAGTCCATTTGTTCCCCATTGCTTGCTATATGACATGGCGATCTTGGTTTTCAATGAATTTTTATCAGCAAATCCAACATCAGCATTCAAAAGTCTTGATCCCAAATCACGTTTCCTCCCCCATGCCGGCTCTGAATTTGGACTGTAGCCCATCAAGCCCCCAAGGACCTTTAAAGGTCTAAGTAACAAAAATAAGGGATAGGAATCTTCTAACTGTGTGCAAGGTAAGCAAAAATCTATAAGATCAAGAATTCCAATGACTCAATGGGTAGATGATGTGGTAAAAACCACACAGACCGAGAAGGTCCCAGGTTTGACCTCTGGTCTCTGCTGAGTTAGTTAATTTGAGTTGGTGCGGTTCCAGGGCTGTTACAATTGGCTTCTGGTTTAGAAAGAGGAAAATTAGCTGGGAATGCTGCTGCCCAGTGAGCCTTGCTGGAAAGCCAGGTGAGCAGTTCTGGGCACCGCACCTTCAGAAGGACATATTGGCCTTGGAGGGAGTGCAGCGTAGGTTTACTAGAATGATACCCGGACTTCAAGGGTTAAGTTACAAGGTGAGATTACACAAATTGGGGTTGTATTCTCTTGAGTTTCGAAGGTTAAGGAGTGATCTGATCGAAGTTTATAAGATATTAAGGGGAACAGATAGGGTGGATAGAGAGAAACTATTTCCACTGGTTGGGGATTCTAGGAGTAGGGGGCACAATCTAAAAATTAGAGCCAGACCTTTCAGGAGTGAGATTAGAAAACATTTCTACACACAAAGGGTGGTAGAAGTTTGGAACTCTCTTCCGCAAACGGCAATTGATACTAGCTCAATTGCCAAATTTAAATCTGAGATAGATAGCTTTTTGGGAACCAAAGGTATTAAGGGATATGGGCCAAAGGCAGGTATATGGAGCTAGATCACAGATCAGCCATGATCTTATCAAATGGCGGAGCAGGCACGAGGGGCTGGATGGCCTACTCCTGTTCCTATGTTCCTATGTTCCTAATAGGACAGGCTGAGGTGTGCCCCAGAGTTAAAGAATCTGTGACTGGCGAGGGTTACGCACTGAAGGTGGCCACATGAGCGAAGTGACGGAACAGTAACTCAGCATGAGTTGGGTTTGGTGGGTGGAGGAGTTTCACAAAAAACGTAACCCTGGTCAGTAGAAATCTGCATTGTAAAAGTGTGCATTAGAACCGTGAATGTACAATGGCTGTAAGCGTCCGTTTGGCTCAGTTGGAGCACTCTTGACTGAGTCAGAAGGCTGTGGGTTCAAGCCCCATTACAGGATTTAAATGCATAATCTAGTTGACATTCCAGCACACTACTAAAGGGGTGCTGCATTGTCGGAGGTGCCGTCTCTCAGATGAGTTTGTTAAACTGACGGCCTGACAGCCTAGCATGTGACGAGGTACTGTGGGGGAAAAATTTGTTAGTGGCAAAACAAAATGGTGTTACCAGTGCAGGGTGCTCTAAATTAAAGTCAGCCTGAAAATGAGCCAACATTGCAACAAGGCCTGTTTAAATTGCAGGGTCAGCCTCTGCAATGGAAATTAGATACAGAAATGTGACTTCTTTATGTGGTATCCTGAAACAAATCTTTTTTTCACAAATGTCGGGGTTTAGACATGTGATGCAGTTCCCTTTCTGTGGCTGGAGGAAGGGCGCAGCTTGTTGACGGAGTGTTGAGTGATGTGCGACGGACCGGCATGACACAGTTTTATGTTTAAGATTTCTACTTGAATATTCATCTCATACACAGTACCCCAAAGAGTTACTCCCATAAGTGAGCCCTTGCTTTCCACGAACCAGACCGTTCCTTTATGCAAGCAAAATCTGGTAATGCAGACTCAGGGATTGAACGGCAACCTTAGTTACTGTATTTAGCTGACTGGATATGTCCTGTCATGATGTCCTTTCCCATTGACCTCAAAGTGGTACAATAACGAGTCTCTCAGACTGTGACCTCAGGTTCTAAACTATGTGCAGGTTGTCTAATAATAACCAATAGCTGAGGCAATGGGCAGAACTTGCAACCTCAATGGAAAGGGAAATGGGGGGGGGGGGGGGGAGAGGGGGACGAATAACGGGCGGTTAATCTCCCGCCCACATTACGCTCCCTTCGAAGTTGAACGTTCCGCCCAATATGCCGCAGACCATGTCTATTCTTCCTCAAATTCAGAAAATAATAAATAGATGTGACTCTTTGCTAATAATTTTAGTGATACTGGACCTGAGAGACTGTCCCTCAACAATAATCTTACTTGGGGAACGCTGCTTATTACCCAGCGGAGCTTCCCGCCTTCCCATTGACAGCCTTGTAAGAACTAGGTGAACTGGGAGCATGACCCTTGAAATTGACCTCTCGTACTCTTAAATTTCAACCAAGAACAAAGGAAATAAAAAGTGTATCTTTCAAAATCAAATAGGGAAAGAACTTGCATTTATATAGCACTTTTTATGGCCTCAGGATGTCCCAAGGTGCTTTACAGCCAATGAAGTGTTTTTAAAGTGTAGTCACTATTGTAGGGAATCACAGCAGCCAAATTGCACACAGCAAGGTCCCACAAACAGCAATGTGATAATGAGCAGATAATCTGTTTTAGTGGTGTTGGCTAAAGGATAAATATTGGCCAGGATACTGGGGAGAAATCCCCTGCTCTTCTTTGAAATGGTGCCACGGGATCTTTTGATGAGAGGGCAGACGGGGCCTCGGTTTAACATCTCGGCAGAGAGACTGCACCTCCAACAGTGCAGCACTCCTTCAGTACTGCACTGGGAGTGTCAGCCTAGATTATGTACTCAAGTCTCTGGAGGGGGGCTTGAGCCCCCGACCTGACTCAAGAGGCGAGAATGCCACCAACTGAGCCCCGGCTGTTAACTGTACAAATATAAGTCACAGGATATGTCTGCAGGTCCCCCTGAAAAATCCATCGAATTGGTATCAGACTCAAATCAATCTACCACCTGAAGGCAAACTCAAATGACTTACCGGATTATTCTCAGAATGAAGTAAGCCAATGTACCAAATGGTTCTCCGTTGAAGAACATCTCATAATGAGCTTTGCAGATAAAATGTATTTGTATAGGAAGAATGTGCTCTCTACTCAATTGAATATGAAAATCATGGATCTTGTCTGCAACTGATTGTGCGTTTCAAGCTGAATACTGACAGTGGCAATAACCAAAATCTTCCAGTTTCCTATACCGAAATAGTCCAGAATCAAGACATGTAACTTCCTTGGAATCATACAACACAGAACGAGGCTGTTCAGCCCATCGTGCCTGTGCCTGCTCTTTGAAAGAGCTATCCAATTAGTCCCACTCTCCTGCTGTTTCCCCATAGCCCTGCAAATTTTTCCTTTTCAAGCATGTATCCAATTCCCTTTTGAAAGTTACTATTGAATCTGCTTCCACCGCCCTTTCAGGCAAATCATAACAACTCGTTGCGTAAAAAAAGTTCTCCTCAACTGCCCTTTGTTTCTTTTGCCAATTATCTTAAATCTGTGTCCTCTGGTTACTGACCCTCCTACCGCTGGAAACAGTTTCTCCTTATTTACTCTATAAAAACCCATCATAATCTTAGTTTGGAGTATGATCACACAGGCTGGAGTTGAATATAACAAGGAACAATGCAGAAATTAGCAGGAGGGATGTGAGTTGCAGACTTACATCCTTGAAAGGAAATTATCCCCATCTCTGCACAGAAATTTGCTGACAGTCAAATGTTTTTTGCAAGGAGCCTGTACAACACAATGCTGCCCCCCGGTGTGCAACTGTAGGTTGACAGTGATCCAACTGAATGCCTCTGGGCTTTACTGTTCAGAAGGGTTTCACTCACCTGTCCTGTCACTGGTAATCGCAGTCCAGCAGGGTTTGGTGTAACATTGTTGGGGATTGAGATGTGGTGAAGTGTTTTTTTATTTTGTCAAACAAATATTTCATTGCTGAGGCTGTGAGTGTTGCTGATTGTTATGGTGTGTGACTTTTATGTTGGGTAGTTGTGGGTTTAAAGATATGTCCATTGTATTAAAATGGTTTATCAGTCTAGACCAGTATGTCCAAACCTCGGCCCAAGGGCCTTCCAATCCAGCCCAAAAAGCTCAGGCAACTCAGTCTCGTTTTTGCTTGTATTTCTTCCTTGCTGGTTTGTCCTGCTTAAATTTTGTAGGCCTTGGGGTTTGGGAAGGACTGTTCTTGGTGCTACTGCCTCACTGGTGAATCAATCCTAAATCAGGACACTAAGTTCTGTTCATATCGACAACCTAAGACGTAAGCAAATTAAAAGGCTTGTTTTAGGCGGCTGCCCCAAATGCCTGATAAAATGGCCCGACTTAATATCGGGTGGGACGTCTTTCAGGCATCCTTGGGGCGTGGCACACTGATCCCCGAAATTGGCCCTCGTTGCATCTATTTCACGCCTGTAAAACGGGGTCAACAAGATCCAATTCCTACGCCAAAAACTTTGCAAAGAAGAGGACAAAGATACATATTCCTGCAATTCTTACTAAACGGAGATCGTGTGCAGTAAGAGCATCTTGGTCAAAGTGATTGTCCGAACAGGGCAGAACAGCAAGAGCAGGGCTTGGCGTGAATCCAGACAGCAACCTGCATAATAATAAAGGAGATTAGAAGAGTAGGGTAGCAGTAAGCAGAACCTTACTTCACTGAGAGCTGAAACCATTCCAAATCAATAAAAAAATACTTCTGCTTCGTATTTAAGAGCCTAAAATGACATTCTGTTTAAGATTGAAATCAAAGAAATTGATCTGATAAAAAAAAGGGGAGATTTCATTTAAACTGAAGTATTTTTCTATTTTTGTAGTTTAATCCCTTTCAGATGATGTTTAATGTCTGTAAGCCACATATAGGCATAATGTGCTTAGTGATATCTGTAATTTAGATTTCGAAGAATCCCACCATAAACTGTTGTATAGATTTAAATCCCAAGACTCCTGAATTATTTTTTATTAAATCTTACTTTAACATTTGCAATAACAAGTTTTATTATTTGTTATGATAAATATGGATAATAACCACAGGAGATCTGGCTACATTCATAAATTGTATTTTTTGATGTTTTATTCCAGGAGGAGAGGAAGAGCTTTTCAGGTTTGATACTAATGGATGAACATTTCGTACACTCGTATGACCTTGCTCTCTCTATTACTTTAGTGGTGGTGTTAACCCACTTAAAATAAATGGTTTAATGCCTGTGCTAAAATAACAGAATCAGGAATGTCATATGAATGTACTAGGCCTTTGGCAACAGTAATTTCTAGGCTAATATAAATTGTATTAATAGCTCCGATCTTCCTCCCCGGTAACATCAACCTCCAGAAGATCGACTGAATTATTTGTAGTGGCCGGACCTCCCTCCCAGAGTTCATTGGGCTCCTTTAAGATAGTTGGATTGGAGGTGAGAAAACCCATCTATTTAGCTGTCCCAACAAATCAAAACTGAACAAACTTGAAGGGTACAACAAGAGGAAGGAAGCCAATTATTTCCTGCTGGCTTTTCTCATCAGGTAATGTGACCTCTCCTCAATGGAGAGGAGCTGAGCAGCTACCGATCTAGAGAAACTTCCAACATCAATTAGCCTGTAACTGACCTTGGGAATGTGCCTAATGAACTCTCAAGATATTGTGCTTGTAGTGAGTGGGTTGATAGGTCACAGATGGACAGAAAGCTGATGAAGAAAGAAAGAACCGTGCATTTATATAGCGCCTTTCATGACCCCAGGACGTCCCAAGCCGCTTTACAACCACTGAAGTACTTTTGAAGTATAGTCACTGTTATAATGTAGGAAATGGCATCCTTGACTCTGGGGATCTCCTCGTGGTTCACTGAGGACCTTTAGACCCAAGTTTAGAAACCTACGATCTACAGTACACCAATGTAATGTACATAGATTGGACTGCCTCTAAATCTGAATGTAAAACTTAGTGACTCATTGTAAGCATCAATATTTGGTGAAATCTATTTTACAATTCACATATTGGTAAAATCCAATTAGGTTTTTACTAATCCAAGTCCTGGTATAATCATCCTTATTGTGTGTCAGTTTTCTTTCTCTCTGCAGTTACTTTGGGTACAAACTACAGAGCAAAAACTGTCACACAACCAGGGTGATTACACCAGGACAGTCACCAAAGAGATTCTAAACCCAAAGTGACATAAAACGGATCAGTTCAAGGTAACTGACTGAATACCTCAATATGGCCCATTGTTTCAAATTTGCTGTTGGTTCAGATGTGCCATACCATTTTGTAAAACTAGGAAACACACATGCACAATGGGACACTGGAATAAATCCTATGGTTTAGCTTTCCTGATGCAGAGCTTTGTGTGATTGGAATATGTATCGGAATTCAGAAGCAGAAGTCAGTGCACCCGATTCAAAGCCTATACCATTCTCCCTCCGCACATGAATGGACCCCCACACCTGAATTCCCAATATGTACTATCGTCACACAAAGCACTGCACTAGGAGCGCTAAGTTTAGCCCATTCGTCCTTACGCATATGAATGCCTCCATGTTAACAATTCTACTATTTCCTTGCTATTGTGCAAAATTAGCAGGTGAGTGGCTAAACACTGGGGACAGGGGGGTGAAATTGGATACGGGCGGGGAGCTAAAACAGGCGGATTCGCTTTTACTGCTCGTTATATGACTCGCCCGATATTCAGTGCTGTTGAAGTCAGTGGAGCTGAATCTCGGCCGGGTACAAACGGGTGTCAAATGCGATTCCACCTGTTTTGCGTCTCTGCCTGTGTCCAATTTCACTCCCTGTGGCTGGATCCCCTGTTTAGTGTTGTAAAAAACAATAGCTGCTAGTCTATCAGAGAGTCCTTGCCGTATTCCTTAGAAATATGTTGGGGGGTGGGGGGTGGGCAGGAGGATATAAATGGAGTACCACGTTTGGGGGTAGTTTTCACCCTCATCGCCTGGGTGGTAATCTGGCAGAGCAGATCATAAGCCTATTGTAGAACCCACATGGTTTTTATCCCATTGAAATCAATGTTTGACTGCGATAATTAGGATTAGACTTTGGATTGGTGAACACAGGACTTTATGGGCACTTGAAAAATAACTGGACCCATCCTGTCATGGCATTCTCAATGGTCCTTAGTTACTTTGTATGTGCTACATAGCCAGTAGCTATATTCCATGGTGACAGCTGTAGGTTGACATAGTGTAAACATGAGAATGTAATTCAGGCCTACCCTTTGCTTGAGCAAAGAGCTGGCACAGACACGATGGGCCAAATGGTCTCCTTTTGTGCTGTATCATTCTATTTCTTCACCATTCCAGTGCAGATCCTGGGCAAGTGACAAGAAGGTAACTCAATGACAGTCAGCTACAAGTTTGCTGTCCAGTGAATACAAATCTCCATTACCTTCTATTTCCTATTTTAATTGTGTGCAGAGATTAGGGCATCCTCCTTTAAACCTTAATGAGGAATTGGATTAATGGGTTCAATTGAGCATTAAAAATTGTGGCGTAAAAACGACCAAAGGTTAAGGGTTAGTGCAAGCCAACAGTTGTATCACTGCTTAGATTGTTAATTGTATCCATGTGATTTATGCAGTCAAAATCCTGGAACTCCCTTCCTAACAACACTGTGGGAGAACCTTCACCACACAGACTGCAGCGGTTCAAGAAGGTGGCTCACCACCACCTTCTCAAGGGCAAGTAGGGATGGGCAATAAATGCCGGCCTCGCCAGCGACGCCCACATCCCATGAACGAATAAAAAAAAATCAATTAGTGTTAATTGTATTTAGGTGGCGTGTATCAATTGGGGACTCTCTTAAATCCATTTATATGAGAGCTTATCTGGGGAGGGTAACGTGGATCTCTGCGAATAAAGGCTTGGAAGCAACTGAAGATTAGGTTCTAGTATTCTATCGTTCATCACCTGGCTATCCAATTTGTAACATAGATTCCAGCTTAATAGATGTGCCTATAAAATTACATCTTGGGCCATAGTATAGTTGTAATTTTACATTTATATAGTGCTGTTCATGTTGAAACACTTTGTACAATTACTCATTGAAGTGCACTCACTGTTGTTATGGAGACAATTAGGGTAGCCATTGTGCAGCTTCTCGCACAACAGTCGTAAGGTGAACAAACAGTCCGGTAATCGATTTTTTTGGTGGTATTTATTGAAAAAGGAATGTTGGCCAGCACACTGACTGGGAGAACTCCCTGCTCAGATGCTATTCCCAAAAGTTAAGATGAGGGAAGGAGAGGAATTCCAGGTTTAGACACCATGCTGCCTTAATTCTGTATTTATAACGCCATCTGATGTTCTTGGTTCATTTTTGGGATAGGCCTTGTTTTCAAACTATTAGATCCAGATCCACCTCTTTATGGGTAGGTGATCAGTATAACGTACTGTCTGCAGGAAATTCGCAGTTTAGCTACAAACCAGACCTGCTCCTTCTAAGCCCACTACCTGGGTACTCCCTGAAGGGGAAGTGGTCTAAATTGGTCCAGAGGTCAATCAGAGTTTAATCGCTGTATGGTCAGGAGAGCTTATAGATTGCTCGGTGCTTGCTTTTTTTTTGACTCAGAAAATTACATGCTATTTTTTACACCCTTTTGACTTTATGAAGCAACACATCTGAAATGTAACTGATGCTCTCAGAAGCTTTATATGGAAGTTTTTTTAAAAAAAGTTAGCAGACCTGTTAAGCCCAAGCCACAACTGTTGAATTTGCCGTGGCCACAGTTAAACTTGTTCTGAAAGAAACAATATCAAAGTGCATGGGGAGGTTAGATTATTAAAATCGTCTTGTAATTTTTATTGGAAAGAATTACAGCTCAAGTAACCAAACAATAAGGATTCAGTTCTTTTACATTAAAGTAATATTTTCTAATCCAAGTACCAATCAAAGTAAGAATATATCTTCCATCCCTCAATGACAGTGGCATTTGTGCTGCTTTTTAATCCTTCCTGACTGAACAAATAGGAATTGTTTCCTTAACTCTTTTAATCTGAGGAGATCCATGAACTGCTGTAATTTTTATGGGCTTTTGCCAATATGAGTGGATTTCACATCTGGTATCTTCCAAGAATTCAATTCCCCCTGTATTAAATGGGAAATCTCTGTGATAAATTTTCTTTTTGCACCTGGTATCAGCATCAGTCACCCTCAAATCAGCTAGAACATGGATCAGAAACAGAATAAATGTGCTATTTCCTGCCTCTCAGAATAGCACCTCCAAGTTCACCATTTTCTACCATATGGCCTTATCGAGTAGCACAGATGCAGAATTGTGGACCAAAACAGCAACTTGCATTGGCGTGGCACCTTGAAATGTTGAAGAACTTTCCAAAGCACTTCACAGAGGCGTAAGCAAGGGAGAGTGGTTGAGGGGGTAGGGGGGGATTTAATGTTGAGTCAATGAAGGAGGTACTAGGAAGGGTACCAAAAGCTTAGTCAAAGAGTTGGGTTTTAAGAGGAGTCTTAAAGGAATAGAGAGAGGTGGACAGGTACAGGGGTTTAAGAGGGGCTGAGGCCTAGGGGGCTGGCAGCCCAGCTGTCAATGGTGGGACGAAAGGCGGGAGAGATGCACAAGAGACTGAAGTCAGAGGCAGGAAGAGTAAGGCTGGAGGAGGTCAGAGATAGGAAGGAGTGAGGCCATGGAGGAACTTCAACACAAGGATGAGAATTTTAAATGTGAGGCAGTGGATGACCAGGAGCCAGTGTAGGTCAACAAGAACAGGAGTGATAGACGAATAGGACTCGGTGCATATTAGGATATGGTCAGCAGGGTTTTGGATGAGCTGAAGTTTATGGGGGGTGGAGGATGGAAGCAGCAAAGGCAGTTTTCTGCTGTAGACTTGTGTCCAGTAGGAATTAGGTTCTGATTCCCCAACCTCATACTGCATAAGACTCTATAAAGTATTGATTTGTGTTCCATTGTTTCTTTTGTAAATCTGTCTAATGCACTTAATTAATAAGATGGTTTCCTGTCTAATTATTTACACAGTATAGTATAGATCTTTGGATCTAGCCTCTACCAATCTCTTTGTTGCAGTGTGGCCTGTACTGCACACCATACTGAACCACCAAAAATAAGACTTTTAAAAAAAAAAACCTAGGTGAAGGAGAGAAGCCGAGATAAATCAGGAGGTAGTGATTAGGTGAAAGCTTGAGTTTTAAAAGCCTGTAGAATGCAGTCCTGGAAAAAGAAAGAAAGAATCGCATTTATATAATGCTTTTCATGACCTCAGGATGTCCCAAAGCGCTTTACAGTACTTTTGAAGTGTAGTCACTGTTGTAAGGTAGGAAAGAATGCATTAGTTTAGGAGATAGTGTAATGAGCCTTAATTGGAACACACAGAGGATGCAGGCAAAAAGAAAACACATAGGACAAAAGAATGAGAGGCAAATTTGAAGCAATGATGACTGCAGTAGCATCGATAAAATAGAGACACAAGAAAGGTTGTGATTGAACAAAAGAGGTTGGAAACTATCCTGTACGGTACAGCATATTAAACCAGTCTGAGATTGGCCTTTAGGAATTCAAGATGAAAGCTGACAATTTCTGTTTGTAAAATAAATAATACTTTGGTAATTCATTGCGCCGCTCTTTCTGTTCATGATCACCGCCTGAATAAATAAACTGTACTAATTCTATGCAGGTATAATGATGTGGAGGCTTCCTAATTAACTGCATAGTAGGTATTTAATTGCATAGTGTTTGCCAATAGGAGCATTATGCAATTAAGTGGAGCTGTCCTGACACAAATAGAAAGTATTTCAGCAGTAAGTTGCTATAAAGCAGCTTCCGCTGTAGTTTTGCTTTCTTCTTGTTGAGCTGTTATGTTGAAACTGCCCTCTCGATCAAGTAGTTTTTAATAATTTATTATGTGTAACAGTCCCATTTTTGTGCTCATCAAAGTAAGGGATTGAGTGAGGTCAGTCATGGAAAAAAACATTCTCTACTTTTAGCACCTACCATCATCATCAAACACTCTCGGGTCAGGTACATCATGGCTTAGATGCAGAGTAACGCTCCCTCTGTGCTATCCCATCAAACACTCTCGGGTCAGCTACAACATGGCTTAGATACAGAGTAACGCTCCCTCTGTGCTATCCCATCAAACACTCTCGGGTCAGCTACAGCATGGCTTAGATGCAGAGTAACGCTCCCTCTACACTATCCCATCAAACACTCCCAGGTCAGCTACAGCATGGCTTAGGTACAGAGTAATGTTCTTCATTTCCCAGCCCAACTATCGTGATGGCCTCTCTTGAAGGATATTGACAGTTTAATGTCTATCATGATGAATTCGGAGCAATGTTGTGCTCACGCTCAACAATATGCACATTAATTAGAGTCCTTACAACAATTGACTGAATCTATACAACCAGGTCCAGTTAAAAATAGCTGTTATAGGAATTGCTAGATGAGAAAAGACCTAGGTCCATCTAGTTCGCCTTCTACCATCACATGATACAACGATAATGGAGTTGTTGACTAATCTTAGTAATCAATCACTATCAATTAGTCTACAACAGACCCAGACATGAGACATGGAAAACCCGTGGTGGAAAGCTTTGGGAACCATAGGTCCAAAGTCACCTGTTCCTCCCAGGCACGCTACACTTAACATATTTCATGTCATGTCTCAAATTTCTCACATACAGTATCCCAAACTTTTATTTTCTGAAAGAAATCTATCTAATTTGCATTTGAGTGAATCAATACTAACTGCTTCTACCATCTACCTAGGGAACAGTTCCCATAGATTGACAACTCGCTCACTGAAATAATGCTTCTGCAGATTAGTTTTGAATTTCCTCCCCTTGAAGCGCAGGCCATGTACTCTGGTCCTGTCGCTCTGGACAAGGTGAAACATAAACTTGATCTCACCTTTCTGCACATTTTGATTTTTTTTTTTGCCAATTTTTCCCCCTCTCAGACCCTCTGCTGCAATTCTTGGGCAAGTGGTCATTCTCCATGTATGAGATTGACAGCGGTAATTTGTAGGTTATTTCACCTTCGGAGAGTATGACGGCGGAGCCCTATCCGGCCCTCACCTATTCTCCACACGCGTGCATTTTCTAGTAATGGCAATTGGTTGCAATCAACCTTGGCAGATATTCTTCTCCTTGATGGCCCGAGGTTGCTAAGTACAATTGTAGTGCTTTGGCTGGGATCAGCGAATTTAGCACCGACTAGCCGAGCCATTCTGTTCATATTTTAATAAGCTTCTGTTGTCCGTTGCAGGTGTAGGATCAGCCGAATTACAGCTGGTGATGCAGAAAGCACAGTGGGTCTCTGTCGGCAATTCAGTTGTCCTGTCCAGTCAGATTCCCGCACATTTGGCATACATGACTCCTATTTCCGTGGTTTGGAACAAAGAGAACAACGGAGCATTGGTAAGTTAATGGGATGCCCAAGTGTCATCGCAGCAACAGGGATTTAGCGTTTACGCTGAAGTGACTTAACTCCATTTGAATTTGTTTCAGTTTGAAGTTATTGAACAGCACAGAGACCAATTTGCTGGGCCACACATTTATGGAAAGTTGATTCAAGCTTCTAATCTTGGCTTTGCTATCAGAAGGTGACACTAAGTGGAGACTAAAGGGCATTCTGACAGAATGGGAGGGCAAATTTGAGGGCAAATCTCACCAAACTGCTGACACACCATTTTGTGGCCCATTTCAGAATGGCAATAGCTGAGACTTGTCCTCTAGGTTAGGAAAAGATGCATGTCATGGAAATAAGATAGAAGGAAGGACCATTTAGTACTACAAGAAGTTTCACATTACACTCCAATCACGGGTGCAAGAGACAAATATTGCACAAGACTCCATTTCATGGGGAAGCAGTTGCAAAATAACTATTTAATTGGGAGCAAGAAAGCAGATCTGAAAGCTATCTTTGGCTGGGGGCATGTGAATGAATGGGTTTTAGTATCTTTCATATTGTGTCAAAGACAATCAAGCTTTTCCTGTAAATACCTATTTCTACTCTAGCTGCAATTTGTTGAAATACTGCGAAGTTTCTCTCGAGAATTTCAAAAGAATCTTGGTAGCCATTTTGTTGGGGGGGCCCTCAGTGGCCCTTATCTTGGAGTGTTGGAGCTGGGATTCCAATTTGGGGAAGAGTCGTCTTTTACAAAAGTAAAGACAAATAAAAAGAGAACATGGAACAGAATAAATTAAGGGGAGGAACTTTCTGGATTCCATACAAGTAACAAAATGGTAATGGAGAAAATAGTGGGACTTAAAATAGATAAATCTCCAGGGTGTCAGGCGGTTACTATGATCCACTGTTTTATAACAGAAAAGCATTACATATAATGCACAGTGTATTTTCTTGCAGAGGTTGAGCTGTGTCCCTTTTTAAAACAGAATAATAAAGCAAAACAGCAATAAAGAGGAATAAGAGAAACAAAGAGTTTTGAGAAAAGGCGCAAAGCGACAGAACGCAGTGCATTATAGTTTTAATCGCGGATCAGGGATTTCCCTATATGAACAAGGAAATTTAACTTATGAGGAACCAGTTTTGATATTTTCATAGTTTTTTTGGGTGCATTTTCACCATTTCTTAACATTTTAAAAACGGTACAATCAATGCATGCAATTATCAGCCTCCAAATACAACAAATTGTTACAGATGTAAAACAATCTTAGCTGGAGCTTGAAACTCACAAGCACATTCCAATCTGCAAAATCCTCTGAGCAAACAATTAAGCTTGGATTGATTTTAAAGCTGTGTTTACTTAACAACGATTAGATTTTGGGGGCTATAAAGGGACACACCTCTACCTCTGCAAGAAAATACATTGTGCATTATATATAACGCTTCTCTGTTATAAAACAGCCTGATACCTTGGAGATTTATCTATTTAAGTCCCATTATTTTCTCCATTACCATTTTGTTACTTGTTTTGAATCTAGTAAGTTCCTCCACTTGATTTATTTTTAGTTTCCCTTTTATCACATCTATGAGCAATGCTGTGGGAGCAGCTGTTTCTTTTTATATATGTGTATATGCATATATTTTATAATATACATATATATATGTCTTGTGTAGTAGTTGTCCATTACACTACAGATGTCGCACTTCAAGATGTCACACATATAAAAAGAGAAAGAAAATTAGTCATTCTATACTGGTTTCTTCAGACCTGGATCCAGAAATTTACAAGCACCTGTCAATTTGCAAACTTGTGTCACCGGCAGTTGACCTATTTTAAGAGACACAACATCCCTTTGTATTAAAATATCGCCAGGTGTAACATTTGAGTTATCATGAGCAAAGCCTCACAAACCCCGCTGGTGATGTTTTACAAAACCGCATGTGCAGAATGAGATTCTGTTGAGGATAGTAATATGTTGGCTCTGCCGTTGCTGCTGTTATGTTCCTAAGATAGGTATCTTTGATTGAGGAACCCTGTGGCAATCCTTTCTACTTAAGTAATGGGATAGCAGGGGATCAGAATCTACCATCTGCCATTCAGAAAGAGCTGAGCAGAAGCGCACAGAATGAGATTCTGAGAAACTTGTCCAAAGTTTGATAATTTAATCAGTAGTATTGCAGAATTCATCAGCTGTCGGGTGTCTGTGACATTGCTTCTTAACCCCTGGTCGTGCAATAAAGAGCACTCTGTTATAGTCAGCTGCATTTTTAATTCAAGGGGAGACCAACACTGTTTAAATATTTTACAATTATCCCTCCAGAATTACAGACCATCTAACATTTGTCATGATTCATCCTATTTATTCTCTGTGCCCTCCCAAAAAATGTGTTTTACACTAACACCTGCTGTATGACATCTTCCTGTGCACATCTCATAAAGTGACAATTCTGACAAGCCTCGGTCCAAACATTTTCCCCCGATGGCAGTGCTGTGGGCATCGGACTCTCTGCAGTGATTCACCTGGCGTGTCATGAGATTTCTGCCATTGTGCAATTCAGCAAGTGATGTCTGGGGCCATCAAGTAAATGCGACAATTGGAGTTAGTTCTGCATGTGGAGTGGGACTTTGGAGGAAGAAGTTTAAATAGTTTGATGGGCAAACTAAGATTCAGCCCAAGGAAAATCATTCACTCTGAGTTTCTTTCTCCCTGATTTATTTTCTTCCTCAATTCCCTCCCCAGCAGTCTTCTCTTGCCACAGATTTCCCGGGCTGCTTTTAGGTCTCTGCCAATGATGCTTTATAACCATCCATTAAGAGCAGTTTGGATGACCCTTCACCCACTTTTCCCACTGTGCTGGGGCTATCCGCTTGGCACATCCTTAAGAGTGACAGGCAAGCGTGACAGGAAGTGTTAAACAGAAGTGTTATCAGAAATGTGTGATGGTGCATAATATTTGCAAGACATTTATATCTATCTATCTTTCTATATATATATATATATATATGTTATAAATATACATGGCCCTGCGGAGTGAATTTTTGAAGTTTCTCTCCCAACTCCATTACTATCTTGTATATAATGTATATTTGTGTATATGTATGTTTGTATATATGTATGTATGTGTATACACACATACTTATGGTTTTGCCCACCATCAGTGTTCTAATTTGGATTGCCTGGGAGTGAAGAATAGAATACTAGAGCCTGATCTTCCTGATCTTCAGTTGCTTCCAAGCCTTTATTCACAGAGCTCCATATTACACAGACCACACCCTAGATAAGCTCTCTTATAAATCGATGCAAGACAGCCCCAGTTGATACACACCACCGGAATACAATTAACACTTATTGAAATAAATCACATGGATACAATTAACAATCAGTTCATGAATAGGTTTTTTTATATATACATAAGATGGTCGTGGAATTGCACAAGAAATTTCAGGGACTAATTCCACAGAGCCGTCTAGTGGCTGGAGCCTGCAACTACATCGTGACAGTTGACATAAGAAAATTGAATGGAATATATTGACATTAGAGTTTACAATATAGCTGGATAAAATGTATACAGTCTACCCCTGTTAATTTGAAGTAATTTATTACTGGAAAAAAACTCTTCTTTATTAACTCAAAATATGGCATTTATATAAAACAACACAGGTGATGTTTTTGCTCACAAAAATGCCAATTAACAGATAATTCAAATGAAGTAACTTTAAATTAAGAGGAGTAGACTGTATAAAGATTTTGATTATGTTCAAAATTAAAAAATATTGATTGAAAGAAAATAGAATGAAAAAATTCAAAATAAAAAGATTAATAATGGAACAAAAAAGTATTTAAAACCATAATCAAGCCGTAACTTTCCATGATTCTAAGATGGCTCCAAGAAAACAACAATAGACTTGGGAGGCAATTTTCCTGGCTTCCCTCTGTTGTGGCGCTAGGCAGGACAAGTGCACCTGAACTGTGCTGCACCTTTCTAGGCCTAGGTGCGTTGGAATTTCTTGTCTCAGGCCACGAACATGGCTTGGGGGGCGCCTGCAGTTTAGGCCTGCCCCTGCTGCGCCTAACATAGGAAAAACTGGGCCGAATGAAGGAGCATAGCTGCTGGCTGCCGGCCTCAGGGTTTTCTGGCTGCTCGGCACCCTCACAATGTCCAGTTTGAGGGAAGTTCTCCCCGTTCAAGCCCACCACCAGCTTCTTCGGGTCCCCTTGTATCACATTGACAGGAAGGTGAGGTGAGAGGCTGAGCTCGCTCCCTCCTGCTTCATTTGCAGCTATAAGTTGGGGCTGAGCCTCTTGCAGGTTCAGCTTTGCTCTACCCTGGGGTGAAGTCCGTGGAATCCAGGGGCAGCGTAGAGAGTGCAGAGACCTTGTGAAATGGATCTGTGCCTCCTTTTCCCTGACCATTGCACCTGAAGATTGGGCGTTCCTGGGGGCAAAGATCAGGAAAATTGGCTCCTCAAAGTTTTTCTTAAATTATGGAACCAAAGAGTTGGAAATTAGCACCAGTCATTGTGTGTCTAATCCTTGATCAGTAGCTCATAAAAACAATGGTCAATCCCAGATTAACTCCAAATTCTCATTGATTTAATATCAGGGTTAAGGAATGTATCGAGTTGGTTTGACTGTATTATATCTAGTCCATGCCATGCTGTTAACTTTCATTTTCAAAGATGAAATTTCAATTTGAATTTTGTTTTTCCTCCTCTTCCCCCACCTCCCCACCAAGATATTGATGTATGTCGATAAGAAAGTTGTTACAGGCAATCAGTACAAAAACCGTATAGGTTTCGTGCATTCGATGTCGAGCAGTGATGTCTCCATTTATATCAACAACACCAATTTGGCTGATTCAGGTCGCTACACTTGCACAGTCGTCACTTCGAGTCCAGAATCAATGATCGTCGGAGGAACCAACCTCTCCGTGCTGAGTATGTATTATGTTGCGGTCTGTCATTAAAAGGCCAATGATCAGGATTAGTGAATTATTTATAACTTTGATGGTGATCATTAAGCACCAATTGCAAGGTCAAGGACTTCATTAAGCGCCTTCTGTAAATATGCCTGTTCTTTTATGTCTTGACATTTACTACAAAAGTTTGTTCTAATTCTACTCAAAATTTCCTGGGCCGTTTTATTGAGAGACCTCTGGCAGTCCCTTTAAGGACTGCTCAACGCCTGGAACAAGTAGGAAGAGTGCATATGGTGCACAATCCACCCATTTGCACCTGAATTTTACAATTGGGGTCGTACAGCCAGCGTAGGACCTCGAATTGCATATATAAGCAGCCTTATGTCTTTTTCAGGTGGATGGGCTGCTCGCCCATTTACGGGCCTGCCTGAATATTTCATCGGGCGGGCCGTGGGCTACAAATGGGCAGCGGAGGTGCACCTCTGCTCACCCCCTCTCCCCCCGTCCACAAATTTCAACTGCTGGCCGCCCATTTTTTCAGGAGCAAAATGGACAGCCATGAGTTGAATTTTTCCTCCAGTGTATTTCTATCATTAATGCCATAACAATGCCAGGAATCCTCAGGGGATCGATTTACACTCCTCGGCCCGGATTTTTATTTTAAGTTTCGTGCCCTTTTCCTGAGCTGCCCCGGAGACAGCTGGCCACACTCCATACTGCAGGCGTCCAAAGCCTGCAGTGACAGGTTTTTTCCACCCCCCCCCCCCACCTCGATAGCTCATCGGGAACTAATTTTGAAAAGGAATTGTTACGTCATTATGCCCTTCATTAACAAATAGGGCCCATGAATTTAGCAGTGGGACCAATGCCTGTGCAGGTTGGGCACAGGCTGTCCCACTACTAAATTGGTATGCTTTGCGCCTGTTTTACGCCCAGACAATGGGTGCAGTGCACACCAATTTTTACCCCTCTATCTTTGCTAACCTTGGTTGCCTATTGCCCCCGTGGTCCATTTGGAGACGGTCAATTTGGCAATCATGAAATCTAAAGCAAGTGCTCCCTCAAATATTTACTGGGTAAATGGGCTTTGTGGTGTGGCACTGAACCATACGTGTGAGAAGATGCAAGATCTGATTCCCAGTTTATGTTGAGTTACAAGATGGCACAATGTAGAGACAGGTGAGGAAGGCCATTGAGCTCATCACAGTTCATCTGTACAGAAAGACCCGTGAGCCCTTTTCCCTCAAACACACACAATGAGTTGTTAGAACTGACCCCAGCACTGGGTTAAGGAGGAGAAAAATGAAATAGGGTCCCGGCTCCTGATTGTAGAAAGGGTGACAGATGTGGATTATCCACACGTGGCCTCTTTAAAATGAGCAATATGATTTGCTCTTTAATGTGCTAGATTACCATTAAAAACTGCATTTTGAAGCAGTTCATCCATTCGTTGACTGAGGACTGAGGGTTGAACCTAGTGACTCCTGCTGGAAAGTGTGTGAGTATAGGCTTCTCGTGAGGACAGGATTGGACTTGGCTATGATGCTTTTATCATGGTCAGATAGCCTGCTGACATATGGACGGCTATTTGGGACAGGTGCTGAAAGGCTGCAGTGGATGTAGAACCATACCCAGTAAGAGTGGGGCTGAAATTCATGGTGCCCCATTCCACCGCTGGTAGTGTGGTGTGGTGGGACTACCTAACCACGAACTGGGAAAGCCAAATCCTGGTGACAGAGCAATTTTAATATTTAGGGCAAGCAGGGTCCAACTGAGGCACCTACCTCAAGTACCCGTTAGAAAATGAGAGTGGCATCTATGACCCTCCAACAGGGGGAGACTCTTATTATGCTGAGGGGGACATAAAACAATGCTTTAATTTTTTTCACTGGGAATCGATGGTCTGTAACTGGAGGTAATCGATCCTTACTGGGAACGGTCACATCAGCTCTGCAACTTCTTAGGGGCCTTTGGAAGGCCCAGTACAAACCCACAGGGGAGCTGAATATTCCCATTAACTACATATTGTTCTCTTCTTTCCGCAAACTCCCCTTCCTCCTCAATCCTGGATGATCCTACAGAACGTAATCCAGAATGTCCTGTTCCCCAGCTTGAGAATGGGTGATGGCAGGAGAGAGTAAATTAGGACAAAATATAGAAGTTAACACAAGGAAACACTTACCTCCCTTTGTCTTCTGTAGACTGTCATTCATAGAGTCCCATATTGAGCAACACTGTGGGCAAAAGCAGCAGTTCGTATTGATTCATTCGAATGCAAATGAAATAGATTGATTTCAGAAAATAACATTTTGGGATATAGTATATGAGTAATTTGAGACATGACATGTGGTAAGTGTACCAGGCTTGGGAGGAAAAAGGGGTCTTTGGACCTGTGGTTCCCAAAGCTCTCCACCACTGGGATTTTCCTTGTGTCATTTTTGGGCCTGTTGTAGACTAATTGATAGAGATTGATTGCTATGATTAGCTAACAACTCCATTATTGTTGCATCATGCCACTACCAGGATGGTAGAAGGTGAATTAGGTGGACCTTGGTCTTTTTTTGTCTAGCAATTCCTATGTCCCTATGAAAGATCGGAGCGTCCACTCTGAGCACTGTAGCAATAGCAATATTTTGTAAATCAATATGCACCTTTTATTGTAAACAAATTAGTCCTTTTAAGAAGTATAATGAAGATTATAATCTAGCTTTTGAACAGCTACCTCACCTAATTTGTATTCAACTTTCCTTCTTGTGTCTTACTCAGTTCCACCCTCCACTCCGAAGTGTAGCATTAATGGAAACCGATATGTTGGCAGCAATGCCACATTAACCTGTCGCTCAGCAAATGGCAGACCAGTCCCCAACTACACATGGCAACGGATTACTCCCAAGCCGCAGTTCTTCTTTTTTGCAGCCCACAGTAAGTAGGAGAAACTGAAGTGCTTTTATTCTGTGAGTGATGTAGAATTGGTTATTTCCAGCTGAATTTTCATGGGTAAATCAGAAGGCTCCTAAAGCTAGAAGTTTCCTACATTACAACAGCAACAATACAAAAAGTACTTCATTGGCTGTAAAGCGCTTTGGGATGTCTTTAGGTCATGAAAGTCACTATATAAATGCAAATCTTTCTTTCTTTCTTAGAGGTTGTGGGTATCCTCATGTGCGCTGGAAGAGGGTCCTGTAGTGTTCAGGTCATGTATTGTTCCTGTGCTGTTTTAAGAACATAAGAAATAGGAGCAGGAGTAGGCCATACAGCCCCTCAAGCCTGCTGTGCCATTCAATACGATCATGGCTGAACTCTACTTTCCCGCCCCATCCCCATATCTCTTGATTCCCTTAGTGTCCAAAAATTGTGTATATTCCCAAATCAGCATTTCTATTGGCAGGGATGTCCTGTTTTAATCGCTTAATCCTCAACAGGACATTTCATAGAATCATAGAATCCTGCAGCACAGAAGGAGGCCATTCAGCCTATTGTGTTTGTGCTGGCTCTTTGACAGAACTATCCAATTAGTCCCACTCCCCTGCTCTTTCCCCATAGCTCTACAAATTTTCCTTTTCAAGTATATATCCAATTCCCTTTATAAAGTTACTATTGAATCTGCTTCCACCATCCTTTCAAATGTAAACAATCTTACAACACCAGGTTATAGTCCAACAATTTTATTTGAAAATCACAAGCTTTCGGAGGCTTCCTCCTTCGTCAGGTGAATGTCAGGAAATCCTTGAACGTTTCGCATTTATAGTCAGAGAACAATACCTGGTGATTACAGATAATCTTTCCAACTGCCCGTTGTCAAGGCAATCAAAGTGTTCAGACAGAGAGGTGTTACCTACAGGACCACCGAATATACAAAAGGCCAGAACACAAAACAGAGAGAGAGAGGGAGAAACATCCGAAAGGAAGAGAAAGACAGAAAATGACCCGTTGTATTAAAAACAGATAACTTTTGTTCGCTGGTGGGGTTACACGTAGCGTGACATGAACCCAAGATCCCGGTTGAGGCCGTCCTCATGGGTGCGGAACTTGGCTATCAATTTCTGCTCGACGATTTTGCGTCGTCATGTGTCTCGAAGGCCGCCTTGGAGTACGCTTACCCGAAGGTCGGTGGCTGAATGTCCTTGACTGCTGAAGTGTTCCCCGACTGGGAGGGAACCCTCCTGTCTGGCGATTGTTGCGTGGTGTCCGTTCATCCGTTGTCGCAGTGTCTGCATGGTCTCGCCAATGTACCATACTCCGGGGCATCCTTTCCTGCAACGTATGAGGTAGACAACGTTGGCCGAGTCACAGGAGTATGAACCATGTACCTGGTGGGTGGTGTCCTCTCGTGTGATGGTGGTATCTGTGTCGATGATCTGGCATGTCTTGCAGAGGTTGCCGTGGCAGGGTTGTGTGGTGTCGTGGACGCTGTTCTCCTGAAAGCTGGGTTAGTGATCAGAAAACCTACCCTGATAATGAAGTGGCATTAGTTGGAATCTGATAATAAATCCCTAAGATCAAGGGATGGTTCTCAGGATCTTCCTAATTTGTATGGTTGAGCACAAAATCACTGAGGGGAGTCATTTCTTCTGATTTTATCTTGGAGAAATAAATCGATTTCCTCCTTCCATGGACATCTTGCATCTCCCATTTCTTGCAACTCCCAACTCTTGCAGCTCCCACCTCTTACAGTTCCCATCCATGTGTAGCATATAAGCACAGGAGTGTGTTGTCATGTTGTGTGAGAGGTCTTGGACTTTTTGGTCATCTGGGTATCAGTCAAGTGTGGAAATCTATTCCCATGCCTAAAATCTCCAGACTAAACTAGTGAGAAATCCACATATATACAGCTTACTTTTGCCTAAACTTGATTGAGTTTTTGATGAGGTAACAGAAAGGGTTGATGAGGACAATACAGTTGATGTGGTGAATATGGACTTCCAAAAGGCGTTTGATAAAGTGCCACATAATAGGCTTGTCAGCAAAATTGAAGCCCATGGAATAAAAGGGGCAGTGGTAGCATGGATACGAAATTGGCTAAGTGACAGGAAACAGAGAGTTGTGGTGAAAGTTGTTTTTCGGACTGGAGGAAGGTATACAGTGATGTTCCCCAGGGGTCGGTACTAGGACCATTGCTTTTTTTGATATATATTAATGGCTTGGACTTGGGTGCACAGGGCACAATTTCAAAATTTGCCGATGACACACCTTGGAAGTGTAGTAAACAGCGAGGAGGATAGTAATACACTTCAAGAGGACATAAACAGGCTAGTGGAATGGGCAGACACATGGCAGGTGAAATTTAATGCAGAGAAGTGTGAAGTGACACATTTTGGCAGGAAGAATGAGGAGAGGCAATATAAACTAAATAGTACAATTCTAAAGGGACTGCAGTAACAGAGAGATCTGGAGGTATATGTGCACAAATCTCTGAAGGTGGCAGGACAGATTGAGAAAGCGGTTAAAAAAGCATACGGCATCCTGGGCTTTATAAATAGAGACATAGAGTACAAAAGCAAGGAAGTTATATTAAACCTTTAGAAAACACTGGTTCGTCCACAGTTGGAGTATTGAATCCAATTCTGGGCACTGCACTTTAGGAAGGATGTGAAGGCCTTAGAGAGGGTGCAGAAAAGATTTACCAAAATGGTTCCATGGATGAGGGACTTCAGTTACGTGGATAGACTGGAGGAACTGGGTTGTTCTCCTTGGAGCAGAGAAGGTTAAGAGGAGATTTGACAGAAGTGTTCAAGATCATGAATGGTTTAGATAAAGTAAATAGAGAGAAACTGTTCCCATTGGCGGAAGGGGCAAGGACCAGAGGACACAGATTTAAGGTGATTGGCAAAAGAACCAAAGACGACATGAGGAAAACCTTTTTTACGCAGCGAGTAGTTATGATCTGGAATGCACTGCCTGAAAGGGTGGTGGAAGCAGATTGAATCGTGGCTTTCAAAAACAAATTGGATAAATACTTGAAGGAAAAGAATTTGCAGGGCTATGGGGAAAGAGTGAGGGAATGGGACTAACTGCATTGCTCTTACAAAGAGAGCCGGCACAGGCTCGATGGGCCAAATGGCTTCCTTCTATGCTGTAACCATTCTATGATTCTATGATTCTAATATGAAGTGCGGGGCTTCTCTGGGAGGGATACACCACACTTGCCTATGTCTGGAGAACTTAGGTGCAGCGGGGCAAGAGTGAAGTTTATTCAGCGAAAACACACAGCTTACAAGCACAGAGCACTTGTATGCTTCATGTCACCTGTCCAGCTAGGACCCCCTATCTTTTAGTGCATTGGCTTGCAGAGTTTTATGGAGCTGAGTGGGAAGAATCCCAGCCTAAAGAAACTGGGTTACTCCTTCAGATTCCATAAATGAAAGAGTCTGGCTGATCGGTTATCAATAGCACCCTGGAGTACTGTGGGCTTGCCTAGTTCAGGGGCTGGATTACTGAATCTGCCACAGAAGGTTCAAGTCTCCCATTGCTAGACTTCTCATCATGGAGAGCATATACCTTACCACCCCTCACCCCTACATTCCAGATGATAATCAATGGACAACTGGGATCGAGTCCTTGCTTGGTGAACAGCAGGTAACAGGAACTCTTCCTGAGTGTCATGGTGGCAAGAAAACTCAAAACATAAAAGGTGTGGTCTGAAGAGGTTCCACATCAGCTATTTTATGTACTCTTTTTTTTAAATGACAGTTCCAAAAGCCTTCACTTTATATTTTCCAGTTAACTTAATATCCATATGAATGCTATAATGTAGTGTGGTATTTAGGGAGGCTAAAGTTTTAGGTTGATATGATATCAAAGGATTGCTCATGGTTGATTGAACCAGTACACCTGGCCAGGAACTTCCTGGTCCATCTTAAGCTCAGTTTGATGAAGGAAGAGGGTAACAGTGTTCATGACCTGTTGGACTTTCTTCATGGTCCTTGACAATGCACCACTAATATTAAAACCTGTGAACCTGAAAGTGACTCTGTGCACCTTTCTTAGGGGGAAGATGGACTAATTTTATAAAATCTATCCTCTTTGTGTCAAGGGATGTCTGTGAAGGGGAATAAAACGTTTTTCTGCTTTGGTCAGCAAAAAGTACATTTTCCTCCACTTGCTAATATTAGCAGGGTAATCTGCTTTGTTCACTAAAACTAGCAACTGAAGGGGAATAGATCCATTGGTGGCAGCATCTAGTACTCCCAGGTCAGATATGTCGCAGGCCAGATGTACGGCAAACTTCCCGTTACTCTTTGCCAACTATGGACTTTAACCGCAACCTTAGAGCGCCCCCTACTGCATCAGTGTGAATTTTCTATTTCCTAAATCAGACATTTGTGAGCGAGACTGAATTTAGGGACAAACGATGAGTAGATTTTATTTTTTGCGCTCTGGGTTCATACTCACTCATGATTCCTTAAATACCAGCAGAGGCAGAGAAGACTTTCATACTATATTTTCAACACAGGCCCCAGGGATGAAAAGACAGTTTGGTAATTCACTGCATTGCATGGCTTTTCTGCATCTTTTCTTCCTTGTCTGCATTGACACAAAATAGCTGAAAATGGACAAAATGGGACATGGGAGGTATGTCAACTTTGTACGTTGAGGTATAGAAAACAACTGTACAACCAACATTTTGAATCTTAGTGCCCTCTGACTTGAGATACATCTCAAGATTTAACACAAACAAATGGTCAATGGAGCATTTGCTGGAGCTTGGTATAAACGGCTTGAAAAAGATTTCCCAACTGTATTTAATTAAGAGATAATGTCAGTGACTCCATCAGCCAAATATATCATCTAAAAGTTCACCTGAATTAAATAAGGACTAAATAAATCTATGTTCCCAAATGTTGAAGTGTTTCTATAGGTTCTGAAATGGCTTTGGTAAACAGCATTTGGGCTTTACCCAAGCATCCTCACTGGAGCCTTCACTGAGAAATTTAGCTTTCAGCCGTACGAACATACGAATACGAAATTGGTGGTCAGGAAAAGATCAGCTGGTCAATCGAGTCTGTCCCACACAAACATGACGCCCGCAGCATCATGATTAGGTAGCCATATACCCACCAGCACACAAGCCTACCTGCCTACCTGCTCACCATCAGTCATGTAATCTCCTGGGAGAGGCAAAAAAACAGAAAAAAACCACAAGGCCATTCAGGGAGAAAAATTAATTCAGAGGACCATTGAAGACCGATTAGGACTATTGAAGGCATCCATTCAGCTTGAGTGTTCTTGAAGTTGCTTCTTGGGTTACCACTGTAACTGGACCTGAAATAAAAACTGGTTCTGATTAAAGGGGCATGTTATTAGGAAATTTGAATTAGAAATACAGTGAAACCTCCATCAAAATGAAGGGGACCTCTTGGTGGATAACAGAAATTGGCAGATAATTAATACCCCATAGTTTGGTCTTACATATATGGTACACCAATTCCCTTGGCACGGGAATAAAGACAAATCCAATAGAAATAACATTAACCGAATTTAGTCTTTCTTGGACTGTGTCGTTAGTTTATGTTAGACAAGAAGTGATTGATGTTAGTGACTGTGTAATTAGAATCATAGAAAGGTTATAGCACGGAAGGAGGCCATTCAGCCCAACGAGTCCGCGCTGGCTCTATGCAAGAACAATCCAGCTAGTCCCACTCCCCTGCCCTATTCCCGTAGTCCTGCAAATTTTTTCCTTTCAAGTACTTATCCAGTTCCCTTTTGAAGGCCATGATTGAATCTGCCTCCACCACCCCCTCGGGCAGTGCATTCCAGATCCTAACCACTCACTGCGTAAAAAAGTTTTTCCTCATGTCACCTTTAGTTCTTTTGCCATTAGGTGCCATCTGTAGCAAGGCTTTGCTCTTCAAAGCTGTCATCTGCATACTACTTGGGCAGATGGATTAAACCAGCTGTAGGACTTTAGGCAAAGGAAAAGATGTTGTCACTATCGTAACGTTAAAAAGATTTGCATTTATATGGTGCCTTACTACATCACTTCAAAATATCTGAGCGCTTCAAATGGAACGAGTTACTTTGAAGTGTCGTGACTTATTATGTAGGCAGATGTGGTGTCCATTTTGCACACAGCAAGATCTGACTACTTAATCTGCTTCTGGTAATGTTGGTTGAGGGAGGAATGTAAATGCAAACAATAAAAATCTCACTTTTCAGAAGGTTTTGCACAAAGCTGAAAATTGTTTATGTGTTGTGTTTCAGTACAATGCTTCAGATGTATAGAGCCCCTCTATTAAACATGGAGTCGCTCCATCAGTATCCTGCTTTTAAAAATAAACCTAGTACAGACTTATGAATGTTTCCTTTTCCTTGTCTATTTTAGATGATTTTCAAAAGATTTTTTTTAAATTTAAGCTGATGCTGGCTCAGAGCCTGAGAGGGTTAGGGAGTGGAATCAACCTGCACAATTGATGCTGATGTACCCATGATTAATGACTTCCACTGTTAATGCAGCTCCCTCACAGTATGGTGCTGTGTCTCCTCCCAGAGAGCTCCTCTAATGAGCTCATCAGTTGCTCTTTAAGTATATTTCAAAAAATAACCTACAAAAAAAACCCCCGAAGGGGTTCTTCAGGTTAACTATTAGAATTTTTAATGGGATGTTGATGGCAAGCGTCTCTCTTTGGTCTGCAATGCTCCTTAAGGAACCAGTTACAGTCTATGAAAGAACATAAAGACTTGCATTTATATAGCACAATTCACGACCTCAGGGCGTCCCAAAGCATGTTACAGCCAATGATGTACTTTTGAAGTGTAATTATTGTTGTAATGCAGGAAACGCGGCAGCCAATTTGTGCACAACAAACTCCCACAGCCAGCTATGTGATAATGACCAGATAATAAAATGTATCCATTTTTTCCCTAATGCTCAGCACAGTAGTATTAGAAAACAATGCTAATTCTGTAGTTCTGAAGAATGCTTTCACTGACAGACCATTGGCATTCAATGCATATACTGACATTTTTTCTTAGTTAGGTTTTGTATCAGGCTGCTTTGATAGCAACCTGATGTAAATCTCCAACTTCCTAGTCCAGATCTGTGCCAATACCAAGGTATCGGAATATTTACTGTGACATGCAATGAGAGTAAAAACCTCCAGGTGTTTGAACAAGATACTGCTGAACAGTTAAGTTGCAAGTTCATGATAACCGTGAATTTGGAGCTAGGATATAAAAGGGCTGTAGCACAGATATACAGATCTCACTTTGCTGGGTTAACTGTCACACACAGTGGTAGAAGAACTTTGTAAAAATTGGGGATCAGTTTATGCTTGGATCAGGAATTCTGTAAATTGGAGCGATTTGGGAAGTGTTTTCGAATTCTCTGCTTGGCAAAGAATTTTGGATAGATCCACTATAGGTTTACCTAGAGTTGAACATGATGGGTGAAAACAGTATGAGCTGGTTTATTGGAATTCTGTACAATACGAAGTAATGGAGGGGTGTAGGATCAGTTCCTGGTGAGTTTGTAATGGAAAGACGTATCCCTAACACAGATTATGGGAGCCGATTTAGGAACATAGGAACAGGTATAAGCCATTCAGCCCCTCGAGCCTGTTTTGCTATTCAATTAAATCATGGCTGATCTGTATCTTAACTCCATCTACCCACTTTAGTTCCCTAACCCTTAGTACCCTTACCTGACAAAAATCTATCAATCTCAGTTTTGAAATTTTCAATTGACCCCCAGCCTCAACAGCTTTTTGAGGGAGAGAGTTCCAGATTTCCACTACCCTTTGCTTTGTGACATCATCCCTAAATAGTCTAGCACTAATTTTAAGGTTATGCCCCCTTGTTCTGGACCCTCCCACCAGAGGAAATAGTTTTTCTCTATCTACCCTATCAAATCCCTAAATCATTTTGAAAACTTCAATTATATCACTCCTTAATGTTCGACACTCAAGGGAATAAAAGCCTAGTCTATGCAGCCTGTCCTTATAATTTAACCCTTTTAGCCCCAGTATCATTCTGGTGAATCTGCACTGCACTTCCTCCAAGGCCAATATATCCTTCCTGATGTGCGGTGCCCAGAACGGAATGCAGTACTCCAGGTGAGGTCTAACCAGAGCTCTGTACAGCTGTAACTTAACTTCCATCCCTTTGTACTCCAGCCCTTTTGAGATAAAAGGCCAACATTCCATTAGCCTTTTTAATTATTTTTTGTACCTGTCCAATAGCTTTTAGATTTACTTGACTTGGCCTCCGGGGAACATCTATTTCTCTTGGGCAGAGGTCAGTAAAATGGGATGGATTTCGACACATTCCCTTTGTTTCCCAAGGATTTCTGTGGCTTTCCAGGTTGGGGGTTAGAGCTGGGCCTACACCCACAATAGTTGCAGGCTCATTGCAGGCTTGCAAACAAGGCAGGAAGAGGTGTTCCTAGGACTTTGCTTGCTGGGCACCACAAGATCTGTGAGGACCTCCATCAGCGGCCATAAGGCCCTGATCTCGGGATTTCCTATCTCTTTTACCAGTGCCAGGCCCTGCCAGGGAGTGAGCTGGCATGGGGAGGGTGCTGGGCCAGGTTAATGGTCAAGAAAAGATACTCTCCTGGTCCTAAATAGGAGCATCTCACTTCAGGCCTGGAAATTCATATGATGGACTCTAAACAGGAAACAGCTAAATGGAACAGAAGGATTGTTTCTTATCCACAGTCTTGTGTAATTGTAGTGGGCTTGAATAGGCAGGGATTTGGTCCACTAGGGCTCTATATAAGTATCTTAACCCAGTGGACTATAGACTTGAATTGGTCACACAGTTGGGATTTATGTTGCTCTTTGATTTTGTTAATGATGTATTTGTTTTATAGACTCCAGGAAGGGAACTCTGACATTGACCAATCTCAGCAAGGAGATGTCTGGATTATACACTTGCAAATCTGCAAACTTAGTAGGGAATGCATCATGCTCAATACAATTGGATGTGATCATTTGTAAGTACTGTGGGGACGGGGTTAGTCTCTTTATAAATACCGGGGAAAATGGTGAATTTCGTAGATTCAAGACTATTGAGTGGACTTGGTGCTCTGTCCATCCAAGAACATGAACTTGTCATTTTTATAACTTAGCAATGTCTTAATAGAGTTTTGCCCCAAAAAAATGTAATCTCCTCTCAGTCTAGGGTGCCTTTCAAAGAAAGACTAGTTAGTATGAAGAAAAGGATTGCGAGGGCATTGGAGTGGATTGCTAGCCATCGCATGAGGGGAAGAGTGACTGTGCAGGGACTACTGGGGATGTCTGGTGCTGCCCCCCACCAGTTTCCCAACCCCCACCACCCCCTCACCCCAGGTTGGGTGGTGGTAGTGTAGGGATCAAAACCACAATACCTGGCAACATCAGATAACATGATGGGGAATACGCAGATGTTAAGCATTCATACAATAACATTGCAGATAGTAACCAGGCTTCTATCTCTCGCAGAATTCACAATTACTTATCAAATTTTAAATAAGTGATCCATTATTAGATTTACAATAAGCCCCTGACTATTTCTCTTGGTTTTTGTGATTTGAATACTGTCAAAAAAAAAATCATTTAAAAATGTTTCTTCTTTCCACAGCTAGTAATGCTGGGATTATTGCCGGAGCCATTATTGGAGTGTTCTTAGGAATGTGTTTGATTATTGCTATCGTTGTTTGCTTCTGCATGTATCAAAGGAAGAGAAAAGCAGAAAAGGAGGAAGATATAGCTAATGAGATAAAGTGAGTAATTGTGAGTCTCCAAGAGGCTCATCGGATCCTAGGACAAAGAAGCAAGCTGCTTCCTCTATTAGTTGGAGGATACATACAAGGGGCCTCATGACAGTTAGCAATTTCATGTGGGCAATAAAAGAAAAACAGATGGAAAAATGTTTAGATAGTAAGATTTCAATTGTAGGGGATTGCAGTTTCAATGTATAGCCTTGTACTGGAGGATCACTACATACGTTGCACTATAAATATGTTGCAGGCCTGTAGATACATTCGTTGTCCCCAGTAGTCATGGACTATCCCATTCATTCATTCATTCATTCAGACACACCAGAGTACCTTACTAGAAGATTGTAGGCACCTTTAACCTCACTGAATGATTTGTTGCTATTAATGTCCTGGTTACAGTAAAACTTTCACAAAAGATTTATACCACATTCTGCAAAAGACAGGATTCTAACTCTGGCAAAATCCCTGTACTGTGGAGCCACTGACCACTTTGGCTGCATCACTTCGACCAACACCCACCCAAGGTGGCCCTCTGGCAGCAAAGAAAATTGACACTGTGATATGACACTGTGCCCTTCAGTCATAGTGAGTCAAGAGTTGATCTGAATCGAAGCTGTATTGTTGTGAGTCTGTCTCCTCTCATAGAATCATAGAATAATACAGCACAGAAGGAGGCCATTCAGCCCACCGTGGCTCTTTGAAAGGGCCATCCAATTAGTCCCACTCCCCTGCTCTTTCCCCATAACCCTGCAAATTTTCCCTCTTCAATTCCCTTTTGAAAGTTATTATTGAGTCTGCTTTCACCACCCTTTCAGGGAGTGCATTCCAGATCACTCGCTGCATAACATTTGTTTTGCTTATGTCACCTCTGGTTCTTTTGCCTTGGTCATATTCACATTTTGACTCACTTATTGGCCCTGAGCTTTTTGGACATGGATTTTTTTTCTTTACAGTTTGTGATTCATGTAAGATGTTAAGAATGTTGCAATTGTTTTTCAATTTCTTGCATGAATTATAAGAATCCACATCTGAAAATCATGGGAAGAGTCAATGAATTGAGAAAGTTGCCCTTTAGTTGAATAGATAAATATGTCAAGTGGAATTTTCATACATTTTCATTTCTGAAATCTGAGTTCTGCTGTTAGGAAACAGAGGACAGAATGTTTGACCCATGAGATTTTCCTGTCCTTCCTCTTGACTCTTGGTGCCGTACATGGGAAGGTCCTGACCCAATGAAACTCTTAAACCGCCAGCTGAAAACACACGAGAGTGGCCTGGGGACTTGTCAATTGATTTTCTCCCCCACTCCTCTACACCACCCCCTCCCCTCCAATTCCTCCCGCACCTTACTAGCCTGTAGAAAGCACCTGGCCTACATCTGATAATTCCACCAAACAGCATGGGAATCAGCACCCCACTGCTCCACGGCTCAATGAATTGGAGCCCAATGTCCCATCAATCACAATTATTGATTTTTTTTAAAAAGGTTTCTGCGTAGCTCATTCATGTAGTGTGCTCATCAAAGTGAGAGGCTGAGGAATGAAACACTTTCCAATGTCAAGCAGTCAGTATCAGCTTCAAGCATTCCCAGGTCAAGCACAGCAGACTTAAAATGCTGAGTAAAGCTCCTCTACTCTGCTTTACGTGCTCTAGCCTGAATCTCAGAAGAATGCCTTCATCTGTACCAATACGACATTGTCATTTCCCACACCAACCATTGTTGCAGGCTCTTGAAGTGGAATTGTCAAATTTGGGTCACTTTTATAGTGTAAGTCTACACCCACTGTGGGCTGGGTTAAAACTGGCAGAAGTCATTTTACAGTCAGCAGAGAGAGAAAACCTTCATCATTTCATATTGGCCAGAAGTAGAACCCAAGGCCCAGCGATCAAAGGGCAGTGTGCCAACTCACTACACCACCCAGTCCCTTTTCAGATTATTTCTTTTGGATATGTAAGCATAGCATGGTACCTGGAGCGTATTAATGGTCATGATGAGATCAAATGAATTGGAGGCGAATGGTCATATCTGTGGAGGAAGTGTCTACTTGGACTGTTACGAAAAGAAGTCACTGATCATAAAATATATTTTTTTCACAGGGAGGACGCACAGGCACCAACAGGAAACACATGGGCTAACAATGGGAGCTCTGATATAATCTCTAAAAATGGCACGCTGTCATCAGTGAACAGCACCAGGCATGTATACAAACCTTATCCCACCAAGCCGTCACCTGACACTGCTTCAACCATCACTGCAACGGGTGTCAACAGCACTGAAAGTTACAAGCGCCTGAACAATGCCCAAAAATCGGAGGGCAATACCCTGACGAGAAGCTCATCTGGCCAGTCAGCGCCAGTTTACGTATCAACAAATAACACTCACTACTCTGGTCCTTCCCCTAAGTGGCAGAATGGAGCTCGGCCACAGGCACCCCGGCAGCCACCCACATTACCCTCGATGACACCATCAAACCTTGCCAGAATGGGGGCTGTGCCAGTCATGGTGCCAGCCCAGAGCCAAGCAGGATCGCTGGTGTAGGAGCAACTCGGCAGTAACCATGACGCATGGAAATCCTGCAATAACTTTACTTTGATGACCAAAGAATAGGGTTTCATACCTGAACAATTTATGGTGAAGTATTACAGATGTAACATTGGGCATAAACTGTGCTCTGAAGTCCTGCAACTACTTCTTGATACTTTTTCAACTAGAAACCTGAAATGAAAAATTTGGCCCAACTGCTGGACTGATGAGTAAATGGCCATTTCCAAACTATCTTTCCACTTGTACCTCAAGCATCACAGTAACTTGACACTGAATCTTTTATAGTACTAGCTGTGATTCTGACTATTCCTATCTTATCCCAGCTCTGTGCTTATATCCCTGTAGCCTCTCTGTTCAAAATATGGCAAGTTTTGAAGAAACTTAATCTAAAATTTTAGCTTTGCCCATACAAGGTGGTGGCTTGTAACATTCATCATTCCCCAATGAAGAGAAATCCAGACCTGTTTAACCCAGGAGAGATATGGTGGCTGATTTATATTACAGGTGGCAATGTATCTTTCTCTTCCAGTTATTTATCATTTTCTCCCTTGTGATAGTCTTTCTCTGAGTCATACAACATTCCTCGATGCGACAACAGTCAGGCGACCGGCTCCTCAACCTCTTATCAGTGTCACATCAGCTTTTGGGTGGTGCAAGAAGCCAACCTGGAGGGTGACTCCCTTTGGCTTGTATTCCCTGGATTGGCTTCTATTCCCTTGAGTATAAAAGATTGAGGGGTGCTCGGATCCAGGTGTTGCAAAATGTTGAAAGGATTCGATAGGGTAGATACAGAGAAATTATTTCCATTGATGGGGGGATCAAGAAAGGGGGGCTCTAATCTTAACTTTAGAGCTAGGCCATTGAGGAGGGAAATCAGGAAATACTTTTTTTACACAAAGTGTAGTATAAATCTAGAACTCTCCCCCAAAAGGCTGTGGATGCTGGGGTAATTGGAACTTTCAAGACTGAGATCGATGATTTTTGTTAGGTAAGGGTATCAAGGGATATGGAGCTAAGGTGGGAAAATGGAGTTGATGTACAGATCAGCCATGATCTAACTGAATTTTGGAGCAGGCTCGAGGGGCTGAAGGGCCTACTCCTGTTCCTATGTGTGATAGTTCAGCATTTGTTTGTGGGGAGCAGCCTGCCTAGATTTCAGTGGCTCCCAACAGAGGTAAATGCGAGATTTGGGAACTTGTTGTGTGGGACATGACAGAGATGGACTCTGGACCAACAGTGGGAGACCTTGAGAGCTTCTCGGAATGATGTGGATAATTGCTTACTCCCCAGTTATATTTTGACTGCAATTTGTGGCCTGTATCTGCCAACTTGTTTCAATGACATTTTCATGAACTTAATTATTCAGTTTCCCCACAATCTATGGTGGAGACATAATACCTGATATAAACAGAGTGCACACCGGGGACATGTAAATACCCAATTCATCCACCATGACAAACTATTCTGAGATTTTTTTAGAATAGCAGATTGCATTCCATGAATAACCATGCTTTCCAGTGCTAATTTATTAAGCAAAATGCCAAGTAAAATTTCCTTTAGTTTTCTAAGCCACAAAAATCATGGCTTAAAAGTTCCACCTTGCGATATTAACTGCTGAACATTTAATGCATTTATCTGAAATCCCTCTCTGGTATTTAAGGGGAGGCGCTAACCTATTTAATATAAAACTTCACTGCTAATATAGAGACGAGGGGGTAATTTTAATCCCCCAGGGTGGGTGGGGGGTTTGCAACCCAACCCCAACCCACCCACTTCCTGTTTTAAGGGAGGCGGGTTGGGGGCAGGCAACTAACTCGCTCTCAGGAGGCAGGTCGTCACTAAAATATTTTAAGGAGGCTGCGTGCCTGCAATTTAACTTGACTTTTAGTTTGAACTCCTGGGGCTGGGTTTTTCTGGGCTTTGGGAAACCCGGCAGCTGAAGGGAGGCGTGAAAGGCCGGGTCCATCATGTAAGTGCCTTTATAGCACTTGTGGGCCAGGAGGAGCAGGAGTGCTTCCCCCGGCCCACCAAACTTGCTCCATGTGATCGGACCCCTGCAATCGGCCGATCCCTCCCTCTGTGATTGGCCCACCTTGATGTCCGACTTACCTCTGTTCTGCTCCCCAGCTGCCTTCCTGCCTGACAGCCAGACTGTCAATTTGGCTGGCCGCGGGCAGGAAACTGATTTGAGAAATTTAAAGCAAGTCCTGCTATTAAATTTGGCAGGACTTCCGGGAAACCCGTATTTCCCACCTACCCCCCCACCCACTCCCCCCCGCAATCTTCCCACCTCTCCGTTATTATCGAGGCCAAGAATTCAGATGTACATGTAAAACATTCATCCTAGTATTCCACATAAACTTTTGAGGGTCTATATTCATTATATCTGTAAGACAGTGTATTAACTGCCATTGAAACCCTACTGTCAACTGATTGACAGTATTGCAACTGTCTAACTACAATTGTAGGGGACAAACTGCTTTGTTTGCTGCTGCAGAGATGCAGCAAACATGTTTTTTTTAACACAAAGCAAAATACTGCAGATGCTGTAAATCTGAAATATAAACAGAAAATGCTGGAAACACTCAGCAGGTCAGGCAACATCTGTGGAGAGAGGAAGGTAGGGTTAATGTTTCAGGTCTGCAGCCTCCTCTGTCCTGAAGCATTAACCTTACTTGCCTCTCTCCACAGTTGCTGCCTGACCTGATTTCCAGCATTTTCTGTTTTTATTTCTTTTTGAACATATTTACCATGTTGCTACATATACTAACCACAGTATTTATTCCCTCTCCTTTTTGTGTTTTTTTTAACCTTCTTGTAGTGTTATGTGAAATCTCCCGGTAAACCTTTATGGCAGTAATACCTCCCGTTACTGCGGGTTAGCAAACATTGAACAGAAGTAGTGAAAGAAAGGAACTTTCATTAGTGAAACTCCATTGGGAATACCCCAATTATTATTTTTTTCCTAAATAGCAAAAACTAAAAATAGCTGGGAAGATGTTCAAAGTTGTAGCACTCTCCAAACACACTCGTTAACTATGACACTTATTTATATGGCGGATGATGATAGCCTTATAAGGGTCAGTATGTACATAGAGTTAAAAAAAAGCTAACTTCACCACAGCCTGATGTGAAAGTAAGTGAAAGAAACCAGTGCAGAGGTTACTCGCAAATAAGCTTGCCAGAGACTCTTCTCTCTAAAGTAATGGAGAAGATTCCTTATAAATTGTGAGCTCTTCCATCATGTCATGTAACAAGACACTCCCCAAATGCATTCCCATATAAAAAAGATACCAAAAGACATGTAGGATGTGAGAGCACAAGATAGGCTTAGATGAAGATGATACCGGAACTGAGAGGTTATACCTATCAGGAAAGATTGAACAGGCTGGGACTCTTTTCTCTGGAAAAGAGAAGACTCAGGGTGACCTGATAGAGGTCTTTAAGATTATGAAAAGGGTAGATGTAGAGAAAAGGTTTCCACTTGCGGGGGGCACTAGAACCAGGGGCCATAAATATAAGAAAGTCACTAATAAATCCAATAGAGAATTCAGGAGAAACTTCTTTACCCAGAGAGTGGTTGGAATGTGGAACTCGCTACCACAAGGATTAGATGGGTGAATGGCATAGATGCATTTAAGGGGATGCTAGATAAACACGAGAGAGAAAGGAATAGAAGAATATGCTGAATGGATTAGATGAAGTAGGGAGGGAGGAGGCTCATGTGGAGCATAAATACCGGCATGGACCTGTTGGGCCGATTGGCCTGTTTCTGTGCTGTGCATTCTATGTAATTTTATGTAAGATGGACCTTCTGCACATTTGATCTCATCCGTTCAGAACATCAATGCTACTGTCTTTCCATCACAACTTTCAACTGTTTCTTAACTGAGTTCAGTGTCCTGGTCTCTACCACCTTTCCTAGCAACATGCTCTGCCCATTGATCACCCTTTGCGCAAAGAGATATTTTATGCAGCCACAGGGAAGATCCTGGAAAAGCCTTGTACAAAAGGTGCTATTGTTCTGTTGTCGAGCTACTTTTCTTTTCCTCCTTCGAAGTGGACAATTCATTTCAACAGATTCTAGGAAGGACATTTATGATGGGGACACTGTTTGCAATTGATAATTAAACCATCCATACCTTGTAACAGCTTAAGCTGTTAACACAATGCTTCCCTTTTTATACTGGAGTTAATCATTCAGACATTTTGGTTTTGGCTAGATGATTAATTGATTTGTTTAAATTTGCATATTCAAATCAGGCCCTCAAATTTTTATAAACCTTTTATCCCCCCCCCCCCCGCCAAACTCCCCCAACTGACCTCTGACAAGTTAATTCATAGCTGGAGAAGGCTACCAGAGGAATCTGACGTTTAAGCACAAAGCAAGGTAAAGCCATTTCCAAATAAACAGTTAGAGGTGCCCCATCAGGAAGTGTGTGATTTGAGAGGAAGGATATTGTTATTGGATTAACGAGGCTGCTCCTCAGTCAGAGCTGACCACGAACCTGCTGCAGCTGATGCCCAAAGATACAAATCCTACGGAAGCTACCAGACATACAAACTGTAGCAGCTCTTGCCGTTATCAGAGAAAGCAGTCAAGCTCTCGGAAACTCCATTGATCCTCCTACACTTCCTTCAGGAAAACTTCCACTAGAGAACGCCTTGACATTAATAGGAACATTGCCACGTTCATGCACTGCCTCAGATCTACCAGTATAAAGAGTGTTTTTTTCCATTTTAGTTGCTATCCTAATGGCTCTCCTCATCAATAAGGATTTGTGCGCTAGCTGAACAAATACCCTCAGCTTAAAATGATTGTATGTTTATATCTGGAAATTGTGTTTACAGAAAGCTTCTTACAATTGTGTTTCACAACATATCTGTGGTGTCTTTTAAAAGGTAATTTTTGGCCTGCATCAAGATAGGTATTCTCATTTCCCCAAGGAGCATAGGCTATAGCCTCTTGTTCTCTTTCCGAACCCTCCCACAGTGTTGCAGTGGAGAAGAGTTGAGTGAGCATGCTCATTTTGGCGTAGATTTTAATTTTCACTTGCCCGGGTGGAAAACATTAAAGTTGATGGAAAGGGTTTAATGGGCAGCCGATCCATGACTGCCAGGATGAGTCGTTAAACCGAGGCCCTGTCTGCCCTCTCAGTTGGAGGTCAAAGATCTGGCGGCACTATTTCAAAGAAGAGCATGGAAGTTCTCCCTGGTGTCCTGGCCAATATTTATCCCTCAACCAACTTTGATGCCTATTTAAGAAATGCTACTTTCAAGCCTCAGACTACATTGGGTTAACTTGAGGTCTGAGGGTAAATTATTCTGGACTGGAACCTTACCTGCCATGATGTATGAAAAACAAGGAGGGATAAGGACTATTTGCTTCATCAATCCTGTCCCATCCAGACATAGAATCATAGAATCTTACAGCATAGAAGGAGTCCATTCGGCACATCATGCCTGTGCCAGCTCTTTGAAAGAGCTATCCAATTAGTCCCGCTCACCTGCTCTTTCCCCATAACCCTGCAATTTTCTCCCCTTCAAGTATTTATCCATTTCCCTTTTGAAAGTTACTATTGAATCTACTTCCACCACCCGTTCAGGCAGTGCATTCCAGATCATAACAACTCACCTCTGGTTCTTTTGCCTTGGTCATATTCACATTTTGACTCACTTATTGGCCCTGAGCTTTTTGAACATGGATTTTTTTCTTTACAGCTTGCAATTCATGTAAGAAATTAAGAATGTTGCAATTGTTTTTCAATTTCTTGCATGAGTTATAAGAATCCATATCTGAAAATCATGGGAAGAGTCAATGAATTGAGAAAGTTGCCCTTTAGTTGTATAAATAAATAAGCCAAGTGGAATTTTCTTCCTTTTTTTTTCTGAAATCTGGAAACAGAGGACAGAATGTTTGATCCATGAGATTTTCCTGTCTTTCCTCATGACTCTTGGTGCCGTACATCAGCCTGACTGAAAGGGTGGGAAGGCCCTGAACCAATGAAACTCTTAAACCGCCAGCTGAAAACACATGAGAGTGGCCTGGGCACTTGTCAATTGATTCTCTTCCCCCCTCCTATTCCTCCCCCCCAACTCCTCCTGCACCTTACTAGCCTGTAGAAAGCAGCTGGCCTACATCTGATAATTCTACAGAACAGCATGGGAAATTTTTACATGCAACAGACATCTCCGATTGCTAGTGTTTGATGGGAGCTCAGTGGCTGAAGCTTTCTTTGGGCACTAGGCAACAGTGGCACTGCTCGGACACTCGGTGTCCGGACGCTGCTCGGACACTCGGTGACGGGGACACTGCTCGGACACTCGGTGTCCGGACGCTGCTCGGACATTCTGTGACGGGGACACTGCTCGGACATTCGGTGACTGGGACGCTGCTCGGACACTCGGTGACTGGGACATTGCTCGGACACTCGGTGACTAGGACGCTGCTCGGACACTCGGCGACCGGGTCGCTGCTCGGACACTCGGTGACCGGGACGCTGCTCGGACACTCGGTGACTAGGACGCTGCTCGGACACTCGGCGACCGGGTCGCTGCTCGGACACTCGGTGATCAGGACGCTGCTCGGACACTCGGTGACCGGGACGCTGCTCGGACACTCGGCGATCAGGACGCTGCTCGGACACTCGGCGACCGGGTCGCTGCTCGGACACTCGGTGATCAGGACGCTGCTCGGACACTCGGTGACTGGGACGCTGCTCAGACACTCGGTGACTGGGACGCTGCTCAGACACTCGGTGACTGGGACGCTGCTCAGACACTCGGTGACTGGGACGCTGCTCGGACACTCGGTGACCGGGACGCTGCTCGGACACTCGGTGATCAGGACGCTGCTCGGACACTTGGTGACTGGGACGCTGCTCAGACACTCGGTGACTGGGACGCTGCTCAGACACTCGGTGACTGGGACGCTGCTCGGACACTCGCTGTCTGGGACACTGCTCGGACACTCGGTGACTGGGACGCTGCTCGGACACTCGGTGATCAGGACGCTGCTCGGACACTCGGTGATCAGGACGCTGCTCGGACACTCGGTGATCAGGACGCTGCTCGGACACTCGGTGACCGGGACACTGCTCGGACACTCGCTGTCTGGGACACTGCTCGGACACTCGGTGATCAGGACGCTGCTCGGACACTCGGTGACCGGGACACTGCTCGGACACTCGCTGTCTGGGACACTGCTCGGACACTCGGTGATCAGGACGCTGCTCGGACACTCGGTGATCAGGACGCTGCTCGGACACTCAGTGACTGGAACACGGTTCGGCGTTTTGAGCACTGTTCAGACACTCCAGTTGCATTAAGGGGAGGTCCTTCATTTGCCTGATTTTTGAGCCTTGCACACACAGTTTGTGCTTTCAGCACACTACATGCTAGCCTGCCACCTTCTAATGCGCTGAGGGCTTTTGGCTTGTTATGGGCCCAAATATTCAGGATGCCTTCCATAATTTCATCAGCCCCACTTAATCACTTACGTTTTCAGTCAAGCAGTCATCAGCTTTAATGCCAACACTTCAAACATCATCTAAAATTAAATGGCAATCTTTTGCACAAAATAAGGACTGTGCAATGGGCTGTGCACGTTCACAAGGAACATGGGAAGCTGAAGCAGCCAGCATTAACGGTGTGAGGATATGGCCTGTGTTGAGTCCGTGTGTGTAACTGTGAGACAGAGAGAGAGATGGGGCTCAGCACTAAAGGAATGTGAGTTTGTGGCTCTGTACTGACTATGTGAGCATGACTGTGTCTGTTTCAGAGAACGTGTTTAAATTGCCCTAGATAGTGACTATATGAGAGAAATAGAGTACAGACGGGGTAAACGACAAGGCTGCCAACATCAGTGAAGCGTCAGGAGTTTGATTTCATGATCAAAAGTGTGAGACATGTTGAAAGCCATTCAAACACATGGAGCTGTGGTTATTTTTAAGAGTGACATTTTAAAATCCAAATGGATGAGGTTCATTTCAAATGACTGAAGCTTGAGCGACCTGGAACTGACGACACTCATAGGTGAATCCAATGGTTAACAGGTGGTTGTATCTAATCATATACTGATAAGTGCATCAGAGAGGAAGGGAGGACGAGCTCGCAGTGATAGTGTGTGATGGGGGTGGAAAGAGTTCTGTTGCGCAGTCATAGTATATGACTGTTGGTGTGGGAGGGGAGGGAGTTTGAGTCTACACTGTACCTTTACTGGCCTTTACTGTGACTGGAAAAGACTTATGAAAATTTGGAGAACTGTAACAGGAAACAAAGGGTAAAAGTCGATAGATGTCTTTGCAAATGGAAATCTGTTTCCAGTGGTGTGCCACAGGGCTCAGTGCTGGGTCCCTTGCTGTTTGTGGTACATATTATTGATTTGGACTTGAATGTAGGGGGCATGATTGGCAAATTTGCAGACGACACAACAATTGGCCGTGTAGTTGATAGTGAAGAGGATAGTTGTAGACTCCAAGAAGATATCAATGGGTTGGTGGAGTAGGCGGAAAAGTGACAAATGGAGTTCAACCTGGAGAAGTGTGAGGTAATGCACTTAGGGAGGGCAAACAGTAAAAGGGAATACGCAGTAAATGGGAATATATTGAGAGGGGTAGAGAAAGTGAGAGACCTTGGAGTGCATGTGCACAGGTCCCTGAAGGTGGCAGTACAGGTAGATAAGGTTGTGAAGAAGGCATACGGAATGCTCTCCGTTATTAGCCGAGGTATAGAATAAAAAAGCAGGGATGTAATGATGGAACTGTATAAAACGCTGGTAAGGCCACAGCTGGAGTATTGTGCGCAGTTCTGGTCACCACATTACAGGAAGGACATAATTGCTCTGGAGAGAGTGCAGAGAAGATTTACAAGAATGTTGCCAGGGCTTGAAAATTGCAGCTACGAGGAGAGATTGGATTGGCTGGGGTTGTTTTCCTTGGAGCAGAGGAGGCTGAGGGGAGACTTGATTGAGGTGTACAAAATTATGAGGGGGCCTAGATAGACAGGAAGTACTTGTTTCCCCTAGCGGAGAGTTCAAGAACTAGCGGACAGAGATTTAAGCTGATTGGCGGAAGGATTAGAGGAGACATGAGGAAAAACTTTTTTACCCAGAGGGTGGTGGGTGTATGGAATTCGCTGCCCGAATTGGTGGTAGAGGCAGGGACCCTCAACTCTTTTAAAAAGTACCTGGACCTGCACCTAAGCTGTAAGCTGCAGAGCTATAGACCGGGTGCTGGAAGGTGGGATTAGAATGGGCGCCTGGTTGTTCTTCGAGCCAGCACGGAAACGATGGGCCGAATTGCCCCCTTCTGTGCGGTATCTTTTCTATGGTTCTAAGGTTCTATGAATGCTTTCACAGATGATTTGAAAAAGCAATTTTCTACAGATAGCTAATGCCAAATATTCTCAAGTTGAATTAATGAAGGCAACAAATCAATTCCTCTAATTTACAAAAAAATTCTTCAAGCAGAAGTTTAAAAAAAATCATAGTTATATTCTTCACTTCAATCCCTGGCCTGTGATTTCCTGCCCGTTGAAATTAAGGGATGAAAAATCAGGGGCTGGACGGGTGTGCAATTCCACGATTATGTGCATTGGTAGCATGAAGCAGGAAAGTCCCCCCTTCCTGCTAATAGTGACATAGTACTACATGAAATTACAACACAGAAACAGATCTTTCGGCCCAACCGTTGGTGTTTATCCCCCACATGAGCAATAGTTCTAATCTCGTGTGTCTTCCCTGTTTCCCTATCCCTTTATTCCCTTCTCCTTCAAGCACCTACACAACGTACTCTTAAATGTTGACATGGTCTCTGCTTCAATCATTAACTTTGATAGTGCATTCCACAGCCTCCAAACACTGTAAAATAAAAGTTTCACCTACTCTCTGTCCTAAATTGCTTGAATCTGTGTCCCCTTCAGTCCAGACCCCTCAACCACTGGAAACAGTCTGTTCCTATTTACTCTGTCCCATCCCTTCATAATTCACAAGTGTCGGTAAGGACTGGATATGAATAGTCAAGAGAAAGTAATGCTAGAACTTCCTATGTTAATTCAGTGATCTCTGTCCAGCTGCTCTGGTTAGTGGAACCAGAGAAGAATTGTTACCTGCAAAGAGACACTGAATATTCCTAAATTCCTAGTAAAGGATTTTATCCCAGATACCACCAACCAGTGTTGATTCAGTGTCTGTTCAGCTGTATATCACTGTGCTCTTTACTTGAAGGTTGTAATGATAATTGGGGTCAATTAGCCCACAAAACCTGGGCCTTATCTCACTGCTATAATATAATGTAAAGCCACAGGCGAATAAAACTGCCAGGAAAACTATTTGTGATCCTGCCAGTGTCCTGTTTGTGGGACTACACTTGATTGGATCTAATTTTATCATTCTTACCAGAGAGTGTTCCTTGGGGAGTAATTGAAATCTTTACTGGAATTTTAATTGAAAGCAAAAGATCAAGGCTAAGGCCAGCAGTGCAGGACAGGTTGAAAAGAGGTGAGGTAAATCGGTAAGTCATTAGATTATGCCAAGCTTTAAAAGCCCATAAGTTGTAGGAGGCCTGGAGAACTTGAAAGCAGGGGAGAGGATTTCCACAGTTTTGAGATACTGGGGAAATATTTATCCTGCATTTCACTGACCAGAGTTATAAAAGTGGTTATATTTTTAATATCTGCTAGTTATATTTAGACATGTAGCCCGACTTATATATGTACAGATCAAACTGTGAGCTGTCAAGGATCAAGCAACCATTAGCACATCCAGGAACAGTGTCTGAGCAAAGACAGTGAGATATCAAGCGCCAGAAGAAACAACCTTGGAACCTGATGAGCGAGGCGAATTTTTACTACAACAACAACAACCTGCATTTTTATAGCGCCTTTAACGTAGTAAAAAGTCCCAAGGCGCTTCACAGGAGCGTAATCAGACAAAATATGACACCGAGCCACACAAGGAGATATTAGGACAGGTGACCAAAAGCTTGATCAAAGAGGTAGATTTTAAGGAGTGTCGTAAAGGAGGGGAGAGAGGCAGAGAGGTTTAGGGAGGGAACATCAGAGCTTAGGGCCTAGACAGCTGACGGCACGGCTTCACGTGTCCTATTTTAAAAAGGACAAGAAAGGAAATCTACGTATTTTTAAAAATCATAAATATGCAGGAAAATTCAGGAGGTAAGAAAAAAAAATGAACCATTGCTCCTACACTAAGGGATTTTGCACTTGTACATGAATGATACTATTAACCTGAGGCCGATCACTCAGCAATGCTTGACAACTGTTGCACTCTACTTGTTGGACTCTGTTTCATACCATCAGGATGGATTTATGTACAGTGAGTTTGACAAATGTTAGTCACATTTTTATCAATAGCTTTTTTTTTCTGTACATGATAGTTTATTGATATTTGTACTTAACGGAAAAGCTTTAAGACAAACTTGACTGGACTTGTCCCGTGTGAACTTTGAAGGATGCGGGATCCTTGTTATTTTGATATTCCTGCATGCCTCTCTTGAAATGGATAAGAATGATTTGTAATAAAGTTTATCAGATTTCTATTTGTGAATTGGATTATTTGTTCAGTCTTACATTACAAACGCTGATATCGTTGCTGATCAGATTGCTACCGATTGAGTTTCCCAACACCGGTTTCTTGAGTGAATTGGACCATGTCTCTTATGAACTGTAACCTGCATCTTTATTCTCATAGCCCAGGCCTAACCATTAACCCCCGATCATGTTAACTTGCATAGTGGTGAAAATGTAGAATGTCCAGTGTATCTCCTGTGAAATTACAACAAGGTTTGATAACTTTTGTACAGACTAAACGAATGAACTTACATCTAAAAATGATTGATAAAACATAGACATGGAATAAACGCACACAAGGAAAGAGTATGGCATCTCTGGGAGGGCAGAGGTCATGCTCCACCAGAGATGTGTCCCTATTTTATTTGTGGGGGTGGAACAGAAATCCTAGGCCGTAGTGTCCAGTCCGCCATTTTGTAATTAACAAGGGCGAAGCCTCCATTTTAAGCCCTAGATATTTAATAAATTATATGAAACCAAAGATATTAATTATTATTTTTGTTGCAAGAATTTCCACTGAAAATATAACTGTAGGGCTTTTTACACACAGATATTGGACGATGTTGGTGTTTAGTAGATTTCCAATAAATCTTTAAGTCTTAAGATAAACCATAAACAGCCATGGACAACTAAAGAGGTAAGGGACAGTATAAGACATAAGGAAAGGACATACAAAAAGGCAAAAAATGGCACAGATCCTGGTGAATGGGAAAGATACAAAGATCAACAAAGGGTCACAAAACAGATAATGAGAGCTACAAAAAGAGAGTATGAAAAGAAACTTGCAAGGGATATCAAAACCAATACGAAGAACTTTTATAGTTATATTAGGAAAAAGAGGGTGGTCAGGAGCAGTGTTGGCCCCTTAAAAACTGAAATTGGGGATATTGTCATTGACAATGGGGAAATGGTGGACATGTTGAACAATTACTTTGCGTCAGTATTTACAGTAGAAAAAGAGGATAGCATGCCAGAAATCCCAAGAAAACTAATATTGAATTGGGGACAGGGACTCAATTAAAATTAACATAAGTGAAACAACAGTAACGAAGAAAATAATAGCACTAAAGAGTGACAAATTCCCAGGACCAGATGGTTTCCATCCCAGGGTTTTAAAGGAAGTAGGTGAGCACATTGTAGATGCCCTAACTATAATCTTTCAAAGTTCTCTAGATTCAGGAACTGTCCCTCTAGATTGGAAAATTGCACATGTCACTCCGCTTTTTAAGAAAGTAGAGAAAGGGAAACCAGGGAATTACAGACCAGTTAGCCTAACATGTGTTGTGAGGAAAATGCTGGAGTCTATAATTAAGGATAGGGTGACTGAACACCTCGAGAATTTCGAGTTAATACGAGAGAGCCAGCATGGATTTGTGAAAGGTAGGTCGTGCCTGACAAACCTGATTGAATTTTTTGAAGAGGTGACTAAAGTAATGGACAGGGGAATGTCAATGGATGTTATTTATATGAACTTCCAGAAGGCATTTGATAAAGTCCCACATAAGAGACTGTTAGCTAAGATAGAAGCCCATGGAATCGGGGGAAAAGTACGGACTTGGTTAGGAAGTTGGCTGAGCGAAAGGCAACAGAAAGAAGAGATAATGGGTAGGTACTCACATTGGCAGGATGTGACTAGTGGAGTCCCGCAGGGATCTGTCTTGGAGTTTTAATTATTCACAATATTTATTAACGACTTATATGAAGGCATAGAAAGACTCATATCTAAGTTTGCCAATGACACAAAGATTGGTGGCATTGTAAGCAGTGTAGATGAAAACATAAAATTACAAAGCGATATTGATAGATTAGGTGAATGGGCAAAACTGTGGCAAATGGAATTCAATGTAGGCAAATGTGAGGTCATCCACTTTGGATCAAAAAAGGATAGAACAGGATACTTTCTCAATGGTAAAAAGTTAAAAACAGTGGATGTCCAAAGGGACTTAGGGGTTCAGGTACATAGATCATTGAACAGGTGCCGAAAATAATCAATAAGGCTAATGGAATGCTAGCCTTTATATCTAGAGGACTAGAGTACAAGGGGGCAGAAGTTATGCTACAGCTATACAAAATCCTGATTAGACCGCACCTGGAGTACTGTGAGCAGTTCTGGGCACTGCACCTTCGGAAGGACATATTTGCCTTGGAGGGAGTGCAGTGTAGGTTTACTAGAATGATACCCAGACTTCAAGGGTTAAGTTACGAGGAGAGATTACACAAATTGGGGTTGTATTCTCTGGAGTTTCGAAGGTTAAGGGGTGATCTGATCGAAATTTATAAGATATTAAGGGGAACAGATAGGGTGGATAGAGAGAAATTATTTCCGCTGGTTGGGGATTCTAGGAGTAGGGGGCACAATCTAAAAATTAGAGCCAGACCTTTCAGGAGCGAGTCTACAAATGATCAGATTTACTGAATTTAATTTCACAACTTGCCATGCTGGGATCTGAACTCAACGTCTTTGGGTTGCCAGTTAGTTTGACAGTCATGGGTTAAAAGGAGTGTTTTATACTTATATTTAAATGATCCACTGCCTCTTTATATTTCATGAAGAATGAGTAAAACTGGTTAGTTGTTACAGAGCAGGCAGTTACAGAAAGTAACAGGGGATATTTGGGTTTAGGAAATATGTTAAATGTTAGTGCTGAGTTCCTTTGTGGTGTCCTATTCCATAAACTCTACATTTCACTTGACGGATTTACAGGCATTAGAGAGAGCCTTGGCTCAATTCAAAGCCAAGGCCCCGAGGATATGTAACAATGATTTTAACTCAGCGTGTAATTCAGTCCCTGGAAGATCAGAGTTGCGGCCTCGAGCAGTTATTAATCATATTGCGATCATAGCCTGGATGTAAAAATCTTCGGGTAGTTATACAAAATTAACAGCTTCCTGGGAGTGACTGGGAACAGTGATGCAGTCAAGAAATGTCGACGAGGTTTCAATGGTTTATAACCATGGGACAGTTAAAGTTTTGTTACAGCTGTAGAGCTCCCTGGGTTGCTTAGGGTAAATACACTGTGTTGTATTAATGCATACAGATAACTAAGGTCCCAAATGCAATCCCAGACTGTGTAGCTAGGCCATCTCAATGCTGTAACTGACTTCAACATTCTGATGATATGGGAGGGAAGGGAGAAAATCAGCCAGGATTCCTGCTCCTGACTGCTGTGCAGCAGCTCCCCATTGGACCTGTGTTTGAGTGGACATTTAGTGGGGAGAGGACCAATCTTAGTTGTTTTGCCCCTACTATTGACGGGCTCACTCTCTAGGTTTCCACTAGGGGGAGCTACTGGATGTTTGTTCCCTCCTATTATCCTAATTGCATAATGTAAACATCAGAGTGGACAAAACCCTGGGGTTAATCTGCCCTGTGTGGCTACTGGAGTTTTAACAAATCACTATTTCTATCAGTTAAGTGCGCAACTGGATTGAAGCGGTTCTCAGACACAGTGCCGTGGTCGAGTGTTTGTGAAGCAGAAACAAAGAGAGCAGTGAGTAGAAAAGAAGCAGCTGGCTATATTGTGAATAGGAGACATGATTACGTTGCGGGCAAAACTGTACCTCAGGACCTTCAGGAGAGAAGAGAGAGAAGATTCCACTCCCTGGTATCTGTGTATCTGTTACATTGTGATGCTGTTAAATGGATGAGAGTCTGTACTCCATATCAGACAACCTATTGATACCTGGCTGTGCCATAGCTGACCTGGGAGAGCCTGTTCAATGCTGACCCTAGTGACCAGCCTTAGTGACCAACCCTAGTGACTAACCTTAATGACCAATCCTAGTGACTAAAAGTAAAGTGACGATGATGACAACCAGCATAAATTTTCCAATGAATTTAAATGTAAATGTAAAGAAACACCATAGAGAACAGATTTTTCATATTCCTAACTTCCTGTGTACTCAAGTTCCTGGGGTAAATATCGGTGAGTGTAGAAGTCACGCACAGCATGGTGAATTCACCATCTTTAGCGAACCAGGCTGCCTGTTGCAATGTGTGTCGACTCATGGCACAAACAACAGATGGGAGAAAGTCAGAAAAACATTTTTGTCATCAAAATACCAACACACAGAAAGCTGGTCAGAAACAAAAGGTTCAGGTTGGCAGAACTGTGCTGTTCGTTCCTGCTCTTCAACCACCAGAGGGAGCCTCTTTCGAATTTTACAAAAGTGTGTCGTTGATGAAGAGAGCTGGGCTTGCAATATTGTCACACATGCCTGAAAGTATGAAAGCAAAAAGAAAGATATTTCTGGCCTTGGATCATTGTTCTGCTTAACGATCCTCAGATAATAGAACCACGTGTTATAAAGAACCCGTGTCCTTTTTTTAATTAATTCATGGGATGTGGGTGTCGCTGGCGAGGCCGGCATTTATTGCCCATCCCTAATTGCCCTTGAGAAGGCGGTGGTGAGCCGCCATTTTGAACTGCTGCAGTCCGTGTGGTGAAGGTTCTCCCACAGTGCTGTTAGGTAGGGAGTTCTGGGATTTTGACCCAGCAACGATGAAGGAATGGCGATATATTTCCAAGTCGGGATGGTGTGTGACTTGGAGGGGAACGTGCAGGTGGTGGTGCTCCCATGTGCCTGCTGCCCTTGTCCTTCTAGGTGGTAGAGGTCACGGGTTTGGGAGGTGCTGTTGAAGAAGCCTTGGCGAGTTGCTGCAGTGCATCCTGTGGATGGTACACACTGCAGCCACAGTGCGCTGGTGGTGAAGGGAGTGAAGGTGGAGATGGTCATTGCCTGGCACTTGTCTGGCACAAATGTTAATTGCCACTTATCAGTCCAAGCCTGGATGTTGTCCAGGTCTTGCTGCATGTGGGCACGGACTGCTTCATTATCTGCGAATGGAACTGAACACTGAGCAATCATCAGCGAACAGCCCCACTTCCGACCTTATGATGGAGGGAAGGTCATTGACGAAGCAGCTGAAGATGGTTGGGCCTAGGACACTGTCTTGTGGAATTCCTGCAGCAATGTCCCGGGGCTGAGATGATTGGCCTTCAACAATCACTACCATCTTCCTTTGTGCTAGGTATGACTCCAGCCACTGGAGAGTTTTCCCCCTGATTCCCATTGACTTCAATTTTACTAGGGCTCCTTGGTGCCACACTCGGTCAAATGCTGCCTTGATGTCAAGAGCAGTCACTCTCACCTCACCTCTGGAATTCAGCTCTTTTGTCCAAGTAAGGCTGTAATGAGGTCTGGAGCCGAGTGAGCCTGGCAGAACCCAAACTGTTGAGCAGGTGAGTAAGTGCTGCTTGATAGCACTGTTGATGACACATTCCATCACTTTGCTGATGGGGTGGTAATTGGCCAGAGTGGAGTTGTCCTGCTTTTTGTGGGCAGGCCATACCTAGGCAATTTTCCACTTTGTCAGCTAGATGCCAGTGTTGTAGCTGTACTGGAACAGCTTGGCTAGAGGCGGGGCTGGTTCTGGAGCACAAGTCTTCAGTACTACAGCCGGGATGTTGTCGGGGCCCATAGCCTTTGCTGTATCTAGTGCACTCAGCCGTTTCTTGATATCACGTGGATTGAATCAAATTGGCTGAAGACTGGCTTCTGTGATGGTGGGGATCTCGAATGGAGGCCGAGATGGATCATCCACTTGGCATTTCTAGCTGAAGATGGTTGCAAACGCTTCAGTCTTGTCTTTTGCACTCATGTGCTGGACTCTGCCATCATTGAGGATGGGGATGTTTACGGAGCCTCTTCCTCCCATTGATTGTTTAATTGTCCACCACCATTCACGGCTGGATGTGACAGGACTGTGGAGTTTTGATCTGATACATTGGTTGTGGAATCGCTTAGCTCTATCTATAGCACACTGCTTCCGCTGGTTAGCATGCATGTAGTCCTGTGTTGTAGCTTCACCAGGTTGGCATCTCATTTTTAGGTACACCTGGTGCTGCTCCTGGCATGCTCTTTCTGCACTCCTCATTGACCCAGGGTTGATCCCCTGGCTTAATGGTAATGGTAGAGTGAGGGATATGCCAGGCCATGCGGTTGCAGATTGTGGTGGAATACAATTCTGGTGCTGCCTCACAGATGCCCAGTTTTGAGCTGCTAGATCTGTTCTGAATCTATTCCATTTAGCACGCTGGTAGTGTCACACAACGTGTCCTCAGTGTGAAGACGGGACTTTATCTCCGCAAGGACTGTGCGGTGGTCACTCCTACCAACACTGTCATGGACAGATGCATCTGCAACAGGTAGATTGGTGAGGACGAGGCCAAGTAGGTTTTTCTATCACTGTTGGTTCTCTCACCACCTGCTGCAGGCCCAGTCTGGTAGCTATGTCCTTCATGACTCAGCCAGCTCGGTCAGTAGTGGTGCTGCCAGAGCCACTCTTGATGATGGACATTGAAGTCCTGCACCCAGCGTACATTCTGTGTCCATACTACCTCCTCAGGAGGAGTACTGATTCATCAGCTGAGGGAGGGCAGTAGGTGGCAATCAACAGGAGGTTCCTGGCCCATGTTTGACCTGATGCCATGAGACTTCATGGGGTCTGGAGTCAATGTTGATGACTCCCAGGGCCACTCCTTCCTGACTGTATATCACCGGTGGGTCTGTCCTGCCGGTGGGACAGGACATAGCCAGGGATGGTGATGGAGGAGTCTGGAACGTTAGCTGAAAGGTATGATTCTGTGAGTATGGCTATGTCAGGCTGCTGCTTGACTAGTCTGTGAGAAAGCTCTCCCAATTTTGGCCCAAGTCCCCAGATGTTAGTGAGGGGGTCTTTGCGGGGTTGACTGGGCTTGGTTTGCCTTTGTCTTGTCCAGTGTTCCATTCGGTTTTATTCATACTTTGTAACTGAATGGCTTGCTAGGTCACTTTGCTGTAGGTCTGGACTCACATATAGGCCAGACCAGGTTTCCTTCCCTAAAGGGCATTAGTGAACCAGATGGGTTTTTTTCATGTTCACCATTACTGATACTAGCTTCTTTATTTTAATTAACTGAATTTAAATTCCCCAGTTGCCCTAGTGGAATTTGAACTCATATCGCTGGATTATTAGCCCAGGCCTCTAGTTAGTAGTCCAGTAACATAACCACTATGTTACCATATCCCACTGCCCACATGTTAACCCAAACCTGAACCTATGGATTCAGCAGGGAAAATTTTAGTTGATTGTCCATTCTGTGTAGCTTTAAGCTCCAGACAGTTTCTCTGTGCAGACTGAGGCCTCCATTTCTGGGAAGGAGGAGAGAGAAAGAGTGTATTCAACAGCCCAGTATCATTAGTTACTCAGGGGAGGGAAGCCACGAAAACTTATTGGTGGGCTCTAAACCAAAGAAACGTTTGAAAACTATGGAATAGAAGCAACGATGGTCTCAGTATACGCACACAAAGGCACCTGACTGATAATATCAGCAGGGGGCAAGAGAAAATAGAGACAAGTGCATCCTAGGGAGAAAGGGGAAGTGAACCTCTTAAAGAGGGGATAAGAGAGGGAGAAAGACTTTGGAAAGGGAAGAATGGAAAGGGAACGAGACCCTCTTGAGGAGCAGATGAGAAAGGGGAGAGAGGCTCTCTCGAGGTGGGATAGGAGAGGGAGAGACACCCTTTTGACAGGTCAAAAGAAAGGGACGGTGACTATCTTGTGGACAATTTTACAACACCAAGTTATAGTCCAGCAATTTTATTTTAAATTCACAAGCTTTCGGAGGCTTCCCCCTTCGTCAGGTGAACGATGTGAAAATTTTCACATCGTTCACCTGACGAAGGGGGAAGCCTCCGAAAGCTTGTGAATTTAAAATAAAATTGCTGGACTATAACTTGGTGTTGTAAAATTGTTTACAATTGTCAACCCCAGTCCATCACCGGCATCTCCATATCTTGTGGAGGACATGGGAGGGGGGAGACCTTCTTGAAGGGAGAAGGGATTGGAAAGTGCTGAGGAATGTAACACTTTCACTTTTAGCATCCAGTGTTTGGGGGCGGGGGAGAGATAGTGGGAGAAGATAGAGAAAGGAGAGAGACCATATTATTTGAACATAGAATGGGAAAGTAACACTGAATAGCAAGTATTGCCCATAGATGTACCTTCCTCCATAACACCATAACACCATTCTTCAGAAGCTAAATAGGATACTTTATAGAAGGTGAAATGTTTTACCTTCTATTAGGTAATCCTAAACTCAGCTCATCCATTAACACTGTAATTAGTAAAATTATTTACCCAGTTAAGTGTTGAAAGACTGTTTCGATTAATATCACTACTATTTACTAAGATTAATCACGCCTTATAAATAGTAGCTGTAGCAGGTTAAACCTTAACCAGATTGTTAGTTTATTGGTTGGCAATGATAAATAATATTTTAAAATGTTGGAAATTATTTCAACTCTAGTTTTCTATGAAAATATAATTCCTTAAAGTGCTTAACCGAGAGTCTCCATGTTTAGAGATTGGTGAACGAGTAACTGACGGCTCCATTGTTTCCATTCTGTTTGATTTCTGTGTCAGACAGATGAAAACATTTAGTGAATTGTTTGCTCAGGGCCTGGGAGAGATAACGTCCCTTATCACGACACAATTCACTTTCGTTCCTTTACCCCATTTGACTGTGAAAGGGAGAGGTCTGTGAGCAGGTCTACACCGATCAAGCTGTCGCTCAAAATGTTGTGGAAACTCATTCGGATCTTCCTATCGGTCCTTTTCACTTCGTATTTCGGTGAGTAAGTCGTTTTCAGTAATTCATGGTCAGAATAATGTAGTTTATAACAACAAGGTCACAGTGATGTTGACAGTAGAACTGAACTGTAGGGTCACAAACCTCTCTTCCATGTTGTTCAGTCACAGCCTCACAGCCTCATCATTCATCACCAATCTTGCAATGTGGGGGGGGGGTTATATTTTCCTCTGGGCTCTGTAACCAGTGACAAAGAAAAACATTCTAAAAGAACTTTAGAAACAATGCAAAAGAAATCTCGCTGTGTTTATGGTGTCACACCTGAGAATCATTATTGGTGGCAGGTAATGTAGTGATCACAAGCACCTGATGTTTGGCCATAGGAAAGAATGAAATAGGTGTTTCTGCTGGCTATTATAGAGTTACCTGGGTGGGAAGGTTTTTTGACTCCATTTTATTCAGATGGCGCTTTCATGAATTTGCTGTGGGTTGGATTTTTTTTGAGGGCGAAAAGTTAACTGTGTGGCAGCAGTAAGTTTTTTTAAATTGGGCTGGTCACGAGATTACAAGGGGTTTGGATGAAGAAGGACCTTTGGCCCATTTGATCTCGTTCCACCAGAAATACCAATCCACCCATCTCTCCATTACAGCTTCCAGCTATTTCTTAAAAGAATCCAATGTTGATGAATGCGTGGCTGGAGGGTTGGTGCAGGAGGGAGGGATTTAGATTCCTGAGGAATTGGGACCGATTCTGGGAAAGATGGGACCTGTACAAGCCGGATGGGTTACACCTCAACATATCCGGGACTAATATCCTTGCAGGGGGGTTTGCCACTGCTGTTGGGGATGGTTTAAACTAGAGTGGCAGGGGGATGGGAACCTGAGCGGGGAGTCAGAAGAAAGTAAAGTTGAGAGCAGCAAGAGAGAGGAGGACCCAAGGGAAATTTACAATACAAATAGTACAAATAGTTGTTCAAGAACAAATGAAAGGGAAAAGCATAAAGCAGCAGAAAGAAAGTGTACTTTAGGCACTATAGATAAAGTGAAAACTAGAAGGTGTAAAGCGATTAACCCAGCATCAAAGCTGAAGGTCAGGCTAGGGTGTGTGGCCCAACTAAGAGTTCTACATGCAAATGCACAGAGTATAAGGAATAAATTAAATGAACTACAGGTACAAATTCAAATTGGAGGGTATGACATGATAGCTATTACTGAGACATGGCTGCAGGATGGTCAGGATTGGGAATTAAAATACCAGGTTATAAGGTCTACAGGAGAGATAGGGAAAATGGAAGAGGGGGAGGAGTAGCCTTAGTGATTAGAGATGAAATCACTTCAATGATAAAGGAGGATATAACGAGGAGGCAAGCAGCCAACAGAGACCTTATGGGTTGAATTGAGAAACAGGAAAGGATCTAAGACTATAGTGGGAGTTGTATATAACACCCCTGGCAGCAGCTCTGAAGTGCTAGAATTTATAAATGCTGAGATTAGACAAGAGTGTAACAAAGTCATAGTGGTCTTAATGGGGGACTTTAACCTTCACATAGATTGGGAAAAGCAGGCTAGCAACTGTCAGAAAGGTAGTGAATTTCTTGAGTGTGTCCGGGATAGTTTTCTACAGCAGTATGTCCTAGGGGCAACAAGGGAGCAAGCCATACCAGATTTAGTAATGAGTAATGAACCAGATTTAGTTAACAGCTTAATTGTGTGTGAACATCTATCCAATAGTGATCATAACATGATCGAGTTCAAGGTAGTGTTTGAAAGGGAAAAAAGTGAATCAGCTGCTAAGATTCTAGACTTGGGCAAGGCCGACTTCAATGGGATGAGACAGAGACTGTCCACAGTAAACTGGGCAAATCTGTTAATGGGTAAAACGACTTATGATCAGTGGGAAATGTTTAAAGAAACATTTAACGTGATAAAGAATCGGTTTATACCCCTGAGGCGCAAAAACTCTACTTGCCAAAAAAAATAGCCATGGACAACTAAAGAGGTAAGGGACAGTATAAGACATAAGGAAAGGACATACAAAAAGGCAAAAAATGGCACAGATCCTGGTGAAAGGGAAACATACAAAGATCAACAAAGGGTCACAAAACAGATAGTAAGAGCTGCAAAAAGAGAGTATGAAAAGAAACTTGCAAGGGATATCAAAACCAATACGAAGAACTTTTATAGTTATATTAGGAAAAAGAGGGTGGTCAGGAGCAGTGTTGGCCCCTTAAAAACTGAAAGTGGGGATATTGTCATTGACAATGGGGAAATGGCGGACATGTTGAACGATTACTTTGCGTCAGTATTTACAGTAGAAAAAGAGGATAGCATGCCTGAAATCCCAAGAAAATTAATATTGAATTGGGGACAGGGACTCAATAAAATTAACATAAGTAAAACAACAGTAATGAAGAAAATAATAGCACTAAAGAGTGACCAATCCCCAGGACCAGATGGTTTCCATCCCAGGATTTTAAAGGAAGTAGGTGAGCATATTGCAGATGCCCTAACTATAATCTTTCAAAGTTCTCTGGTATCAGGAACAGTCCCTCTAGATTGGAAAATTGCACACGTCACTCCGCTTTTTAAGAAAGGAGAGAGAGGGAAACCAGGGAATTACAGACCAGTTAGCCTAACATCTGTTGTGGGGAAAATGCTGGAGTCTATAATTAAGGATAGGGTGACTGAACACCTCGAGAATTTTCAGTTAATCAGAGAGAACCAGCATGGATTTGTGAAAGGTAGGTCGTGCCTGACAAACCTGATTGAATTTTTTGAAGAAATGACTAAAGTAGTGGACAGGGTAATGTCAATGGATGTTATTTATATGGACTTCTAGAAGGCATTTGATAAAGTCCCACATAAGAGACTGTTAGCTAAGATAGAAGCCCATGGAATCGAGGGAAAAGTATGGACTTGGTTAGGAAGTTGGCTGAGCGAAAGGCGACAGAGAATAGGGATAATGGGTAAGTATTCATATTGGCAGGATGTGACTAGTGGAGTCCCGCAGGGATCTGTCTTGGGACCTCAATTATTCACAATATTTATTAACGACTTATATGAAGGCATAGAAAGTCTCATATCTAGGTTTGCCGATGACACAAAGATTGGTGGCATTGTAAGCAGTGTAGATGAAAACATAAAATTACAAAGCGATATTGATAGATTAGGTGAATGGGCAAAACTGTGGCAAATGGAATTCAATGTAGGCAGATGTGAGGTCATCCACTTTGGATCAAAAAAGGATAGAACAGGGTACTTTCTAAATGGTAAAAAGTTAAAAACAGTGGATGTCCAAAGGGACTTAGGGGTTCAGGTACATAGATCATTGAACAGGTGCAGAAAATAACCAAAAGTCCAATGGAATGCTGGCCTTTATATCTGGAGGACTAGAGTAGAAGGGGGCAGAAGTTATGCTGCAGCTATACAAAACCCTGTTAGACCGCACCTGGAGTACTGTGAGCAGTTCTGGGCACTGCACCTTCGGAAGGACATATTTGCCTTGGAGGGAGTGCAGCATAGGTTTACTAGAATGATACCCAGACTTCAAGGGTTAAGTTACGAGGAGAGATTACACAAATTGTGGTTGTATTCTCTAGAGTTTCGAAGGTTAAGGGGTGATCTGATCAAAGTTTATAAGATATTAAGGGGAACGGATAGGGTGGATAGAGAGAAACTATTTCCGCTGGTTGGGGATTCTAGGAGTAGGGGGCACAGTCTAAAAATTAGAGCCAGACCTTTCAGGAGTGAGTTTAGAAAACATTTCTACACACAAAGGGTGGTAGGAGTTTGGAACTCTCTTCCACAAACGGCAATTGATGCTAGCTCAATTGCTAAATTTAAATCTGAGATAGGTAGCTTTTTGGCAACCAAAGGTATTAAGGGATATAGGCCAAAGGCAGGTATATGGAGTTAGATCACAGATCAGCCATGATCTTATCAAATGGCGGAGCGGGCTCGAGGGGCTGAATGGCCTACTCCTGTTCCTATGTTCCTATGTTCCTGTAATGTTCTGATCTCATCTGCTCTTTTTGGTAACGTGTCCTAGCTGTTGATTACCCTTTGTGTACAGAATGAATTCCAGATGTCTGCCCTAAATTTGCTCTTCACTACCCTGAATCTCTCTTGCCTTGCTGCACTGGCATATCTGAAAGTGTTGTTCTGGTTTTACTTTCTCCATCCTGTTCGGAATGGATAAGACCCCCTGCCCCACCCCCAGTCATTGCTTTTTGAGACTGATGTTATGAGAGAGTTGCTATGGTTACAGGTGGCCATTGCTGATGGTGAGAACAGCTGCTCCAATGTTTAGTTATAAATTTCTGGCAGGTTCTAGTTGATTTATCACCTCTTATATTCCATATTTCATATGTGTGAGACAAAGAGCATATATCACATATATTTTGCTCGCGTGGAGAGTAAACGCCGACATGGATTAGTTGGGCTGAATGGTCTGTTTCTGTGTTGTAACTTTTATTGTGGCTTAAAATCAACATTACACTGATATGTCATATATGTTAATTAGTTATATCTTTCTTTTAACGAAGTGACTATTGACAATGTAGTCAACCTGCATCAGCGATGACTTCACAATGACTATTGATACCATGCAATTTAGGTTTAGGGTTGGGACATAAGAACAGGAGTGGGCTATTTAGCCTGTTCCACCATTCAATGAGATCATGGCTGATCTGTGACGTAACTCCATATGCTCACCTTAGCCCCATATCCCTTAATACCTTTAGTTAACAACAATCTATCAATCTCAGATTTAAAATTAATAATTAAGCTAGCATCAACTGTGTTAGTGGTTAGGGTGTTGGGGTTCGGATTCGGGTTAGAGATTGCAATTGACAGTTTGCTATTGGAAGAAACCGCTATTGACACTACCATTGTCATTAGACGTGTCCTTCTTTTAAATATTATTATTGTTTAACTCTCTTATTGGCTCAGTTGGTATGTGCACGGCCTCATCGTCAGTGACCAGGAAGAACCCAGGTTCAATTGCCAGCCTGCACGGTAGTAGGACACTACAATTGGCCTGAATGCCCCTAACCTAAGGAGAGAAGTAGTCAGGGTTCCAATTCTGATCATCGTTCCCTGATGGAAAGTGCTGGCGTGGGGACACCAACTGTGATGGCGCTATCAGTCAAATAGTTTGAACATGTGCCTTGGTGTAGTAGCAGGAACGGACAAAACACCTCGGGGATCATTGGACCTGCATTTGTTGGCCCCTCATAAACTCCTCACCCCAATTTGCAGTGCATTTGGAACCTCAACCTCACTACCTTGTATATTGCCCTTTAAATGCTTGGAGCAACCAGGAATACTGGCGGTAGGGATTGGCAGGAAATAACACACAAATTCTAAAATAGAGGACTACCCAGCCAGACCGACTGATGCCTGGAGCAAACTTCAACAAAACAGAAATTTAGGGGGTGAAATTCCTCGGAGCTTCTCCGTAACTTCGGTTGATGTTCGACAGAAACCCCGTTTATGCCTGTTACGCCAAAGTTGCGAGAGAAACACTGAAGAAATTCACCTCCTTAGTTTTTTTTCTGCAACAGAACAGCCATTACGAAGGCTACTTGAGCAGACCTGTTCCTGGGATTGTTCTTTTGCTCAGATTTTATGGGTGAGGCCCATTCTGTTGCCGGGGGTCAGGTGGGGATGGGGGGGTGATTTAACACGTTATTTAAATATTGAAATGGGACTATGTATGCTGGTAGCACAGCCTCACTCTTTGCTTCCAAACTGCTCATTGAGTAAACTGGGTGCCTCCTTGAATTGGTTGCACAAAGTTGGGTGCCCGAATTTCTCGCTGTCAGCCAGTCTGTGCAGCACCAGGCCAAGGTCTCGCTGTGGGTGACACACAGGAGGGTGGGGACAGTGTCGCTGGAACTGTAATCTAAGAATAAATCAGCATCTCTAGGAAAAGAGGGGAGAAAATCGGATGACAAAATAAAAATGATTGCTTAAATAATTGTGTCACTTTGTGTTCTGTACAAGACGTTCACAGGGGAAGAAAGTCTAGTGTGATGTTATTGTACAAATGTCTGTTCAGATCTACAGTGAGTTCAAATGATCAGTGATTGTCCCTGGTATTCTGCTAATCTGTACACTCACTAGCCCTACTGTATATCAGGGTTGCTTGCATGTTCAAACACATGACCATCACCCAAATAATTGCACTCAAGAAGCCCTTAATTTCTCACTCTCTCACAATAACATTCAGGAAGCTATTCATTGTATTCCTTTTGTTTTCAACCTCCACCTTCTCTCCTATAAGTGGTGCCTTATGATAGGTTCCAGGAGAGACGGTGAAGCAGATCAACAACACCCCACTCTAAAAGCACCTTCAGGTGTGAGCAGAAATGGTATCGGCAGGTTGTTTCTCTGTGGACAGCATTACAGTCAAGCGCGATCCTCTCTTCACTCAATGCGTTTGCGCTTTCCTTAGAGTACCAGCCTGGCCTTGGAACCTTAAAGCCCGATCCTGGCCAGCCTACACTAAAGCTAATTTGCCTATATAACAACAGTTCCTGCGCTTCAAAAGTAGTTCATTAGATATGAAGTGTTTGTCCTTGACAATGCGATGAGGCACAAATTCAATCTCTCATTCATCGCCCCTACTCCCTCCCATTCTGAGATCGGCTAATTCAACACATCTCAGGGATCAAATCTGGGACTTTGGCCTGTGTGCCTCAGTAGTACACTGAGTTATCAGTGGAACACGATGCCATTAAATATTTACCTCAGCACAGAAGAGCGTGACTAACTAGAATACTGAGGGATGGAAATGTCTCTGCTTAACCAGAACTGCTATAAATAGTGCAGAATTTTGCCTGGCATAATTGGGGCACATCCTGCTGTCAAGAGCTGAGTCTGCTCCTTTCATCACTAAGTTGGCAGTGCCTTTCAGTCAGCGTGCAGCAGCACGAATTTAACCAAAGGGAGCCATGATCTAAAAATACTGACTCTGTAAACCAATTCCAGTGTGAATCTGACTGTGTCGAGTCAGTGAAAGTAACACTTTGTATCTCACTAATATCCTGCTGTGGTGTTGAGTTGAGTACAGTACAGGCTATACTACCGCATGTGGCTGGCTTCTCGATGTAATGATGGTTCTTATTCCCATTCTCCCAATTTTCTCCCTTCTTCGCCTGAAAGTAGTGACTCATACTGGGGGACATGGGCAGGGGTTGCCCTCCGATACCTGCCTCAGTGATCCTTCTTCGAGGGTGAGTCTGGACAGTAAATACTGACAGGCTATTTTGTAAACAATTTTACAACACCAAGTTATAGTCCAGCAATTTTATTTTAAATTCACAAGCTTTCGGAGCCTCCGAAAGCTTGTGAATTTAAAATAAAATTGCTGGACTATAACTTGGTGTTGTAAAATTGTTTACAATTGTCAACCCCAGTCCATCACCGGCATCTCCACATCAAGGCTATTTTGTGTGTGAGGAGAGGTGAGGGGAATCATAGTTGCAACCAATCCTGAGCTCATGTTCACTTGCCAGCAGGCTTCACAGGGCAGTGATCAGGATTGGGAATAAGGGCTGATTTTTTTGTAGCCCATGGATGTTGTGACCAAATATAATAGCCCATTTCTGCATAACTCAACAGGGACAAAGGCATCCTCCTGAACTGTATCACTCAGCTCGGCACTGGGCAACAAAAGCTGCTTTTATAATGCTTTATCCAGAGAGTGGTTAGAATGTGGAACTCACTATCACAAGGAATAGTTGAGGCGACTAACATTGATGCATTTAAGGGGAAGCTAGATAAACACACGAGGGAGAAAGGAATAAAAGGATATGTTGATGGGGTTAGATGAAGAAGGGTGGGAGGTGGCTCGTGTGGAGCATAAACACCCGCATGGACCTTCTTGGGTCCAATGGCTTGTGTCTGTGCTGTACATTCTATGAAATGCATAGCATCCGTGTTAGTGCTGCTGGTGAGACCCTTGTTAGTGCTGCTGGTGAGACCCGTGTTAGTGCTGCTGGTGAGACCCTTGTTAGTGCTGCTGGTGAGACCCGTGTTAGTGCTGCTGGTGAGACCCTTGTTAGTGCTGCTGGTGAGACCCTTGTTAGTGCTGCTGGTGAGACCCTTGTTAGTGCTGCTGGTAAGACCCTTGTTAGTGCTGCTGGTAAGACCCTTGTTAGTGCTGCTGGTGAGACCCGTGTTAGTGCTGCTGGTAAGACCCTTGTTAGTGCTGCTGGTAAGACCCTTGTTAGTGCTGCTGGTGAGACCCGTGTTAGTGCTGCTGGTGAGACCCTTGTTAGTGCTGCTGGTAAGACCCTTGTTAGTGCTGCTGGTGAGACCCGTGTTAGTGCTGCTGGTAAGACCCTTGTTAGTGCTGCTGGTGAGACCCTTGTTAGTTCTGCTGGTCAGACCCGTGTTAGTGCTGCTGGTCAGACCCGTGTTAGTGCTGCTGGTCAGACCCGTGTTAGTGCTGCTGGTCAGACCCGTGTTAGTGCTGCTGGTCAGACCCGTGTTAGTGCTGCTGGTCAGACCCGTGTTAATGCTGCTGGTCAGACCCGTGTTAGTGCTGGTGCTTTGCAACATGCAGTTATCATGAAACTTTTGAGTTGCAGATGGAGTTTAATTTACCCACTGCGCCATTGGGAGAATGAACTACATTTAGAGGAAATATCACTTCTTGTGAAATCCGTTCCGGGTTTCTAAAACTTCCCGAGGCTTCAGTGCTTGCGAACTGTGAAAGGGGAAAGGAACAAATGTGACTGAATGACAAAGCCATCTCTGGGGAGATTATGTTTGAAGTAAGTCACATATAGCACGGTTCTGCTGCACTACATAAACAGGCCATTATTTACACACTTATCAGCTAGGTGAGCTCACACGGTTACTCATGAAGGTTGTTTGAAATGGCTGAAGGGATGTGAACTCACAGTACAACCGGACAGCAATGAGTGAATGACACACAGAACATTGGATGCCTGAGAGTGATTGTGTAATGTAGCTGAAATGGATTGGACAATGCTACAATCTGTGAGTCAAATTCATCATCGCCTGAACCCAAAGATTGAAGTCCCAATAGGTCATACTTCTCAATGGAATCTGTGAGATCTACAGGTGTTGCTGTTGGGATATGGGCCCATTTTTATTACTATTAATTCTTGGCAATTAATTTCTCCATATTTCACTGCCATTTATACATTACAGATGGATTGCACACTACAGTGCAGCTAAGGCCAGATCCCAAAAGTTGGACAAATAATAGTAAGATCTGCATGAAGCCCTGGAGCACGATATAGTTATATGGAAGTATCTCCCTCAGTATATGTACGATATTGTCAAGTTCTGTCCTGACACACAAAGCTATGGGAATTAGTTGACCTGTTCCACAGTGTGTCAGAGGGAAATGAGAGGTTACAGTAGAAGCACAGAGGCAAGTATTGTTTTTAAAAAAGGCTAGGCTGTGATGGTATAAAGGACACCCATAAATTTTACACAGGACAGTCATGCAGCAAAATATCACTTATACCATTGCAGGCCACTGGACTCATTTAAGAAACAGTTGTTGGGGGGGGGTAGAATTTTAACCTAACCCACCTGGTGTCAAACTTACTGGATCAGATCGGCGGCCTGTTTTACAAGACGCCCAATTTTACTTTCGGGCGGCGGTTAAAATGGGCGGTCGATCTGATCGCGTCAGTTTGCCATCAGGCTGGTTTGGTTAAAATTAGTTCCTCCCCCCACCCCCGGATATAATAATGAGCTGACATCAGGGCTAGTATTCTGCAAAGTTGAGATCAAGGAGAAGGCCCACCACCACCTTCTCAGGACAACTAGGGATGGGCAATAAATGGGGCCTTGCCAGCATCATGCATGTCACCAGAAGAAATAAAAATAATTTACTAAAGGGTCGATTTATCTAAACCTATCTTGTGATCTTGTGATGAATTGCAAATCCAGGATATAAAAACCTGGTGAAAATGTAACTGATGCACTGCACTCCACGCCCTCCAATCAAATAAATTTTAAAAGAAGATTTTTTTAATCCATTTTCCCACGAGCTGTGGGCCACTTCATATGTTGTGAAGTGAGTGATTAGAATGTGGAACTTGCTACAACATGGAGTGGTTGAGGCGATTAGCGTAAATGCATTTAATGGGAAACTAGGTAAGTGCACGAAGGAGAAAGGAATAGAGGGATATACTGATAGGGTGAGATGAAGTAGGGTAGGAGGAATCTCGAGTGGAGCATAAACACTGACATAGACCAGTTGGGCCGAATAGCCTGTTTCTGTGCTTTAAATTCTATATAATTCTGTGTCGTTGATAGGCGACACTTCACTGCGTCCATACATTGTACCTGAAGGACAGACATCTCTCCATTCTTTTGTAAAAATTGAGCACTAAGGAATAAGCTCTAAGCCACAACTGAGCAATGGTTGCTAAGAAATGAGATGTTACTCTACCTCTTCAACACTGAATGCACAATAGGATATCCATGGAGCTAGCAAATTGCTGCAAGGTTCTCTGCTGTAATGGTTAAGTGGCCTTTCACAGCTGAAATTTCTGCAACACAGGTCGATTCATTTGTATTGACAGCTGGCGCTCCAGTAGTTGGGAGGCATCCAATTCCATGATCAATATGTCCAGTCCTGGTAATTGAAATAGAATATGTTATACAATGTGCATGTCCAATCTCTGGTAATCATATTGAGATGACCTGTCCTAATGGTGTGGTCATCTGATCCCTGATAGTTGAGTGGAGAGGGTGTAGGTAACCTTACATTAGTGGTCAATGTGTCTGATCCATGTGCTGGAACTCAAAACGATGGCAGCTCCTAGCCAGGATCATGGATCATTCTATGGTTTTAGCAAGTGGAAATTGAGCTCAAAATCAGCTTTGCAAATAACTGAAGTTTGGCCATTGATTTGTAGCTGAAAATGGAAGAACACAGAATTATAAATATGGCTGGTTATTGTTGGTGCTGCCATTGGCGACAAGAAAGGCAATGAGCTGTACAAATGTGTGATACGTTTTCCTCAGATTGTCTTGGGGAAAGGGGAATTGTCAAATGTTGACAATCTTTGACGGTCTCTATCGATGGTCCTAATCCTGTAGGCTCTTTTGATTACTTACTATTTTTATTAAGGAGGGACATAGAGACCTAGGGGTATGGCAGTGTTGGGGTTATGTTACTGGACTAGTAAACAGGGGCCTGGACTAATAATCCAGAGAATGTGAGGTGAAATCCCATCACGGTAGTTTGATAATTTTTGAATTCAGTTTAAAAAATCTGGTGGGAGAAAAAGCTGGTATCAGTAAAAAGTGACCATGAAGCTGTCGGATTTTCGTAAAAACCCAATTGGTTCACTAATGTCCTTTAGAGAAGGAAACCTGGTGTCTATACCCGGTCTAGCCTATATGTGACTCCAGTCCCACACCAATGTGGCTGACTCTTAACTGCCTTCGAAAATGGCGTAGCAAGCGACTCAGTTGTATCAAACCACTGTGAAGAATACACGGAATGTGAAGCAACACTTCAAGAAGAAGGCCCACCACCACCTTTTCAGGGCAACTAGGGAAGGGCAATAAATGCCGGTCTTGCCATTGACGCCAACATCCCTGTTTAAAAAAAAGTCCTACTCTGAAATATTCTTTCTAATTTACTTTCACAGATGCAGTACAGACAATATCTGTAACGACACGTCAGCCAACTGTGGTGGTTAACGTTGGCCAAAATGCCACGCTTTACTGCTCTTACAGAACGTATGTTGGGTCCATGTTTTCTCTTGAATGGCGTTTTACAGCAGGCCCTACAGCAAACGCAAAAGCAGAGAAGGTAAGAGTTGGTACAGTGTCCCATTGCTCGACATTTATCTAATGTATTTGTTTCCTGCACAAAAACCATTCACCAGCCTCAGGGAGTGGAAAATAAAAGACTTTTCTATAGCGCTTTATTGTGTCTCTTAATCATAGGTGTCAGCCATGGCTCAGTGGTAGCACTGAGTCAGAGTGCTTACTGAGTCAGAAGGTTGTGGGTTCAAGTCCCACTCCAGAGAATTCAACACAAAATCTCGGCTGACACTCCAGTGTTAATTGTATCCATGTGATTTACATCAATTAGTGTTAATTGTATTCAGGTGATGTGTATCAATTGGGGCTGTCTTGTATCCATATAAAACAGAGCCAATCTAGGGTGTGGTGTTCTGTGAATAAAGGCTTGGAAGCAACTTAAGATCGGGTACTTGTATTCTATCCTTCTGTGCTGCACTGTTGGAGGTGCCGTCTTTCATTTGAGATGTTAAAATGAGGCCCCATCTGTCCTTTCAGGCAGATGTAAAAAATCCCATGGCACTATTTGGAAGAAGAACAGCGGAGTTCTCCCCGCTGTCCTGGCCAATATTTATCCCTCTACCAACATCACTAAAAACAGATTATCTGGTCATTATCACATTGCTGCTTGTGGAACCTTGCACAAATTCCTTCTTTCCTTCCTTCCTTTCTTCCCTCCCTCCCAAAGCATTTCACATACAGTGAATTACTTTGATGTGTAGTACTTGATATGTTGGCAAAATCAGAGCCATTTTGTACACAGCAGGATCCTACAAACAATGAGATGAATGACTCGTTATTCTAGGGGGAATTTTTGTCTTTGGTGGTCAGCCGTCGCCATCTGTGGAATGACCGTTTGGGAGCTTCAGCCATTTTCATATCTGAACCTCATTTGAATGGAGCCCGCGACATGCCTGAACCTCGGTGGCAGCTTGCCGTGTTTGGGCTGGCGCAATACTGGGTGTCCCGGAGGCCATCCAGCCAGATGCAAAGTAAGTCTTCAGGGTGGAGGGGTTCGGGAGGATTTCAGGAACGCTGTAGGGTGGGTGGGGAAGGAAGGGAGGGAGTCTGGAGCGGCAGTGACCCAAACTTGTGGGGTTCAGAGGATCCTAATGGCCCCATAAAAATAAGTTTTTTTTTTACTTATTCCTCAACTTCTGCTCCAACAGCTTCTACTGAGCAAAGGATCCTCTGTGGATGCTCTGCCCAGTAGGCTGTAAAGATGTAAAAGGTGGGGTTCTACCTACCTAATTCTTACATGAGTCAGATGGGTGCTTCAGCCTCCCGGCTTTAAGATCACCATCGGATGGAAACTGAGTGGTAAGTAGACTGCTTTGGTTTTAACTCCCACAGTGGCTGGTTTCCGCTGGGAGGATAGAGTTAAAATTCCCACTTTTGTTTCTCGGTGGTGTTAGGGTTGAGGTAGGAATGTTGGCCAGGAGAACGTCCTGTTCTTCTTCAAATAGTGCCATGGGGGTGTTAAACATCTTCTGGGACCTCAGTTTAAAATCTTATCTTCTACCAATTTTCTTCCTATGACACTTTTGTGCTTCCTCTCAGTGGGTGGGACAGCATTATGGGACAATAATATTAGTGTTTCGATATCAGTGAGAGATAGTCTCAGGTGAGATGTCCACAGTTACAGTGTGGGTGACTTGGCCTCGCTGTGGATATGACACCCAAACACCTATTATTTCAGTGATATGATAATGGGCTCGATTTTCGGACGTCTGAGCGGATGCGTTCGTGGTGGGGGCCCTCCGACAATTGGGGATTCCCGGGGTGGGTCCGGAGCCCGGCTCCAACCTGCCCACTTCTGGGCTCCCCAGTGACGTGCTTAGATGCGCGCGCAGCTCCCGCAAGCGGGACTCCCGCCGGCAATTAAAGCCAGCGGATCCCACTTAAATCAATTAATTGGATACTTTAGGTCGTTAGCAGACCTGATTTGTAGGATATTTTAGGAGGGGTGGGATTTTCATCTAAACTGAGAATGTTTCCCGTACTGGGGGAAACACTCCCAGTTGAAATGGATGTTTTGCAGCCACCAGCCTGTGGCAGCTGCAAAGGTCCATTTGACGGGTGGGGGTTGAGACCCTCACTCATTGCAGAAGGCCACTCTGTCACTTTAGACAAAGTTTGGCCTGCTCCACCCTCCTCCTAACACTAAAATTCACCAACTTGCAACCTCAACCTTGCAGACCCTCTCAAATGTACATCTTCTGGATGGGGGCCGCCAAAGCTGCAGTCATGACCTCCTCGGAGGACGAACAGCATCATCAGCCTCGCCATCCACGCCGTCCACCTCTGACATGTGGAGCTCCACAACACAGTGCTATGACACATCCACCTGCACCATAGGAGGGAGGGCAATCGCAGAGAGAGATGCGTCGCAGAAGGCACTACCCTGGCCACAGGGTCTACAGACCGAGGCTCAGCTTCCTGGACCTCTCTGAGCAGCAGTGCACATGGAGGCTCAGAGTCACCCGACATGTAGTCGTGGACATCTGCAGCCTCCTTCATGCCGAGCTGCTCCCGGATGACCTGAGCACTATCTTCTTACCTGTCACTGTCAAAGTCACCACTGCCCTCAACAACTTCTCCTCCGCATCCTTCCAGGGTGCCACCGGGGACATCGCCGACGTCTCTCAGTCGTCTGCACAAAAGAGCCCTGCAAATACACCTACACCCACTCTTCAGTGACACAATGGGTGGCATCAGTTGTGGGTCTTCATGGTGATCCTCAGGAAAGGGCATTATTGCACAAACCAGACAAGATTTGCAAAGACGTGGCAGTAGTGGTGACAATATATGTTATGTGAGTTGATCAGAAATCAAATATAAGTAAAAACCATGACAAACCCTCAAACACCTTGTGCATCCCCTTTATGCTCACGACACGTTTGCCTTACGCTTCCTTCTACACATATGTGATGCATGCCCTGCGGCTGCAGCACAGGTAGTGGCAGGTTGAGTGAGGCTGACCGTGAAAGAGATGCATGAGAGAGTGAGTATGAGATAGAGCCATGAGATTGTATGAGGATTGGGTTGAGTGGTAGTGGTGGGATGAGTACTGGCGAGGTGAGTAAGTGCAGGTAAGGTGAGGATGAGCTTTGAGTGGGTGTAAGGAGTGACGTGATAGAGTTGCGTTTGCAGTGCAGAAGGAGATGCGGGGTGGGGGCGGTGATGTGTCAGATGGAGTGTAGAGGAATGTGTAAGTGTACGCATTTCAGCTGACCTAGTTAGGTCATTGAAGTGCCTCCTGCACTGCATGCAGGTGCATGATATGTTGGTGCTGGTGACCTCCTCTGCCACCTCGAGCCAGGCCACTTCCTCCCGTCCGCCGGGGAGAAGATCTCTGTCCTCCCCCTCCTCCTCCTCCTCACCCCATCCAGTAGGACCTGGAGTGAGGCATCATTAAACCTGGGAGCAGCCTTCCCCCTGGGCTGCTCCATGCTGTAATTTTGGCTCCTTTCTGCAGCATCAGTCAGTGGAGGACTGCCCCTTTAAATAGGGCTCCTCCAGCTGACAGCCTATGATGCGGGTGCGCAGTCCACCCACTGCGCAGCCTTCCAGCGTGAAATCCGGAAGCCAAGGTAAGTGCCTTCAATTGGGCTACGATCGTGTGCGGAGCACCCCAAATTCACTGGACACGTTACCCATGCACCCAGTCGACCCCCCCGCTGCCAACTCACCTCCCTCCTAATATCGAGCCCAATGTTACAGTTTCAAACTGTTGCAGACTGAGAATGGTTCAGTTATAATGAAAACAATTCTTTGTGGGCAGTACAGCAGTTTGGAGTACCAGAGTACTCCACCACATCACTGGAAGGCACAGGATTGGTTTCTACCCTCCTTGAGTTCTCTATCTCACCCTACTGTGGAAAGCCACTAGCTGGAGGGCAAGGGAATCCTTACACAGATGAGACAATCAAAGACAGAGCTTTAGGCTGCTATGCGATTGCTCAGGAGTAGAAGCCTTAACTTCTGTGAGAGTCCAAAACTAGTGGTCATAAATATAAGATAGTCACTAATAAATCCAATAGGGAATTCGGGAGAATCTTCTTTACCCAAAGATTAGTAAGAATGTGGAACTCGCTACCACAAGGAGTAATTGATGCAAATAGTATAGATGTATTTAAGGGGAAGCTAGATAAGCACATGAGGGAGAAAGGAATAGAAGGATATGCTGATAGGGTTAGATGAAGAGGGGCAGGAGGAGGCTCGTGTGGAGCATAAACGCTGCCATAGACAAGTTGGGCTGAATGGCCTGTTTCTGTGCTGTAGACTGTATGTAACTCGTAGGCCTGGGAGATGCATGGCCCAGTGATAGCACAACAAGTGATACACAATAGGTATCAGACCTAAGGAACTAAGGTCCTTATCACTTTTTTAAAACTGATCAATTTTTAACACAATTCCATCTGCTTAGATTCTTTACTATATAGATGGATCATCTTACAAACCTGGGCCTCAGGCTAATCGAATCCATCTGATTGACCCGCACCCGACCAATGGAGATGCATCCATTGAAATTGAAAGCACCAAGGCATCAGACACTGGCAGGTATTCTTGTGATATAAACAATCCTCCAGATTTTACTGGACCCAGTGAGGCATTTATCAATTTAATAGTCCAAGGTAAGGAGGAGAAACTGATACTCTTACTGTTTTTTTCTTGTTAGTCTATAACCACTGTGCCACCATTATATGTCCTTAGTGCTGGGGATATTTAATTGCTAAATATTATTTTAAATTTAAAAAGATTTTTTGTTAAAAGCATTAGATAAGTCTCTGATTTTTAAACAAAAAGTATAACACAGAAAAATGCAATATTTCAACAAAATGACCATTAGAATTAATCTTTAATAAATAGATCCAACAGGTTTAAAGGGAATGGAGAGTGAAAGCAGCAGGTACTTTTCCACATAAATGATTCCATCATTGTTGGTCTTGTTACATTTGTAAATATATATTTATCTAAAGAAATATTTTGATTTGAAAGTAATGGGTCCCTGGACGACTAATACTGAGGATGAAGGGGTGTTGCAATTAATATAATGGCGCTGACAATCAGCCACCATTTTTGCATTATTTTCTCCCATCTTTAGGATCCCTCGCAGACACACATTTCCTGGCCAATAGTGACACGCCAGAGGACTTTCTGACAGGTGTCTGCTCTGCACAGTGATCGATTCCTAGATTCCTGTTGCTCGGCAGTACCCTATAATGGCCTGAGTGGCCTTACGAGCTTGAGTGTGAATCCTGTTCCGCAGCACTTGATTAGGAACATGAAGGGGCAAAATTATAATTGTACTTAAAAATGCCTGCATTCTCATAATTATTGACCCGCTAATAAAATCCTGGGGACTCACCGCTACAAAATGTGTGATTTCTGAGAAAGCAATTTCAACAGTGGGTCGATAATTAGAGGAAAAAGGCATTCTCCTATTTTTTGATAAAAGAGGCATTTCACCCCTTTTAGAATATATAGTAACAGGGTGATTCTGTGTGCATGGTGCAGGAAATTTTCAGACGCTGCACTCCAACAGTGGAAAACAAATGTGTAGATTGGTTAGGAACACAAGGATAATTGATAAGATCTCATATTTTTCTTGTGTCTTGGTCACTTTGAACCTTTGTATTCCTGTACCATAGCCCGTCAATCAATGTGACAGTCATTGCTGCATAAATTTATTATTAAGTCCTGTAATATATTTAGCTAGTGATGCTGATGCATGTCGTTTCCTTCTAATTGGACAGTACCGCCATCCACTCCAGAGTGTAAAGTGATTGGAAAGCCATACATTGGAAACAATGTTACATTGTTGTGCAACTCAAAAGTAGGCTGGCCAGCACCTCAGTACATATGGTCAGAGGTTAACTCTGACACCGTGACATCTTCACCAAGACCCATGGTAAAAGGTATGCTGGTTACTGTCTCTCATCATTAGACACTTATTCAATTCTTAACTTTAGAATTTCTTTCTTTCTAGTGTGCTACTTATATGGTTGCCGCTCACATCTTCGGAATGTCCCAAAGCACTTTAAAGCCAATGAAGTGTGGTCACAGTTGCTTTGTAAAGACATCACCACTGCACAACTTGTTCTACATTTTGACTTCCTGGAATAGATTTGCAACTTCAAGGAATTGAATTTCTTCCCTCAGGCGACCTGCCTGTGGAGGCCCAATGATCAATTTCATAGTATTATAGTACGTTACAACACAGAAGAAGGCCATTGTGCTTCTGCTGGCTCTTTGAAAGAGCTATCCAATTAGTCCCACTCCCCCGCTCTTTCCCCATAGCCCTGTACATTTTTTTCTCTTCAAGTATTTATCCAATTCTCTTTTAAAAGTTTTTATTGAATCTGCTTCCACCACCATTTCAGGCAGTGCACTCCAGATCATAACAACTCTCTACATAAAAAAAATGTTTCCTCATGTCGGCTTGGTTCTTTTGCCAATCAACTTAAACCTGTGTCCTCTGGTTACCAACCCTCTGCCACTGGAAACAGTTTCTCCTTATTTACTCTATCAAAACCATTCATGATTTTGAACACCTCTATCAAATCTCCACTTAACCTTCTCTGCTGTAAGGAGAACAACCCCAGCTTCTCCAGTCTCTCCAAATAACAGAAGTCCCTCATCCCTGGCACCACTATAGTAAACCTCTTCTGCACCCTCGCCAAGGCATCCTTCCTAAAGTATGGTGCCCAGAATTGGACACAATACTCCAGCTGAGGTCTAAGCAGTGTTTTATAAAGGTTTAGCATAACTCCTTGCTTTTGTACTCTATGCCTCTATTAATAAAGCCCAGGATCCCATATGCTTTTTTACAGCCTTCTCAACTTGTCCTGCTACCTTCAAAGATTTGTGTACACACAACCCCAGGTGTCTGTGTTCCTGTACCACCTTTAACATTTTACCATTTAGTTTATATTGCCTCTCCTCATTCTTCCTACCAAAATGTATTAATTCACACTTCTCTGCGTTAAATTTCATCTGCCATATGTCTGCCCATTTCACCAGTCTGCCTTTGTCCTCCTGAAGTCCTCTACATTGTTTACTACATTTCTGAGTTTCGTGGCATCTGCAAACTTTAAAATTACACCTAAGTCTGGGTCGTTGATATATATCAAAAAGAGCAATGTTCCTAATACCGACCCCTGGGGAACACCACTGTATACTTCCCTCCAGTCTGAAAAACACCCATTCACCATTACTCTCTGCTTTCTGTCCCTTAGCCAATTTTGTATCCATGCTACCAGTGTCCCTTTATTCCCATGGTCTTTCATTTTGCCCAAGTTTATTATATTGTACTTTATCAAATGCCTATACACATCAACTGCATTACCCTCATCAATCCTCTCTGTTACTTCATCAAAGAACTCATTCAAGTTAGTCAACCACGATTTTCCTTTAACAAATCAGTGCTGACTTTCATTTATTAGCCCATACTTTTCCAAGTACCAATTAATTTTGTCCCAGATTATTGCCTCTAAAAGTTTCCCCACCACCGACAATAGGCTGTCTGGCCTGTAATTGCTAAGTTTATCCCTCTCCCCTTTTTTGAACAGGGATGTAACATTTGCAATCCTCTGGCACCACTCCCATATATTTGGAAGATTGGAGGATTGGAAGATTGTGGCCAGAGCCTCCTTTCTACTCGTACTTCCCTCAATAACCTAGGATGCATCCCACCTGGACCGGATTTCTAGCGATCTTTGGGCCTTAGTCTTCAAGCACGTCCTCCCTACCTCTACGGACGGCCCCAGATGAAAACCTACTCCCTCCTTTCTAGACTAAAAAGCGAACATTTCTTGAGGTTTTCTGTGTATCTCAGGCCCCTGACACTGGGGAACTACTTAGTATCTCTATACTGCACTGTCTCAAGCTCTTAAATGTATTTTTTTATATCTTAGTAATCAGAACTGGATGCAGTATTCAAGGTGTGGTCTGTCCAGAGCACAAGAAAGTTTACTCATGTCTTCCTCTGACTTATATTCTACTGCTTAGGCTATGTAGTTCAACATCCTATTAGCTTTGTTGAGTATTGCTCTGCATTGGTAGGACGTGTTTAGCGTTGAGTCTACTAAGACTATTTGATCTCTTTCAGCTTTATCCTTAGGTATTTCAACAGCATTCATGAAATATGCATATTGTCTATTTTTCCTTCCCATGTGAAGCACTTCACATTTGTTTACATTAACTTTAATCTGCCATTGTTCTACCCAATTACATATTTTGTCCAATTCAATTTGTAATTTCTGAGCTGCCTCCTCTGACTCCACTGCCCCTCCTAGTTTTGTATCTTCTGCACATTTGACCACTTTGCATTGAGTTTCTGAATCCAAGTCATCGATGTAAATTCAAAACAGTAGTGGTACCAGTACTGAACCCTGAGGTACCCAACTCAGTACTTCCCCTCCCACTCTAACATAACTCCTCTAAAGAGTAATCATTGTTTCCTACCTTTCAGCAAGTTTCTTATCCATTCACATGGTTTACCAGGAATCACCCACAGGTTTGAGTTCAATTAATAGCCTTTCATGTAGAAATTTATCAAAAACCTTTTAGAAGTTAGAAGTCCATGGAATCGAGGGAAAAGTACGGACTTGGTTAGGAAATTGGCTGAGCGAAAAGCGACAGAGAGTAGGGATAATGGGTAAGTATTCACATTGGCAGGATGTGACTAGTGGAGTCCTTCAGGGATCTATCTTGGGGCCTCAATTATTCACAATATTTATTAACGACTTAGATGAAGGCATAGAAAGTCTCATATCTAAGTTTGCCGATGACACAAAGATTGGTGGCATTGTAAGCAGTGTAGATGAAAACATAAAATTACAAAGCGATATTGATAGATTAGGTGAATGGGCAAAACTGTGGCAAATGGAATTCAATGTAGGCAAATGTGAGGTCATCCACTTTGGATCAAAAAAGGATAGAACAGGTTACTTTCTAAATGGTAAAAAGTTAAAAACTGTGGATGTCCAAAGGGACTTAGGGGTTCAGGTACATAGATCATTGAAGTGTCATGAACAGGTGCAGAAAATAATCAATAAGGCTAATGGAATGCTGGCCTTTATATCTAGAGGACTGGAGTACAAGGGAGCAGAAGTTATGCTGCAGCTATACAAAACCCTGGTTAGACCACACCTGGAGTACTGTGAGCAGTTCTGGACACCGCACCTTCGGAAGGACATATTGGCCTTGGAGGGAGTGCAGCGTAGGTTTACTAGAATGATACCCGGACTTCAAGGATTAAGCTATGAGGAGAGATTACACAAATTGGGGTTGTATTCTCTGGAGTTTCGAAGGTTACGGGGTGATCTGATCGAAGTTTATAAGATATTAAGGGGAACGGATAGGGTGGATAGAGAGAAACTATTTCCGCTGGTTGGGGATCCTCGGAGTAGGGGGCACAGTCTCAAAATTAGAGCCAGACCTTTCAGGAGCGAGATTAGAAAACATTTCTACACACAAAGGGTGGTAGAAGTTTGGAACTCTCTTCCGCAAATGGCAATTGATACTAGCTCAATTGCTAAATTTAAATCTGAGATAGATAGCTTTTTGGCAATCAAAGGTATTAAGGGATATGGGCCAAAGGCAGGTATATGGAGTTAGATCACAGATCAGCCATGATCTTATCAAATGGCGGAGCAGGCACGAGGGGCTGAATGGCCTACTCCTGTTCCTGTGTTCCTATGCTCCTATAAGTCGAAATACACCATATCTAAGGCATGCTACAGTCTACTTCAGTTGGAACTTCCTCAAATGTGTCAAAGAGCTTCATCAGACAGGACCTTCCCCTTCTGAATCCATGCTGACTGCTGGTAACTAGATTATTGCTGTGCAGACGATCCTCAACTTTACTCCTGATAAATTGCATTATTTTGCATGGGATGCAAGTAAGACTAATGTGTTTGTGGTTGGCTTTGTCTGCTTTGTAACCCTTTTTGAATTTAGGCACCATATTAGCCTGTTTCCAATCTACTGGTACTGTGTGTTGTCTATAGACTCCCTCATAATCATTGTAGGTGCCTCTCAAATCTCATCCCCAGTCTATCTCAGCACTTTGAGATAAATACCCTCTATCCCTGGAGATATATTTGTCTTGAGCCTGTTGAGCCTGTCTAGAATTTTCATCTAATTTATAATGAACTAGTTGATTTTACTTGGATATCTGTGTCTGGAGGGGGCATGTTGCTCAAGTCTTCTCTTGTAAATACTTAGAGGAAGCAGTCATTGACTGCATTTAAACAGTAGCCCAATCCCAAAACTGTAAGACACACTTCTTTTGCAGGGTGCTGCACACATTTACAAATCATTCAAATGGATAACCATCCAGTCAGTGACCTGTATTGAGTAACATGTAGTGGAGACTCTTCCCTACACAGCTAGGCCCAATATGCCATTTGGTTACTTGGCAAGTATATTCCATACTGCTGATTCCATGCTCCTTCAGTTTAGCTGGGGATACCATTTCTGGGTTCCTGATATCAACATACCCGTGAGTCCTGAACCCATGCTTGATTTGGCTGTATTCCACCACCAATGTTTTCACACGTGCCATTGTAGAAAACTGGCAAAAGCCGACAGTCCTCCAAAAGGTCACAACTCAACAACAACCCTGACATTTTTTTTATTCGTTCATGGGATGTGGGCGTCGCTGGCGAGGCCGGCATTTATTGCCCATCCCTAATTGCCCTTGAGAAGGTGGTGGTGAGCCGCCGCCTTGAACCGCTGCAGTCCGTGTGGTGAAGGTTCTTCCACAGTGCTGTTAGGAAGGGAGTTCCAGGATTTTGACCCAGCGACGATGAAGGAACGGCGATATATTTCCAAGTCGGATGGTGTGTGACGTGGAGGGGAACGTGCAGGTGGTGTTGTTCCCATGTGCCTGCTGCTCTTGTCCTTCTAGGTGGTAGAGGTCGCAGGTTTGGGAGGTGCTGTTAAAGAAGCCTTGGCGAGTTGCTGCAGTGCATCCTGTGGATGGTGCACACTGCAGCCACAGTGCGCCAGTGGTGAAGGGAGTGAATGTTTAGGGTGGTGGATGGGGTGCCAATCAAGCGGGCTGCTTTGTCCTGGATGGTGTCGAGCTTCTTGAGTGTTGTTGGAGCTGCACTCATCCAGGCAAGTGGAGAGTATTCCATCACACTCCTGACTTGTGCCTTGTAGATGGTGGAAAGGCTTTGGGGAGTCAGGAGGTGAGTCACTCGCCGCAGTTTACCGAGCCTCTGACCTGCTCGTGTAGCCTCAGTATTTATATGGCTGGTCCAGTTAAGTTTCTGGTCAATGGTGACCCCCAGGATGTTGATGGTGGGGGATTCGGCGATGGTAATGCCGTTGAATGTCAAGGGGAGGTGGTTAGATTCTCTCTTGTTGTAGATGGTCATTGCCTGGCACTTGTCTGGCGCGAATGTTACTTGCCACTTATGAGCCCAAGCCTGGATGTTGATTTGAAAACAAGTAGTTACACGGGCTTTGTAACTTAAGCTTTCACTTGTTTTGAGGGGAAAAAACATAAATATACGATAACCTGAAGACAAAATCCAAATGCTGTTAGCTCAAACTTATGATGCATTTTAGTTCACTTAAGCATTTTTACACTTCACAGTTTATGGAATTTTAATCTTAAATGAATGACCATCATTTAGCCAAAAATTACCTCAACAGTCACTCTCCTACATCCAAAAATGCTTCATCTCAGTTCACAAAGGCACTCTACCCACCCCAGATTCAGTTCAATGAGACACTGTGCCCATCCAACTCCCCACCCTTTCACAGAGACACTCTTTTCCTCCAACCTTCTCAGTTCATACTGGCACTCTTTTCCTTCCCCCTTCTTAATTCAACCTAGCACTCTTCCCTCCCTCCAACCCAGCTAGTGTTTTCTTCCACTCCCCTAACTCGTGCTGGACCTCTCTTTCCTCACTTCCTCTCAGTTAGTGCTGGAACTCTCCTTCCTCCCACACCTCAAAGCATTGGTCCCAGTATCTCCCCTCTTCCCCCTCAAAGCATTGCTCCCACCATCTGTTCCCTTCCCTTCACTACTATCCATTTTGCCCTTTTGCGTATTGTTAATCAATTCCCTCCGCTGCACTGTCATCCATTTTTCCTTTATCTCTCCCTTTCATTTCCCCCTCCCCTCTCCTTCATATTCCCTGTCACCACTCTTCATTGCTATCCATTTCTTCTTCATTTCTCCTTCAATTTCCCTCTCCTTCACATTCCCTGTCACCGCTCTTCATTGTCATCCATTTGCCCCAGTACCTGCTCAGTCCCACTTCTACCTGAGTCTGCCTTTCAACCTTAATGGAAAGTAAAACCGGGTGGCAAGTAAATCAGACGACCAATCTGATCAGTATTCCACCGGGCGGATTAGGTTAAAATTACCCCCCAATGATCCTGATTGTTCCATGGCCTCGGCCCTCCCTATCTCTGTAACCTCCTCCAGCACTACAATCCTCCGAGATCTCTGCGCTCCTCCAATTCTGGCCTCTTTCATGCCCCCATTTTCTTTGCTCCACCATTAGTGGCCGTGCCTTCAGCTGCTTAGGCCCTGAACTCTGGAATTCCCTCCCTAAACCTCTCTGCCTCTCCACCTCTCTCTCCTTTAAGACGCTCCTTAAAACCTACCCCTTTGACCAAGCTTTTGGTCAGCTGTCCTATTATCTCCTTATGTGGCTCGGAGTCACATTTTGTTTGATAACAATCCTGTGAATCACCTTGGGATGTTTTACTACAATAAAGGTGCTATATGAATGCAAGTTGTTGTTGTTCCTTCCAAGCCATAGACAAAGTAAATTAACTGGTGCTTACAGTGTAACTGTTGCTGCACTTCAAAAGTATTTCATTGTGTGAGGTGTTTTGAGACATTTCAATGGTGATAAGGTCCTTTAGAAACGCAATTTTTTTTTTCATTTAGTCATGCTCTTTGGACAGCCAAACGTAAAACCCCCAAGTGTTATCGCTGCACCTGTCACACCCTCCTCCACAGGTGTGCACAGTTATTCTATTTATGCATTCTGTCAGCACATGAATCACTTTGAATTTAAATGAGTGTTCTAATCGGTACCCAGTACCCATTGAACGCGTAGGCAAGGCACTGTGTACTTAGGCCGCTCGTCAGCCATTACACTCAGTGGTGGTATCAGAAGTCTATACAGTGAAACTATGGAACAATCTTGTTCCTTATTTATGGGAGAGAGCTGGGTCTCTGTCACGTAAAAATACGGAGACTGTTACAAGTAGTTAACTGACCTTTTCTCAATTAAAAATATTTACACAGTCAATAGTATCAATTTCTTTGTCATTTGTTGATATATTAGCAAAAATTATGAACCCTATCTGTTTCGTTTTTTAAATGTCTCCCCCTAACTTCTAAAGGCGCTGGTTGTGGTGGAGTGTAGTTCCAAGCAGGCATTCATCATATTTGAGTTGCTATTTGACTGTGTGGGGCATCCCCACTGACCAGATTCTATCTTCGCCTGGCAAGTACATTCCAACAGGAGTCAATGGATACAAATCCAAAGTGGAACTGTGGCTGATTTTACTGCTCCCCAATCCAGGGGCACTGAGGCCAATTTGAGTGCCATTATTGCTGAGATTAGCTAACAGTACCCAAACACAGCCAGCACCATGGAACTAATAGCACCTAAAGACAGCCAGCACCCATGGAACTACGTCCCAGCAGGAACCAGTGCCTTCAGGGGAGGAAGGGAGAAATTGGAGATAGTATTTCTGTGCTATTCACCACAACTACAAATCATCATATTGTAGGGAATTGAGTTACAGGAATGAATTTACCCACAAACAATATTGATGTTGTATTGCTAATGCTTTAATATTCTGCATATGGCTCTTCTCTCTTTAAAGCCCATATGTCAGCAAGGTAGGGGCCAGTGAGACTCCAACATTAGATTTCTGGAGCTAATGGATCTTCTGAGTGGAGTTCATGCTGGGAGTCTAGTGGTTTACTGCTGCAGAGACTGGACCCACTGAATTGCAGTTTGGTGGTTTATTGCTGGAGTGACAGATCCTCATTACTTTACTGGGATTCCTCCTTGATTGTAAACATCCTGGGTTTGATTTCAATCTTTCTTTTCTTCTCTTCCATTATTGTAGATTCCAAAAAAGGGACTCTATTTCTGAGGAATCTGACGATGGCGTATACAGGAACCTACAGATGTCTGGCATCCAACGTCCTTGGGGAACAATCATGCCAGCTGGTTCTCACAGTCACAGGTAAGGATAGATTCCTTCTGTAAAGTTTAGCCTCTTAATCCTTTCAGAGAAACAGCCCTAAATATAGATTCAAGCAAACTCCACTTCAAACAGATGGCATCGAGCTGTATTTCAGTTTGCAATATAGCCTTCATTTTTTGCTTTGTTTTGAAAAACAACACTTTGCGGCCTTATGGCATCTTGTGAATGATGTGGGTGGGATTCAGTAGGGAATTAGCAAAATGCGGGAAAAATGATTTCAGTAATTAAAATATAGAAGAGATAATGTGGTATTAATTCCTTCTGTCACCAGTTTAGCGATATTATAAACACAGTTTTGAAGGCTTGCTTGGCTCAAGAAATTTATTTTTTAAGATTTTCACTGAAAATGTGGAACAGAGGAAATCTTCATAAGCAGGTTTGATGATGTTGCAACACCTAATGACCAGAGGAGTTCTTATCCCTGTATTAGTTCATTCAGAATTTAACACGCTCTGAGATTATTTGCATGGTAAGAACCAAGTCGTGAAAAGGTTAACTCAGTGCCTGAGATTTGATTCTATTTATTACACCTGCACCTGACTAGAGTCTAACAGCTAAAGTCACGCCACTGCACAGTATAAAGGTGTTGAGTTTTAGCAGATTTTGAACAGTGAAGAGAATTAGAAATCTGTCCTTCCGCTTCTGGGATTTGATTTTAATCTAGTCCAATGTGATAAAGTGGAAACTTTCTCTTAAGTGCACTTGGTCTGTGCTGTTCAAATTTAATCACCGGTGGATGCATGTGTACAGTGTGCAGCACTGTCTATAATTGATGACTTAATGGCCAATCTCACTCAGAGTGGGTGGACAGCGAGAAAAATAAAATGTCATGTTGGTCCAGTAGGGAGCACTTGTATGAGGCTAGATAAAGATAGTCTGTTGGCACAAATATAAGGGGGAATCCACAAGAAATAATATTTGTATTGTGTCTGACCTGGGAGTTCTTGATGCTGTCATAGAGTTAAATGTTTCTGTTCTGTTAGTTTGATCAGCACGGAATTCATGAAAACACAGAAGTGTTGTGAGTGCACAGTTAGAGGGAATGCTTTACAAAGGCTAAGCTTCTTACCCTAGTGGGAAATCCCATAGAATCAGCTCATTTGATGCTGCTGTTGTATTATGGACACTATGGCATTAACAATAGTGAGACATTGCCACCTCTCCTTGCTCCCCCGACTGTTCAGTGAATAGCTGAGGCAAAGATCCCAGAGTCATTTCCTAGTCCGCACTGAGCTAGGGAGTTATCTGATTTCAGTCAGGCAGAAGGAGAGCTCGACAACTGGCCTTAGTGCCCTGGACTAGGGAAGAGAAAGTCAACCAGCAGATCCATGAGTTCAGAGCCCGCATGCAGAGAATGGCCACCATCACAGCAAGGGGTCAACACCTTCAGGAGAGGAGGGTTGGGGAGAAAATTAGTGGAGAAAAATTGCCCTCATACTGACATTAGCAGGGTCATTTCGTTCCATAGAGGTTGCAGCAATTTTCACCGAAACTTATACCATATCTGTGCATGCTCCATAGCACTACAGGTATCGGAGGAACATGGTCTGTGTTCCAAACTATTTCTAAGTATGCACTGTTTCAGCAGTATAGCAAATAATGGGTCATAAAGTTGAGTGTGATTTTCAAATATTTTTCCTATTTGTCATGGAACTCTGCTTTCATCACACTCCTCCACATAGCTTTTCGCCTTTAACAGTATAAAGTAGCCTCTTTTGTGACAAAGAAAGGCTGAAATATGCACATATATACTGAAATGGTCAGGTGTTCACAACTAATTTAAATGCATAGTTATCAATCAGCTGAAATTAATTTAATTTAAACTTGCCTAAAATTTCTATGCTCCATCTTTTTGGCCAAGCATTTGGTCACACCTTCTAATATCTCCCTTTTTGGCTTGGCATCCATTTTGGTCTAATTACACCTCTGCGAAGTGCCTTAGGACATTTTTCTACATTAAAGGCACTATTTAAATGCAAGTTGTTTTTGGAGAGGAGGTGTCTGATAGTATATTGATAGTGCATGGTGTGGAAAAGGTTAATCTGGAATATTATTTTAAATTAAAGAGTGGACATAGGACAAGGGGACACGGGTTCAAACTAGTAAATGGGAAGTTTAGGATTCATGTCAGGAAGTTCTTTCTTCATGCAGAGAGTGATCAACACATGGAATGGATTTCGGGCAGAGCATGGAGGTAAAAACACTGGAATAATTGTAGAAGCAATGAGATGCAGCAATGGGGGAGGCGAGTCTAGGGTTTTTCTGGGTGGATGTATTAAGATGAGCTGAATAGCCTTCCTCACCTAATTACCCCTACAGCTGCAAGAGAGAGGAGACTTGCATCCCATCAGTCTGATTGGATCTGAACCAGATATAGTATTCTGGTCAATTGTGCCACCCGTTCCTTTGAGTATAAATTAATTTTGTTAGTGATATTTCTTCTTCCTTTACAGTTAACAATGAGGCTGGAGTGATTGTTGGAGCTGTGTTTGGCACCCTTGTGGGCCTGATTCTGATTGCAGCCGTTACGTACCACTTACTTCGTCACAAGCAGAAGAATCCCAAAGTTCCTCCTCTTGGAAATGAATTGAGGTTTGGACATTTACAGTTGGCCTCAGTATTCCTGGGCTAGGGAAGGGAAAATCAGCCACTCCTGGAACTTTAATTGGGCCAGTATTTGCTGGAGCGGGGCATCTCGCAGCGTGCCCTGTGAGTTGAATTTTTTTCCTCACCCTTCAGCTCAAAGTTTTTGCGCCGCAAATTTCTGGAAGTTGATAACGGAATTGGGCATCTTGGTGAATGGCGGGACCAACAGTTTATCTAGATTTAAAGATAGAAAAAGAAACAGAGTGAACAATGGAAAAGGAAATAGGGTGGATTAAAGTCAAATTAAATACAGAAAGAGAAATAAGGAGAGGGAAAGAAAGGTTGGATTAAGAGTGAAAGAAAAAAGAGACAGAAAGGAATAGTAAGAAAAAAATTAAACATTTAAAGAACTTCTAGGAACAAATTACTACCTGCAGGAATGAGATTCCACAGTTTAAATTGTTCCCTTTCTGGGCTGGAGAGGTTGAGTGGCATTGCAGGAACATAAACCTTGTCATTAAAAGGGTCCTTACATCGTTAAATACCAGCCCTAACTTTCTGCGGCCAGTTTAATTTGTTTTAACAGTGCAAATGCAGCGATTTCCTGAAACTCACGGGGTTGGGGGGGGGGTGGGGGTTGATGGTGAGCTCTCGTTTTCGTGAGGCTAACAGTGGAGTGGGGCAAATCGTCAATCAATATGTGGCGATTCGCAATTCATGGCATATCTCTTCCTCGCTACAAATTGCTAGGTTATTTACACACTAATAACGATGTGCGCATTAAACTTCCCGTTATTTTACCAGAAAATTCTGGCCCATCATTTTTAGGTTAACGCATGGTAAAATGTATCACTTCACGCTATATCTGCGTCTGCCCATTTCACCAGTCTGTCTATGTCCTCCTGAAGTCTGTTACTATCTTCCTCACTGTTTACTACATTTCTGAGTTTTGTCATCTGCAGACTTTGAAATTATACCCTGTATACCTAAGTCCAGGTCATTAATATATATCTAAAAGAGCAGTGGTCCTAATACTGCCCTCTGGGGGACACCGCTGTATATTTCCCTCCAGTCTGTAAAACAACCATTCACCACTACTCTCTGCTTTCTGTCTCTTAGCCAATTTCAGACCCATGCCGCCACTGCTCCTTTAATCCCATGGGCTTCAATTTTGCTAAGTCTATTATGTGATACTTTATCAAATGCCTTTTGAAAGTCCATTTACACAAGATCAACGCACGACCTTCATCAACCTCTCTGTTACTTCATCAAAGAATTCAATCAAGTTAGATTGCCAGGGGTGCGGGACTGCAGTTATGTGGAGAGACAAGAGAAGCTGGGATTGTTCTCCTTAGAGAAGAGAAGGTTAAGCGGAGATTTAATAGAGGTGTTCAAAATTATGAGGGGTTTTGATAGAGTAAATAAGGAGAAACCGTTTCCACTAGCAGGAGTGTTGGTAACCAGAGGACACAGATTAAAGATAATTGGCTAAAGAACCAGAAGGGAGATGAGGAGAATTTTTTTTATGCACTGCCTGAAAGGGTGGTTGAATCAGATTCAGTAGTAACTTTCAAAAGGGAAATGGATATAGACTTGAAAAAGATAACATTGCAGGGAATGGGGGAAGAGAAGGGGCGTGGGACTAATAGGATAGCTCTTTCAAAGAGCCAGCACAGGTACAAGGGGTCAACTGACCGCCTTTTGTGCTGTATCATTGTATAGAATTGGTGAAGATTTCCTATCCCTTCACTTTCTCCCCAGGTCACTTTTGGCCAAGGAGGTGCGGAGGTTGGTTGGCAAGGTAACGCACATAGGCCTCTGCCAATGCCATGATGAGTTAATAGATTCTCTTGATTTATTTCACCCCCCTCACCTGAGATTGGCAGCCTAGCAACATGGGGATAAAAACTATGTCCACTTTTGATGTGGTGGAACACATTGATACTGGCTACGGTAAATGTAGCTTTTAAAGTAAAAATGTAATTTACTGCCATTGTTCAAGCAGGTCTCTCTTTAAAATTGATTTTTTAAAAATTTATATTTCAATTTAACAAAATATATTTTATGGCATCACTCTTTGAAATGACTGCTCTTGTGGTATTTGACAAATCATGTTGTGTTAAGTACAATGATAAATACCTCTCCTTTTTACTACACATTGCCCGAGAAATGGGCTGCAGCACAACGGGGGTCTATTTTCTGACCAGCATTGTTCCCATACGAATGTTTAGTGCACTCGTACTAAATTCCATTGTGCACATTTTAACACCTGTGTTAACCAGTTTACAATAAATGGGTTAACACCTGTGCTAAAAAAGCACACAGAGGAATTAGTACAAGAGTATTTAGCATCAGTATGGGAACAGCACCAGTCAGGAGAAATATATAACTGGTAGTTTGTGAAAATAGTTAGGTTGGGCAGAAATGGGCACCTTCCTGCTTTTTAAACATTTCATGCTTATTATTTAAAAAAAATAAAAAATAATCATTTGTTTTGATGTTCATGATAAATTTCTAAGCATTTTAAGGGAATTGCCCCAAACTGCGAGATTTCGTTCCCCTCGCAGAGCCTCGTTCAACAGGAGCACAAGTGGAGAATGGACCATGAAGATGAACATGCCCATTGTGTTGCTCTCCATTTGCTGGCCATTGATTTTAATGGCTGGAAAATTGAAGAGTTGAACAAATTATGCATGTTGACCTTTGCCCCCCTCTCCCCCTCCTCCCCAGATCCTCCAATTTGCACTTCTATCGAGCGAGACTCCGTGCCAGGAATGGAATCTCGCAATTTTGGAGCTAATAAGTAATGAGAAAGGGACATTCACCCATTGAGCTCTCTCCTCCCAACAGACTACACACAATTTACATTGTCAAAGATTCAACCTAAATTATTTATTTCCTCAGGGATAACTATTGTATATAACTATTCCCTGATCCCCAGAGTTAATTACACAAAATCCATAATATTCATCCATCCCCATGCATGGTTGTTTATTTTCCAGACAGTCATTCCTTCTCCTGCCTGAGCAGAGTATCTTCATAAACACCAATCCCATTTCCAACTAGATAGTTATCCACCTTCTTTTTAACGGAGTTAATTATCTCAACCTTAGTTGCTTTTGCTGGCAGTCTGCTCCACGTGTGAACCACATTGCGCAGGAGAACTTTCTTAGATCTACTAGTTCCATTGAAGCTTGTTAATCTTAAACTTGTGTCCTCAAGTGTACACTTCACTATCTAAAGTCAAGTAGTCTGCTTCCATCTACATCATTTGGCCCTAAATTGATTTCATTTTATGGAGAACATAGTAAGTACGTTATATAAAATAATGGATGTCTGGGAGTGATGATGAAGACTGAACTTTAATCCTGAGGTTAGATAATGTCAACAAACCATTTGAACTTTGTTTCTGTGAACTCCTCAATGAAATCACAGCTTTATTACTGACTCCCAGCCACAGGTAGAATGCAACATGATAACTTGAAATATTGGCATTTAAGGACATGGTATTTGCAGCTTCTTTCAGTGGTTTAATCTTGTGTTGATTTCAGAGAGGATGCACTGGCTCCAGGTAAAGAAGCAAACTCCCATCTACTGGCATCATCTGCACGCAGCCAAGAAGCCAACTCAAACAGCATGAACTCAAAATATAATATTGTTGTGTAAACCCCACACTCAAATCTCAAGCATCGCAGTCCACAAACTTCAGGGCAGAAGAGGTTGAAGTTTTAAAAAAAATGTTTTATTGTCCTTTTTATATTTGTTTTGTTCTGTGCCACCAAACCACTTTACTGCAAGTTGTCGCTCTTATTATGAAGCTAAATTTTACTGGCTGTGAATCTGACTAATGTTCAATTCTTTTAGATGCATATCCATGAAAATGCATGAGGAATTACCCTTAAGAATGACCTAATAATGGGTTCAACGTTCATTTTGAAACAAAAGGTTTTAGTTGGGTAGCCTAATGAGCTCAATTCTCTTCAGTGGATGGGCATGTTGTTTTCAGCTCTTGGTTGGGTTGCAAGGTGGAGCATTTTGTAGAAGGAGACTTGGGCAGCAGGAAGAAAAATGTGTTATAACCAACCTGGCTTTGCAAAATCAAATGGACTGTCAACCATTCTTAAGTAGCGATGACAACTGAAGGCAGCCACAGAAAAGTCTGCTGCCCAGATCCACCTATATTGTCCTGATTGAAGCATATTTGCAGCAAGATTCGCATTTTGCTTCCTTCCTTTCTCACCTTTTTGGTCTCACTTGGCTATGCTACTCTGAGAAAGAGGGAAGGTGACCTGCCTCCAGGTGTCTGCCAATGCTGCTGCCAACCAATCGATAGGGAGTGCCTGGGAGAGCAGCCTTGGACTGGCTGCTTCCGATTTGGCCTCCTTTTCTGTGAGGACCTGCTTGACTTTTGCTCAACAGCTTGCCTCAGCAACGTAGGTGAGATTTGGAATTGAATAGTGTAGGGAATTGAATCTGTGTCCGACCAGCCAATGCGGATGTCAATAGTTGCTCCAATAGTGCCATGCCCTAAGTTTCTAATTTACTGATTTTAATCTGTCGTGAGAATGTGGAACTCGCTACTACATGGATTGGTTGAGGTGAATAGCAGAGATGCATTTAAGGGGAAGCTAGATTACATAAGAGCGAAAGGAATAGAAGGATATGCTGATAGGGTGAGATGAAGTAGGTTAGGAGGAGGCTCGTTACAGAGCACAAACACCGGCATAGACCCGTTGGGCCAAATGTCCTACTTCTGTGCTGTAAAATTCTATGTAATCTAAATACTACCTGACCCCCCCCACTGCGGTCTCACATAGTGAGGTATTTGGAGAAGTACCAATGAAGGGCATCCATTTTTGAAGGGTAAATCGAGTCTCTTTAGCACCTTTTAGATACTGTTCTGGCTACAGCTGGTATAATTGGGTTTAGTTTTTAATAAATGTGCTGATCAGATCCTAAACGGTACATATTGTAACTGCTGCAATATTGTACTATGATCCAGGCTGGTGGCACTGGCTGCTGATGCACAGGTCTTCCCTGTCAAATTTACTTTTGGGTTGCAATCGGCTGCATGAGACCCATGTTTGAGTCTGGGTTGGGTTTGGGCCATGAGGGATGAGGCTGCAGATAGTAGATATGTATTGTTACCAGGTTCAGCATTTTCTAGCTTCTGGACATAGTGGGGGTGATTTTAACCTCCAAGAACGGGTGGGTTGGGGGCAAGTGGGAGTTGAAAATTGTTGGTTTTTTGGGTCACAACCGCAAAATTTTCGGACTTTGCATTCCTAGTGGGAAGCCTGTACTTTTACGCGCCGATGTTAAACCCGGAAATAAAGCTGCGTTGCAGTCGCGACCCAAAAAACAACTATTTTCAAATCCCACCCGCCCCCAACCCACCCGTTCTTGGGGTTTAAAATCACCCCCAGTGTGCCTGCATTAACGTAGGAGGTTCTGTGCATGAACCAGAAGTAAATGTTGCAATTTGAATCAATAAATACTTCCATTTCATAAACAAGAGTGCTCCATCGTACTGAGTGCAGAATGCTGAAATAAGACTAATTATAGGTATGTTCAGATTGTGTATGGGTTTGGGCTGTCCTGCAGCATGATGTAATGAGTGATAACCTACTTTCCTCGTGTCTTAATAAACCGCTTTTGTTTTTATGCAGCTATGTCTTGCACGCCATTTGAACTCTGTAACAAAAAGGGACTTTGGGGATGCCCTGGGTTGGGGGGACAGGTGAGATTTTGAGTAGACCTCAATTACGTCATTGCATAATGATTTCAGAACACTGAGATGTGCAGAAGCGTAGCTCGGAACATAAGAAACGGGTATTCAGTCAGGAATTTTCTCACAGTTACTTCCGCTCTGTCACCATAACTTCACAGGAAGTGCGGCGGAAGCCCCCATTTACGTCCAGAAATGGAGTAACGTCATCGGAGGTGTGGCAGAAACAACGGTGGAGTGGGAGCAACTCCGAGGAAATTCCTGGCCAATATATGAACTGAGCTTTCAGGAAATTTATAAAACACATTTAGGACTTGAAATTATGAACTCTTGCATACTTAGGGTAATTGCACACTTGCAGGGAGTGCAGATTGAAGATAGGGCTACAAAATTGTAGCTTTAATTCCCCGACTTGCCACACTCCCTAAAGGCCCTTCTGGCAATTTCTGCCAGAGGTGATGTTGGCCATATAATATATCCTGCCTGTCACAGACACATCTGTCTATGACAGCATTGGAGCAAATGACCAGCGATGGTCACTTGCTCCAATGCTGTCATGGACAGATGTGTCCACTCCAGGGCATCCTCCAATGCGTACTGGGACAGACTGACAGATCCAGCAGCTCAAAACTGACTATCCATGGGGTGCTGTGGGCCATCATCAGCAGTAGAATTGTCTCCCACCACAACCTGTAACCTCGTGGTGTGGCATATCCCTCACTCTGTAATCACCATCAAGCCAGGAGAACAACCCTGGTTCAATGTGGCATGTAGAAGGGCATGCCAGGATTCGTGCCAGATATACCTTGGAATAAGGTATGAACATATGGAAGCTACTACATAGGATTACCTGCAAGCTAACCACCAAAAGCAGCAGGGTATAGGCAGAGCTGAATAGTCCCGCAACCAATGGATCAGAGCAAATCTCTGTAGCCCTACCATATCCAGTTGAGAACAATGGTACAGAACCAGGCATCTAATGCTAGGAGGAGGCTCCATAAACATCACATCCTCAACCATGGTGGAACACAGCAGGTGAGTGCAAAGACAAGGTTAAAGTATTTGAAAGCATCTTCAGCCAAAAGTGCCAAATATATATCCTAATCAGACTCCTCCCGAGGTCCCCACCATCATAGATACCAGTGCACCAATTTGCTTCACTCTACATAACATTAAGAAGTGGCTGAATGCAGTGGATACAGCAAAGGCAATAGGCTCTGACAATATCCTGGCAGTGGTGCTAGAGACCTGCGCATCAGAGCTAACCATTCCACCAGCCAAGCTGTTCTAGTGCTTCTATAACATTGTCCTGTGCACAAAAAGCAGGACAAGTCTAACCCGGCCAATTATTGCCTAGTCTCTTCCTAAACAGCAGCAAATTGATGGAAGGAGTAATCAATAGGGTGTTCCTGATTTGAGGGGCCATGTTGGAGTAGAGATTGTTTTATTGTTGCTATCCAAATGCCCAGTCAAAACAAATGACCTTGAATTAAACCAACATTAGAAAGGCCACGGTCTACATTAAAATAATTCTATTTCTGATGTAAAAGAAATGAATGAAAGACAAATCATTAAGTGGCTGAGGAGGACCCAGACACTTTATTGGGCACATTCCTGTCAATTACTACACGAAAGAAACCCCTACTAACTGCTTCGTTAGCTGGGGAAATAGAACATACCTTTGATTGTGTGTTTGGGATTAACGTTTGTGTAAAAAGCGCGCGATTGATGACAGAAATTTGTTTTTTACACTGTGTGATCATGTTCGAGGGGATTCGGGGTTTTTTGTGTGTGTGTGGTAATATCCCCTCCCCCGAATCTTTGTATTAACCTCCACAAATGCTGTACTGCACTCACTATTTACCTTGTGCACAATCCAAACATTAAAGTCCAACAGCCAGCGAAGACCTAAAACAACACTTGCAAAACCAGTTGCCCTATTTAAGTTCTTGTCCATAACAATTACATGGCAGAAATAAAGAGACGGCCTGGAGTAAAATTAACTATTTCGCCCAAGTTTAAAAAAAAATTAAAACATATATTAAGAGGATTTGATTGTCATTTCTTTGAGTCGAAACTTGAGTACATCGAGGGGAAAATATGCCTATGAAGTTGTTAGATTTCAGCATTGTCTTGTGCTTCTTTTTATGAAATATTAACCTATCTTTGCACGCACATGCTAGCAGACCCATTGTGCACTTCCAGCAATTACTCAGGGATTGGGAGGGAAGATTTTTCTCTGTGGCCTAGACATAGGGGGAATGAAAATCGTTGAAAAGCAAAATTGGAAATATTCTTCCTCTGCTGTTAATAAAATTATTTTGGCTTTTTAAAATTATTTTAAGAAAATTCTATGTGGATCCTCTCTTTAAAATACTTGGTAGGAGAGATCAACACTCTCCGAAGTCAAAGCTACTTGTAATATTTTTCATTTTTTGCATTATATTGAAATAATGAAATATTTTCAGCGTCATTCTGTAGTTGTCCTACTGTTGGGAACTGGGCCGTCCACTTAATGAGCAAATGAGTTGGATACTGATATTTTTTAATTACTAAAAGCAAGTGAACATGCCAATATTTGTAAGTGCTGCATGCACTACAGTGAAAGTTAAAGGCAGAATTACCTCGTAAACAACCTTATAGTTATTTTTCTCAGGGTCTGTATCACAGTGTCATTGACTGCACATATCAGCATAAAACAAAAATGCAGCAAACATGAAATGGTACAGTCCAGAGCTAAAACATACCTTAAAGGGAGGGACAAAAGCATGATTTAAGCTCTAGGGTGGATTAGCAGATTTATTACCAGCAAAACAAACAGCTCCATTACCTGAAGCCCCGCTGGGATGTTTATTTGTGCCCCACCCACTTTGTTTTTAATACCAGGGACAAATAAATCAGATTTGCTCCACTGCATGTGGCCCGTGTATGGTGAAAGAAAAATACTGTACAGTACCGACAGACAGCAACCGTGCTTGTCACGCATCATTAGGAAAACACTATAGTATCGTCAAGCAACAATTACTCACCAATAACCTGTTCACCAATATTCAGTTTGAGTTCTGCCAGAACCCCTTGGCTCCAGACCATGTCACAGCCTTTATTCAGACATGGACTTAAAAGCTCAATGCTAGAGGCATTGCGAGAGTATCGGCCCTCAACATCAAGGCAGCATTCAACTGAGTATGGCATCAAAGAGCCCTCGCAAAGCTGGCGGATCAAAGGGAATACCCTTCAATGGCTGGTGTCATACTTTAAGCAAAGGAAGATGGTCGTAGTTGTTGCAGGCGAATCACCACAGCAGCCGAACATGACTGCAGGAGTTCCTCAGGGAAATGTCCTCAGCCAACCATCTTCAGCTGCTTTATCAATGACCTTCCCTCTGTCATGACGTCAGGAGTGGGGCTATTCGCTGATGATTCCAGCTCCATTCAAGACTCCTCTGATAATAAAGCAGTGTATGTCAGCTTACAGGAAGACCTGGGTAACATCCAGACTTGGGCTGACAAGTGGTTTGTATCATTTGTGTGTCATATGTGAAAGGTAACGACCATCTCAAACAAGACAAAGCCCAGCCATCTCCTCTTCAATGGCACCACCGTTGCACAAACCCCTCAATCAACATCCTGGAGGTCACCATTGACCAGCCATATCAACACCACAGCTACAATGGCAGGATAGAGGCCGGTAATCTGCAATGAGTGGTTCACCTTCTGACCCATCAAAAGCCTCTTCACCATCTACAAAGCTCATGTCAGAAGTGTGGTGGAATACCATCAGTCGCTTGAATGAATGCAGCCGCAACAAGCTCAACACTATCCACGGCAGAGCGGTTTGCTTGATTGATGCCTCCGCCAATGGACTCAATATCCACTCCCTCCTCCACCTGGTGCACTATGGCTGCAGTACATACAAACTACAGGAGGCACTGCAGCAAATCACCAAGGTTACTTTGACAGCACCTCCCTCCCCTGTGACCTCTATTAGAGCAGCAATGTTGTGTGAACACCATCACCTCCAAACCACCACAAACCATCCTGACTTGGGTTTATATTGCTATTCCATCATTGTTGCTGAGTCAGAATCCTGGCACTCCCTCCCTAACACCATTGTGGGAGTGCAGTTACCACAAGGGCAGCAGCGGTTCAAGAAGAAGGCCCACCACCACCTTCTGTGAGCAGCCTGGGTTGGGCAATTCCCACATCCTGAGAAGAGATAAATGGGAAGGCATATTATAATGAGAGGCAAATCTCGAGAATACATTTTACACAATGGGCCAGAAATCGCTCCCTAAGTAATGGAGGAGCTCAACGGTGCTCTCAGTTTTTAGTGGTGAATTGAAAGAACAAGTTCCCGTGATTGCACATTCGCAGTGAAACGTGGGAATCGTGACCTTGCTCCTATTGGTTGACCGGCGATATGACAGCTTTGAATTAAAGAATCTTACAACACCAGGTTATAGTCCAACAATTTTATTTGAAAATCACAAGCTTTCGGAGGCTTTCTCCTTCGTCACCTGACGAAGGAGAAAGCCTCCGAAAGCTTGTGATTTTCAAATAAAATTGTTGGACTATAACCTGGTGTTGTAAGATTCTTTACATTTGTCAACCCCAGTCCATCACCGGCATCTCCACATCATTGAATTAAAGAGACATCGCACGCTGCAATCAGAGAAATCATTGAAAAATCGCCAACTTGCTTATCTGCCCAGCTGGAAAGTAACTAATTATGTCACCAAACAGGTACACTTAAAAGTACCAGGTCTAAACTAACTTTTAACAGTATGGTAAGCCTTAATGACTGCCAAACAACTAAAACATAACTTATAAAAATGTTGGGTCTCGTATTACTTCTTATTTTAATAGTTTTTGGTCATTTAAAAAAGAAATTAAAATTTTAAATTTTTTTTTTTACTTTTCCTTCTGTCTCTTTAATTTAATTCAATTATTCCTTTGGCTTTTTATAAAAAAAAGTAAATTTTTTATTTACAATGACATCCAGAATACTAACTTTAAGTGAATGAAGTCTGCTTGCCTGTTTGAGCAATACAGCCTGAATCCCTGGGCGTGACTTCTCTTCCTGACAGATTTGGTGGGCGTGTCTTCTCCTCTCAGACTTTTCCGGCCTTGCGGCCACTCACGCTGCTCAGAGGCTGGGTTGATAGTGCACATTTTTTTTAAAGTTCAAAATTAAGCAATTCGATGCCACAGAGCCCACTATAAGTATTTTCATTAATTTAATTCGCAGGAGTTGCGGTGAGTGTTGCCTCGCTGTTCTGCGCGATTTCTGACTCCATGTTTCCCATCGTTTAGTGTCCTAGAAATGCTGCGCAAGGGACTTCTTTATGTCCAGAATTGGGGGCGGGTTTTAAATTTTCAATACCCGATTTACCTCATGCAATTGAAAGCAGAGAGGTTGATTGGATTGAGGAAACTGGCATATTTAAAAACTGCCAACTTCTTTACGTTTCTTAAAATGTGCGGTTGGCACCGCAGACTCGTTTACACTTTGACCTAATGCCGGAGTGATTTCCCTCCACCCACCTGAGATGGGCACCCCAGCGGCTCTGTAAATGGCTCTGGTGCTTCTCGGGAAATGATTTGGGGTCACGGCCCCAACCAAGGCATGGGTAAAAGTCCTGCTGCCATTGTCGATTGACAGGAATTACTAGGAGATTAGAAGAAACCTTTCGTATACAAAGAGTGACTAGAATGTGGAATGCTTTGTCACAAGCGATTGGTGCTAAATTGATCATAAGATTCAAAAAGATACTGGACAATCACTTTAAGAAGAATATAAAAGGGAGAGATCAGGAAATTAAGATTGTGTAAATAAGCTCCTGCAAGGGCCCTAAATTCAGCGCTAGTCAGAAGGGCTGAATGACTTTCTCTGTGCTCATTTTTATGCATGCTTAAAGAGGTGCTGTATGGCTGGCAATATTGTGTAGTTTCATGAAAGAGTATACTGCAGTAAGAAGGTGGAAAAGTGTGGGTAACATTTTTACAAAACTGCATTGTGCAACATTTCCTAAGTTTAATTTTCTTTTAATAATTGCACAAGTTGGCATTTTATCAATATTTGCAATATAAGTATTATGTGCAATTTCAATTGTGCTGTGCCAACTCAGTGGTTTTGTATTGATCCACTCTTTTATATATTATCTAAATATCAAATAGTGCTGAGTGATAAAATCACTGACTCAATCAAAATAAAGAGATGCTGTTCCGTAGGCAGTAGGATACATCGCACACCTACTGCCAAATGTACATCTTTCTCCTGTACGTCCACATTTTGTTTTTATTTTTGCAGCAGGACTTAAAGTGAGGCAAAATGATTTGCTATTAAATATAGTTGTTATAATTGGAATAGGATTGACGCCAACCTGTAGTAAGGCTGTTCTATGAGATAACAGCACAGCATCTCTCATAAAGTGATCTTCCTTTTAGCATGATGCAGATGGAGAAGGGTAAGAGCTGTACCTGCTCAATAATTGAACCTGAATGTTTATCCAAGACGCTGGTGAATCATCCTAAGCAAAGTCCTTGAAAAATCTATTGAAGAGAGACTCTGTTGGACTGTGAGCATCGGGCTTTGGTGAAAAGCCCTAACAGCCAAATAAGATGATGTGTCATTCCAAGAAAGAGCCTTTGTGGGTTGAAGCCTTTTACTTAATTTGAAATCATGGTCTCTTAATTTGAATTCAGGCAGCACCCTCTCAGGATGTGGTTGAACCCCATTTGAGGAAAAGAGAAACATTTGTAGATCTCTTACAAAAAACTTTGGTGTTTCTGGAAAGTAAATAGTGTGGAAATTTATGAGAAAATATAACTAAAAATCTCAAACTAGATAAAACGGAATGGTACATAATGAACACAAAAAAGCAGGCAGATTAATAATTAATGTATTTAGTATGAAAATTCCACATTATAAGAAAACTTGGTCCATCACTGCCTGTTCCTAAATTAGAAATAGAGAACTGGCATTTATACAGCATTTTATCAAGTCCTGAGGATATCTCACAGCAAATCCCAATCAATGAATTACTTTTTGAAGTGCTGTCAGTGTTGTTATGCAGCCAGACACATCAGCCAATTTGCACATAGCAAGATTCCACAAACCACAAATGAGATGAATAATTAGTTAATCTGTTGTTGGTTGAGTGAGTAATGTTGGCCAGGGCACCAGGAAAACTTTCTGCTCTTCTTCAAATTGTGCCAAAGGATCTTTTACATACACCTGACCAGGCCTCAGTTTAATTAACATTCACATCTGAAGGATGGGATCTCCGACAATGCAATACTTCCTCAGTACTACATTGAAGTGTCAATCTTAGATTACATGCTCAAGTCCTGGAGTGGGACTTGAGCTGAGAAACTTCTGACTCAGAGGTGAAAGTGCTACCAACTGGACCAAGCTGACACATTACCATTAACTCAATCTACATTGAAGTGGTTTTGGGAACAATCATTTCTTGAGAATATTTTTACATATTTATTGTATTTAGTGAAGGAATTTCTAACTCCATGCAGCCATGGTATTTTTATCGAAATTTTATATAGACAATTTCTTCTGATTCTTCTGATTCGTGTGTACAAGGTCAATAACTAGTGCCAGTCCTTCTACATAAGAACATAAGAAATAGGAGCAGGAGAAGGTCACATGGCCCCTCGAGCCTGCTCTGCCATTGAATCAGATCATGGCTGACCTTTGACCTCAATTCCACTTTCCTGCCCAATCCCCATATCCCTTGATTCCCCTAGAGTCCAGAAATCTGACTATCTCAGCCTTGAATACATTCAATGACTCAGCATCCACAGCCCTCTTGGGTAGAGAATTCCAAAGATTCACAACCCTCTGAGTGAAGAAGTTCCTCCTCATCTCAGTCTTAAATGGTCGACCCCTTATCCTGCGACTATGCCCCCTAGTTCTAGACTGTCCAGCCATGGGAAACAACCTCTCAGTATCTACCCTATCAAGCCACCTCATAATCTTACATGTTTCAATTAGATCATCTCATTCTTCTAAACATCAGAGAGTATAGGCCCATTCTACTCAACCTCGCCTCATAGGACAACCCTCTCATCCCAGGAATTAATCTAGTGAACATTCGCTGCACGGCCTCTAAGGCAAGTATATCCTTCCTTAGATAAGGAGACCAAAACTGTACATATTACTCCAGGTGAAGCCTGTACAATTGTAGTAAGACTTCTTTACTTTTGTACTCCAACCCCCTTGCAATAAAGGCCAACATGCCATTTGCTTTCCTAATTGCCTGCTGTACCTGCATGCTAACATTTTGTGTTTCTTGTACGAGGTCACCCAAGTCTCTCTGAACACCAACATTTAATAGTTTCTCACCATTTAAAAAATATTCTGTTTTTCTATTCTTCCTACCAAAGTGAATAACCTCACATTTCCCCACATTATATTCCATCTGCCACCTTCTTGCTCACTCACTTAACCTGTCTATATCCCTTTGCAGACTCTTTGTGTCCTCCTCACAGATTACTTTCCCACCTAGCTTTGTATCGTCAGCAAACTTTACAATCGGCCCCTTCATCTAGGTTATTAATGTAGATTGTAAATAGCTGAGGCTCCAGCACCGATCCTTGCAGCACCCCACTAGTTACAGCCTGCCAGCCTGAAAATGACCAGTTTATCCCTACTCTCTGTTTTCTGTCTGTTAACCAATCCTCTATCCATGCTAATATGTTACCCCAACCCCATGACCCCTTACCTTGTGTAACAACCTTTTATGTTTAAGCATCTGAACTCATTAGCATCTTTTGCCAATGATGAAGTGTCAGGGGGTTAAGAAGTGACAACTAAAAATGAAGGGAAAGGAAACGCCACTAATTTGCTCTTTACACCAGCCAAAATATGCAAGCATTATGCAAATGAGCTGACTCAGGAAGTTAGGGTGCTATTATCACATTACTGTTCAGTGATGCAGGAATCACAGTATTTTACTGTTTACTGTCTAAATTGAGAATCAACCTGGAGATTCTTTAAAAGAAGGAAGCAATTAGTTTTGAAACTCCTGAAAGAAAGAAAATCGGTTTGAAATTTCCGAGAAGCAGTTTAGATTATTGTAGGCTCCCACCATGATCGGAAATTCAAAAAGGAAAGAAAAAATGGTGTATATTTGTAAGTTATTGATAAAGGACTAGCTTAGTTCTTAGAGTTGCAATTTTCAAGGACTGACATAAATTAACTTTCTACTGTAAATATATAATTGTATTATTTTGTTGTTACTTTTTTACTTGTTCATCTTTTGTTAAATAAATTTGCTTAATGGTGTTGAATTTGAAACGAGGTCTGATGGTGTACTGCTCTGGTCACTGATCAAAGACGAGACAAATACTACAAAAATATTGGATAACTCCTGTAGCTAAAAGCAATTAATAGATAGGGGTTTCAGTTTTGTTATCCCAGGTACATTATTGGAAGCCAACCTGGATGTTGAGGCTAAGATAGACACCGTTGAAGGAATGGGGAGTTGGGAATTCCCCACGAGAGTTATTTAAGATAAAAGGAATCAGAATAATCTAGAAGAAGAAAGGTAGAAAAGAGCCCAAATTGTAACATCTTGGCATACCATCTTTCATGCAGCACAATGTAAAGCATGACATGCGACGATTGAGGTGCCACTGAAGAAACATTCAGCACAATGGTTCGTGAGGCCCTCACATATATCTGTGTCATCGGGCCTACTATCACAGTCTACTTTGTCAGTTTGGCTTAATGGGTGCACACTCACATTTGAGTCATGAAGGTTGTGGGTTCAAGCCTCACACCAGCACCTGAGCACATCATCTAGGCTGACATTTTAGTAAAATACTGAGGGACTTCTATATTGTTGGAGTTGCTGTCTTTCAACAGAGTCCCTAAATGCCTTTTCAGGTGGACATAAAAGATACAACGGACTATTCAGTGCAGAGCAAGGAAGTTCTCCCAGTATCCTGGCCAATTTTTACCCTTCACAAAAGACCACCATAAACATATTATATTGCTATTCATGTTATTACTGTTTTGGCGACCTTGTGCATAAATATGCTGCTACATAACAGTAGTGACCACTTGAAAAAATACTTAATCTCCTGTGAAGTGCTTTGGGACATCCAGAGGATATTTAATACATATCTTTCATTTTACCTTGAATTAGAGCCATTGAATGAACTACTCATCTGACAAAACAAGGTTGGCTCCCATCTGTCTGAAGATGCAGGATTGTGGGTACCAGTCGGTTGGCACAAAACATGACTCGGGCAATTTAACCTGCTGCAATCCTTTTGGTGGTCCTGTTCATCTTCTTCCCAGCACCTCAGATGAGGAGGGGGGGGTGGTGGGGGGATTCTCATTGGGAAACCCATTTATCGCCAAAACAGTGCTGCAAGAAATAAACAATTGTTACCCAATTCCCCAGACCCCTCCAAAAATAAATCTTGTAGCTTCAACACTGGCATCCCCTTCAAGCTTTTATCTACTTCTTGCTTCTTTCCTCCACTATGAATGAAGGAATGGTGGAAGTACGTAAAGTGTAAATTACAATCCCATGTCCTGCAGTACTTTCAGTATCATTATTTCTTTCTATGTGTCACAGACTGATTTCTGAGGCTGTGTCTGCTCTGGCTAGTTTTCTTGATGGGCATGTACCCACTATAGCTCCACTGCTTATTTTGTTAAACTTTACATAAAATATTGACCAAAAAGTCACGGTGCATTAACAGTCTCTTCTGTTAATTTGATTATTGGTGACATTATTAAAAATAGAAATTTAGGTCTCAAATTGACAGTTACGTTTTGATTTTAGCGTTTCTCCTGGTTCGGTCCCTTGCGCGTGCCGTAGTTTGGTTTCCAACGAGACGTTTCCAGGCAACGATTCAACAATCGCTTAGCAACCGAGCAGCGACCGGTTTGTGGAGGGAGCGAGAAATAAACAGCGGGGCCGGGGGGAGAGAGAGAGAGAGAGAGAGAGAGGCCGGGGGGAGAGAGAGAGAGAGAGAGAGAGGCCGGGGAGAGAGAGAGAGAGAGGCCGGGGAGAGAGAGAGAGAGAGAGAGGCCGGGGGGAGAGAGAGAGAGAGAGAGGGAGAGAGAGAGAGAGAGAGGCCGGGGAGAGAGAGAGAGAGAGAGCGGAGAGAGAGGGAGAGAGAGAGAGAGAGAGAGAGGCCGGGGAAAGAGGGAGAGAGGCCGGGGAAAGAGGCCGGGGAAAGAGAGAGAGAGAGGCCGGGGAGAGAGAGAGAGAGAGGCCGGGGAAAGGGGGAGAGAGAGAGGCCGGGGAGAGAGAGAGAGAGAGAGAGGCCGGGGAGAGAGAGAGAGAGAGAGGCCGGGGAGAGAGAGAGAGAGAGAGAGAGGGAGAGAGAGAGAGAGAGAGAGAGAGAGGCCGGGGAGAGAGAGAGAGAGAGAGCGGAGAGAGAGGGAGAGAGAGAGAGAGGCCGGGGAAAGAGAGAGAGAGAGGCCGGGGAAAGAGAGAGAGAGAGGGAGAGAGGCCGGGGAAAGAGAGAGAGAGAGCGGGGAGAGAGAGAGAGAGCGGGGAGAGAGAGAGAGAGAGGCCGGGGAGAGAGGGAGAGAGGCCGGGGAGAGAGAGAGAGAGGCCGGGGAGAGAGAGAGCGGAGAGAGGGAGAGAGCGGGGAGAGAGAGGGAGAGAGAGAGAGCGGGGAGAGAGAGAGAGAGGCCGGGGAGAGAGAGAGAGAGGCCGGGGAGAGAGAGAGAGAGGCCGGGGAGAGAGAGAGAGAGGCCGGGGAGAGAGAGAGAGAGGCCGGGGAGAGAGAGAGCGGAGAGAGGGAGAGAGCGGGGAGAGAGGGAGAGAGAGCGGGGAGAGAGGGAGGGAGAGAGAGAGAGAGAGGCCGGGGAGGGAGAGAGAGAGAGGCCGGGGGGAGAGAGAGAGAGAGGCCGGGGAGGGAGGGAGAGAGAGAGCGAGGCCCGGCACCGAGATCAGCGCCTGGACCAGGCCAAGAGAGAGGGACCGAGGCCAGGACTGGGACAGAGGAGGATCAAGCCCAGTAATAGGGATGGGGATCTAGGTCCAAAGGCCGGTGTGTGTGACTGGGACAGGGAGCAGAGACTAAGTACATTCAGGGAAAGCCAAAAATCCACATTGATAGAGGGTGGGATATCCCATATTATTTTTAGTAGATAGTGTCAGGATGTCAGTGCCGTTTTCCAACACCACGCTACGGATCCCCCGTGGCTTTGGGAATTTGTTGGAGGGGCTGTCCAGAGAGGTGCTGAGGCGACAGCCAGAAGACATCATTGGGTTTGCTGCCATGTATTTTGAGGATCTGCTGGCTAGGAGGATGGGTAACTCGAATAATTTTCATACCTTGACCCCTGTGCTTGCTGATCTGCATTGGCTCCCAGTCCCCCAACACCTCCAATTTAAAATTCTCATCTTCATCTTTAACTCCCTTCATGGCCTTGCTTCTCGCTATCTCTGTTACCTCCTCCAGCCCCATAACCCTCCGAGAACTCTGTGTCGTCCAACTCTGGACTCTGTGCATCCCCTACTCCCTTCGCCACGCTATTGGTGGCCGTGCCTTCAGGTGTCTAGGTCATAAGCGCTGGAATTTACCCCCTCTACGCCTCTCCATCTCTTCTCCTTTAAGACCCTCCTTAAAACCTACCTCTATGACCAAACTTTTAATCACCCCTCCTAATATCTCCTTCTTTGGCTCAATGTCAATTTTTGTCTGATTTGGTGTACTGCCTGCCTTAGGATGTTTTCCAACGTTAAATGCTCTATATGAATGGAAGTTGTTGTAGTTTCTAGGAATAGCCAGGGTTCCAGCACTTGATTGCTATCCAGCGACTTATGTGATAAAGTTTGTGTATGCAGATATCTGGTCAGGACAGAATGTGACGACCTCCATGGAAAAATAGCTGTGCTGACACACTCAAGAGTCTGGAGTCATTAATGAACCACGACTGGAGGACAGCCAATGTCCATGAAACCGTACACCAGCAAGGATAACCATCTTAATGAAAGGAGGGAAAAATTGCAAATAGGAGGGATGTCAAGGCCTTGGAGAGGGTGCAGAGGAGATTTACTATAATGGTACCAGAGATGAGAGACTTCAGATATGTGGAGAGACTAGAGAAGCAAAGCAGAGAAGTTTAAGGGGAGATTTAATAGAAGTGTTCAAAATTATGAAGAGTTTTGATAGAGTGGATAGGGAGAAACTGTTTCCACTGGCGGGAGGGTCAGTAACCAGAGGACACAGATTTAAGAAAATCGGCAAAAGAACCAGGGGGAGATGAGGAGAATTTTTTTTAAGCAGGCCGTTGTTATGATCTGGAATGCACTGCCTGAAAGGGTGGTGGAGACAAATTCAATAGTCATTTTTAAAAGGGAATTGGATATATATTTGAATAGGAAAAAATTACAGGGCTACAGGGAAAGAGCAGGGGTGTGGAACTAATTGGATCGTTCTTTCAAAGAGCTGTCACAGGCACGATGGGCTGAATGGCCTCCTGCTGTGCTGTTTGATTCTATGAAAATCGACATGAAGTAATTTTACTAGGCAACATATAAGCTATCTGTTGGAATGTTTATGAGAATGGCTAATGGAGCACACTTGTACACATGGATGTATGGACTGCATTGAGAGAGGCTAATCGTAGCAGTGTATCTAAGCAGCGATGTTACCTGTAGAATGGCTGAGGTTTCATTTATGTATTCCTGTTTCTCTGTCTAATGAGTATCTTAAATTCCCTGTTAATATAGCAAGAGTTAAATTGTACCTCACACCTTGCATCATGCATCTTTCCATGCTGGTAAGTGAAGTTGGCCAAGTAATTCGTGTTGCAACAAAACCTCCAAGTGTGCGATGATCAGCCTTATGACTAGAAATATTGACCATGTCTCACTAGTTGCTCTGATAACTAGTGGGTATAGGGCAATGGGCTTTGCTGATACCTTTTGCCTGTTTTTCAACCTGATGCTCATGGCTCAAACATTTTCTGAATATGTCCTGTGTCAGCCATCTAATTGACAGCATTACAATGCATGGAATCAATGCAAGTAACTACAATATCAACACTTGAGAGAAATAAAAATGAATTTTTATTTTTGTGATTTAGCACAGTGGAAATTGGCAGATTGATGTGGCTTTGTCATTGTGAAATTTTCTCAGTGACTGTATTTCTTCATGTGAGTGTTATAATGTAAAATAAGCTACATATGCTATAAAAATGGGTGGCTTAAAACCAAACTTGGAAGAGTTAAATAATTTAAAGTAGTTGCTGAGGAAAGCTAGGGTGGAGATAGCAGAATCTCTGACCACAATCTTTTAATCCTCCTTGGATATGGGAGTGATGTCAGGGGACTGTAGGATTGCAAATGTTATACCCCTGTTCAAAAAAGGGGAGAAAGATAAACTTGGTAACTACAGGCCAATCAGTCTAATGTCAGTGGTGGGAAAACTACTAGAGACAATTGTCAAGGACAAAATGAATTCTCACTTGGAGAAGCATGGGTTAATAAGGGACAGCCAGCATGGATTTGTTAAAGGCAGATCATGTCTGACTAACCTGATTGAGTTCTTTGATGAAGTAACAGAGATAAGAAATCGGAGCACGAGTAGGCCATACTCGAGCCTGCTCCGCCATTCAATAAGGTCATGGCTGATCTTCGACCTCAACTGCACTTTCTAGCCCGATTCCCATATCCCTTGATTCCCCTAGAGTCCAAAAATCTATCTATCTCAGCCTTGAATATATTCAATTTTACAACACCAAGTTATAGTCCAGCAAAAATAAAATTGCTGGACTATAACTTGGTGTTGTAAAATTGTTTACAATTGTCAACCCCAGTCCATCACCGGCATCTCCACATCTTGAATATATTCAATGACTCAGCATGCACAGCCCTCTGGAGTAGAGAATTCCAAAGATTCATTACCCTCTGAGTGAAGAAATTCCTCCTCATCTCAGTCTTAATGAAGTTTTGATGAAGGTAGTGCAGTAGATGTTGTATATATGGACTTTCAAAAGGCATTTGATAAAGTGCCACATAACAGACTTATTCGGAAATTTGAAGCACATGTGTTAAAGGGACGGTGGTAACTTGGGTACGAAATTGGCTAAGGGATAGGAGGCAGAGCGTAGTAGTGAACAGATGTTTTTCTGACTGGAGAGAAGTATGCGGTGGGGTCCCCCAGGGGTCAGTATTAGGACCATTGCTTTTCTTGTTATATATAAATGACCTGGACTTGGGTATAGGGCGTACAATTTTGAAGTTTGTGGATGATACAAAACTTGGCAGTGCAGTAAATAATGAGCAGGATAATAACAGACTTCAGGAGGACAGAGACAGACTGGTGAAACGGCGACACATGGCCAATGCAATTTAATGCGAATAAGTGTGAAGTGATGCACTTTGGGAGGAACAACATGGAGAGGCAGTATAATCTAAATGGTACTATTTGGAGGGGGGTGCAAGAGAGCAAAGAGGCCTGGGGGTGCATATTCACAAATCGTTGAAGTTGATTAGGTGGTTAAGAAAGCATATGGGATACTTGGCCTTGTAAATAGCGGCATTGAATACAAAAGCAAGGAAGTCATGCTAAAGGTTTACAAATCACTGGTTAGGCCTCAGCTGGAGCATTGTGTACAATTCTGGGCATCACACTTTAAGAAGGATGTCAAGGCCTTGGAGAGGGTACAGAGGAGGTTTACAGATATGATACCAGGGATGAGGGACTTCAGTAATGTGGAGAGATTGGAGAAGCTGGAATTGTTCTCTTTAGAGCAGAGACGGTTAAGGGGAGACCTAAAAGAGGTATTCAAAATTATGATAGAGCAAGTAGGGAGAAACTGTTTCCTCTGGTAAGTGGGTCGGTAACTAGAGGTCATAGATTCAAAATAACTGGCAAAAGAACTAGAGGAAATGTGAATTTTTTTCACACAGAGGGTTATTAAGATCTGGAATGCACTATTTGAAAGGGTGGTGGAGTCAGATTCTGTAGGAACTTTCAAAAGGCAATTGGACATGTACTCAAAGAGGACTAATTTGCAGGGTTATGGGAAAAAGCTGGGATGTGGGACTAAATTAGACAGCTCTTTCAAAGAGCTGGCACAGGCACGATGGGCCAAATGGCCTCATTCTGTTCTGTAAGATTCTATGATTTTATGAACTTACAGTTTTTATAAGCAGTGCAGTGTTCAGTCACAACATGTAACTTGCATAATGTACAGTACTGTCAGGGCAATTGTGGATGTTTTAACAGCTGCAATGTAAATCCATTATTAATGTACACACTTATGAGAATTAAATAAAATATTAATATTATGACAAGCATTTACAATTATGCAGCTTGTGCCGAATGTTGTAACATGAAAATGAGGAAAGTAAAGGCATAGCTAAGATAATAAGATTAAGCTTTTTTTTAAGCACCAAAAATGCTAACTTAGTTCTTAAAGGGTTAAATTTGCTTCACTATTTTCAAATGAATGCACTGTACTGTAACTATTTCCATATTTTTCATCACAATGCACTTCTCTTTTCTTCTCCCTCCCTGCCCCTATTCACTTCAGCCTCTGGTATAGACCCTGCAGACTGGGCAGCACAATTAGAGGATCGATTCTACAACAACCACATATTTAAGGTAGGTGCTTGTACTCAGTGACTGGTAATATTCAATGACCACTGGGAGATGGTGTTAACCTTCAGGTTCCTGAATATGTGAAACTCAATTTGAGCGTGCAGTAGAAATCCATAAGTGGCACGTCTACTAATTTCTAAATGCCTTCAGCTCATCACTTATACAGCTGTGTACACCTCTTTTGCATCTTCAACTGGCTAGTAGTCATTGGGTTTTGGCCAACTGGAGAATCATTGTTTTGAAATGGAGCCTTTAAATTGTCTTTAAAATTATGAACGGGTTTGATAGGGTGGAAATAGAGAAAATGTTTCTGCTTGTGGGGGAATCCAAAACGCAGAGTGGTTAGAATGTAGAACTTGCTACCACATGGAGTAGTTGAGGTGAATAGCATAGATGCACTTAAGGAGAAGCTAGATAAGTACACGAGGAAGAAAGGAATAGGAGGATATGCTGATAGGTTAGATGAAGTAAGGTGGGAGGAGTCTCGCTTGGAGCATTAACGCTGGCATAGATCAATTTGGTCAAATGACCTATTCCTGTGCTGTAAATTCTATGTAATTCAATATAATGTGGGGACTTTATAGAATGAGATTAATTGGGTCAGATTACTAGGTGGAGCATTATACGGTATCAGAACACTCCATCTTGGAGTTGGTGGGAGCAAAACTGTCTTACATTCTGGTGACAGGAGGAAGCCCAGTGATAGGGATGGCTGGGAACTGGGGGAAGAAAGGTGAAACATGGATTTTAGAAGATCTGTATTTTGTGTGCAATTGTAGAATTATCAGATGTTAGACTGCATGCATGATATAGGTACTTCAGTTCTTTTGCTTATTCATTGTACCATCCTCTGCACACAATAGGAGTGATGCTTGTTCTATAAGGGGAAGGACATTTTAAGATGTTTTGATGTTCTGATACTGGAGATATCACTGATGTGACCTTTCCCACTTCCGTGCAAAAATTAAGCACTTTTGTCTGTGGTGGATTATTTATTGGATTATTTATTGGATCCTTTCTTGCTAGTCAAGGAGCTCAAGGTTAAACTTGGTTACTGGTAGTTGATTCTGCAAGCTGTAGGTCATACTCATTATTTCAGTAGTATTCTGCTGAATACTATGAACATGTGTATGTAGTTTGTTCCTGTTAAACGATAGGGAGTTTCATATGTTAATGTCTATTGAATGCAGAGGCCAAAGGCGTTGCATTCCCCATGAAGCAGAGTATGCCTTTACCTGCCCACTATCTGGGTAAATGTAATGAGACCCAATGTTTCGCCATGTAAGAATTGAGCAATTCTGTTTCAAGGCTCAGTTTTATGTTGAGGGTTAAAGCAGGAGAAAGATTTTAGTTGTTTCAAGGAGAATAGTAAAGTACAAGGGTTCTCAGTTTGATTGCTGGGTCTTGTTGCATTTACCTAGATATTGGGCAGGATGCACTCTGATTTTAAGGGGAGGTCAAGTTCACTTATGGGAGTAGTTGATGATGTTAAACCCAAGGAGAATGACTAGCATAAAAAGACAAAAGCATAACAGCATTCTACACTTACTGTACTCCCATCTTACTATTTCCTCAGATCGTCACAAGGAGTGGTTTGTTAGAGTTTATACTGGGTTTTTCCAGCCAAAATGGATTGAAACTTGGGGCTGTGACTCCCCTTGTCTATAGTGCAAGAGAAGATGGAGTCATGTGGACAGGGTTTCTCACATCAAAATGCCCTAAAGGAAGATGAAAGGAAGGTTTGAGTATGTGGATGGTGCTGTGCTATTTAATATCAGTGCTGTGCACTCTGGCGCTATTGTTATTTAACAAGCCCATCATACATAACTAGACCTAGCCCATACAACCTATGTATGATCACTGCAGTTGCACTGACAAACTGTAGTTGGCCTCAAGAGGGCTCCACTGTATTTGTGTAAATACTGTAACTGATTTGCTCACATTTTGTTGTAATTTAGATTGGAACAGAACATTTTAGCCTAGAAGTTAATGGATGCATGCTGAATGTGTTCATGTGACATTGCTCTGCCTGCTATTTTAGTTGAGATGCTAACCCAGTATGAAAGAAATGTGTTAATGCCTGTGTTAAAATAGCAGACAGAGAAATGTCATACAAAGCGTTAAGCATTTGCCAGGTACTAAAGGCTTTTGAGTTAAAAAAGCACATGACTATAAAAATATATTTTTTATTTGAGTATGTTCTTAAAATCATGTTATTTCCCTCCTATCTTTGGTTGGCAAACTCTTACTCCAGTTATCTCTATTTTACCCTTTTATTTGCCTCTACTTTATGTCACATAATCCCAATTAGGTCATTTTTTTTAAGAATCTAAAACTATATTTGATTTGTTTTTTTCCTATTTTTCTGCTATTTTTCCTTTCTCCCTTCGTCCCTCCCTCTTTGTGTATCCCAATCCTTGCTTTCATAAGGTGCCAAATTATAAAGGTAAAAATTCCCATTTTTGTGTGTGTTGCCACCTATTTGTAGTGTATGGTCATTCCTGCCAGAAATTCCTGGTTTGAATCAGTGCCTGTGGATGGTGGAACACACTGAACAGAAAGTTTAAAACACCGCTGCACCCATTTAAGGGGCTCCCATTTGGCATAAACAGAAGTGAAGGAGATTGAAGATTCATTCTCTTTCTATCCAATGGATTCCAGCTAGTGCACGGGAACTTTTATGATGCACGCAGTGAGGCAGAGGAGGCACTCAAGGGTATCCTTCCCAGAGAAGAGCCATCAAAATGTCTGTCAGGAGATGACACATTGACTGCTCTCTGCAATACAAGAGGATCTCTCGCCAAATATGGATAGAGATAGCAGACCTGAGGAAATGTGACAAAGTAACGTCACCCAACATTTTCCCATAGTAAGTATCTACTCCAAGTATGCTTGCCGCAAAGTGTGTCCAAAGCCTTTTGAATGCTTAGCATGCATTGCCATATCGCAGCATGGCACACACACAGGCTGCAACTTACATTAGGACCTGAAATCTTAATGGGGCTTCACACAGAATATTCTTTTAACTGCAATGATGCATGTTCAGTTACTGACACATAGGATGGGATGTAGGTTGGTACATATCCATCATCATATGGCTCCTTAAGCTTACACCTGTCAAAAACGACTTCTCTCCGAGGTGACACATATAAAAGGAAACCGACACAAGCTAGAGAAGAGCCTCAAAATAATAACCACTTGACTCCTTTTGAGGAGGCCATCTTAGACATCCTTGCCTATGAGAGCATCAAGGGAATAGGGGAGGACATAGCCAAAGGCCTCACTGAGCTTGGGGCTAGTACCATCGTGCTCCTGTTATGTCTTGTCCCTCTACTTACTCAGTGATACACAGGTATACAGATGCCCACAAAAACATCACAAATTATAGTGCCTCTACTTGAAGGAGTTTTTTAGATCCGACTTTCCTCTTCTGCTATTGTAAGCTTAACAGAGCAGTCTGACAGCACCCCCTAAGCAATCCAGCACCTCGTAGCACCCTATGTCACTCTCACCAATGTTCACAAGCACTCACAGCTATGTACACCCTGGAGAGTGTAGCTCGTAATCTTGGGGAGGTAGCACAGAATGTGTCACAGTCCCCAGGTAAAGACAAGCAAGTGGCACTACAAGAGAAGGAACAGCAACCTGCTGCCTGAATGGTCAACTGGGTACCATCAATGACTATTTTAAGAAACCCAATAATGTGGTGAAATTGGGCAGCCATGATCTGCCCCTGTTGTTATTCAATGGAAAAGGAGATGAAAATGTGCAACAATGCATCAGTCAATTGACTTTGGACAGCAAATTGGCCAGTATTCTAGATGATCCCTATGCTATTCTGGAAGGAAGTGGATGTGTACAAGTTGAGGGCAGTAGTGACTTTGCCACTATCAGTGCCGCCATATTGTGGAAATTAGCCAAATCTCCTTGCAGCAAATGGCACAGCTCAGCAACTGCCTCCTTGCTGAATCTGAGCTTGTGGAGGGAGAGCTCCTCCATCATTCCCCAGGTAGTTGAGTATGGGCCTGTAGATATAGTTGGTGGCATAATAACGGGTACAGGCTACCTAACTCTGGTGCCTTCTGATCTCCCTGGCAAGCCTTTTTTGATTTGCTTTGTCCTGTTGTATGAAATTTTGTGATGCAGGGGCATTAAAAGCAATCCCCATATATTGTTCTAGGGAAAAAAAGAACAATGTACCTTTAAGAGATCTGTCTTGATAGCTGAAAACCATGGTGGCTGCCACTTTACAAAAGCGTGCTTTGCATTTAGCAGAAATAGGGTGTAAAAGCAGGAAATTCAAAGGGCTGCCCCATTATAACTTTATTTGTATTGAGTTTGCATTGAAAGCATCTTCATCTGCTAGAAATTCTACTGTATAAAGTCTGAAGTCCCTTACTACTCAATAACATTGGCACCACAGTGTACAGTGTTGTTTAGAGTAGTACATGCCTCACACTGTATTTTCTGTACCATGAAATGTAGTGTTAAAATGCAGATCAAACCCAATACTGTGAGTCTGTTGGCATTACTGCTGTTTCCAAAGCACAGTTTGCATTATAACTTCATATTCATATTTGTTTTGACTCTGCAATCATTTTTAATTACAGTCCATTATCCCCAAATTATATGAATTTCCTTACCTTGACTTCAGTTTGATTACAAGGTTTGGACTATGAATATCCCTTTTGAAATGAGCTGTAAATTTGCTTAATTTAAATCAGACTCTTGAAACAGTCAGATTTGAATCCTCACTCGTTTTTCTCATCTCAGCTCCCCCCTTTCACCAAGCCAGAGCACATGGCACTGTGCTGCACTAACTGGGCAATTCTACTGAAACAGAAGTGTCACAATCTAGTAAGAGCCTCCAAAGTTGAAATCGAAGGATTGTTTAGACTTCAGTCTGCAGTCAGGACCTCACCATGTGGGGAATCATTGGCACAAAACTGCATCCTAATACTCCATGTGACAACATATGGTGTGCCAGGTAGCGTCACCAGGCTGCTCTGTGCACACCTGATGCAGCACTAAAGAGCATCAAACATGCAAAAATAAACTATCATTTGATGACAATGAATTTGGTTTGTGTTTTGATCTAATTCATTATTTTTAGTATGTGGCATTAATCTCCTTCATTGCCAGCTTGTTTGGGAGGGTGAATGAGAAAAATGACTGCAATTGGAAAGTATGAGGAAGCTTGCAGTAATAAGCGGATCCTGTACGGTGAAGGATTTGCACATCACTTAATTCAGAAAAGCAAGACTCCTGAATAATGAGAATTTATACATTTTACAGTAAAAAAATGTAATCTAATGAACAATAGAGAGAAATGAGAAAAGCGTGGCTGTAATGTAAAACACTGATCATGTATTTGTTGCAATGGATCTTACTTTAGCCTATGTGCACCAGTAAAACCCCAAACAATAGTGAAATTGTTTCTGTACTTTTTCTTGGTGTGTTTGGGGCTGCCACCTTTTGCCAAGTCCAAATTGGACCAGAGGCAGGATAGGGACATATTAGGAGAATGTGGATCATAGTTTGAGTTCTGATAGTTGTTTTGCTGTTCATTGAAATCTTTCACAGTAGTTAATGCCACCATATCGTGAGAAACAGAACCAAAATGGTAAGAATGGATTTCTATTTTAAAAACACAGGCTCTCGATGCCTGGTTTACATTTTAGAATTTTCAGCCAGCTGACTCAAAAATTTGTACTGTTAAGTTCAAAGCCAGAAGCTGGCAATCAAAAGTTGTGTGCATACTTGAGTTATTTGTAAGGAGTCGCACAACACCAGGTTATAGTCCAACAGCTTTATTTGAAATCACAAGCTTTCGGAGCTTTGCTCCTTCGTCACTTCACCTGACGAAGGAGCAAAGCTCCGAAAGCTTGTGATTTCAAATAAAGCTGTTGGACTATAACCTGGTGTTGTGCGACTCCTTACATTTGTCCACCCCAGTCCATCACCTGCATCTCCACATCATGGATACTTGAGTTATGCAGCAAAAACAAAATCTAGGAAGTACAGGGGAAAACACAGGAATAAAAGTGCAGTGAGAACATCTTGAAATCACAATGGCTGTTCTCACTGATGCACCAGAAGAAATGGCATCACTATAGAAGCTAAAACCTTAAATGTCAGCTTGGCTAAGTAGGCTGCACTCTCACCTATGACTCAGCAGGTTAAGTTCAAGCCCCACTCCAAGACTTGAGCACATAAACTAGGCTGATACTCCAGTGCAATACTGGGAGAGTTCTGCATTTTTGGAGGTATCATCTTTTAGATGAGATGCTAAACTGAGATGCTGTCTGCCTGTTCAGCTGCACATTGAGAATCCCATGGCACGATTTGGTGAAGGAGAAGGGTTTAACTAGTGTTGTGGCCAACATTGTTCCCTCAACTAACTCTATAAATGGGAAATTCATTGTATGGGAAGTGCTTTGAGATGTTTCTGAGAGACATGATAAGGCGCTATATAAACACAAGTCATTCTTTACTTTCTTTAAGTAAGTTTTGAATAACTACTAATCAGTTCATTTAAACTCAAAGGCAAACTATAAGAATTATCCTTCAAGCAACACAACTGCTTTGATCTCCAAGTCCTGCACTGTATGTTCAAGATAACTATCCACTTTCTTTTTGCAGGAGAAACGAACAACCACACCTGAAGATAAAGCTCCCCCTGAGACGATTGATACAGCGTACAAAGAAAAAGACGTAGATGCAATTATAACAGTAAGTGCCCCTAGTTGCAACTTATTGGTAATTATAAGCGAGCGCAATTGTATTTTCTTTTACTTTTAGATTTTAGAAGCAAAGTAAGCAAAATCCATTGTTAAGTGTTGTGACCCTTATAACAAAATCGAAATCATAACACTCCATAGCTGGAGGGCTGAGGCCCATCGTGTAGAATATTAGCAGAGTTGAAAACACTAGAAGAGAAAAATGAAGAGGTAGAGATTAGGTAACACCAAATTTGGTTTTTAAAAGCCTGAAGACTGTAGAAGGAATGAAAGGCTGAGGGATATAAGGAGTTCTGCAGTTTGTGGTCCTGGAAAAGAATGAGTGGCAGTAGGAGAATGTGTAACGAGCCTTGATTTCAACACAATGAGTATGCAGGGAGGAGGAAGACTGTAGGAATAGTGTATCTGCAGCACAGGAGGAACAAAAGAGTGGTGTTCAGAAAAGCACTGACTGTGATGGTAATGATAAAATAGAGAGACAGAAAGCTAGATAGTGGGGGTAATTTGAACTTTGGGCGATGTGTAAAATGGGCGATATTGAATTGACCGCCCATTATACACCTCGCCCAATTTTCCCTTCTGTTGCCTTCAATGGAAAGGAAGATCAGCTGAGGTGATTAATGGGTGGCTAATTCGATATTACCCATTTTACACATCGCCCAAAGTTCAAGTTACCCCCAGTGAGAGTTTGGAGGCTAGAGATGGGAGAGGATTTTGGTACATCTTCACCAAATGTATTCACAATATCTATCACATGGTTGGTAGTTCTCGGCCATTGTTGGATGCCATTTTGAAAAATCAGTGCACTGTATCTCAACCCTCTCTATTTAAATAGGAAAAAAAACCTTGATTATCCCCCTTCTTAATTACCCAGGAGCAGGAAAAGCGAGTGCTAATTCTCAGCAGCACTCACTGCTATAGGTCCTATGTGCTTGTGCTGCAATATTTCTACCATCAGTTGATTGGCCAGCTCACAGCTGCGTCCACACATCTATGACTCCAGCTGTTGGACGAGCAAGGGATTGGTGTCAGCTGATCTTCTGATAAGATCAAAGAAGTGTAGCTGGGGAGTACTGAGTTGGATGGGTGGAGAGAGGCAGAGAATTCCAAGTTCAAAGCTGCAGTCAGTCAACAACGTCATTTAGGGACTCTTGATTATCCACCAGTTTTCATTATTTATTGGGTGATCCCTTTCATTATAGCACATAAACTCGGTTCCACTGTAATTATGTTAAGTGGTTAGTTTCTATGTAGACTTGTAGTATAAACAACATCCTGTACTAAACTGTTTCCACTGTTGTGTCTTCTACAGTTTACATGTTGAATGTATTTTTAAGGAAAATAAAAAAAAAATATTTTGTAAAATCACTGTACAATTTTGTTAGATGGCACTTACAGGAGAATACACTGGCACATTGGCATTATTATATAAGTTAGGAACTTTTTTTGGTCAGCCAAGTGTCTGACCTTTGTGGAAACCCATCGCTCTGTCTGACACATACAGAAACCCATCGCTCTGTCTGACACACACAGAAACCCATTACTCTGTCTGACACACACAGAAACCCATCGCTCTGTCTGACACACACAGAAACCCATCGCTCTGTCTGACACACACAGAAACCCATTACTCTGTCTGACACACACAGAAACCCGTCACTCTGTCTGACACACACAGAACCCCATCGCTCTTTATGACGCATGCAAAAATCCATCGCTCTGTCGTGACACACACCGAAACCCATCGCTCTGTCTGACGCACACCGAAACCCATAGCTCTGTCTGACACACACCGAAACCCATAGCTCTGTCTGACACACACCGAAACCCATCGCTCTGTCTGACACACACCGAAACCCATCGCTCTGTCTGACACACACCGAAACCCATCGCTCTGTCTGACGCACACCGAAACCCATCGCTCTGTCTGACACACACCGAAACCCATCGCTCTGTCTGACGCACACCGAAACCCATAGCTCTGTCTGACGCACACCGAAACCCATCGCTCTGTCTGACACACACCGAAACCCATCGCTCTGTCTGACACACACCGAAACCCATCGCTCTGTCTGACACACGCCGAAACCCATCGCTCTGTCTGACACACACCGAAACCCATCGCTCTGTCTGACACACACCGAAACCCATCGCTCTGTCTGACACACACCGAAACCCATCGCTCTGTCTGACACACACCGAAACCCATCGCTCTGTCTGACACACACCGAAACCCATCGCTCTGTCTGACACACACCGAAACCCATCGCTCTGTCTGACACACACCGAAACCCATCGCTCTGTTTAACAGTCTCCTTTTCAAGCTACTAAGAAATGTGTAGGATTTCAGTTTGCCTAATATGAATTGCACGCTCTCTCTCCACATAGGGATAATTCTTATTTACCCAAGTCTGGAGAGCTTAGGTGCTGGGAGTTTAACCAACTCAAACCATACACTTCCCAGAGCAGGATCAAGTTTCCAGTAGGACAAACTTAGGATTAGGGCTTTGACCTGCGGGGTTGTCTGGAGTCCAAGCGGGCAGAATGTCAGCCCTCAGTGATGGATCTGCTCCTTTAGGCTCCACGAGTGAGGCAGGCTGTCCAGTTGATCATCAGCAGTGCTGTGGAGTACTGCGGACCAGCCTTCTTCAGATATCAGATTACCAAATCTGTCATGGAGAGTTGACTTCGTTCAGAATTTCCATCGCTTGGCACGTAACCTTTGAACCACCTTAACCACAAAGAAATCTTGCTACTTCCTCGGCAAGGAGGGAACAGTGTCTGTTTTTGGGTAGTTTATGCTTGTAGCATTGTTTTAGGCACCTCTGTGCTAATTGCTGTGTTTTACTGTTATTTTCCCAACATGATTTATTTGATACTTCATGCTGTTACTTCCCACTTTTAAGTTTCTGGACCAATGGCTTGGAGGTCACAACTAGAGTTCTTGAGTCACAACTGACTTTGCAGCAGTAATATTTTTTGATTCCTGCTTTAAAGAACACAGGACCTCCATGATTTCTACAATCGTATAGTATTACTCTAATAATTATCCACTTATTTTTTCAGGGCATGTCAGAAAGCCGTGAGGGTACACAAAAGAAGTGTGTAAAGAAGCCGATGCATTTTACATCCATCTCCAAAATGACTATTTCTATGATGCTGGAGGTAAAGTACAAAGATTACTGAGCAAGAAAGGAAGGACTGTAGCGGTAAAATACCTTTTATCCAACAATAATTTAAAGAATGGTTGACCTGACCTTTAACATTGCTCAAATTTTCATTGGTTTGGTGTTTGGGACCAACCGGCATGTTAAGGGATGTGTACTTATGTACGTGACAAATGGGTGCTCAGTATGGGGTAGAATTTCTATGGCGTTTTCCCCATCTCCCACCATAACTTCAGTGGAAGATCTGCAAAAACCCTGTAGAAACGGGGAAAACCCCAGGCATGTATCTACAATTCTAACTTACTTCATATTTGAAACTACTCCATGTGCATATCCCTAGTGCTTCTGCAAGTGAATATTTCTCTGCCACTTTTCTGCTTCTCCTTTCTTCTTTCAGTTACTTTTGTGAGTCTTGACAATGAATACCAGCAGCTCATTCAACTACAGGAACATCACAGCTGAGCCCAATCCTGCCTTTACCTGGCCTTCAAAGATGCATAGTTCCAGAAGTGACCTCCACGTAGTGTTCAAGAATAAGAACCTGCTGATTTCTCTGCTTTATAAATCAATGGAGTTAAGGCCAATGATGGGATCCCTTCTATGATCCCATCTGAGACCAGCTAAGTCAGCACACATCAGAGATGGTACCTGGGACCATCCTAGTCTTTATGGCTCAGCTGTCATTGAATGAACTCACTTGCTTAGATTTTCTGATTGATGTTACTTTAACACCAGCAGTCTCCAATTACCACCAGTGTTAAAATATCAATGGTTGGAAAATTCCAGCTACAGAGTCATCGGGAAGAGCCTTTCCAAGGAAGTAGAGGCAGTAACCGCCATTGTTAATAGAAGAAAATAAACAAAAAAGGGTAAAAGGAATGAGGGGCATATTTTGCTAAAGTAACATTGGCTCACAAAACAACATGTTCTTTTGCCCAAATGATCATGACTGACAGAAGGTGACGGACAAGGTTTTGTATCTGATCCAGTAACCTGTAGTGTTACTAGTTCTTAGAGCTGTCGTCAGATTGGTAGATTGTGACAAATGGTGATCCCCAGGGATCTATTCTGGGGCCTCAACTTTTTACCATATTTATTAATGACTTGGATGAAGGAATAGAGAGTTGTATATCCAAGTTTGCAGATGACACTAAATTAGGAGGGACAGTAAGTAGTGCAGATAGGAGTGGGAAGTTGCAAAGGGACATAGACAGATTAAGTGAGTGGGCAAAACTATGGCAGATAGAGTTTAACGTGGGTAAGTATGAAGTGTTATCCATTTTGGACCTAAGAAAGATAAATTGGAGTATTTTCTAAATGGTGAGGGACTGGGAACTGTAGAGGAGCAAAGAGATTTGGGAGTCCAAGTACACAAATCATTAAAACTAGGTACAAAAAGCAATCAAAAAGGCTAATGAAATGTTGACCTTTATTTCAAAGGGGCTGGATTACAATGGGGAGGAAGTTATGCTTCAGTTGTATAGAGCCTTGGTCAGACCCCATCTGGAGAACTGGGTTCAGTTTTGGGCACCACACCTCAGGAAGGATATATTGGCCTTGGAAGGGAGTGCAGCGCAGATTCACCAGAGTGACACCAGGGCTTAGAGTGTTAAATTATGAGGACAGATTGCATAAACGCGGCTAGTATTCCGTTGAGTATGGAAGATTGAGGGGTGATCTGATCAAGGTGTTTAAAATTTTAAAAGGATTTGATAGGGTAGATACAGAGAAACTATTTCCTCTGATGGGGGAATCAAGAATGAGAGGGCATAATCTTAAAATTAGAGTTAGGCCATTTAGTAGGAAGTAAGGAATCACTTTTTCACACAAAAATGGTAGTAGGAATCTGGAGTTATCTCCCGCAAAAGGCTGTGGATGCTGGGACAATTAGAGCTTTCAAGACTGAGATAGATAGATGTTTGTTAAGTAAGGGTATCAAGGGAAATGGAGCTAAGGTGGGTAAACGGAGTTGAGGTACAGATCAGCCATGATCTAATTGAATGGTGGAGCAGGCTGGAGGGGCTGAATGGTCTACTCCTGTTTCTATCTTAATATAAGGAAATGGTAGGGATGTGATTTGTGATCAAAAAGAGTGAGATAAATTATAAACCCATTTATAAAGAACCGATTTATCATTTTGTTCCACATCGCAAACAGACTATAATCTTCCCCCATGGAGCTACACTTATTTGTAGGAGTGAATTAACACTAAATCAGGTGACATTTGTAAGCCTAGGTGAGTGACTCTTGGTTCAGATGAGCGAGAGTTGATTATTTTTCATTTAAATTAGCTTTCACAATGCCTTATAATTGTACTAAAGTTAAAATAATAATCCACTTGTTTTTCACAGGACGCGGAAATAGATGCCTTGAGCCCAAAGGAGGCACCAGCAGAAGGTGCAGTGGATGAAACAGCCGTTCCGATGACTGAAGAACCAGCAGAAGCTCCAAAAGAAGTTACAGCCCCTCTGATGATTGAAGCAGCACCAGCAGAAACTCCAAAAGAAGTTACAGCCCCTCTGATGATTGAAGCAGCACCAGGAGAAGGTCCAAAAGAAGATACAGCCCCTCTGATGATTGAAACAGCACAAGCAGAAGCTCCAAAAGAAGATACAGCCCCTCTGATGGTTGAAGCAGCACCAGAAGAAGGTCCAAAAGAAGATACAGCCCCTCTGATGGTTGAAGCAGCACCAGAAGAAGGTCCAAAAGAAGATACAGCCTCTGTGACAATCGAAGCAGTAGCAACAGGAGAAGAAATAGAACAAATTCAAACCCCAGAGGAACCGCTTGTGTTGGTAAATAACCGTTGAACTTATTCCTCAAAGAAGGATTAAATTGTCTTTTCAGTTTTCTAATTTTAAAGATTTTTTTTTGTTTTAAGGAGAAGCAGGAGGACACAACAAGCTCAAATAAAGAGCAAGCTGCTGTGATCATACAGGCAACATACAGAGGTTACAGGACGAGGAAGAAACTGAAAGATGAAATGTCTTCAAGCCCAGATCAGTGAGTTCTGTAATCCAGTGGTTCAGCAGACAAACATGAGAGTTCATTACTTCCTATGTTTTCTATTGCTGCATCTTACAGTACTTTTAGTTCATACGACTATTTAAAATGTACTGCTAGTTTTGTTTTGTGCTAAAAATGCCAAACATGAATGTTTCAAACACTGGACCCTAGAGCGATACAAAAAATCTACTCCAGTAAGGGTTTTTTAACAGAGATAGTAATAGAATCATTTTAATTTTTAAAGTATTTCGATTTTCGAATGTATAACCATTTAAAATTAAAAAAATTTAAAAAAGTTCAGTGCATTTCTTCAGCGAGTATACTTTTGACATTCCAGTTTACATTGAATCGACTAGACATAGAATAAGGGTTTTGGAATTTGAAGAATGAGTTTAAAAAACATAGCATGAATTGAAATACCACGACTGTTGGATGTAATAATCGTCTGTCTCACAGAAGTGAGGGCTTTCTTCATCATCCGCATCATCTACATGTTGGTGGAGTAAGCTCGGCTGACGAGTCAGAAGGGGAAAAAAATTGCCAGGTATGATACACCTTTTAAGATGTTTTGCCATAATGAGGGTAGATTTTCCGCTTTAGTGCATATCGGGAAATTGGCATCACCCCAGACTGTGATTTTCACCCATCCATTTTAATGGATGGTAAACCATGAAGTGTGGGTGCACTCCATGTACTGAAACAGAAAATATACCCTATCATACCTTGACATCAAGGATATTGCCCTGAAGACCTATCCCTTCCCTTGCATCATAGATGTTTGTTCAGTAGAAAAAAGTTTGGTTGAGAAAACTGAGCTTCCTTGTACAGCAGGTGTTACTCACCTTGTAAATGGTGTCCATCATTCTCTGTGACATGGCTTCCTGAAAGATTTGTCTGTGCATTCAGCCTGGATCTACAGACACTATGTTCAGTCTTGTCCATTTTATCCTGGACCAGTATAACTCCCATCAACGCTGGTCAGCACCAATTGGTTGAGGATAAAGAAGAAGCACTCAGAGTCAGCCTGTGCTGACTGGGTGAGAACTTTAGAGTGAGCAGGACCGGGAGCCGTCCACCTCTACATGTAGAAGTGAGCAGTACCATCCAGCATGGGCACTTTCCTCTCCAGAGTTTAAAGTGGACCATAACTGGATGTCCTGGACTGCATGTAGCCTTAGTACTCCAAATTGCTGGCCAGGTGTAGATGTATAGACGATGTATAATATATTACACAAGAGAACAATGGAGTTGGGAGAGAGACTTCAGGACAACGGGAAGTAAGGTTTTTTGGACAGGACGTGCACCTCATGCAAGATTTTTAAATAGTAAATGGGTAACAGTAGAAATCAATATCAGAGATGTTATCATATCAACATTAATTGTGCTTATACCAAGTTACACTCTGCTATTTTAACAGAGGCATTTATCTTTTTAAAATAATGGGCTAGCATCTCCATTTTACTTTACATGGGATAATACCTCTATTAAAGTCGTGCAGAGAGGAATTTGGAATGAATCTGTTAAAATATTCATACAATAATGTTGGCAACTGTAATTTCTACCCTATACTGCATTCATTAAAAAAGGTATGAAAATACAGTACGATTAGAACAGCAGGTCATGATTTTTTTTTGTTCTAGTCAGTCTAACTGCTAAAATAAATTTGACTAAAATGTGTTAATTACATATTAACTTAAGCAAAGAAAAAAAAATTCTCCATATGTAACTAAGGAATTGGTAAGAACCATCATCCCAATGTGGTTTTAAACCTGTGCGATAAATAGAATAGGGATTCGGGGATATGAATTCCATTCAAGAAATATAGAAGGCCTCTTAATTAATTGAAAGTTTGCCACTGTGCTGATAGGTGCTGAATTGATAGATGTTGGATATCTATATACAAGAATATCTTATCTTGCCAATCGTAAAACAACTGAGAGTAATCCAATAATGAGCGTCACAGTGTACCCTCAACCATGAGAGCAAGGGTGTACTTGTTTATGGCCAGCATTAGTAACTCCGTGCTGTTTATAGATTGCCTTTACTGGCATGAGCATGGAGAACCAGTAGGCCAATTTGAAGGGTTAAGTCTTTCAATCAGTTTTCTATTCTCCATTCTTTAATGCAGCACAATTTCAAAAAGTGCTGCTTGGGCTTAAATAGTGCCTGGGAGCTCTGATAATGCTGACACACGGCTTGAGCTTTTTCCAAATTTTTTTCTAACCTGCTTTCCATCAAGTTGAAAAGTATGGGTTCCAGCTGGAATGCTTTATTTTCAAATGCTGCATTTGGAATAGATACTGCTGAGTTAACTCGTTCTATCACACTTGCCTGCACAATTGATGAACTTACTATAAACACAATTTATAATTGAAGAATAGCGTCTCCTAAAAAGAGATTGCATTATTGGAGACCGCATCTGAGTAAATATGAATTTAAAACGCTGAGACACGGAAATGTAGCATTTGCAATCATTAAAATGAGGGATGCTAATTTTGTAGATTAACATACTGCTAGCATCATTATAGCATGGTCAGAGGCAGAATAAAGCTTCGTCCACCCTTAATCCCTTCTTCAAAAGAGCATCCTTCACAGTATCAACTCATTTCCCTTCCTAATATTCTCTATGAGAGATTGTTTTAGTGCCAATGATTTGTTGACAGTTTTGTGCTATGATCCAACTCTTAGAGGCAAAGATCCAATCTTCACAAACTCTTTTCACTGAGGATTCATGGCCAACCTGGGCTCAGTCTAGCAGTCAACAGATATCGTGCTATCAAGCAGCACTAAATCATCTTAAAATTAGGCACTTACATTGGTTATAACATTTTAATACTTTCTCAACAAGGTGCACTAGAAAGCCCTTAGAAAATAATAGACTTACTTTGAAAACATGCTGTGGGTCTTGTCTGCCATTTTTGAAGTCTTTTAAGCTATGGCTTCCTGGTTGGAAAATATTCACAAAGTGGAGCTGTTTCTATGTGATCCCAATACAACCTGTAAGCGGGCAGTTTAAGTAAAAATATATATCCCAATATGTCTTTTACTTGAACTGTTCTTGTCCTCAATAAAGGCCGTGAAGCTATTGGTTCCAAAGTATAATAGCTTTATTAAGAAGTTATAACAAGTAACAAAGATGTTTAAAATTCAAGAGTACAATTAAGTATGCTGGTTAGACTGATACAGCCTGGCTTATAGTCCACGTAACCTTAGACCCCAAAATGTGTCTTTGGCAGCCTGATCTATGGGCGCCAGCCTTGCTCCGAGAACGTTCTGCTTAGTTACCGAAAAGCACCTTATATATGTTTTAAAGACAATAAGCTCTGTATGTCTGTATAAGCTTCCCATCAATCATCTCCTCTGCCTCAAAAGGGAGGGCTATCAGTCTTGCTCCCTTCCTCCTAACATTTGGCATAGCAACACTCTTTTCTGATTCCTACAGCCACTAAAAACCCTCCATTGATGAGCCCTTTTCTTCAACTCCAAGTATGACATACCTCTGGGTCACTCCCCTGTGCGGTGATGCTACCACCTCCTGAATGATTAGTGGCTTCTAGGATAGCAGTAACCTTCATCTTCAAGCAAAGCATAACATAGCTAAGGACGACTCCCCTTCCTAACTAATGAGCAAGGATGGCGCCGGGTGCTTAATTGCCAAAGGAGCCTTCTCTTTCACAAAGTCGTAGAAAGCTTGTTTTGACAAAGACAGCAACCCCTTTGTTCACAACTAACTAACGTGTATTACTTTAACATAAGGTTTACAATAATGTAGAAAGCTTGTATAGTGCTAAGGTTTATAATAATGCAGAAGTTTGTATAGTGCTTTTCTTACAAACAGATAGTGGGAGGTTAATCCATGACTTCTGGTGGAAAAGATCAGTAATAAATTCTGATTTGCAACATCATCACAGTAAAGCAGCTTCTGTTTGAGGAAGCAAGAACTTGCATTTCTATAGTGCCTTATCATGTCTCACAGAAACATCCCAAAATGCTTCACATACAATGAATTACCTTGAAGTGCAATTACTGTTGTGTAGGCAAACAGTTATAGTACACTGTTATAATTGAATCACATTTTTAAGAATAGAACAGTGCACTATGTAAGTTTGTATTAAAAAGGTGACTATTCATGATTCCTACTCTGAATGGGCAATGAAGTTAGGCCAGAGGCGGATAAATGATCATAGCAAATGGCATATATGTGATGTTTCATTGCACTATCGTAAGTTGGAATGATTTTTGCTATTCTACTTTAGATATTGATTCACAGTTTACTTATTAAGAAGACCAGTAGGTCTTCTGTGGCATTGTTGACTAATGGTTTGAAGTTAGGGTAGTTGTGGTGTTTAGTTGCTAAAGTTGAGCTGCACTTAACTTGGCTTATCCCCCACATGACATTGCTCAAATACTCCCTTCAGGGAAGTGGTCTAAGTAGGTAAATCCAGGTGATTATAATGTTTAGCAAAATCTTGTAATCTCCTAAGGTCATTGGAAGGCAGTTGTAGCTACTTCTAAATTTTTGGCTCCAGATCAGAAGAAGCCAGCATGAAATGACTGGTTTTCTTTCTCTCTTTTCTTTTGAAGATTGCTTACATCTATAACAAAGTGTAACAGACTCATGCTGGGTGCAACAATTTTCATAGATGTCCGCATCAAACCATGTCTCTAATGATTTTTTTTGTCACTTGCTGTCAATGGTAATCCCAGTTGGATGACGGGATTCCCTGATTCTGCCCTATTCCACCTCCCTCCTCTTGTCCTAACCAGCCGGATCGAACTATATGCACGCAGAATCTACCCTTATCATGTTTGACAAAATTAGGAGATGGGAAGCAGCAACAAATATTTAAAGAGAAATAGCTAAACTTTTAGGATTATTAATAAAATTATGTAGGATGTTGGACATGGTGGCACGGCCAATGAAGGAACGCTAACATTAAAATCTGAATTTATGTGCTGGGTAAATGGAGCAAATCTAGACATTTCTCAAACTCATACTTTACTCTGTAGTATTTCAAAGATGGCAAGTTCTTTTTTGTTTTTTTTTTGTAAATCAGTAATTCTGGGAATAACAAAGTAATGAGCACATGCTGATGGGCTGTAGCTTTTCTGAAATCCATATAATAAATAAAGTTTTGAGTCCATCATGCTTCAAACGTCAAATATCAGAAAGTCACACTTTGTTACAGATGCAAAAGTAATCTTAAAAATGTAAAAAAAGAGAAAGAAAGCGAGCAATTTTCTGCTGCTGTCAATCTATAGATCCCCAGGATGTATCAAGTATATAATAAAAAGTCTTCATTGTTCCCAATATATGCCTGTGTGAGCTTTCACCTCACTCTATTTTCATTTCTGTAAAAAAAACTTTATGGAGGACCAATTGATTAATTCTCCAAAGTTTTTGTCTCGTTCTCAGTCTTGTTCTGTCTGTCCTCATCCTTGTTTTAAATAACTGGCCAACTATGTGCACATGTGTAGCATGGTTTTATTGATTGATTGGTATGATTATCAGATTTAATTGTCTTTGCGTAGTTGCTTGCAAAGTTAATTATGCATTCTGAGTATTTCTTGAAGCTGGTGGTGAGGGCCTTTGATCAGATTTTGTGCAAACATCTATTAATATTGTTGCCAATGTTTCCCACCTCATAGGAAACGTTTCATTGTTGGGTTGCAAACTGATGCTGTTGTTACTACAGCTAGGTTCGTGCTGAGATCTGTTTATTTAGATTTTCTTTAACTTCTTTCACAGATTTGGTTCTTCCTCACACTTTTCTCCCTTCTAACTTCTCAGTTATGAAATCAAGATTCTGTCTCCTGCTCTGACCTATTCATTTCCATGATCTCAAAACTATAGAACATCTGTGATTTTCAGGCTTTTAAAACCCAATCACTGAACCATTGTTTCCTGGTTTACCTCATCTTCTCTTCTACTCTTTTCATCCTTTGGTGGTGTCTTATACTATGGGCCTTGTGTCTTCACCCCCTCTTTTGTTGTTGGCAGCATAAAGGCTTGCATGTGCCTCCACACTGTGTGGATCTATCTTGGACTTATCCTACAGCTAATGTGATATCTTCCTTGTGACCTTATTCTAACTGAAAAAGAAAGCACTTTTGTCTAAGATTCAGCTTGGTATGAACTTCATTAATTCTGTCAACTACATAAGGGGTTAAAATCATCTTTACTGACAAAGGAATATTCCAATTCATTTTGATATAATTGTTACTGATTTTGTCATTGTTGACCAGAAGTCCAATGGAGGAGCCAAGCTATTCAATTCAAATGCAAATATTTTGTGCGATTTGTTTAAATATATTTTTGATTGTCTAAAATTAAAAAGTCATACCAGTCATTTAAATTTACTGGGTCCCAGGCATTGTTAAGGTATTTCTTAGCCTGTCACTTTCAAAGTGGGGAGTCTGTCTGAAGCCTTTAAAAACATATAAGCCAGAAAGATTCTGTAGATGGCGAGAAACAGAAAGCAGTCACAAACTACTATTTTCTATTAGTCAACGAATTAGCAAGGCTTAATAACTAGTGTAAATGGATATGTTGTATTACTGCCACTATTCACCTATTTATTTAGTGTTTAATAAATTTGGTAGATAGCATCTATTGTAGTGTTATTCTGTAGTTGAAACAAACTAATGAAGGTTCTTTGTCCTGGATTTTTCTATCTGTTTTATTTTAACACTGGTGATAAACCATTTAAAATAATGTAAATGGGTTACTGTTGCTCTTTACCTTGGAATGCTATGAATTTACCTAGATATCTGGACAAGTGAAAACACTCCCTAGGACATAGGGAACTAGGGCTCACCTGCAAGAGTAGTGTGAAACATGGGAGTCAAAAATAGAGTTAAAAAGAGTAGAGAAACCCCCAAAATGTACCACAGCCTTTGTCCCAGAACTTTAACAATCATCAGTCTTGTTGCTGTTTTAATTTTCCTTCAGGGAGTGAGAGTACGATTTTCTATAATGGGAATTTGGTGAGAGTGGAAATTTGGTGCAGAGGGGGAAGGAGGTGCTAAGTAGATTAACTGATATTATACATAAGTAATATAAATTTTAAAATAGAATAAATGAATAAACCTAAAAATGGCAGCACAGGAAGGGACAGTGATGTGTCAGCCCTGCAAGATGTGGGAGTTTCGCGCACCAGGTATTAACCTGGGCAAACACGTCTGTGGGACGTGTCATCAAGTCCATTGCTCGAGTTCAAAATCTCAGAACTTGAGAAGGGGATGGAGACAATCCAACACACGAGGGAGGGAGAGCAGTTTCTGGAGTGAGAGTTTGAGCGGGTAGTCACAATGATGAGAAATAGGGAGCAGGCAGTGGAGGAGGAAAGATGGCTGGCTCTCTGTGGTGGGATGGGAAAGGCAGAAAGGAAAGGTAGAGCAGCAGGATCCAGAGCAACTTATGCTTTCAAACAGATTTGAAGCTGTAGCTGCCTGCGGAGAAAATGAGGACTCTGGGCAGGGCCATCCAATAAATATCAATGGCACCAACAAATGAGAGATGGCTCAAGAAGGGGCGATTAGCAACACTACCAGAAATGCATAAGTGATAGAGGATTCAATATTTAGAGGGGCTGATGTAATTCTTTACAGTTCAGACTGATAATTCCAGATAATTTTTTGCCTCCCAGGGGTTCGGGTAATGGACATATTGCGTGGACTGGAAAAGATTTTGCAAGGGGAGGGAGAGCAACCAGTCAATGTGTTCCATATTTGATCCCATGATGTAGGTAAAGCAGGCCTGAAATCCTGCAAAAATTAATTTAGGAGATTAGGAAACAAGATAACGAGCAGAACTTCACAGGTGACAATCTCAGGATTACTTCTCTGGCCATGTACTAGAATAGGGGCAGACAGGAGGATTAGGGAAATCAATTCATGGCTAAAGGTGTGGGGCATTAAATTGGATAACCCCTGAAAATGGGCACGAGGATCGCGGGACGCGATAAACCTGCATCCGGTCGTTGCACATTACATTCGTGCTGCCTGCTGTTTTAAATGATTGCTGCGTGCAGCCAGCTCTACCTGCTCTGTTGATTGGCTGCCTACATTAACAGGGGGTCCCGATATTGCGAGTGGCTTGCGCTTCTTAAAGGCAGCCTGCACCTCTTAAAGGGGTGGTGCACTGTGCCTACAAGATGTGGTTGAAGTAATTTCAAAACTAAATCTGTGCTGTGATAATTTAAAGAATGGCTGCGCCTAGGAGAGACCGTGCACCAAGGGTCTCTGATGATTCACTGAAGGCCTTGGTGCAAGAGATGGAGAGAAGGAGGGACATTCTGTATCCACAGGGGGCCAAGAAGCCCTCCAGACATATGCTCAAGAGGCAGTGGGAGGAAGTAGGGGAGGAAATAAATGCCAGGAGCATAGTTCCAAAAACATGAATGCAGTGCAGGAAGAAGTTCAATGATTTAACACGAATTATCAAGGTGAGTGAGTTCAAGCTTCAAGTGGCATATCAAACCAACTGCACCACTAGCCTCATCCACTGCTCAATTCACTACACCTTCATCACCCACCTACCAACAATCTCTTTCAGTCGACAGTTCAAATCATGTGCTTTATCTCACCCTCACACACTCAGCAAGCTTCACACCCATGACCCCACAGTTCATTCACACACACTGGTAGCTATTCAATCATGACAGCCACACCACCCAAACATCTTGCAGGACAATCACTGATACACTTCCCTCGTTCTTGCAGGAGAAGGTGGTGCATAACAGGAGACAGCAAGTGGCAGTGGCTCCATGGAGCATTAATCTGCTGTCCTCACTCAGGATGACAGTATTCCTGCTCCAACCACTGCCTTTGCTGTTGCCTTCAGCCAGCCAGCCCACTCCCTGTAGAGTATTGAAACTTTATCCAAGTATAGGGAACCTCCAAAAACATGTACAAATGCACCATCAGCCAGAAGAAATAATCCAGCAAATAACCTGTAACTCCAGCATGATCTATTTAAATACCGCTGGTTGGAGGGAGGGGGGGTGTCCTTCATGCCCTTGAAGACATGTTCAGCTGTGTGAGGTTAAGACAGTGCGTTGGATGGAGTGTGGAGTTCCGAAATAGCAGCGGTCCCTTTAAATCAGCATTGCACACTGATTCACGTCATAATCTCCCTACTTTTCACGCTGTCGGCAGCCGTTAGGCACGATGCTTGCAAACCCCTTTACCAAGATGGCGTCCTGCGCACTTCCCTGGAGATTTGAATTATCTACTTATTGACTGTGACAGTGAGGATGTAAATGGAGAAAAGGGAATGGAATTCCTAAAATGTGTACAGGACTCTTTCCTCAAGCAGTATGTTAGTAGGCATACAAGGGTGGTGATGGTGCTAGATCTGGTTATGAGTAATGAAATAGATCCGATCGATGAGCTAAATGCGGTGAACACTTTGGGAGTAGTGCCCACAATGTGATATGATCCAACTGGAAAGGGTAAATGTCAGTAGAAAAATTAGAACGCCAGACGGGATTAGGGCAGATTTTAGAAAGATGAGGACTGAGCGAGCTGAGGTGAGGTGCAAGGAGAAATTGATACACAGGAATGTAGTGGAACAGTGGCAGGTTTTTTTTTAAAGTGATTTCAAAGGAACAGAATAAGTATATTCCAATTAAAAAAAGAAGTTTTAGGATGCCATGGATAAATCGAGGTTAAAACCAATTAAAATTGGAGAAGAGGGCCTATAAGGACTATGTGAATAATAATAATGATAAAAACAAAGGCAGAATTGGAGAAAATAAGATCAGAGGTTGAGTGGGATAACGATAGCCAAGAGGGAGTATGAAGGAAAAAAACATCAGAATGAACAGTTTTTTACAACTATATCAGTGGTAGCAGGAGTGGGGCCTCAAGCCTGCAATGCTCATTGCTCACCAATTTAGGGCAGGAGTCCTGAAACAGGCATTGGGCCCTTCATTTACATTTGTAAGGGGTCTAATGTCTGTTGCAGGCTGGCACCATGGGCGCATAGGCAACCTCTTTTTCCAATATGGCAGCGCTTGTACCACTGGTGTGGATTGGGTGCGGGACATTGTCCCTCGAAATTAGCCCTTGTTGCACCCGTTTTACACCCATAAGATACCTCCCAAAGTCTATCACACAGTTGTGATCCAGATTCTGCTGCATGATTGTGAAACCCTGCTGTAGTACTGCCGTCACAGCAAAGAGTTTGACCAATTTCACCTGTGCCACCTCACGTCCATTGTCCACATCAAATGGTAGGACCATGTTACCAACTGGCAGGTGCTGAAACGTGGAAAGTCAACAGTGTTCGGACAATACTGATAAAAACATAGGTGTGCTGGATGGGCATGTTGTTTGGAAAGCCTTTGACAAAGAAACCACACCAGAGATTCCTGGATTCTTTTTTATTTTCTATTTATGCAAATAACTTAGTTATTGGCACAAGAATATTTTTTTTTTATTCGTTCATGGGATGTGGGCGTTGTTGGCATTTATTGCCCATCCCTAATTGCCCTTGAGAAGGTGGTGGTGAGCCGCCTTCTTGAACCGCTGCAGTCCGTGTGGTGAAGGTTCTCCTACAGTGCTGTTAGGTAGAGGGTTCCAGGATTTTGACGCAGCGACGATGAAGGAATGGCGATATATTTCCAAGTCGGGATGGTGTTGTTCCCATGTACCTGCTGCCCTTGTCCTTCTAGGTGGTAGAGGTCACGGGTTTGGGAGGTGCTGTCGAAGAAGCCTTGGCGAGTTGCTGCAGTGCATCCTGTAGATGGTACATACTGTGCGCCGGTGGTGAAGGGAGTGAATGTTTAGGGTGGTGGATGGGGTGCCAATCAAGCGGGCTGCTTTGTCCTGGATGGTGTCGAGCTTCCTGAGCATTGTTGGAGCTGCACTCATCCAGGCAAGTGGAGAGTATTCCATCACACTCCTGACTTGTGCTTTGTAGATGGTAGAAAGGCTTGGGGGAGTCCGGAGGTGAGTCACTCGCCGCAAAATACCCAGCCTCTGACCTGCTTGTGTAGCCACAGTATTTATGTGGCTGGTCCAGTTAAATTTCTGGTCATTGGTGACCCCCAGGATGTTGATTGTGGGGGATTTGGCGATAGTAATGCCATTGAATGTCATGGGGAGTTGGTTAGATTCTCTCTTGTTGGAGATGGTCATTGCCTGGCACTTGTGTGGTTTGAATGTTACTTGCCACTTATCAGTCCAAGTCTGGATGTTGTCCAGGTCTTGCTGCATGCGGGCACGGATTGCTTCATTATCTGAGGGGTTGCGAATGGAACTGAACACTGTGCAATCATCAGCGAACATTCCCATTTCTGACCTTATGATGGAGGGAAGGTTATTGACGAAGCAGCTGAAGATGGTTGGGCCTAGGACACTGCCTTGAGGAACTCCTGCAGCGATGTCCTGGGGCTGAGATGATTGGTCTCCAACAACCACTACCCTCTTCCAGCCACTGGAGAGTTTTCCCGCTGATTCCCATTGACTTCAATTTTACTAGGGCTCCGTGGTGCCACACTCAGTCAAATGCTGCCTTGATGTCAAGGGCAGTCACTCTCACCTCACCTCTGGAATTCAGCTCTTTTGTTCATGTTTGGACCAAGGCTGTAATGAGGTCTGGAGTCGAGTGGTCCTGGCGGAACCAAACTGAGCATCGGTGAGCAGGTTATTGGTGAGTAAATGCTGCTTGATAGCACTGTTGACGACACCTTCCATCACTTTGCTGATGATTGAGAGTAGACTGATGGGGCGGTAATTGGCCAGATTGTATTTGTCCTGCTTTTTGTGGACAGGACATATCTGGGCAATTTTCCACATTGTCGGGTGGATGCCAGTGTTGTAGCTGTACTGGGACAGCTTGGCTAGTTCTGGAGCACAAGTCTTCAGCACTGCAGCCGAATATAGGTTGTAGTTAAGAAGAAAGGTTCAGAAATGTTATTTATAACTAGAACAGAGGAGGGTAAAAAATGTAAAAGAGATTTTTAAGATTATAAAAGGTTTTAAAAGGATAAATCAAGAAAGGTAGTTTCCACTGATTGGTAGATCAGTCACAAGGGGATCATAGATTCAGAATGAACAATGAAGCAGGAGTAATTTTTTTTTCACACAACACAGAAGCTCATTCAGAAGGAAAGAAAGAAAGACTTGCATTTATATAGTGCCTTTCACGATCTCAGGACCTACCAAAGCGCTTTACAGCCAACTAATTACTTTTGAAATGTAGTCACTGTCCATCATCGGTTGTATGAAATCAAAAGCAAAATACTGCAGATACTGGAAACCTGAAATAAAAACAGAAAATGCTGGAAATACTCAGCAAGTCAGGTAGCAGCTGTGGAGAAAGAAACAGAGTTAACGTTTCAGGTCGATGACCTTTCATCAGAACTGGAAGAAGTTAAAGATTTAACAGTTTTTAAGCAAGTACAGAGCCAGGCAAAGTTTGGGGGGGGTGGTTAGTGAGAGGAAAGGGAAGGGTGGAAAAATCAAAAGGGGAAGGTCTGTGATAGGGTGGAGGGCAGAAGTGATTAAATGATAAAAGGGATGATGGGGTGCAAGGCAAGGCGGATGGTAATGAGACAAGTAAAGAAACAGTCGTATGAGACACTTTGTCCATTCTTTTTCTTTATATAGAGACTCACATTGGCAAGCTCATAAACTTCCTGAGGATTGCCCTTCATTTTCCCAAAAATATATACAAGTAGTAAAATGAACAAGCAATAGTATGATAAGTCCTCTAACAGAACACCTACAGTTGGGTCCATAAGATGTATCATCTATTTTTGTCCAAAAGTGCAGTTTGCTACCAGTGGGTATTTGTGTTTTTATCAAAAAATATACTTGAACTTTTTAATTTAAAACGAAAATATAGTGAGTTAATTCCTTGTATGGGCGCTTTTTAACACACAGGTCAACATGTTCCCACAAATTTATATCTGCGCTATTTTAGTGTTCATTTTAAGCGGGCTAATGGTTGTGTTAAGCCGTAGCCAAAGTCAATAGGGTATTAGCTTGTATTAATAGGACTATTCAATATAAAACAAAGCACACTATTTATCCTTGTACAACACCTTAGTTACACCACATAGGAACATAGGAACAGGAGTGGGCCATTTAGCCCCTCGAGCCTGTTCCGCCATTCAATGTGATCATGGCTGATCTGTGATCTAACTCCATATACCGGCCTTCGCCCCATATCCCTTAATACCTTTGGTTAACAAAAATCTACCAATCTCAGATTTAAAATTAACAATTGAGCTAGCATCAACTGCCATTTGCGGAAGAGAGTTCCAAACTTCTACCACCCTTTGTGTGTAGAAATGTTTCCTAACTTCACTTCTGAAAGTCCTGGCTCTAAGGTTTAGAAAACTGCATCCAGTTTTGGTTCCCTCATATGGTGCGTGATCTATAAGCTATGGAAAATGTTCAGTGGAGAGCCACAAGAATGATTCACAGCTTAAACAACCTTGGTTACTCAGAAAGGCTTAAAAAGCTAGGTCTATTCACTTTAGAGACATGTAGACTGCGGGGTGATTTGATAGAGGTATATAAAATAGGACAAGATTGTGCTCTTATTGATAGATAATTTAAATTTGATCGGTTGGGGAATACTAGGAGTCATGCGAATAAGTTACACAATGGTAGGGTTAGGTCAGATGTTAGGCAGTTCTTCTTTTCCCAGAAGATAATAGACTTTTGTAACAAGTTGCCGGCTCGTGCAGTGAGTGCTGACTCCCTGCAAACCTTCAAAAGAGAGCTGGACCAGTTCTTGGCTGGGGCAGAGATCACATCTTATGAAAGGTAGGTGAAATACCAGGTAATATAAGCATGGTCAATGTGATCTGGATTAGTATTCGATTACCTGAGGGGGTCAAAGAGGGATTTTCCAGATTTTTTTTTCTCTAACTGGCCTTGGTTTTTATCTTTTTTTTTTGCCTCTCCCAGGAGTTCACATGACTGTTGGAGGGTAGGGGTGACTAATCATGAAGCTTCAGGCAGATTGACTGTGTAGGGTAGGCTCGATGGACCAGATGGGGATAGAAATTCATATGGGTCCATTTTTGGGCTGCGTAGGCAGCACACACCCCCAACTGGGAGGCCCGAGGCCAGACGGAAATCGGGCCTCCGGCCCCACTTTAGTCATTTAGGGGAGTTGCTGTCACATCTCCACAAATAGCTCACTCATTTCAGAAGATGAAATTCAGGCCACCTGCCCCCGCCTCCCCACATGTGTTGGTTGTTGAGAAAAGCTGCTGCTCCAATCCAGTCCTTTTCAATGACTTCTTCAAATTTCCATTGTTTTTTTAAAATATTATAAAAACCAAAATTTTGAACATCAGACAGGAGGGTGACATAATCTGCATCACAGACTATGTCATTATGTATTTATAGAGCACTACCACGACAGTAACCCTTCTTTAAAAAGGTAACCCTTATCAGCTTCTTCGCTCTGTTATTTATGCCTCTTTGTATAAGGGATCCTCATATTTATGCTAATCCAGAACCATCAATCATCCCATAAATATGTGTGGGCTCAATAGTTGATGCTTACTGGAATTTATATGAGCCCTATAGTTATACTGCCTTTATTATTTGGCATTACTGTAAAGAATACTGCAGTTTTTAATTGTATTTTTGAATGATAAACAATGCTTGTTAACCCTTTTCAGTCAAGAAATTTAAAACAAGTCCCTCCATATTATTATATTATAATATTATTGGAAACCATATGTTGAGACTTTAAATAAGGTAACTTTTGAAAAATAAATCTTATTAGCAGCAGCTGTTTTAATATTGACATCAATTATTTTGATGGGCTGTATCAGCAGCTTTATGCACATCTTGGTGTTCCAGGCACTGAGACAGATAAACAGTTAGCTGTGTGCCCCTATTACTGAAACCTGTTATTGGCAGTATTTTTAAACCACAACGCCACTCATGCTTTTTCTTCCACTCCTAACACAGACCCTCACTAGGCGGGAGCACAGGTTGGAGTTTGGGCTATAACTCTCGATAGGGATGATTCTGTGATCCTCAGTCCTATAACCTTTGTGTGAACTTTATTGAGACAAACCACAAAAATATGCACAAAGTGCGTAGATTTGGAAATAAGTTGGTAAATACATAGAAAATATTTGCCAGTGAACAGTATTCTCTTTTGCTAAAATCTGCCAATTGTAACTTGCACTGACTTGTGTTTATTATATGATGCTGCAGTGATATGGTTAGACTTCTCATCTAGGTCCTTGTTCAGGCCAGCAAGAAACCGTGGAGTGCGGTGTCATCATCTTGTTCAAGACGGTGAAAACTGAACACCTCTAGCATGTACTTTCTAGAAAAGGGATGGAGAGTGGAACTGCTGTTCGATACAGAGAATTAATTCAGGACGTAGACCGAGAAGCATTTGGGCAGTCCATTCAGGGCATTTAAAAAACCAGTGAAAGAGGAGACCATTTTATAGTCAGGCCCAGAATCAGAGACAGAAACCAGAAGTTCTCTCCAATCCACTATTCTTTGAAGCTTAAAATCACAATAGGTAAGAATAGTGAAACATTTTCTAGATTGAGTATTGCTTGTCTAGCAGATCACTGAAATGTTATGTCTCGCAGAACGGTAAGGTGAAGGTTTGGAGCCACATTTCCAGTTCCTGATTTCTGCCCAAAGATTGGGGGAGTTGCCAAAGGGATACTGTGGCCCTGATATTTATGGGGAGGTGGGGAAGATGTGGGTGAGGCCGAAAACAGCCGAAGATCCTGGCAAGGCCGACGACGCGAAGGTCCTGCCAAATTTAACAGCAGGACCTTGTTATCATCTTTTTCTTCCATTTCCTGCCCGGCAGCCGGCCAAATGGACAACCTGGCTGGCTGGTGTGCGGGAAAACCAGCGGCAGTAGACTGCAGCCAGGGACCCTTGGGAATGGTCCCCGGCATCTGGGAGGAGGGCAGGTCAGCCGCAATCGGGACTTGGAGAGAGAGGCCATCGGGGCTTGGGGGGGGGTGGGCAGGAGGTGTCGACGATCGTGGCAGGGGGAGTGTGAGGCCTTCATCGGCAGAGGGGAGGCCGAAGGCTTTCATTGAGGGGCTGGGGGCAGCATTCCTCCTCCTGGTGGACAAGGAGTGCTGTAAATGGCACTTACCTCGTGGAGCCGGCAGTTCTCGCCTCCTTTTCACTGCCAGGTTTCCCGACTTCTGGGAAACCCGCACAGCCACTGTAAAATTAAATCGAGCTCCCAATTGCACTGTGGGAGCCCGATTAAAATATGTTAATGAAATATCCCGCCTCTCCGCGAAGAGAGACTCGGACACACCGATATCCACTGCCGTAAAAATGGGAGCAGGCGCGTTTGCATTGGATTGGCGGCGCGTTCCAAGCATTTCACTTTTTAACCCCTCTGACCCGCTTCCGCCTGTCATGGTGGGTGGGGGGGATTAATATCGAGGCTTATATGTTTCTTCACAGAGAGGGATGATTGGGCCATGGCCTACCTTTGCGTACCTGATAGTGCTTTGGTCAAGAGACTTGGAAGAAAGTTGCCTGCCTGTCCTTTCAGCTGCGAAATGGTGCATGACGTAAAAAGACCTAAAGGGGAGAAGCAACTATAAAACTCAGAACTCTTGTTCCTGAGTTCTTTTAGCCCCCTTTCAGTGGTGGAACTTACATTGCTGGTCTCCATTTGCCTTCAGAAATACAACACAGTGTAACTTTAATATACTGATGCCTGCAACATTTGGACATGTATCTGAAGTGGATAGGATAACTATTTGCATCTGAGTAGTAGGTTGTGGGGAAGGGGTAATGCAAGTGCAGACATGCAAACCCTTGATAGTTCACAGTATCCTGACTCCGAATTGCGGAAGCATGAAAACTATCCTGGAACGAGGGTTACTTTGTGCCAGAATCATTTCGGAGCTTAGAATCTACAAAAATTCTATTGAAGTTACGAAAGGGATGGGGCTGAAATTGGACATGGGCGGGGGACGCAAAACAGGCAGAATCGCATTTGCCACTCGTTATACGACTCCCCCAATATTTGGATCTATTGAAGCCAGTGGAGCTGAAACTCGGGCAGTGCGCGGAATGGACGACCAGTGCCATACCACCGGTCTTGTATCTCCGCCCATGTCCAATTTCACCCCCGACCGTTAGTTTTTGTGTGGTGTCTGTTTGACTGTGTAAATGTAATATTAGCTTACTGCAAATTTGTTGCACTGTTCAAATTAGAGATTTGAAATTTTTAATACATATATACGTAGTTCCGTAGCATCTGCAGCACAGAAACAGGCCATTCGGCCCAACTGGTCTATGTCGGCATTTATGCCGTACATGATCCTCCTCCCGCCCCTCTTCATCTAACCCTATTAGCATATCCTTCTAATATATTTATTTACAGTTCTAGATCCCACACACTGATGAACTGTGACTATTTTTTAAAAGGTAAAATAATTTATCATTGAATTGTCAAGTCATCCACACACATTAGACGATAGTCACATCTTACCCATCAATGCGTGGGACTTGTTTATACAAGTGTTTATTCTTACAGTTTGGGTTTATTTAAACAACACATCAGAGTTTAAAAATAAAATCAGAACTTTATACAAAGATCTGGGAAAATAGTTAAAGGTTTGTAACTAACAGTATTCTAAGGGTCCACTCCACTGCAACTGTAGTGTTGATGCGGCATGGAATTGCAGCTTGAATCATGAGTCATGGCCGATCTGACATTGGAGCCAAGCAAAGCAAGATTCCTTGGAGGAAATAATCTCGCTCTGCTTTCCTAGGAAGGAACATAGGGCATAGGAACAGGAGGAGGCCATTCAGCCCTTAGAGCCTGTTCCGGAATTCAGTTAGATCATGGCTGATCTATATCATGACTCCATCTACCCACCTTGGTTCCATAACCCTTAATGCCCTTGCCTAACAAAAATCTATCAATTTCAGTTTTCAAATTTTCAATTGACCCCAGTCTCAACAGCTTTTTGGGGGACAGAGTTCCAGATTTCTACTGCACTTTGTATGAAGAAGTGCTTCCTGACATCACCCCTGAATGGCCTAGCTCTAATTTTAAGATCTCTTGTTCTGGCCTCCCCCATCAGAGGAAATAGTTTCTCTCTATCTACCCCATCAAATCCTTTAATCATGTTAAACACTTCAATTAGATCACCCCTTAATCTTCTATATTCAAGGGAATAGAAGCCTAGTCTATGAAACCTGTCCTCATAATTTAACCCCTTTTAGCCCCGGTATCATTCTGGTGAATTGGCACTGCACCCCCTCCAAGGCCATATATCCTTCCTGAGGTGCGGTGCCCAGAACTGAATGCAGTACTCTAAATAGGGTCTAACCAGAGCTCTATATAACTGTAACATAATTTCCACCCCTTTGTACTCCAGTCCCCTTGAGATTAAGGCCAACATTCCATTAGCCTTTTAAATTATTTTTTGTACCAGTCCACTAGCTTTTAGTGATTTTTGTACTTGGACCCCTAAGGCTTTCTGCTCCTCCACAGTTCCCAGCTTCTCAGCATTTAGAAAATACTCTGATCTATCTTTCTTAGGTCCAAAGTGGATGATACCTTCAGAGTCATCTTGGGCTTTGACACAATTTACAGCTCTGCATCTATTTGACACTATTTAGTACTCACTTTTCAGTGTGAGTGATGCTCCCTCTCCTTTACCCAGGCTATTGCTATTACACTTCTTGATTATTATTTTTATATATGAAGAAACTCTGCTTTAATGTTGAAATAATCATAATTTGCAAAATGTTTAAAAGACTGGAGTCACTTGATTATTTTTATGATGATTAATATGTTTATGATAAGTGACATTGTACTGTTGAAGAAGCTACATAAGTATAAGGTTCCCACTCTGGTGTCACACCATGATTGTTGTAAATGCATTCCAGTATATAAACAACTGTCTTCCTGTCACTTCTGTGCTTTCCAATATCCAAGAATAAATAACAAATTTTGCCGTTCTTAATCTAAAAAAATCATGTTATTTTATTTAATCTGTTGAATTGGCCACTTATTTTTGATGTTAAAAAGCAAAATATTTTTTGTTGATTTAAGAAATAAGCTTTTCCTTCCTTAGTCCTTTCGGCCCTCCCCCCTGTGTTACATAACGCAAACAGCCTCCAGTCATGTTGCTTTTGAGACATTTGCTCGACTTTACTTCCCTCCCTTCTCTTCCTGATCAGTATCTTGCTATGTGGGGAATCACTGGTATGAATCATGCTATGACACCTGGCTCACTTCTTTGTTGCTTATTGTTATGCTAGATTTTTAAATCGTGTTTGATCAGCTTTATTGATTATTATAATTGTGTACATTTTCTTTTGTGGATTTTGTGTTCATCAGGTGAGGAATGTTTGTACTGATAAAAGGAGCACATTCAGGTTTTGGGCACCCAGTATCAAACACTCCGAGATCAGACACAGCGTGACTCTAATGCAGTTAAAACTCCTTCCACTCTGTCCCAGCAATACTCCTCGATCTCATCCTCAAATGTGACATTTTTCATTTTCCCAATGTGGCCATCCTATGGCCTATCTGAGTAAGATTGTCAATTAGGGGCACTTTCATGGTCCGTCTCCATTAATGACTAGACTGAGACTGCCTAAAACTATTTCACTTGCGACTCTTACAAAAACAGTTGGAGGTGACTTTTAATGCCATTAATCTGGGCTGATTTTGAACCCCAATTCCATTAGGTCAGTGTAATCACATTTGATGTTGAGGCAATGCCTTATCCTGATGAGTATACAGGTATAAAATAATTTAGAATGTTAGAGTTAGTCTAATTGAGATTCATTTATCTTTCAGAGCTGAAAATGAATTATTTACAGAGGACTATCCAGGTACAGACGGAAGTGAGTACAGCTCAGGAGAAGAGTTGACATTTGCTGAAGAAGATAACGTCAGTTTTGCAGAGGCATTAGGGGTGAGTCATGAAGAACCTAAGAGCAGAATGGAAGGCAATGTAAGTACAACTAAGGTTGACACTGCACCAGTTAACATCTGTGCTACAGAGCTTGGCTCCCCGCTGGAAAAAGAAAACTTTCAGGCCTTTAATACAGATGTAGACATCTGTGGCGCAGAACTACAAACTGACACGACAGAAGACAACAAATCTGAGCCAAACATAGACACTGAGACAGCTGGACATGATATCTGTGGGACCGAGTTAGATCAGAAAAATTTATTTGAGGCTACGTTTAGTTGTACTGCGAATGTTGACATCTCTGGTACCGAATTGGAAGGTTTTGTAGCAGGGAAGGATACGGGCAATGAAACCAGTGAAGACACTAAGATTGATATTGAACTCCAGGGTGAACCTGGTGATGAGATCATAGAAGAAGCTGTACATCACTATGAAGCTGGAGTTAGTGGAACAGTGGAAGATAGTGAAGGTCAGGTGGATGAAAGTCAGAAGAACACAGAGGATATTAAAGAGGAATCTAAATTAATGGCTTATACAAAAGATAATGACAATCCACCCACAGAAGAAAATCTGGATGCAGAAGGAGACAGCAGTATGGTAGAGTAAACATTCAAACTCTTGATAATTAATTAGCAGAGAAAAATATTCTTTTGTAACACTAGGGTTATCTTTTAGAAGAACACAAAGAATTTGATAACTATAATTAGAATGTTATTTGTCCTGTTAGACTTTCATTGTAAGAGGGATTTTGTGAATTAACCCCCACAATTCTAAAAATCGTGAATAATGAAAAAGGGGATGCAGTTAATTACTTAAAACTATACAGTGCAGCTCTTCCGGTGCCTGGGTAAAGGTAGCTGATAACTAAACCGTACAAACTGCATAATCTCTGGATTGATTCGCAGTCCGTCCTTAGTTAGGTGCTCTCACACGGGGTAGAGGTGGAGTACAGCAATTGGACATAACGCCCCTGAGCTAGAGATGGGAAAACCAGCCAAGGTTCCTGCTCCTGATCGCTATCCATGTGTTGAAAAAGGCACATGCATGGAGATCAGATAGGGACAGCATTGAGCTTGGCTGTGATATTACCACCCTTCCCATACTAAAATAGCCTGCCAGCACTTAGTCTTTAGGCTCACACATGAAGAATGGCCCTTTGGGCAAGGTACCAGAGACCATCTGGCACCCATGCTCTTTACACTGAGCAGTTATGAACAATCTAACTAGCAAATATTTTGAGGCTTTACTCCATTTTCCAGAAAGATGGTTTTCTGAAGGTTGGTGGATAGATATACAGGTTTGCCCTTTTCCTAAATATAAAATGAAAATGTAATTTATTTTCAATATTCATCAAGCTTTAACTCATTCCTATTGATTCATGGCTATTTTTAAATAGTACAGTAATTTATTGTCAGTTTAATATTTAAGTCATTGTTGGCGGTCATATTTATAAGCGTTGGGGAGGAGTGATACACAGATGCTAAAAGGTGGAATGAATGTGGAGCAGCAAATGTGGGTCTTGTATAATCAGGGTTTCTTCAGTTGTAACCAAATCAAATTCAGTAGCTATAATTATCTAAACTGTCGAAACAACTCCCTCCATGTAGAACCAGAAAGTAAGTGGACCTTAGAGCAAGCCATGGTGCCTTTTGATTAGTACAGTGCAATTAAATGTTGATTACTGGGTAGAAAATATTCCACTTTGAAAGATCAATATTGGAGTTCACCAGCAACTTTTGAAGACTTTAGACACATTTATGGACTGTACTGAGCTTGAAAACCTAGCAAAGTGTCTTTATTTTTTGCTCTCCCACCACTCATTAATCAAATAAGCGTTGCAGAAAATAAGCTTCTGTTTTAAACAAGTTTAATCTTCTTTCCGGGCACATGTTTAATGAGATACTGGATTACAATGGTAGGTGATAATGGATGGTTGTGGAGAATTATTTGCATAAATATAGTCCCATGTTGGTTTGGAGCAAGCCATAAATGCATGTCTAAGTTGAAAACTGATAGACCTCCTAAATTTTTACAATTCAAACCTGTTCCTTATATATGCACACCTAGTCCTTCCTTGTTTCTCATTTTGTGAAAACTGGCTGGTGTTATGTGATTGTGAAATGACTACATTGGTGATGGGGCCATTGGTACTCCATCAGCTGGGCATGTGATGTTTGACCTGTGAGATCAGAGGGCTCAAATTGCAGTAAAATTACTTTGCACATTTTAACACAATATGCAGATTGGCAGGATATTAAGATGCTACACATCTTTGTGTTATATTGCACAGTTTACACTGTTCTCCACTTTTGCCCCTATAGTTTTGCTTTACACTTCTAATCTCCATAACATCTAACATTTTTCACAGCTGTCTCCTTCCCTTTGCAGTCACTCACTGTAATTCTATGCTGGTTTTATTTTGTGAATCGAAAAAAAGAAAAAAAGTACTGTCGATATGTTATACAAAATAATGGATGTTGTAGGATGAACTACAGACGGGGCCTCTACTTGTTTCATAAGGGGCGCGGAGCTTGATGCGCTGGGAGTGCATGTTTGGAAATAGGGTACAGCCGACATCCCCCCAACACCAAGCTTTGTGCTAGGATCACTGAAGATGAAAACTGACCTAAAGTTCGGTGAACGACCCACTCCCAACTAGTGCACATGTGTATTCAATACAACACTTGTCGGAAATATAGGGAAACAAAGTATTCCTTACATCTGCCTTGTGCCATCCTGTACAAGTTGGAAACCTGAGGTGAACTGTTTGTTCTTTAGACTCCAGCACCGCACCTAGTACCAAACACACTCTGTAGTAGTGAGAGACTTTTCAATTTGTCCCTTAATGGTGCAGAATGAGACGTATGTCCTTTAATAGAATTACTTTGATTCCTTCATTGTATGCATCCTCCACATATCATTTGTGTTGGCTGGGCTGAGTCCAGCTGTCTGTGGAAGCTGCTTTGGGTTCGAAGAATGAAGAGCACCCCACCAGGTAGGTAATCTCGCTATTCTTTGTAAAATTTTAGTCTTTCACTTTGAGACAAATTCTTTGAACAATCAGTTTAGTAACAAAGCACCATAAGTAATTTTCTTTAAAAATCCTAAGAATTAAATATTGAGTATAGTAAATATTTCAGATTTACAATAAAATGAATGACTGACTATGCTTCAAATCTTTATTTTGACCTTTTTATAAGAGTTTTCCAGATAAATCTAATGTGAAGTGTTGAGATACAATCTGATTCCCCTTATTTATTCAATTTTCGAGTGCATTTGAAAATGTTGCCATTAAACAGGGAAAGAAGCAATGAGGACAGATTGCTTTTTCACATTAGTTGCTATACAATAGCTACCTTGATCAGGTCATCCCATTGTGTTTAAGAGCCTCTCACACAGGAATCTTTCTTCCAGTCTGGTTAATTAGATGTATTTATACCGTCTGTTATTTTTTGGATATTTCTGTTTTTCATTAGTATTGGCTGGGCCAAGACTTGCATTAACCCAGGCAGATACTCTTATGGTTGTCTTAGTTTCGGTTAATGCTAGCACCAAAATTGCACTTCTGCAAAGATTACTGTGGCTCCTTCCCTATGACTTCACACTTAGAGGTTCTGTTTGTGTTGTGCCCTGATAGTGCACAATTTCCAGAACTGCGAATCCTGTTCCAAGTCAACCAGGACTCCAAACACTTGTATAATTGGTTGAAAGGAAATTCTTTCCAATAAAATAGCATCCTTAGGTCCTATTCAAGAACTCTTAAGTTTGAGTTCCTCGAAGAAAGACATTGTGAGCACCATGTCAGAAAGAAAAGAGAGTTCACATCTGAACTGGCGAAGCCATGTTTTCTGCCAATGTACAGCATTGGTGACCCCAGGGCTCTCACAGCCTGCCCCAGCTCTGGTCGAGACTGTTGTTTCACAGTGGAGCAAAGGTTAAAGTGACTAAAGCAACAAGCCTTTCACTGATGCACAACTGGTGTAAGTCTCAGTGCTGGCATTGTTAAAGGCAAAATCAACTTAGTCTCCTCACTGCTTCCTCCAATCAAGAAGTTAGAAGCGTGGTTCAGAATGAGGCCTTTAAATGGACAAAAATGGCATGATGCTAGACTTTTGAAGTAACTCTGCCACATATATTTTTCCCTCTTTTGAAAATAAAATATTTAACTATATGTGGAGTTTGAACTATATACAAAGAATGACGAGGACTGATACTGTCATAGGCGATTGAATATTTCATCAACTAGAATAGCTGGGTTTGAAGTTTCCAGAGTATTTAGTTATCATGACCTATATGATTGAAAAGTGTTTATGCAGAGTTTTTTGCTGAACTCAAAAAAAAAGATTTAAAACTATTTATGTTAAACTTATGCCATGTTTTGCTGATTTTAGTTTTGTTTTAAATTATTTGCTGGCTTATTGAAATGTGATTATTTTACTGAGTTTGATGCTGAGTGTGTAATAAAGCAGTTTATATATTGATTAAAAACTGAATGATGGTGATGGTGGCTTTCAGTGATTATCTTTTCCCTCTATGTTTGTTTCCTTGTTGTGTCTCCACTGTTAGACGCACCTATTTGCTGTAAATATGAAATCAATTTTGTCTTAATTGAGCCCTAATTTTATATGTAAGGAGCGTCATAATTCCAGCTGTGAAAAAAAACAAATTCAAAACTTCACAAGATGCAATTGAGTTCGATGAGTTGTGCAAAGTGACACTATAAACAAAACTTAACATAGCTGAGACAGGACACCATGTGGAGTGATGAGCCATCTAAACACTCCGTTTCATGCAATGAAAGTATGTGTAAAATTCAAATGCATATTGCATCAAGCTCTCCCAGATGGCTCAGTTGGGGAGTACACTGTCCACTTATGGAATGGAGCTCTATGGACAAGGCAGCTCTCAGGTTGATTCGCAGTGTGTGCCAAGGTTGATGACCTCAGTGGGACGAGCAGTAAGGGCACTACTTTTGGCTCAGTGCCGTGGGCTGCGGAGAGAAAATAAGCCATCGTTCCCACTGCTGATCGCTATCGAGTGAGCGTCATTGGATAGCAAACAGTAGCAAGATCCCTATCTCATTTTTAAACAACTATCTATATTTATCCCATTTTTTTAAAAGGGAGTTACATAGTTGCTTTAAAAACAGGAATATTAAAGATTATAGGGAGTGAGCAGGAGACTGGCTTGTGGAGAAAAATTCAGCCCAGCCTGAAAAATTTGGGCTTGTCAAATTTTTACTGAGGCAAACATATTTGCCCTGCCAACAACAAATATGGCTACTCATGGTTTTTGGTATTTTACTATTACACTGCAACACTATGAACTACTGAATAGCTTGCAGTCAGCCATTGTCCAGGCACTTGCACAGAGATTGGCTGCTTAGGTAAGGCATCTGAAGGATTGCTCGTGCCTGTTGAACTGTACCAAGTCAATGCCTTCAGGAGAGAAGGACAAAAAATAGATTTATTAGAGTACGTTACATTAATGATAATTCTTCCTTGTTCGTTCACCACTAATTGTGGCTTGGGATGTCAGAGAGGAGGTGGGTAGCAGAAAATAAGCTGAAAAAGAAAGTTTTGTACCACCCAGAAAAAAAGCAAGAATCTTTAAAATCTCAGCAACTGCAGTTGTGATGGAATGAGTAGAACAGCCAAAGTTATTCCTATATTTAAAAAGGGAGATAGAACAAGTTCAGGGAACTGTAGACCTGTTAGCTTTACGTTGGTGGTAGGAAAGATAGTGGAACCTTTACTCAAAGATGTAATAGAAAAACATTTAGAAAACAAAAATATAATAAAGAGTAGTCAGCATGGATTTCAAAAGGGAAAGTCATGCTTGACCAACCTTATTGAATTCTTTGAAGAAGTAACAGGAAGAGTAAACAAGGGTAATGTAGTAGATGTAATACATTTGGATTTTCAAAAGACCTTCAACAAGGTACTGCATTGCAGACTCATGACTAAAGTCAGAGCATGTAGAGTCAGGGGACAGGTAGCAGAATGGATAGCAAGTTGGCTACAAAACAGAAAACAGAGTAGGGGTTAAGGGTAACTACTCAGACTGGGAAAAGGTGGGAAGTGGTGTTCCACAGGGATGGGTGCTGGGACAACTATTGTTCACAATCCAATGATTTGGACTCGGGAATCAGAAGTATAATTTCAATTTGTAGACAACAACAAATTGGGGGATGTAGTTAATACAAAGGAAGAATGCGTCAAAAATCAAGAAGCCATTAATAAACTTGCAGAATGAGCGTGTAATTGACAAATGAATTTCAATATAGGTAAGTGTGAGGTGGTGCATTTTGGTAGGGAAAATAAGGAGGCCACATACTGCTTGGATAATAAGAGTCTAAATGGGATAGAGGAGCAAAGGGATCTAGGGGAACAGATACATAAATCACTAAAAGTAGTGATGCAGGTTAATAAGGCCATAAAAAAGGCAAACCAAACACTGGGGTTCATTTCTAGAGGGACCGAATTGAAAAGCAGAAAAGTTACGTTAAATTTGTACAGAACATTGGTTAGACCATACTTGGAATAGTGTGCACAGTTCTGGTCTCCATATTATAAAAAGGATATAGAGACATTGGAGAAGATGCAAAAAAGATTCACAAGGATGATACCAGAACTGAGAGGATATACTTATCAGGAAAGGCCGAACAGGCTAGGGCTCTTTTCTCTAGAAAAGAGAATGCTCAGGGGTGACCTGATCGAGGTCTTTAAGATAATGAAAGGATTTGATAGGGTAGAAGTAGAGAAAATGTTTCCACTTGTGGGGGAGTCCAAAACTAGAGGTCATAAATATAAGATAGTCACTAATAATTCCAATAGGGAATTCAGGAGAAACTTCTATATCCAAAGAGTAGTAAGAATGTGGAACTTGCTACGACAAGGAGTACTTGAGGCAAATAGCATAGATGCATTTAAGGGGAAGCTAGATCAACACACGAGGGAGAAGGGTATGCTGATAGAGTTAGATGAAGTTTGGAGGGAGGACGCTCGTGTGGAGTATAAACGTCGACATAGACCAATGGGGCCAAATGGCCTGTTTCTGTGCTGTAGACCTGATGTAACTCGATTTAACAGTGTTAAAGTTATTCTAAATTTCACTGTTGGTTGTGTTCTAAACAGAAACAAGTGCAGCCTGTAGTCTTGGATTTGCTCTTACCATTCTTCTCTGAATTGGCACCCCATCCACCACCCTAAACATTCAGTCCCTTCACCATCGGCGCACTGTGGCTGCAGTGTGTACCATCCACAGGATGCACTGCAGCAACTCGCCAAGGCTTCTTCGACAGCACCTCCCAAACCCACGACCTCTACCACCTAGAAGGACAAGAGCAGCAGGTACATGGGAACAACACCACCTGCACGTTCCCCTCCAACTCACACACCATCCCGACTTGGAAATATATCGCCGTTCCTTCATCATCGCTGGGTCAAAATCCTGGAACTCCCTACCTAACAGCACTGTGGGAGAACCTTCACCACATGGACTGCAGCGGTTCAAGAAGGCGGCTCACCACCACCTTCTCAAGGGCAATTAGGGATGGGCAATAAATGCTGGCCTCGCCAGCGACGCCCATATCCCATGAACGAATAAAAAAAATTCTCTCCAACAGATCAATGTAATTCAAAAAGTTAGATGTTTAAAATTTCAATGTTCAAACTGTGGTCTCACCATTTAGTTATTTAGAATTAAATAACTTGTTTTCCCTTATAATCTAGCGCCCTTGGGGTGCATCCTTTATCTGATTTCCTTGTTGTGGCTCATTTTAAATTGGGTTAGAGAATCAAGGCTCCTATCTCCAAGACATCCATGGACTCCCACTGAGGATGAGAAGAATTTAGCATCCTTCCTGAATCATATGCCAAGGAGCCACAGTGCACATTACATGACTGATTTGAACCCTGAATAAGACTATGGGGGTAATTTTAACCCCCAAGAACGGGTGGGTTGGGGGTGAATGTGGGAGGTTAAAATAACAGCTTTCTGGAGTGGGACCACATCCCGGTTCCCACTTCTGGGTTTGACCCAGGTATTTGGACGCGTGCGCACAGCATGCACCAGGAAGTCCCACCCCCACTTACAGACGGTGGCGCTATTTAAAAGGGCAATGTACCTCATTGAAATAGTTGAGGTACTATTCTTTGTGTATTGCAAAATTTAAATGAGTTTAACCTTATCTGTTTGAGTTTCCCATCGCTTCCGATTCACATCAGGTGAAAGGCGGGAAGAGCAGATCCATGAGTTGAGTGCCTTTATTGCACTGCTTGTGGACCCGGAGAACCAGGAGTGCTTCATCCAGGCCCAACAAGCTCACCTAGCGCGACATGACCCCCATGATCAGCCGACCACTCCCTCCCCCCACCCCGATACTGGATCCCCTCAACCTCCGACGCTGGATTCCCCCCCCCCCACCGGTCACGACGTTGATCCCTGATGCTGGCTCACCCCTCTCTCCAACCGTGATCCCCGATGCTGGCTGACCCCCACTATCCCCGATGCTGGCTGACCCCCACGATCCCCGATGCTGGCTGGACACCCCTCCCCTACCCGATCCGGATGGTGGCTGATTACCCCCCCCCCCCGATCATCAATGCTGGCTGGACTCCCCACCCCGATCCCGATGCTGGCTGATCCACCCCACCCCCGATGCTGGCAGGAGCCCCTCTGATTTTTTCCAGGGTCCACGATCTCTCCCTCCCGCCTCCCTCTCTGATTCACGGCTCCTTTGCCTCCCGACAAGCAGCCAACCCATCAATCTGGCTGCCTGGCACGTGGGCAACCCAGAAGCATAAATACTTACCTTCAATTGAGTTGCAATTGCAGATTGCGACACACTCATTTGGCTTCTGGATTCCCTACGCGAATACCTAGGGATGGGCTAGGTTCCTAGCTCCAAGTTAAAATCATGCCCTTTAGGTGACTTGAGAGAAGCATAGAGAATTATGCTCCCACCGATAACCAGTGGCGCCCACGAATTCTTGACCTCGATATTCCTGTTTGCATCACCTGGGTTATGGTGATTTTCTAAGCACTGCAGAGAGGAAAAAGGGTGGAGATACGTTATGTTGAGTATCGGCCCTCTTTGCCCTAGTCCAGGATTTGTGGGGTTTTTGAACCGGCTGAACCTGGGCTTGCGCCAGCATTAGGTGCAGACCCAGTGTTATAATGGGAATGAAGCAAGAGAAGGTGTCCTTAACCCTCCGACCTCAATTTCCTCAACAACAATTTGCATTTGTACAGCACTTTTAATGTAGAAAAAAACCGCAAGGCACTTCACAGAGGCATAATCAGCGGTGTCCCCGAAAGCTCGCAGTAAGCCTTGCACCGAGAACCTCCCCTTCAGACAACATACTGAGGGGGCCCGACAGCAAGGAGAAGAAGACCATTACGATAAGTTTGGACTTTTCTGTACAAGTTCCTATGGATCTTTGGGCCTTCTGGCTGCTGTTGACTATTACGGGAGGCAGTCAGAAAGTGGAGACTTTGGGCAGCTTCAATCCGCTGATTGAAGCTGCCTGAAGTCTCCGTGAGCTGCTCACAGTGTTAACAATTATGTGTAAGAAAATACACCAAGTTCCACATGTCCCAGTTTGTCAGTTTCGCAGCAATCAGAAAGTGGAGACTTCAGGCAGCTTTGGGAGTTATTTCGTGGCATTGGTCTTACCGTTCACCGCGTATAGCGGGAAAATTGCATCAGCACAAACGTGCCTGCTATATGCGGTGGGGACTGTACAATAAGTTACTATTTGAAGTGCAGTAACTATGATGTAGGCAAACACTGCAGCTATTCTGCAGCAGCAACATTCCACAAACAGCAGTGAGATCGATGACCAGGTCACCTGTTTTTATTTTCTACATTACTAATTGATGAATATTGACCAGGGCACCAGCCATTTTCCTCCTGTTGTTAAAATCATACTATGGGATCTTTAAAGTCCCCTGAACAGGCAGACACAACCTTAGTTTAACATCTCATCCGAAGGTTAGCACTTGCAACAATGCAGCACTCCCTCAGTATTGCATTGGGTTGTCAGCCTGGATTGCATGCACAAGTTCTTGTGTGGGGCTTGAACCCTCTACCTTCAACCAATTGAGCCAAGCTGCAGTAATGTACAATGTTTATTGCATAGCCTATGTTGCATTTACCTCCCTTCAGCTTGCTATGTCACCTTGAAAGAGAGAGTAAGCTGAATGTCCCACTTTCCAAAGAGTTATCTGGGACACTCGCATGTAACAGAATTATGAAGACTGTAATTGTATCATAGTACAGAGTAAATATAATATAATATTTTGTTTAAAAAATGTGTTGTACCATTATTTTTTTTTGATGGCAATATTTCTAGTATGGTTTATGCTTATCAATCAGTGTCAGTGAATACACGGAGCTTGCTTTATTCAGATTCTTACATAAACAGCCAACAGCTCATTATCTCCAGACCTGCCTTAGGTGCTTTCGAAAGGAAACAGCCAAAAATAACATCATTAGTGAACGCTCAACGCTACTCACACAAGGCAGAGGCAGACACTTTCACAGGGTTAATAGTAGCATAAAGTACAGAAACTGTAGTAAGTCTCTCTAGTATAATGCAGCTGAAATTAGTGCCGAGTCTACCTGAGCAGCAGGTGGAAAGGCAACCTCTAATTTTCCCCACTGAAAATAACAGTGCCTCTAGCCTAGTTACAGAACAAAATTTCAATGTACATCAATAATGTTTCCATTGCTAGTAATTAAAGTGCACTGGAGGGGGTTGGGGGGAAGGAGGAGAGTTGGAAAATTCAGTCCGTATAAACAAACACCTACATATAATTTCAAAGATCATTTTAGGTCATATTAAAGCTCCAGTTTGCTGTGGCATGGAATGGTGGTGCATAGATTATGGCCACAGCTCTGTGTGATGAAATACCAATCTCAGTAGCACTGTCATGCAATCAAAGGAGTTTACAACACAAAGAAGATCATATGGTCCATTATGTCTTCGCTAGCTCTTTGCTACAGCAATCCAAAATTAACCCCACTGCATTGCTCTCTCCCCATAGCCCTGAATCTATTTCAAATATTTATACAATTTTCCCTTAAAAGATGCCATGATATCTGCCTCAATCGCTCCCTGTGGCAAAGCATTTCATACTCCAACAACTCTCTGTGTAAAGAAATTTCTAATAAAAGCGTAGAGAATTGGAGGTAACCTTGTGGCATAGGTTAGTAATTGTTTGGGAAGTAGGAGACAGAGAGTAGGGATAAAGGGAATGTACTCTGATTGGCAGGATGTGACAAGTGGTGTTCCCCAAGGATTTGTACTGGGGCCTCAGCTTTTTGCCATATTTATTAATGACTCGGATGAAGGAATAGGGAGTTGTTTATCCAATTTTGCAAATGACATTAAGTTAGGAGACATAGTAAGTTGTGTAGATGGGAACAGGAAGTTACAAAGGGACATAGACAGACTAAGTGAGTGGGCAAAAAGTGGCAGATGGAGTTCAATGTGGGGAAGTGTGAGGTCATCTATGTTCGATCCAAGAAAGACAAATTGGAATATTTTCTTAATGGTGAGAGACTAGAAGCTGTGGAGGAGCAGTAATTTAGATGTCCACGTACACAAATCACTGAAAGTTAGTGCACAGGTACAAAATGCAATCAAAATGGCTAATGGAATGTTGGCCTTTTACTCAATGCTTTGGAATACAATAGTGAGGATGTGATGCTTCAGTTGTACAAAGCCTTGGTCAGAGCCGCCTGGAGTACTACATTCATTGGTCATTGCCTGACACTTGTGTGGCGCGAATGTTATTTGCCACTTATCAGCCCAAGCCTGGATGTTGTTCCAGCTCTTGCTGCGTGTGGGCTCGGACTGCTTCATTATCTGAGTAATTGCAAATGGATCTGAACACTGTGCAATCATGAGCGAACAGCCCCAATTCTGATCTTATGATGGAGGTAAGTTCATTGATGAAGCAGCTGAAGATGTTTGGACTTAGGACACTGCCCTGAGGAACTCCTGTGATGTCCTGGAGCTGAGATGATTGGCCTCCAACAACCACAACCAATGAGTAACCCGAGGTCCTCCCCTTGTGCATTTCCCAGTAGCTAGTTCAGAAGTTGCATTGACACATTTATGTGGCTGGTGTATGGCGCAGAGTGCAGAAGCCATATATAGAGAAAATGCACAATATTGTAAAATTAAGAGTAATTTTAGGGTTAAAACCCAGGACGGTCTTCATCTGATGGTCTTCATTTTAAAAATCAGAATTGCCCTTTCCTGTAGATGGTATCGAATCCATCCAGCCTTATATGTGTTGAAACATTCCGTTTGACAGCATAGCTGTGATTGAATCGGTATCTATTTAGTGATTTTGACTTTCATGCAGTCTGTTGAGTCAGCGAGGCACTGTGTATTTGGATGACCTACAACAATTGGGTCAGTGAGCAATTCCATGTTCAGAGGGAACTCAGTAGAACACCATTGCACAAACTATTACCATTTTTCGTTACCAACTTTATTAGTGGTTGCCCTGCAGGAACTAATCAAGGTATGTACCATTGGGGATAGGAGTCTCTGATATGACAATCACTGATGGAATGAAAATTGTTCCAGTTTCCCAGGAATTTAAACCATCCTTTTGATGATCTCTTCTCTGTGCATTGATCTCTCCTGCTAAATCCTGATGGCATAGGGTAGAACCAGATACACAGAATCCTCAGGAGTGTGAATGTGGTGAGCTAATATTAGCTGGGCTGCCATGTTCCAGTTTTTGAAATTATTTTCTGCATGAACACTAAATCCAGTTTGAACAGAGGTAACTGAACCATTTGCACATTGTCTTTCCATGGGGAGAAAGGAATAGAAGGATATGCTGATGGATATGTTGACAGATGTTAGATGTAATAAGGTGGGAGGAGGCTCAGGTGGAGCATAAACACCGGCATGGACCAGTTGGACCGAATAGCCTGTTTCTGTGCTGTAAATTCCATGTAATTTCTTTTTGTAGTAGCATTTACTGTTTGAGGAGATTTGACTGAAGAGGAAAAGACTAGAAGAAGACTGTCTCCAGCAGTATAGAATAAGAATAAGTTATCTTCAGAATAGCATGTAAGGAGATTTAGATTAACCAATAATGGCGATAACACAGGCCAGGCAAGGCTAGCTCCAGATTTTGGAGAGTAACTGATTGATTTTTACTAACCTGCTCATGTCTGTGAAAGTCACTGCAGTTATAAATCTTTAAGCTGAGCAGGCTTATCAGACAGTCATTATAGTCGTATTGCTCAAAGCACTATCGGGTAGAAATTGGTATGCATTGTGCCCATTTTTCAAACATAAAACGGGCTCAATGCATACCAATTTAGCAGCTGGACGGCCTGCGCCCAATCTGTACAGGTGTTGGTCCCATAGCTATTTCGCGGGGACCATTTTTTAGCCATCCCGGGCAGATGTCCAAAACAGGCATTAGGTTCCTTAAATAATGAGGTGCCTAGAACCTGTTGAAAGACACCCTTGGAGAAATTAGTTACCTACCAGCGGGCCAAGCATTGAGACTGGACAGGTAAGTTTTTTCATTTTTTTTTAAAGAAGCTCTTTCCGTGGAACTAGGAGGAGCAGGGGTGCTCCCTCCAACACCACAGACCTGGCGATTGTACCCCCTCCCGCCCCCACCGTTGCCCCATCCATTCCCCCCCTCCCAGAACTTACCTGAGGGCCAGCTGCTGGCGGCCCGAAGTTCATTTTTCTCGCGGAGCGGGAGTCCATGGAGGATCAGTTTTTCATTCAGTACATGAGGTTCCACGAAATGAAAACATCTGTTACATTTGGAGGTTTGCCCTATAAAGATATCCTCTAGGTCAGGCAAGCGTGACCCAAACCACTTTGTGTGCTAAAAGCGTCAGCATTTATTTCCTCGTGGTACAATTCTGAATTCTACGGTGCACTTGTATCTTTTACCCGAGGTACAATGCTAAGGGGCATGTGGAGGGTTGTCACAAATAACTGCCAGTCTGTTGCATGTTGTGATGGCAACTCAGGGCTGTACTACACATACACGTTCAAGTGTCCAATGTTTGCTCAATTGTGATGAATTTAGTGATCTTCCAGTTACAAGCATCACCTCAATATGGTGTATATAACCTTCTAGAGCAAATTCACACAGGGAGACTGTCTGACCCTTCAAATTCGCCCAATTTATTGCAGATGATAGGGTAATAATTCATTTTTGTGCCTGATTGAGTGAAGTTTCTAGTATTGCAACTCACCCTACAGAATGATAAGCATTGTCCTAATGAGTTGTTCCTTTACACCTCTGTCTGCCACTCTGGGACCTTGTGTGCGTCATGGAAGGTTATATCCCTCTGTTCATTCAGTTCCCTGAGCAGCTCATTGAGAACTACAACTGCTTCCAGTCACTGGTGGATTTGAATTTGTCCCATAACAACACCCGATTAACAATCCTTAAATTAAAAAAAGGTCTACTGTAAATTCTGTTGGAGCAATGTAGCCTTTTCACACTTCAAGGACCTTGTGATACATCTCCACTACCACAGCTATCTTATCAATTATGTTATCATAATCATTTATTTTTTCTCTTCTCCAACCTTCCTTCAGGCACTGATTCTTGCTGAGGTATTGCTCCATGCCTGCTGGGCTTGCTCCGGCATCATGTTTCAAGCGGCCTCTGGGCTCCCCAGCCTCTGCCAACAAGTCTGGCTGGAGTCTGGCTGGAGAATGGCTGTAGCAGGCCTCTGAGGCCTGTCCACCATTGTGCTGCAGGCAGTCACAGTGTTGCCAGTGTAAATTCGGAAGATAATTTTCCATTTTTTTCTATTTGGTGCCAAAGTCTATGAAATCGATTGCTCAGCAATTAATTCCACAGACTTCTGGACCATTTAGCAGGCGTTCCTTGTGTGCTATTTTGCTATAACACAACTATGGTGAATGATGTATTTTCGTCATTTGCATATTATTCCAATATGTCCACGTCCCCACACTTCCAGCAGGAAATCTGAGAAGTGACAGGGTGAGCGGGGAGGGGAGGGGAGGGGCTGATAAATTGGCTTCTGTTGCACTTCCCGTGCTTGGATGATTGAATTACAGGAGCCAGTATAACTCAAACTTCTCTCGTCCCTCCACCGCCTCTGTGTTGTCAGACTGCTTATCCAACATCCAGTCCTGGATGAGCCGCCAACTAAATATTGGGTAGACTGAAGTCATCGTCTACGGCCCCCGACTCAAACTCCTTTACCTCGTCACCGATTCCATCCCCCTCCCTGGCCACTGTCTCAGGCTGAACCAGACTTTCTGCGGGGGGAAGGGGAACAGCAAGAAGTTGTGGTCTCGGTGGTTACCAACGGCATAGAAAAGAAAAGGGATGAGGTCCTGTGGTCAGTGTTTCAGGAGCCAGGGAGGAAGTTAAAAAGCGGGCCCTCGAAGGTAGTAATCTCTGGATTACTCCCGGTGCTACGCGCCAGTGAGTACAGAAATAGGAAGATAAGGCAGGTTAATGCGTGGCTAGAGACATGGTGCAGGAGGGAGGGCTTCAGATTCTTGGGGCATTGGGACCAGTTCTGGAGCAGAAGGGACCTGTTCCAGATGGATGGGTTGCACCTCAACAGAGCTGGGACCAATGTCCTCGCGGGGATGTTCACCAGTGCTATGGGGGAGGGTTTAAACTAAATTGGCAGGGGGATGGGCACCAGGATGTAGCATTAGAAAGGAAAAACAGGGTGCTCAAAGGATTGGGAGAGATAGATAGCACTAGAGTAAGAAATAGTACAGTATTAGGTGGGATTAGACTAAGAGAATACAAAAAGGTCTAAGATAGGATGAGTGCGTGTTTGTAAAGGCACAAAGCGATAAATAAGGTTGATGAGCGGCAGGCGCAAATAACCACATGGGAATATGATGTAGTGACGATAACGGAGACCTGACTCAAAAAAGGGCAGGATTGGGTGCTAATTATTCCTGGATACAAGGTGTTCAGGAAAGATAGGGAAGGAAAAATAGGAGGGGGTTGGCAGTATTAATTAAGGAGAATATTGTAGTGCTGGAAAGAGAGAATGTCCTTGAGGGGTCAAGGACAAAATCTATTTGGTTAGAATTAAGAAACAATAGAGGTGCCATTACACTACTGGTGTATTCTATAGGCCACCAATTAGTGGGAAGGATATAGTGGAGAAAATTTGCTGGGAAATTACAGAAGTGCAAGAACTATAGAGTAGTGTTGGAAGCAGATTCAATCGTGGCTTTCAAAAAGGAATTGGATAAATACTTGAAGGAGAAAAAATTTACATGACTACAGGGAAAGAATGGGGGAATAGGACTAACTAGATCGCTCTTACAAAAAACCGGCACAGGCTCGATGGGCCGAATGGCCTGCTTCTGTGCTGTAACCATTCTATGATTCTATGAATAGAATGACTCATTTGACATAAATAGAAGGAAAAAGAAAAATCTTCCAGAGTGAGCTGCCTCTGGAGGCAGGACAGGCGCCTCACCTCTATTATTAAAATGAGGCCCATGGCACAATTTCGGGCGAGCCTCAGGCCTTTGGCTTCTGGAACAAGCTTGCAGCACCTCACCTGTTTTGGGCCGGCCCAAGCTAATTTCTCCACCTATGTGTGAGTTGCTTTTATTGACTAACAGACTTTGTAGGACCTCCCTGGTTGATCTTGGGATTGCATATTGGCTCCAACCCAACTGGGCACCTCCTCCATCTCGGTACTTTACCTCTGGCAGTTTTTCATTGAACTTTTAATTAATTGTAATGAAGTATCACATTGGGAGCTGAGAAATGAAAATTATATCTCTATATAAAAGCACAATTATTTCTCTCTGGTTTTTAATTCCCTTTGCCATAAATTAAATTACACGGTTTTAGTCTGTCTGCGAACACTACTTTGCCACCTGTCTGCCGCAACTACCCGCTAGTCTTGGTATATTTAAGAAGCTAGAGATCCCGGTTTGTAGGGGGAGGGAGACAGAATCGTGGTGCTGAACCCGGATCTGCCAACTTTCTCAGTTTCATGGGTCCAACCCCCAATTATATCAAAGTTGAGCCTTTCGGGTGCGACTGGGGACATTCCCCGGCTTCCCTGGGGATTTCACCCAGCTCACCCCCGATAGGCCCAGCGGATCCACTGCAGGTGTTTGGTTCTATTCCGGGCCTCCTTAGGGCTCCAAGAATTAAGAGAACTAAGATAATCGATCCTGGGCTATGGGTGCCCCCTTTTGGAGTGGTAGAAACCCCTCTGAATTCTGCCTATTCAGTGGGTGGCCTCTATTACATGCAAATGCCCACCCTGAAAATACAAATAATCCTATTGGCGGTATTTCTGACACTCAATGCTGGTCAAAGTGACGACCGGAAGTCCTGCTCTGCCATATTTCCACCCTTTCCAGCGACATTGTGGGATGGGCAATGACTTCTTCCCTTTTGCCGTGTGATCCTGGAGAACTCACTCTCCTTTGATGTTCTTTTTCTGATACACTATTTTACCAATTTTCTCCCTGCCCTTTCTCTTCTGAAATCATTATTTGAAACCTTCCACAAGCAGACCATTATTAATGTATAAAAGTAAAAGGTGAGTGTTGATAGGCTACTTCACCATGGGGGTCATTACAACTGAACCTAATCCTGTTTTCACCATACATGAATACTTCCAGCCAGTGAGAGTGCTACTACGAGCCAAGCTGGGAGTTTAGAATCTTATCTAAATGTTTATTAAATTCCATCTGTTTTTGTGCACATCTCCCCCACCCCAATGAGGTGGGATACGATTTATCATCAAAACAAAGACTGTATCCTGTTGACTCTTTAAAATGAAGAAAGCAAAACAAACAGAAATGAAGATCAATTCTGCCCAGAAACCACTTTCTTCAGACGTTGATAACTTTGCTCTGTGCTTCAAGAGTTCCTTACTTCAATAAGTCTGATGTGTTATTTGGCTTTGCTCTAGAGTTAATGACCTGACATTTTAGCTTGTGTTAACACACCTGAAATTGTGATCCCACATGAAGCCCTCGAACGTTCCTATGTAACTATCATGCAGGTTTCATCTCTTCTCAGCCTGTAGGCCTCTGAGCTCCTGATTGCCGAGTGACACTGGTTGAGTTCGACATTTGATGTCAGTAGCCCAGATTGCAGTGTTACTGCCTCAGAGAGGCTTGCAGATGCAACCTTCACACCACTAAGGTCCTGAATTCAGCTGCAGTGATGTTGAGATGTGCTTTCCCATGGCAGAGGGTAAAGACGGAGAGAAAATCCTTTCGGTCTGCCTTATTCTTGCATCTAGCTTGCTCACAGAACCTGAGGTTGCCTGCCTTGTCTTTGGTGGCTTGGGGACAGGAACGGATGGCAGTGCAGGATGAAAGCAAATGAAACCAATCAGTGCCATTTACTCACTGAGGCTAGTTCTTTAAACAGAAACCACAAGGTAAAGTTTACCTCCTTTTAAGGGTCTCAACTTTTCTCAGGTTTCTCTTATACCTGGATTCCCATAAAGCCTTGATCACTTTTTTTGTCACACTCTTCCTGTGTTTTAGGTTGAAATTGTGCTGTGCAGTATTAAAAAATATATTCACACATTTGTATTGAATTTCTCTGTCTGTTGATATTGCACAGCAAAATTTCAACCCCTTTGTCTTTTCAGTGCCACACAAAGGTGCCGTCCTTTGGGTGAGATGTTAAACTATTCAGTGGATGTAAAAGATCCCATGCCACTTTTTTGAACAAGAGCAGAGAGTTCTCCCAATGTCCTGGCTAACATTCATCCCTCAACCAACTTTTACACTTCAGTGCAGTACTGAGTACTGCAATGTCTGAGCTGCCAACCTTTTCTTGTCATGTTAAACTGATGCCCTTGTCTGCCTTTCAGGTGGACATTCAAGATCCCATGACACTATTTGAAGATAAGCAGGGAGTTCTCCCAGTGTCTTGGCCACCATTACTCCTCCCAAAACTACCATGTCATTTGCTGATTGTGGGATCTTATTGTGACCAATTGGCAGCTGTATTTTCCTACATAACAGCAGTGACTACACTTCAAAAGTAATGCATTGAATGTGAAGTACTTTGAGATGTCCTGAGAATGTGATAAAGTGCTGTATTGATGCAACTTCTTTCTATATTGGAAACATTCTTAAACATATCAGAACTCATTGTTTTCTTTTTTTACTCATGACTTAAGGAACGGTATTTTGCAGAATATCAAATAGACAGGTTCCTCAAATTTGCAGAATATTGTATGCTGTAGTGCCAGTTCTGTTTCTCAAGCTTGTGCTTTCAGTGTTTCTCAGTTGTAAATTAATCCAAACTTGAATAGTAGCCTGGCACTAACTATAAAATAATATCTACCAAGTACAGTAAAAATTGTATTTATAATTCATACAATTTTCTAAATAGGTCAAGGTATTTAACTTGAAATTGAAATATGAATTTCTATAAGGTTTAACCTTACTGCTGTAATCTCTCTACCAAGAGCACCTCTCTTCTACATCAACTCAAGGAGTCCAGTGCCACTAATGATTTTATAGTAAACTCATGACCTTCACCATTGTAAATTAATGTGTATCACTGGGTCTGTGGAGTTTTCTGTTGCTGACAAGTGCAGTGTATCCTCCCTGCCCAATTACATTAGTAGTAGAAGCCGGTCCCATTTTCCTGCCATCTAAGTTAATGAAATGACAATCGGGTGGGCTCCATTAAGGGCAGGGCAATCCTGCCCACCTGATTTTCCTCTCTGGTGCTCCCTCCATGCAATACCTTACACCCAAAGTGGTACAGACAATACTCAGTCCACGTCTCTTTTAAAACTCGGTTTCTTTTGTGGGATGACCGAGCCTCGAGTGTAAATCAATATTTTCCACAATATGTGGAAGTTTTGCATACTCCGCAGCTGGATTCCTAACACTTTCATCAGTTGTAACTATTAATTTAGTTACCTTAGTAGTGTGAAAGGAACATAATTACAGGTGCCTCATGATTGGTCAGTTTTCTGGTAATGGATTTGTTTTGCTGACGCAACAGCAAAATTGCACCTGCCGCCATTTTGATTTGGGTCCATTAAGGTGGATGCAAAACTGAGTTAACTATTTATTCACAAAAAGAGGAAAATGTACTCCTTTGGGAATATTTAATGAAATGGAATATTTCAAAATATTTAAATCTGCTAATTGCTTTGCCAAATAAGCTGCAAAATGGGCAATTTAGAAAGAGGTGTCAAAGAAAGGTGTTGCAGCCAACAGTATATATGTATATGTGTGCATAATGTGTGATGTATGATGTGTGTGTGCATATATGTCTGGGATATATATATGTATATGTGTGCTGTTCATGATGTATGTGTGCCTAATTACACCTTTGTTCTGGACATCAATATGTCAAAAAAGCTAATGGGTCTGCTACCCTCACCCATTATTAGGGTGTTCCTCACCTTCCTCCCTCCCTCCCTCCCCTCATACAGCAAGTAGTAGGGGAATGTGATGGTTTGCAGTCTAAGTCTTAGTTTGATGTCTGTGGATGTGTAATGACGCTAAGTTCAGGCAACAGAGGCTGACTGGCGCCCTTTTAGAAACACATTATAATGACTCATCTTACAATTTACATATATTTATTGACGATACATTCATTTCTAATGAGCCTATACATTCTGCCCGTACTTTATTGCAGATGTGAGTAATCACTGGTGCTAACTGTGCTGATCCTCACAGCTGTTACCAACACAATTCTGTATGGGGCATGAACCGCTTGAAGAGATAATGAGAATCGAGGCTGTCACTGCATCACCGCTTCTGAATTTACCCTCAGCCTACAAGACACCATCATGAACCTAGAGCCAGGGAACATCTAGCTCCCAATGATAAGCAATGTGATTTGTAGTATCCATGAAATGCTGAAGGAAAAACAATGGAAAAATATCCCAGTGGTTGCAGTCTTTGTAATGAGTTTGGAGAATGAAAAAAAATTCTCAAGTGCAGGACCTGATGAAAAGGTTAAAAAAGAAAGATAAATGGAAGTAAGAAAAAGAGGGGGTGAATGAGTCTTTTAAAACATAATATTTCATAATCAATTGCTGAGTAATGGAACTGAAAATTTTACCTAGCTTTGTGACCCATGCCAAGATCAAGACTTATTTGACAATGTAAAGGGCTTTGTTAAAACGTTAAGAGAGAAGATTTTATCTGTTTGCTCTTTTTAGTGAAATCATAAACAAATAGCCGATGGAGAGAATCTCCTGGAGATTTCAGAATGGCTGCCAAAGATCTGTGGGGAAGGAGAGTTTGAAAGTAATTCCAGTCAACAAATTGCAGTCGTGAGTGGTGTTAAATCGCAGAAGTGAATTGAATGAGGGAACATTTCCTAAGGACTACCAATAAAATTCCACGGTACTAAAAATAAGTTTTATTTTCTAATTTATAATCATCTGCTGTTGCAGAAAGACTCAGTGGAACTCATGATTAATGCATCACTAATGCCATCCAAATCTCATCTTTTCAACTGTGCACGAATTTCAAATGAGTTGTTTCTGTTTTTAAGACAGTTATTTCATAACCTTTGCATAGTTAACAAACATGTAAACCTTAGTTAAAATGAAGGAGCAATTATCATTTTGTTTTAATTTCTTACTGCGATCTAAAGTGCCTTGCTACTTAGCTGCTCCTGGCGTCTTGCCCATCTATCAGCATCTATTATGTTTCATATAACTTGGGCATTGATCAGTCAGTAAATTGTGAATCAACTCTTGTGGTTTAATGACCATTTCCAGTGTGTGATCCAAGCTGGCCAGAAGAGGTCATGGGCAGCCTTGCCTGCCGAGAACACGTCAGAAATTTTAGCAGGCACTGTGCTTGTTTTTCCAATCATTATTTTAAGTTACCCGTCAACAGTCGATCTGGGGTGCACCTGAGAGCTATGTGCACAAAGCAGCTACCTCAGAGAATTGTCCTGAATTTGCACTGATCGTATTTCCCCCTTCAGTTACCTACACCTTTCAGTAGCACTGCAAGTCTATTTTTCTTTACTAAGGAGTCAAGCCACTGACTTATGGGGGGTAGTTCTAACCCCTAAGAACGGGTGGGTTGGGGGTGGGTGGGCAGTAAAAATAGTGGATTTTTGAAGCAGTGCCGCATCAAGGCTCCAACGCTCCCACTTCTGGGTTTGACCCAGGCCTGTTTGGATGTGCGCACACAACAGACATCTGGAGGTCCCGCCCCCACTTAAAACCGGTGGGCCGATACTTAAAGGGGCAATGTACCTCATTGAAATAGTTGAGCTACTTAATTTTTTCTGTTTGGGTTTCCTATCGCTTCTGAGTCACGTCAGGTGAAAGCAGCTGGGAAGGGCCGGATCCATGAGGTGAATGCCTTTATTGCACTGCTTGTGGGCCAGGAGGAGCAGGAGTGCTTCATCCAGGCCCAATAAGGTCATCTGGTGCAACATGACCCCCGCGATCAACCGACCCTCCCCCCCCGCCTGCTGCTGGACTCCCCTCCACCCCCCACGATGCTGGACTCCCCCCAACCCAACCCCCAATGCTGGACCTCCATCCCCCGATCTTCCGAAGCTGGACCTCCCTGATCTTCTGATGTTGGACCTCCCCTGATTTTCCGATGTTGGACCCCCCCCTCCCCCCGACGATCTTCCGATGTTGGATCCCCCGATGCTGGACCTCCCGATCTGATCCAAGTCTCACCCAATATCGTCCACAGCCACTCACCTCTCCCCACCCCTCCAATTTCTTACAGGGTCCACAGTCTCTCCTTCCCTTCCTCCCCGCTCTCCGATTTGCGGCTCCTTTCCCTCCCAACAGGCTGTTTGCTGCGTGGGAAACCCGGAAGCATGAATACTTACCTTTAATTGAGTTACAATCGCAGATTGCGACGCACTCATTTGGCTTCCCAGTTCCCTACGCGGATATCTAAAGATGGGCTGGGTTCCTGGCTCCCAGCTAAAATCATGCCCATGGTGATTGGGTAAGTTAAATTCCATTTTTATTTCATGGGATCCCACGATTTTCTATCAGTGTTTTGGAGATTGCACTCGCGATTCCATTCATTTTTCCGTGAAAATGGCAAACCAGTGAGTGGCCTTGCTGATGTATACAGCCATGTTACTGAGCCACGGCTCTGAGAGAAGTGGGGTTGTTTGTTTAATTAAAGTGACCGGGAGCAAATTTTCTTTTGACATTTTGTATTCAAAATTCTCAAAAAATGTAGAATAAGCGAAAAAAAACCAGCCAACATAATTTGACTCACTTGACTTCCTAGGGCAATTATGGAAAGATGATGAATTATATCATAGAATCATACAGCACAGAAGGTGGCTGTTCAGCCCATTTTACCTGTGCTGGCTCTTTGAAAGAGCTATCCAATTAGTCCTACACCCCTGCTCTTCCCCCATAGTCCTGCAATTGTTTCCCTTTTCAAGTATATATCCAATTACCTTTTGAAAGTTATTATTGAATCTGCTTCCACCACCCTTTCAGGCAGTGCATTCCAGATCACAACAACTTGCTGCGTAAGAAAAATTCTTCTTATCTCTCCCCTTGTTCTTTTGCCAATTATCTTATATCTGTATCCTCTGGTTACCAACCCTCCTTAAATTTCCCCTTAACTTCTGCACTAAGGAAAACAACCCCAGCTTCTCCAGTCTCTCCACATAACTGAAGTCCCTCACCCCTGGTTACCATTCCAGTAAATCTCCTCTACACCCTCTCCAGGGCCTTGACACATATATATATTTATATATGTAGAGATATATATATATATATATTTTTATATATATATGTATATACAAATAAAAATCAACATGTCAGAGATTTTAGAGTTTTTTAATCTTTCATTTTCCAGGTTTTCTATTAAAGTTTTAAGAAATAGGAGCAGGAGTAGGCCATATGGCCCCTTGGGCCTGCCCCGCCATACAATAAGATCATGGCTGATCTTCTACCTCAACTCCACTTTCCGGCCCTATCCCCATATCCCGTGATTCCCTTAGTGTCCAAAAATCAATCGCTCTCAGGCTTGAATATTCTCAGTGACTGAGCATCCACAGCCCTCAAAGATTCTCAACCCTCTGAGTGAAGAAATATTTTCTTATCTCGGTCCTAAATGGCCGACCTCTTATCTTGAGACTATGACCCCTAGTTCTAAACTCTCCAGCCAGGGGAAACCGTCAAGCCTTCTAAGGATTTTATACATTTCAATGAGATCACCTCTCATTCTTTTAAACTCCAGAGAACATAAGCCCATTCTATTCAATCTCTCCTCATAGGACAACCCTCTCATCCCAGGAATCAATTTAGTGAACCTTTGTTGCGCCCCCTCTAAGGCAAGTATATCTTTCCTTCGGTAAGGAGACCAAAACTGTACACAGTACTCCAGGTGTGGTCTCACCAGAGCTCTATATAATTGCAGCAAGACCTCCTTACTCTTATACCCCAAACCATTTGCCTTCCTAATTGTTTGCTGTATCTGCATATTAACTTCTTGTGATTTGTGTACAAGGACACCCAAATCCCTCTGACTACCAACATTTCTTAGTCTCTCACCTTTTAAAAAATATTCTGCTTTTCTATTCTTTCTACCAAGGTGGATAATTTTACATTTCCCCACATTATACTCCATCTGCCACCTTCTCGCCCACTCACTTAACCAGTGTATATCCCTTTGCAGACTCTTTGAGTCCTTCTCACAGTTTACTTTCCCACCTAGCTGTGTATCGTCAGCAAACTTGGATGCATTACACTCGATCCCCTCGTCTAAGTCATTGATATATATTGTAAACAGCTGAGGTCTAAGCACTGATCCTTGCTGTACCCCACTAGTTACAATCTGCCATCCCGAAAATGACCCGTTTATTCCTACTCTTTGTTTTCTGTCCATTAACCAATCCTCAATCCATGCTAATATATTGCTCCCAATCCTATGAGCCCTAATCTTGTGTAACAACCTCTTTTGTGGCACCTTATCGAATGCCTTTTGAAAATCCAATTATACTACATCCATTGGCTCCCCCTTATCTACCCTGCTAGTTACACCCTCAAAAAAACTCTAATAGGTTTGTCAAACATGATTTCCCTTTCATAAAACCGTGTTGACTCTGCCTATTTTCTAAGTGCCCTGTTACTATGCCCTTAATAATAGATTTGAGGATTTTCCCTACTACTGATGTCAGGCTAACTGACCTATCGTTCCCCGTTTTCTCTCTCCCTCCTTTCTCGAATAACGGGGTTACATTTGCTCCCATCCAATCCACGGGGACCGTTCTAGAATCTAGGGAATTCTAGAAGATCAAAACCAATGCATCCACTATCTCTGCAGCCACCTCTTTTAAAACTCTAGGATGTAGGCCATCAGGTCCAGGGGATTTGTCAGCTTTTAGTTCCATTAATTTCTTCAGTACTTTTTCTTTACTAATCTTAATTACTTTAAGTTCCTCACTCTCATTAGCCCCTTGGTTCCCCACTATTTCCGATATGTTTTTTGTGTCTTCTACTGTGAAGGCAGATACAAAATATTTGTTTAATGTCTCTGCCATTTCCTTATTCCCCATTATAATTTCTCCTGTCTCAGCCTCTAAGGGACCCACATTTACTTTCACTAATCTCTTCCTTTTTACATACTTGTAGAAGCTCTTACAATCTGTTTTTATATTTCTTGCTAACAGATGAGATAAAAGAAGGAATACAATTTAACAGAGTAATTTGTATGAGAGTAGAAGGGCAAATTCTCCAGCGAACTACCTCTGAGGTTCTCTGCTTTCATAACCAGGATCTGAAATGTCAGGAGCATCGCTGTCCGCAGGGCCTTTGCTCACATTTGGAACTCGAAGATGAAATTACCCTGCAGTCGCTGTTAAGTTATTCAAAAATAATTTTTCAAGTTGGTCTTTAACAGATGGAACCTAAAGTTTGCCATAGAAACGGCAAATTAGGAAGCAGTGTGTGTCGTGACAAAATAAGAACACATTTTAATGCAATGCTCCAATATGCACGGCAAACTGAAGGGTAGAGCATGGAAGAGCAGTTATTAAACAGGAACCTGTTAATTCTCATGGGATTGTAATGTGGTTAGGATTTTAAAATTATTACTTAATTATATCTAACAGTAATTGGAGGCTGGTAGGAAATGCCCTTAAGAGAGATTGGACCATATAGTTTGCCTGTATTTTTCTTCATTTGACATACCTAATGAGTCACCTGGTTTTTGTAGACGAGGAGATCCCTTCAGCAAGATTGTGTTATTTTATACAGGGTGCATGTACACACTACATCAGTGCTGTTGGTGGAAAATGGGTTTAACTTTGAACCAGCACTGCCGATATAGTTTAAATACAGCCGTGATCCGGTGTCAGTGCTCAATCTGATACCAGAGGGAAGCACAGTGAGACTTCCAGGAGGAGATAATCACACCCATGTTTCAATTTGGAGTCAATTTGGTCCTCGCACTCCAAGTTTTGCTTCGGTGCCAAATAGTTTCAGCCTTGCACCAACACTAAACTTATGGAGTGTGAATTCACCTCTACCTCTATTCCAGTTTTATACCTTCATGAGTTCCTCCATAATGCAATAAACCATCTCAATCTGCTCTACAAATCCAATATAACCCCGTAGAGTCAGTCTCACCTGTGATAAATGACCAAATAGTAAAACCTATCCTGGAAAGTAGCAGTTCTTTGTTTCCATGGGCAACACAGTGATTCTCTTCTCTTCATGTGGGCTGCCTGTAAACAATGTTTAATGGGATGAGCTTAATAAAACAGCCACCTTGGCTCTGCCACCTTGGGGGCCACGCCAGCAAGTTGCCAAATCTCAACCATGGCAATGGGAGGGAGGTGCCAAGCTGAATTTAGGTGGTTCTTCAAGCAGGGGAAAAGAAGAATTAATAGCTGGTAAGCCTGTGGAATGCTAGAGTTATAAAAGAGATGTGAAACATAAAATTATAAAATGGAAGGAAGGGCATAATCCTGATCAGTGTCCAATTGTCTGTGCTGGAAAGTGTGTGTTTGTGAGCTTGCGAATGTGGGGGCACATATGCATGTTAGTGAGTATATTGAGTGACCACAGAATTGGTCTCTGATGTGATGCCCTCCACAGTTGACTAGCCTGCTGACCCTCACTATTAATGCTCACACATGTAGAATGAATACTTGGGTGAGGTACCAGCACCCATGGATCTGCACTCCATGGAGGCAACTTTCCAACTTTGTCAGCAGCGCTGATTGGAAATTCGGGCATGCATGACGCACGATTTGCAGACCAGTAAAATTAGCCATTAGACAGCCATGCATTGCATGTCCTCCAGCACCCAATATTTGTTTCTAGTGAGCGAGACACCCTGTCCCTGGTGCGCAATGCAGGAATAATGAGTATAAATGAGAGGCTGGGCCATTCGTAAGTAAAGTTATGAATATTTGTATCATGGCTCACTCCTGGCCAGCACACATTGGGGGAGAGGCTGTTTGGTTAAATTTTTGAACGATTTTGAGAAACAAAAATCCAAATTCCATTCTGTATCATATTGCATGATTTCACTGGAATACTTCCAGTGGACTCCCAAGAATTCCACTGGAAGATTTGTATTTAACAATCAACCAGGAATTATCTGTAATAAATAGATTGAACAGACTTCACCACTGAAATGAGTCACTTGAATTACACAAATGAAAATAAATCATGGGTATCCACCAATGTCCAAAATTGTCAAGAAACAGTCCTCATACAGTGCACTGATTGACAGTTTTGCATGAAGATTTATTACATTAATTTGATTTTTATTAATCCTGTGTGACCACATTGATTAAGAGAAGATCATTGACATTCATAAACTGTTTCACTTGAGCATTAAGGATTATCCATCAGGCTTCTGGTCATGGGTTTGCAGATGTTCATGGACTAATTGCTTCATAAATATGTGTCCATAAATATTTTTGAGCTCCAGGAACTGCCATTTAATGTCTATGGATATTTATAAAATCAGCTATTGGGTGGACATTTCAGAATGTCCACTCCCACATGCAATGAATCATAGAAACTCATAGCCATTCAGCAACTTTTCATCATAAGTGAATTTGGAAGGAACTTCCATTGAAACAGAATTGGCTAGGGGACACTGCTTGTTTTTAACGTGCATTAATGAAAGGTGTTGTACGTTCAAACGGGGAGCATTGGTGTGCATTGGAACATAGGAACAGGAGCAGGCCATTCAGCCCTTCGGACCTGTTCCGCCATTCAATCAGGTCATTGCTGATCTGTATCTTGGCCAAATCTGGAAAAGGCAAAGTATATGGATTGTGTCATTCACCATTTGCTGGAAGTATCCAGTTAATGCCAAGTGAATACCAACAGAGATCATCAAGAGGTGATGCTCCAGGGCATTTAAAAGTCAAAATATCTTCTTCTTTTCCTGTTTAACTCATTGGTATTGCCACTTTTAAAAGGACATTGATGCATCGAAGAAAGTTTAGAGCAGGGCAACAAGGGTGGTTCTGGAACTAGTTGATAAAATGACTCAGACCTAAATTTATTTTCAGATTTATTTGCATTCAGACAGTGTCTTTCAGGTCCTCAGGATGTCCCTCAATGCTTCACAGCCAATTAATTACTGTTGTTATGTAGGCAAATGCAGCAGCCAATTTGCACACAGCAAGGTCCCACAAACAACAATGAGATGAATAACCAGTTAATTTGTTTTAATGGCACTGGTGGATAACTGTTGGCCAGGACATTAGGAGAACTCTCTTGCTCTTCTTTGAATAGTACCAAGGGAGCTTTTGCATCCAATTGAACAAAGACATGATTTAATGTCTCATCTGAAAGATGGCACCTCTAACACTACAGCACTTCTTCAAAAATGCATTGATGTCTCAATATGTACTCAAAGCCTGGAGTAGGGCTTGCATCCATAATCTCCTGACTCAAGAGGTGAGAGTGCGACCACCGAGTCATGCTGACACAGAAGATGATTAATAGGGGACATGATCCCGTTTTTTTTTATGATTCAATTATGGTTAATATGGACATGGCCAGGTTATTTAACTTACTCTGCGGTCATAAAGCTCAAGAGAATTTTTTGCCCCAATGAGTTATGGATATGTGCGATCGACTCCCAACAAAGACATCAAATGTTGCATTGATGAACACCTTTAAAAAGGAGTTGGATTGAACATTACACCAATGAGGAGGGACAAAACTAATCAAATGGTCCTGGGAATATTTTGGTTCCAGGGATGATGAATGAGGCTTCCATTATATATAGCATGTTAATTTGATTAATGTGGGTTGTAAAATCAGAGTAGCGTGCTGGACTTTCAAATGATGACCTCCGTGGGCTGGACAAACTTCACAGAACGTCATCTTCTTGAAAGTTTCTCCTCCATGTTAGTTTACTTCCCTCAGGAGACCGAGTGAGATGGATTGAGTGTGTCTAGCCTCGATATTTGACTAGCTTTATAACTGTAATAGCCTTCATTTTGGCATCACGATGTGTGAGCTGAAAACTTTTTGAAAAAATGGCAAGCCCAGACAGACTGAAATTTCTCTGGACCCAGGACAATCTAATGATTCAGACAGGTATTAAACACCTTTTTTTTAATGAAAGAGGTCCTTGATGTTCTTGTAGGCCAGTGCACAGGAAGCGTTTACTGATGCTATGCAAACCTAATTTGAATAAAAATGCCATAAAACCATTTGATAGAGAAGTAACTAATTTATTTGCAATTGCTAATTAAAAAGAGCTGCCTGACATGAAATCTAAAGTTACTCTTTGTCCTAATAAGTCGGCTGGGGAAAGAACAAACTGGGATGAATAGAACATTTAATTGCAAGAGGAACGCTATTATTTAGAAACTAAAGCATTATGGATATCTTCCTTCCCTCTAACATATTCTTCTGGATACATTTTTTAAAATCCCTTTCGTTATTGAATTTGTGAATAACTTTGTCAAAAATATGTATGTACGCCCTGGGCAACAGAATTGCTTTAGTTTGCTTGGCGGTATGAGAACTACAAACAATGGACGCACTAGGCTAGAAATTCTGAGTGGCAAAGTTCAAAGATTAACATTTAATGCTCTTATACTACATTCTAGAGTGTGATATTTTATACAGGCCTTAACACGCGTTGATGCCTCCATAAAAGTAGCACACAGAGGAATGCCATAGGTAGTGTGCGTTAAGTGTCTCTGCATACACTTCACTAATTCGAATTTCTATGCTAATAAATTTGAAATATGAAATGCTGTAGGTGATGCATGAGTGTGGCTTACAATCATGTTGCAAAACAGTGGTTCGCAAGCTTTCAGTACTCATCACAACCACTTCAATGGAAGTTAATGTAATTGTCTCTGTCAAAAAGACTTCAACAATTGTAAAGAAAGAGCCTTCCCTCCCTGAACTTTCTGCTGAAGATGCTTACTTATGCTGGGATATATATCATTCAAATGAACATAAATGGATGCACTATTCAACTATAGGAGGCATTGCAGCCAAACTTGATCCATTCTAACCCAACAGCCACACTTGGATGCTTTGTGGCAGCAGTCAAAGGATAGCAATTAGGAAGCTTGAGTCATTATCTCCTCCCTAGCCCTATTGCATCAAAAGCAATTCTCGTGCCTCTATTACCATCTCATTTGAGAATAGCTAACTCAGCACAGACTGGGCATAGATCCTGAATTCTCCCTCATCTGTAAGGCTCAGTTGCAGTTTGGATGATGTCTTTAGCATCTGAGCCATTGGAAGAGCTTGAGAGGAACCTTAATCCATGATGGACCCTTCAATGTTATGGAGTGCTGCAGTGAAATTAAGAAGTTCTGTGATTTCACAGCATCACTCAACACATTTTGTTTTCTATTTTACATTTACAGAGCAACTCTGAGGCTTGTGTTTGTCATTTGCTCCATTCATGGTCAACCAAACTAACCACTGAATCAAAAGAACCTTAGCAGCAGTTACGGGATGGCGAATGCAGAATTCAGTCCTTTACCAAAAAGAGCAAAATCTAAACCATGCACTGACATTTGAGTGACTTCCCAAGTTGTATGGCGAGTACTAAACCCCACACAGATTACCAACAATTAAAGTACAGTAGTCTGTGCAGATGATTTTGAATTGATCTAGAATGTAAGGTTTTCAAGTGAAATGAGTTTTACCAGTCTCATCCCAGTTCATTGTAGCTATGAGTTAACAGTGCAAAACTACCCATTATTTGCCACCAATTTTCATTTCAGTGTCAGACTCACTCAGAGAGGTGACAAGGATAGGCTGTTGTGAGAAATGGAAATGTCACATTGCTACAGCAGAGTAACTGGGGTTAGGGAACATAACAGAATCTTTACCCTGCGTTTGACCTATGGTATAATTCTCTTGGAAATGTTTGATGTTGACACTGGAAGATTTTATTCCCCAGCACTGACACCTCTCACCTTGATGGGCACAAATAAATCCTAGGGTTATGTGAATGTGGGATGGTTCGACATTAAGCAGCACCACTGAGAAAAGTAGCATGTGAACATATGAAGAACTACAGAAAAAGACCAGTTGGTCCATTGAGCCTGTGCCGTCCCGCCATCCCAGCACGGTGCAACTTCCACACATCATCACTAGGGTTCCAACTCTGGTTGGATGTATTCTGGGAAGTTTCACCACATGATCTCGCATCTCCAACTGCCCCGCCCTCACATTCCCACCATTGGTTGCCCGACACGTCCATCCTCGCGGTGCCCCGCCTTCCCACACCAATTGGAAAGCGAGCAGACTCTTCGTTACCCAATTAACTGATTCTTGACAGTCAGCCAAATAGTAATTTTTCCCCATCTCCAATAAGTAATAAATGGAAATGTTCAAAGAAAATGGTAAAAAACACATCATTGCTTTCAATGCCTCTGAGATTTTTCTCCTGGGCTGCTCGCAGCAATGTCCTCATTAATTCTAAATTCCAGGATACTCCTGGACAATCCCGGGGGGGTTGGAAACCCTAGTCGTTACACAATCTCTTGGGACGGGCAAAAGAACAGAGAAAAATACCTTAAGCTAATTTAGAAAAAAAGTCTGGGCAATTCCTCTCCGATCCCTAAAGCGACCAAGCACACTTCAGCAGATGACAGTGTCTGGGTGACACAAACCCCAGTGATCCACCTACCTGCTCAATGTAGAAATATTTGCCACTTGCAGGAACTCAGCCAGCTCCCTTTTGGATGATTGCAGTGAATCCATGCTCACTGCTTGTTCCAGCAACTTATTGCAGAATAAAGAAGTATCTCCAAGCATCCAACCTATTAGTGCGTAAGACTCCCAAACTGACAAAATTAGCTCATTTTCCAGTTGCGTAGGAAACCGTTTGCCCATCTCAAGCCCTAACCTGAATCCTACCCTTTCAATACATTACAGGTTGAGAGGTATGTGCCTGCACTTTTAATCAGGGACAGATATGTGGCGTAAGAGGAACTAAAAAAAGGAGGAAGGGTAAGCCTGGGGCAACTAATAAATCATTACTTCAAAGAAAAGTGATTCGCTTTCCTGTGACTGGTAAGTTTACTGACAAAAATAATGGTCTAAAAAATGCATCAATCAAGAAACAAAAAAGTTTTAAATAAGATGACAGGTTGACAAACCAGAATTTTTTAACCTTCCTTCCAATTACTTAGTTTGCAATACAGAGCTGGGATAAAGGAGATTTTGAGAAACTGGCACTGTTCTGGGAACCCGCTGGGTGACGGTACATGAAGTAATTTTTATGCTAAAGAAGCTCACATCAATGGCTTTACTGTTGTATGAGTGTAGGTTGAGAAGTTGCTGGATGTTTCTCCTGCAGCTTGTTGAGAATATGGGCTCGATATTAGCAGGGCGGCAGGTTCTCAGCGGGTGGTCGACTGGGCGCGTGGGTAACGCACCCGGTGAAATCAGTGTGCTCCGCATGCAATTACAGGCTAATTGGAGCCACTTACCTTTGCTTCCGGGTTTCCCGCTGGTAAGCTGCGCGGCGGGCGGACTGCGCTTGTGCAGCAAGGTCTGTCAGCTGGAGGAGCCCTATTTAAGGGGCAGTCCACCAATGCTCCTCCTGCAGCAAACAACCAATGCTAAACCATGGAGCATGCCAGAGGGAAGGCTGCCCCAAGATTTTCAGACTCCTCACTCCAGCTGCTGCTGGATGGGGTGAGGAGGAGGAGGGAAATATTTTTCCCGTCTGATGGGAGGAAGTGCCCTCCCTCCACCACGAAGAAGGCCTGGCTGGAGGTGGCCGAGGAGGTCACCAGCTGCGGCAATGTGCCACGAACCTAGGTCCAATGCAGGAAGAGATTTAATGACCTAACCAGGTTAGGCAAAGTGAGTATACTTACACATTCTCCCACACTCCGTCTTCCACATCACATCCACCACCACAATGCTCTCGCATCACTCCTCACATCCACTCAACTATCATTCTCACCTTGCCTGCACGTACTCACCGCCCCTGTCCCCATTCGAACAAGACCACGCAACCCAATCCTCATACAATATCATGTCTATGTTGCACACGCACCCTCCCATACATCTCCCTCACGCTCAACCCCACCCACACCAATGCATGCAGCGGCTCACAATGCAACCATCACTCAATCACGTCTCTGTGTTTTGCCTTGATAGGAGAAGAGATGCCAGAATGCCCAGGAGAGGGCACAGACCGGAGGGGGCCTGCCACACCAGGTGGTCCTAACGGACATGAAGCAGCAGGCATTGGACACAAGCGGCCGGTGACAGAAAGCTAACACTCAGCACTCATGATAGCGAATGATCTTAGCACCACTTGGCATCTGCAGCACCTCAACATCTGTCCACATGCCTAATGTTGCTTTCTGTTCTCTTGCAGGGCCAACTGCGAGCGCCGTGACCGTGGAGGGCGATTCCTCAGAGGACCACCAGCGCAGATACATACACCTCGGTTGGTCCCCGTCCTCACTTAGTTGGACTTGCACATGGTGAGTCAACACGCACATGTGAGCACGAGCAGACCCTGGTGGCAGGGGCAGCCGTGGAGAGTCCGCGGGAGCACTTCTCCAGGCTCTGGTCAGCTGGACCCAGATGCTGAACCCTGGGGGCCAGCCATGAAAAGGAGAGTCATCGAGGGGCAGCAGCACATCGCCGAGGTACTAGAACAGGTGCCACGCGCACTCTCAACAATCGCGCAGAGGATGGAGGAGTCCAACTCCTGCATGAGGGGAATGGTGGCACAGGTACAGGAGATATCTCTGAGATAGTGTCGCAGGGATGTGAAGGCATCTCTGAGATAGTGTCGCGGGTAGGTGCGGGAATGTCTGAGGTGGAGGAAAGGCTAGCCTCCCTCGGGCATCAAGCACGACTCAACAATGAGTCTATTCAGGCCCTGACAACGGCCGTTCGGATTCAGGGTGAGCAACATTCTGCCGCCTTGAACAGGCTGACAGATACTTTAAGGTGGCCTTCCAAGGCCTCACACAAGTCCTCCAAACTGCTGTCCAGCAGGGTGGAAGGAGTGATGTGAGCCTGGGCCACGAGAGGAATGATGGTGAAAGGGGCCATGGAAGTGGGGACGCCACTCAAAGCGGTCCCACGTCTCACCCGTTGCCGTCCTCTCAACCAGTACCCGCAATGCTGCCCCCTCTTCAGGTGGCTGAGTCTGCCCCTGCACAGGTGTAGTTGGAGCAGTCTATGGAGGGGCCCTCACGGGTACCCAAACCTAGAGGGCGTCGGCCCAAAGCATCTCATCGGTCAGGGCATGGACAAGAGCAACCTGCCACTACCTCTGCTGAAGCCACAAGGGTAGCACCATGTAGGGGTTCCCGGAAACGCAAGGCGAAGGTTTTGTGAGCACAAAGGGAATGCACAAGGGTGTCTGACGATTTGTCATGTTTTTCATTTATATTTGTTTTGTTTCACATGCACAATAAATATTATTATTATCACCACTACTGCCACGTCTTGCCCATTCTTGACTGGCTTGTGGAATAGGTCCCTTTCATGGGGTTCACCATGAACACGCACACTTGATGCCACCCATTGTGTCACTGCAGAGTAGGTAGAGGTGTATTTGCAGGGCTCGTTTGTGCAGACACTAAGAGACGTCGGCGACATCCCCGGTGGCACCCTGGAAGGATGAGGAGGAGAAGTTGTTGAGGGCAGTGGTGACTTTGACAGCGACAGGTAAGAAGATGGTGCTCGGGCCAGCTGGGAGCAGCTCGGCATGAAGGAGGCTGCAGATGTCCACGACTACATGTCGAGTGACTCTGAGCCTCCGTGTACACTGCTGCTCAGAGAGGTCCAGGAAGCTGAGCCTCGGTCTGTAGACCCTGTGGCGAGGGTAGTGCCCCCTGCGACGCATCTCTCTCTGTGGTTGCCCTCCCTCCAGCTGTGCAGGTGGATGTGTCACAGCACTGTGTTGTGGAGCTCCACGTGTCAGAGGTGGACGGCGTGGCCGGCGAGGCTGGTGATGCTGTTCGCCCTCCGAGGAGGTCATGACTGCAGCTACGGCGGCCCCCATCGGGAAGTTTGAGGGGGTCTGTAAGGTAGGTAAATGTGTCTGGACACCGGGGTAAGTGTGCAAGTTTGTGAATTTGATTGTTAGGAGGAGGGTGGTGGAGGCCAAACTTTGTCCAAAGTGACAGAGTGGCCTCCTGCAATGAGTGAGGGTCTCCCCCCGCCACCTGTCAAATGGACCTTTGCAGCTGCCACAGACTGATGGCTGCAACACGTCCATTTGAACTGGGAGTGTTTCCCCCAGTACGGGAAACAGTCCCAGTCAGTTGCAAAATCCCACCCCTCCCAAAATATCAGGTCAATCAGGTCTGTAAACAACCTGAAGTACCTGTTCAAGTACTTTAAGTGGCACCCCGCTGGCTTTAATTGCCAGCGGGAGTCCCACATGCGAGGGCTGCGCGCGCATGTCAGCGCGTCACTGGGGAACCCGGAAGTGGGCGGGTTGAAGACGAGCTCCGGACCCGCCCCGGGAATCCCGGATTTTCGCAGCCCCCCCCGCCACGAACGCACCCGACCGCGGGTGCGAAAATAGAGCCCTATGTTTTACTACACAAAGAAGTTCATGGTTAACAAACTCAGGAAGAAACATTTTCTTTTCCTTTATTGACATATTTGCCAGTTTGCAGCACTTTCCTGCCTGAAACCAGGGGGAGTGGGCAGTTAAAATGGAGTTGGAGGTGTTACCCACTCCGATTCCAACCTGATCTGACCGACTGCAATTTTAAATTGATTTCAACCCGAGGCCTGAGCATTGGAGCAGTGGTGACTTCCCTGCCAGGCTAAACCTGCCCGAGATGGATTGAGGGCCAGAAGAGGCTTAGTAAGGTGAGTTTAATAAACTGTTTTAGTTTTCTTGTGGGCCAGGAGGTGCAGGAGTGCTCGTCCGCGCTCAACAAGGAAACCTTGGGCATACCTCACTCCCCTCGATCGTGATCACGTCTGGACCCCCTCCCCCACCTCCATCACCACTTACCTGACTGCCGGCGACCATTCCCGCGGGTCTCTGGCGGCGACCTCCTGCAGCCCAAATTCCCACTCCCTCCCATAGGCCAGGCAGCGGTTCCTGCCGGGTTCAGGCAGGAGTCTGAGCCTGAATATTTAAATGAGGCCCAGGAATCAAAATCAAAATGCCCCCTGTGTGCATTTTGGGTGAGAGGATAAACCGAGGAGATTTCTGCCTGTGCAGGTGGGTGTAAAAGATCCCATGGTACAATTTGAAGAGCAGGGCAGTTTTTCCAATGTCCTAGCCAATATCCATTTCTCAATCAATACCACCAAAATGGATTAACTGCTCATTTATCTCATTTGCTGTTTGTAGGACCTTGCTGTTAGAAAATTGGCTTCCATGTCTGCCTACATAAAACAACACTGTCCTATACTTCACAAATAATTCATTGGCTGTGAAGTGCTTTGGGATGTCACGAAGATATAAAACTTGCTATTTAAATGCAAGTTGGTGCTTTCTTTGCCATCACTGGCCAAGAACTTCAAATTCTTTAGAATTAATCAGACTGAAAGGAAACTAGTCTCTAGCTTTTTTTTGGCAACCATTTTTAACATTGCATTCTATGTTATCTTTCCATTTCTTTAGACAATACTTTTGTTCTATCTCTTTTGGATCACCAAACTCCACTTCTTGACCAAATGTAGGCCATGAGCCTGTTTCCAGAGCTGCATTTTCCACTGATTTGACAGGGTGTGCAGTGGACAGTATAACTAAGTGCTGTCACTGGCTTCAACATAGTACTGGTACAGGGCCGGTAGTTGCGGTTAGTCGTATTTTCTTTGTGGCATTGTTCTCGGAAGGATTGCTGGATAGCGGACAATGGCGGAGGAACCTTGACTGATTTTTTCCCTTCCTTATCTAGGGACATTCAGACCAACTGTAAAATCCCTAGCATTACCTTGACTGAAATCAGCTAACTGAGCACTGACTGACAGTTGAACCTGTGACCTGGCTTGTTATGGTTAACCTTCTCATAGGAATACAGCAATAGGAGTAGACATTTGGT